>NC_084490.1:14366987-15019443 GCF_030035675.1 Rhineura floridana
CTGTAGCACATGCTATCCATGCCATGATTTCATCAAGATCTAAGCAGAAAGTAATGGGAGATGGAGGCACATGGAACCTTTCAAATATTTACCCATGGCAGGTAGGAGTCTAATATACCTGTCTACTGTAATATATGGACATGTAATATATAGGCCTTTCATTGGATAGATTCAGGTTCTTTATTTCAGTGCAGCAATTTATTGAATTTGATTGGCCAAAAATGAAAAAAAGCTTCCCTTGCTTTGTGATGGGTTGTTTCTTTAAAGAAAGTTTTAAAATGTTCTACCCAAGTGTTCACCAACTTAGTGTCCTTCAGATATTTTGAATTACAACTCTTCTGTACCAGCAAATGTTTTGAATTACAACTGTTTCATACCAACAAATATAATCAATGGCCAGGAAAGATGGGAGTTGTGGTTCAAGGCAGGGCTGTGGAGTTGGAGTCATGGAGTCGGAGTCGGGAGCAATTTTGGGTGGAGTCGGAGTTGGTAGAAATGTACCAACTCCGACTCCGACTCCTTCATAAATGGCAAATGTATATTAACTAGTAATAACAAATTTACTGTAGTAAAATGGTAGCACAAGGCATTTCATCACCACCACGAGAATCTAGAGCTTGGAAAAGTTACTTTTTTAAACTACAACTCCCATCAGCCCCAGGGATTGGGCTCATGGGAGTTGTAGTTCAAAAAAGTAACTTTTCCAAACTCTGGATTCACATGGTGGTGATGAAATGCCTTGTGCTACCATTTTACTACAGTAAATTTGTTATTACTAGTTAATATACATTTGCCATTTATGAAGCAGTCGGAGTCGGAGTTGGACAGTAGAAAAATAGAGGAGTTGGAGTCGAAGGTCTAGCGTGCCAACTCCACAGCCCTGGTTCAAGGTTGGGGAAGGCTGTTGTACATGAAACCTGTGAAATTTGTGACTGAATCACTTCCAGCATCATCTATGTATTCTGGCCTCCAAGAAACTAGAAATCTGGCCCCTATTTCTCCAGCCTCAGCCAAGGAGCAGATTCACTAAGCCTTTGATTGGCAGTCATAATTGGATGATATATGGCAGCAAAAAACACCTTTATAAAAAAAACTTTCTTTGCTAGACACTTGATTCATTAGTTGGTGCTGTTAGCTGAATCCTCCTGCAAATCGAGCCCAGGAAGGTTTGCACATTATTGATAAGGTGTTATATTCTAGGGTTCTGGAGAAAGCCAGTGATCAGTGTGTTTCTTCTGAATTAGAAACAACAGTTCAAAATGGTGTGATAGAATTTGTATTTTTTTTATTGTCTGGATATCAAGAGAATTGAGGGGAGCTGGCTGTGGCAAATCAGGGGCAGATGGATAGCATCTCACTCAGACAACATGGAAGCTTTATTGATTGATTGATTGATTGATTGATTGATTGATTGATTGATTGCATTTGTATACCGCCCCATAGCCGAAGCTCTCTGGGTGGTTTACAACAATTAAAAACATTAAAAACAATATACAAATTTAAAAACACATTTTTTAAAAAAACAATTTAAAAACACATGCTAAAATGCCTGGGAGAAGAGGAAAGTCTTGACCTGGTGCCAAAAAGATAACAGTGTTGGTGCCAGGCACACCTCGTCAGACAGATCATTCTAAAATTTGGGGGCCACCACTGAGAAGGCCCTCTCTCTGGTTGCCAGATTCCCAGCTATCCTCCGAGTAGGCACCCGGAGGAGGGCCTTGGATGTAGTGTATGGGTAGTGTATGGGTGGGTTCGTGTCAGGAGAGGTGTTCCATCAGGTATTGTGGTCCTAAACCGAGTAAGGCTTTACAGGCTAAAACCAGCACTTTGAATCAAGCTTGGAATCATACAGGCAGCCAATGCAAGCGGGCCAGAATTGGTTTTATATGTTTGAACCGTCTGGTCCCTGTTACCAATCTGGGCACTGAATTTTGCACAAGCAGCAGCTTCTGAACCATCATCAAAGGAAGCCCCAGATAGAGCACATTACAGTAATCTAACTTGGAGCTTAGCAGAGCATGGAAACTGAAGCCAGGTTACCCCTGTCCAGATAGGGGCATAGCTGGGCCACCAACTGAAGTTGGTAAAAGGCACTCCATGCCACCGAGGCTACCTGAGTCTCAAATGACAGAGATGGTTCTAGGAGAACACCCAAGCTGTGAACCTGCTCCTTCAGGGGCAGTGCAACCCCATGCAGGACAGGTTGGACATCCACCATCTGGTTAGAAGAACCACCCACTAGCAGTATCTCAGTCTTGTCTGGATTGAGCCTCAGTTTATTAGCCCTCATCCAGTCCATTGTCGCAGCCAGGCACCGATTCAGCACATTGACAGCTTCATCTGAAGAAGATGAAAAGGAGAAATAGAGCTGCATGTCATTAGCATACTGATGGCAACACACTCCAAAGCTCCGGATAACCGCACCCAACAGTTTCATGTAGATGTTGAACAGCATGGGGGACAGAACTGACTCCTGTGGAACCCCATACTGGAAAGTCTAGGGTGCCAAGCAATGTTCCCCAAGCACCACCTTCTGGAGCGGAATCACCGCCATGCAGTCCCTCCCACTCCCAACTCAGCCAGTCTTCCCAGAAGGATACCATGATCGATGGTATCGAAAGCCACTGAGAGATCAAGAAGAATCAACAGAGTCACACTCCCTCGTCTCTCTCCCAACAGAGGTCATCATACAGGGCGACCAAGGCTGTTTCCGTGACAAATCCAGGCCTGAAACCCAACTGAAATGGATCCAGATAATCGGTCTCATCCAAGAGTGTCTGGAGCTGGCATGCCACCACTCGCTCAAAGAAGATAATTATGAAAGGGAGCAAAAAAGGGGGGGAATTCTATGACAGATAGTGTCTGGCCATTCTCGCCTCAATAACACTGGATTTGGTAACGCCATCAGGTTTAAAGTAATCATGAAAGAGAATTAGGGTGCAATCCAACTGTTATATATGTCAGCCTAAGGGCAGTTGGATATGGCAGATCTCTGGCTGAGCAGGCTGGATCCTGGCTCAGCCTGGCAATGCCACCAGAAGCCCCCCTCCTAGCACAGACACAGGGGAGCCAACCCAACCTGGTTCATCCAAAGATCTGCCAGAGAAACCCAGACTGGCATAGGGAAACCAGCAGAAACAAGCTCAAGGCCGGAAAAGTGGTGTTCTGGGGGCGTGTCGGGGAAGGGCCAAGGGGAGGGGGACTTATATGACAACCAGGTCCCATTCAGCTCTGTCCTGTGCCTTCCCAGTCCCAGCAAACACTACACCAGGAAAAAGAGTTGTGAAAAGAAAGTTCTATTTTGTTTCCTTCTGCCATGCCCTCCCGGCGCAGCCAGCATCTTCCCCTTCTGCTTTCTCTGCTTCCACTGGCTTGACTCCTACCAGCCAACAACAGATTGCTCTGTTAATCTTTGAGGCTTCCCTTGACTAAAGATAGATCCATATTAGGGATGGAATCCTCTCCTTTTTTATGTTTTGTTTTTAAGTGTTGCCCCCTGGCGGTCATTAACAATCTGATTCCTTTTTCTTCCAATATCTTTTCATTTTTCCAATCTCCTCCTAGATCGATCGATCGATAGATAGATATAATTGCTATTGATTCATGAGTTTCCATTGGTATCAATCTTTATTCTGAACTCTGTAATGATTGCCTATTTACATTCCTTTTCAAGGGCAGACAGATTAAGCACATCATTGCCCATTATCAAGTCAGTGTCTTCCTCCTGCTTTCCGTCTGTCAGTAACAATCAACACCTCACTGACATCAGTGAAAGGCAATACACATTTCAAGAGCTCACATAGTAAGCAGATCAATAAAAATATCACTTACAATATCAATGATTTCAAAGAGATTTTTTTAAAAAAATGAATCAGAAAAAAGAACAAATCAGAAACTAGGCATGGACAGTTGCTACTTCAAAATTCTCAGAGACAGAGAATATCAGAAATAATAATCCAATGGCAAATCTGATTATTGCAGAAATGGAGCCCATCATTAATCCACACCATACATTTAAAGCAGATCTGAGAGACATTAAAGCATTCCTACTATGCCCTACTTTCAGTGCTAGAGACCTTAAACCATTCAATACTATTTTCTGGGAATTAGAAGTGGGGAGAGTACTGCTAAATTCATATTCCCCTTGTGGGCTTCCCATAGGCATCTGGTTGGCCACAGTGATAACAAAATTATGGACTAGATGGGCTTTTGGACTGATCTATCAGGGTCCTTATGTTCTTATGGCAGATGTTTAGGCAGTGCAATATCTTTCTAAATGTTGACTTTCATCTCAGGATGACTTTTGAAGTAAGGAACACCTGCTGTTTAATATACATGTTTCATATATGTGGGTTTTTCAAATAAAAAAAACCCCACTCTTATTTATCACTGGAAGCCATAATTCTATTGAATTATAACTTCCTAGAATATCTGCAAGATGGTAAGCATTTTATTCCATCTACCTATATCTATCATACATGAGTAAGAAGGAGCAATCTGAGTTTGATTTTAGAATGGCAAAAAAAGTGATTGCATGTCAAGAGGATAAGATAGCAAATTCCAGGGAAATCACAGTAACCCTTTTCCATCACTGCCCTTAGTTCATGTTATATTTCCTTCTCCAATCCAGCTTCACTCCTTTCTGAAACGCATCCACTTCAACAATAGTGCTGGGGAAGAAATATATTTTGATGAACGTGGAGAGTTGGCAAGTGGATATGATATCATCAACACTGTCATATTCTCCAATATGTCCATTCGTAAAGTTCGTGTTGGGAAGATGGATCCTTGGAGTCCTGAAGGGAAAAAGATCAATATCAATGGAAGTGCTATAGTGTGGAATCACAAATTTAACCAGGTGGGAAGAACTATCATTTAGGGATGGTCTGAAGACCAAACACTGGCTGTTCCTGGTTCCCCACAGGAATGGAGTAAAGCTCATCCCATGCAAATATTTTGGGAGGAAACTGCACATTTTTTTAAAAAAAATGTGGTGATCTGAGGGCTAACTTTCTGGGTTGTATTCAGTTAAGCTACTCAGAGCAGACTCAATAAAATTAATGGATCAATGTTAGTCATGTCTATTAAGTTCAATGGGTCTATTCTGAGTAGGACTATCATTGAATACCACGTTCTGTCTTTTCTCGTTTGTTTGTACAAAATGTTTAGGGCTCCTAGCACCTTATACTTTATTGGGTCTTGCCAATGAGTGGCCATTCTCAGGGGGAATTGTATGTTTAACAATGTACATAAAATATATTGTTTGACCTCCCCCCCACACACATATATTTTTTTAAAAAATACACAGTTTCTCCAGAGAATGATGGCACATCATCAACAGTCAGGGGGACATCCTTTGTTGCAACATGTGGGCTTGCTTTTAAGTGTCTATAACTAATTTTTAAAAAATAAGGCAGAGAAGTAGCCTGCAGACTAGCTCATATGAGATCCATAAGAGGATCCAGCAATTTGTTGATACCAGTGGGGTGAGGCAGGGAAACATTCAAGACAAACCATACATAGTTCAGGGTGGTGTGAATCAGGTGATTCCACATCAGGAATTGCCACCCCATGTAGGTTTCAGTTCTTATTCCACTTCAGGCTCCTGAACAGTTGTCTAGTGATGCTGCTTGACAGAGAATGGCTGTAGTGTCCTTGATTTCAAAACTCAACTCACCTATGAATTTACCAGTTAACTTTTTGCAAACCTTTGTTCAGCAAAGAGAGTGTATGTGTGATGCAGGAGCACATTTCAGGGCTTGGTCCTTTGCTTGTAACCTGGTTTTTATTTGCCCTACCCCTGATATTATATACGGTATCAGGTGAGAGCAGAAGAACATGTTGTAGGTCAAATTAGAACCCCTGCTGGTACTAATTAGGCCAATGAGCTGAAGGTTCCCCAGTACTGGTCTACACCCTAATTCCTTTCTTTCTGGGTCTTTCTAGACCCTACCCCAATCCACATGTGTTGAGAGCTGCCATCCTGGACACAGCAAGATTGTGCGACAGGGGGAACAGATTTGTTGTTATGATTGTCCTTGGTGCTCAGAAGGAATGATTTCAAACCTGACAGGTAAGTAGAGATTGCACAGTTACATAGGGATGATAGCCCTGGTGTTTGCAAAAATAAAATGCTGAAAAAACTAGTTTACACTATGACTTTAAAGTGTGAATGGCCCATAACCAATACAAGACATTAGAAGGAGCTTTCATAACTCATCTACAGATGTGGATTAAAATAATGTGGATTTTTAAAAAAGAGGTGGATAAAAATTGATTTGCTCAAATGACAGGTTTACACATGTATGTTCATCTCACTATGACCTTTATCTGAGAATTGACCATTACAGATATAAGATCTTAGAAAAACGTTTCATATAACTTCAAATATAATCATTTTTATGAGACTGTTCAGCTATTTGTATTCAGTTGTACAGTGATCATATATATAGAAAATTTCTCTAACAATAAACAGATGAAGTTATTGATTTCATTTATGTATCACTTCTCATACAACATGTGTGTCTGTATGTGTGTATTTAGTTCCAATACAGAACCAGAATTGGTTAAAAGGCTTTTTGGAAAAGTTCTTCAATGGGCACCAAAAAAGGTAACAGAAATTATGGCTGCATGAAATGTTACAAGAGGATGTTTTAAAGAGTAGATGCTGCCACACAAAATACCCATTTCCTGCAATGGAACTCCTGATGAGATGGTAACTGTAAGACACCTTCTCCTATTGAGCTGTATGATTGGGTGGGCATAGAAAGAATGACACAGTCTTGTAGATGCCCTAGTCCCAAGCTGTATGGAAATGGAAATGGACTGCCTTCAAGTCGATCCCGACTTATGGCAACCCTACGAATAGGGTTTTCATGGTAAGCGGTACTCAGAGGTGGTTTACCATTGCCTCCCTCTGAGGTTGAGAGGCAGTGACTGGCCCAAGGTCACCCAGTGAGCTTCATGGCTGTGTGGGGATTTGAACCCTGGTCTCCTAGGTAGTAGTCCAACAACTTAACCACTACACCACACTGGCTCTCCCCAAGCTGTATAGGGTCCTGGATACCATTACCAGCTGGGAACTTAGTTGGGTAGCTAATTGGCAGCAACCTCAACAGTGGTGTAACATGATGATAATAGTTGGCCCCAGTTAGCAACCAAGCACGAACTGTAGCCAACTTCAAGGGCAGCCCCACATAGCACATATTGCAACAATGCAGTCTTAAGTTAGCAATATATAGATGACCGTGGTCAGGCTATTCCAGTCCAGAAGTGATCTTGGCAATCTTACTAGCAGAAGTTGGTTAAGAAAGGTACTCCTGACTATGGATACATAAACACACCTCAATCAATTCCTGACATTCATTTGCACTTTCGTCAATATTTTCCATTCTTTTGCAAGTGGTTGTTTAGCACAAGCCTTCACTTTGTTCTCTGCTGATGAAAAAATATAATTTTCTTTACTTTTATATAGCATGCAATAGGATTTATTCAGAAGTAAGTCCAAGTGAATCCAGATAGGAGATTGCAGCCTATCTCAATATAAACTTGTTATCCTTTCTTATTTATTTATTTATTTATTTATTTATTAAATTTATATACCGCCCCATAGCCGAAGCTCTCAGTTCAGCATGTTGGTTAATATACCATCAAAACATCATGAGAAAACAAGGAAAAGAAATTTATATTTCATGTTACTTTCAAAATAAAGATTTCAAACAGTCAAATCCAGATGGTTTTCCCCACTGTAACAAAGAGGATCAGACTTTAACAGAAGAGTATAGACAAAATACACTGATAGCCAAAGCATTTAATTATTTCCATGTGAAAAGACCAATCATGAGAGATACATTATGTAGCCCTTGTTCATTTTAAAGTGACAATAGGAGACAGATTAACACTGAAATCTTATCTGCACTTACCTGGGAGCTAGCCTCCCTGAATTCAATGGTTAGGATTGCAGTCATAATGCATAGAGGCTGCCTCTGTCAACAAACACTTCAGAAACAAGAGAAACAAAGAACCACTTCCACACACCAATGAATATGTAAATAATAAATATTTCAAAATAATGTATGCATCTATTTACATATGTGTGCATTTAAAAAACCCCATTTATTTGGGATCACTAAGGTGAAAAGCACTAATAGCAAGAGTTCATGCTACAATGGGAGTTGAACAGGTCAACGGAAGGAAATGTGTTTGATAGCTCCATTTTCAGCTGATTCTTTTGACATCCCTATTCCTAGCCACTGATGTAACCCAGGCCTCTAGAGACAAAGATAGATCCAGGAGCACCCTCACACTGCAAAATTTATAAGCAAGGCCATATACATCCCTCTTTCCTTCCCCTGCCTCTCTTCCATTAAATATACATTGCACCAAATCCCATACACTCAGATAGTGATTGGCACACAATCTCTTTCCCACTATTGCTATCAGACAATTCATAGCAAAGCAGTAAGGGCAGAGGAGTCATCCATACCAGCAACAGTAAGGCTTGTCCTATACTTAATAATGGATGGAAACAGACATCTACTCTATTTATTTATTAAATTTATATCCTGCTCTTCCTTCCAGACAGAGTCCAGAGTGGCAGACAACAAATGATAAAACACTAACAAAGTATTTTTTGAAAAAATATTTAAATTAAAACATACTTAAAAATATTAAAATCAATTCCATTACAGATATAGAATGGGATAAACTTAGCTACTTAAAAGGCTTGTTGGAAGAGGAAATCCTCACGAGGCACTGAAAGGACAACAGTGATGGCACCTTTCTAATATTTAAAGGGAGTGAATTCCAAAGGGTAGGTGCCAGAACACTAAAGGTCCACTTCCTATGTTGTGTGGAATGGACCTGACGAGATGGTATCTGCAGGAGGCCTCACCTGCAGAGTGCAGTGATTAACTGATTATACAAAGGGTTAAACAATCTTTCAGGTTTAACCAGGTGGGAAGGACTATTGTTTCCAGATCTACAGGTTTATAGATGGCCCCGGAGCCAATTTTTGCATGGTTCTGATTCCGTACAGGAGTGGAGCAAAGCCTGCCCAATTTTGGTTCTGTGCAGATATTTTTAAAAAATGTGCACAAAACCTAAAAACAAACAAAAATGCACAGCATTAAAAAGTTTGATAAATATGAGGTGCTCTGAGTGAAAGTTTCCTGGAAGAGACAGGTCCTGCACACATGTGGTTATTCTTGGGGGGATGGATCGTACAATAAATATGTAAGTATGTTTTTTTAAAAATAATAATAACCTGGAATTCCCCCAGGAAATGCCCAGATGGCATATCATCAGGACCTGTATAGGACTTTATACCCTAAAATAGCACCTTAAACTTAGTCTGTAGTATTCTGTGGCCACTGGGTCACCCTTCCAAGGTCCAGGGGGTTGTGTCCTCGTATCACATAGGAATTTGCCTTATACTGAGTCAGACCATTGGTCTATCTGGCTCCGTATTGTCTATACTGACTGGCTACAGCTTTATTGAGAGACACAAAACTGTTGATTTTCCTGAATTTTCAATATACAATCAGCCACTGTATCGTTCTGGATTTGCTGTCCTGGTTAGGGTTGGAAGATGTTGGCCTTGGTTCCTCTTCTACATGGATGGTGGCCATTTCCAAAAGGTGGTGATGAGAGATTGCTGTTCAAACCCTTGGCAGTCATGCTTTTGAGTTCCACAGGGTTCGATTTTCTTGTCCATGCTGCTTTAACATCTATGTGAAAGTAATGGAATTTGATCTGAGGTGTAACCAGTAAGCAGATGACACCCATCTTTATCTCTTTTGGGTTTTTTCTTCAGCTGCTAGTGAGGGTATATCAGCTCTTAACGAGTGTGTGGACATAGTAATAGACAGGATGTGGGTGAATAAACTGAGACCCAATCCAGACATGACAGAGGTACTGATCCACCTAAGTGAATAAACATTTATTTATTTATTTATTATTGGATTTATATACCGCCCTTCCTCCCCGCAGGAGCCCAGGGTGGCCAACAAAAATGCTAAAAACACTTTAAAACATCATAAAAACAGACCTTAAAAAACATTAAAACAAAACAATGTTGAAAACATTTTTTAAAAAAAGCTTTAAAACATCTTTAATGTTCAGCCTGTGGTTTTGGGTTTCCCCTAAAGAATCACGTTTACAGTCAGGAGGTGCTCATTGACCCAACATTGTTATTAGAGCTACAAGTAACCTCTGTGACTGGGACCACTTTTTATCTGGTTTAGCTGATGTGGCAGCAGTAACCTTACCTGGATTGAAGGAAAAAAAACTTGACCACAACTGCCCATGCTCTGTTGTCCTCCCATTCAGACTATTGAGTCTATGCTCGAGGAAGTGGACAAGGTGCTTGGAATGGTTCGGGCGACCACGTCTGTTCTTGATCCTTGCCCATCTTGGCTAGTGAAAGCTGGCAGGGCTGGAACCACCGGTTGGGCCAAGGAGGTGGTTAATGCCTCCTTGAGGGAGGGAGTGGTCCCTGGTAGCCTCAAGGAGGCAGTAGTGAGACCACTTTTAAAGAAACCCTCCTTGGACCCGGATAATTTAAATAACTATAGACCGGTGGCGAATGTCCCTTTTCTGGGCAAGGTTTTGGAGCGGGTGGTTGCCAGCCAACTCCAGGCGCTCTTGGATGAAACCGATTATCTAGATCTGTTTCAATCCGGTTTCAGGCCCGGTTTTGGCACCGAAACAGCCTTGGTCGCCCTGTATGATGACCTGTGTCGGGAGAGGGACAGGGGGAGTGTGACTCTGTTGATTCTCCTTGATCTCTCAGCGGCGTTTGATACCATTGACCATGGTATCCTTCTGAGGAGACTCGCGGAGTTGGGTGTCGGGGGCACTGCTTGGCAGTGGTTCCGCTCCTACTTCGCGGATCGTCACCAGAAGGTAGTGCTTGGGGAACATCACTCGACACCATGGACTCTCCATTGCGGAGTCCCTCAGGGGTCGATTTTGTCCCCCATGCTTTTCAACATCTACATGCAGCCGCTGGGTGCAGTCATCAGGAGTTTTGGAGTGCGTTGCCATCAGTATGCTGATGACACGCAGCTCTATTTCTCCTTTTCATCTTCTTCAGGTGAGTCTGCTGATGTGCTGAACCGTTGTCTGACCACGATAATGGACTGGATGAGAGCTACTAAACTGAGACTCAATCCAGACAAGACCGAGACATTGTTGGTGAATGCCTTCCCTGCTCAGATGGTGGATGTTCACCCTGTTCTGGATGGGGTTACACTCCCCCTGAAGGAACAGGTACGTAGTTTGGGGGTTCTTCTCGACTCTTCCCTGTCTCTCGAGGCCCAAGTGGCCTCGGCGGCACGGAATGCGTTTTACCATCTTCGTCTGGTAGCCCAACTACGCCCCTATCTGGACAGGGACGACCTCGCCTCCGTTGTTCACGCTCTGGTAACTTCAAGATTGGATTACTGTAATGCGCTCTACGTAGGGCTGCCCCTGAAGACAATTCGGAAGCTTCAGCTGGTGCAGCACGCAGCTGCCAGACTACTGACGAGGACCAGTCGGTCTTCGCATATAACACCTGTCTTGGCGCATCTGCACTGGCTTCCTATTTGCTTCTGGGCGAGATTCAAGGTGCTGGTTCTTACCTATAAAGCCTTACACGGCGTGGGACCTCAATACCTTGTGGAACGCCTCTCTCGATACGAACCTACCTGTTCACTTCGTTCAGAATCTAAGGCCCTCCTCCGGGTACCAACCCATCGGGAAGCCCGGAGGGTGGTTACTAGATCTAGGGGCTTTTCTGTGGTGGCCCCTGAGTTGTGGAACAGCCTCCCCGAAGAGGTACGCCTGGCGCCTACACTTTTATCTTTTCGGTGCCAGGTAAAGACCTTTTTATGCTCCCAGGCATTTTAATTTTCTTAACCATTTTAATCTTTTAATCCGTATTTTTAATTTTTGTCGTATTGTGTTTTTGTAGTGTTTTTTGTTGTTTGTATATGTTTTTATGATTTTTATTATGATATATTGTATTTTATCTTGTTTGTTCACCGCCCTGAGAGCTATTTTGCTAAGGGCGGTATATAAATTGAAATAATAAATAAATAAAAAAATGCTGTATGTGTGCTGGCCTTTAGAAAATGGTCCAGAAAGTACTGTTAGTCCAGAGTAAGAGTACAAGCTTTTTAACTGGGGTAGGGTAGGGTTGACCATTTTATACTTATGCCTTGTCATCTGCACTGGCTCTTAGTTCATTTCGAAGCCCACTTCAAAATGCAGGCTTAAACATTCAGAGCAGAGTGGTGGAAAACTGCTTTCAGCATGAGGGCCACATTCCCTCAAGAGCAACTTTCCAGGGAAGCATTATCACATTTCAAAGACAAAATCGAGCCAGGCAAAAGAGCTCAAAGAATAGGAATAGGACCAATGGGGAGTGTGGCATGGGGCAAGGATGTGGCCCGGGGACTGCATACAAAGGTCTGGAGGGCTGTCTTTGGCCCTGGGTCTGAGGTTCCTCATCCCTGTTTTAGATTTCTAAAAGGCTTGGGGACAGGCTACTTCAAAGGCCTCCTCCTCCTATAAGTACCTACCTGAAGCTTACGATATTCAGAAGCCTTGCTCAGCTGAATGAATGGGAGGTACAGAAACACTGGTGAGAGGGCCTTTTCAGTAGTAGCACCCTGGTTATAGAATACACTTCCCAGGAACGTTTGTCAGGTGCCACCTTTGTTGAATTGTCGTTACCAGGGAAAAAACTTTCCATTCATCCAGCCCTTTCAAATAATTTATGAAATCTTGACCCCATTTTTTTTAAAAAAGCTGCTCCTAATTTGGGGAGGGGTGAGAAGTTCTGTTGTGATGTATCTATGTGCATTTTATTTCCTTTTTAACAACGTTATATTTTATTGTGTACTTCCATTGTTTTTCACTACTTGTTCCTGGGTATCATAAACATGTCACAAATAATAAATAAATAAAAATCCTAAGTGAGAGTTCCTTTAAAGTAGCAGATTGTAGCTTAGTGGACTGAAATTAAATCTTAGGAGGCCAGATCACATTGCTGGCCTCTGTCCTAAAATAACAGAAACAACTGATTATGAAATTTATCACTTCACAATGTTGAAAGTGTTTTTCTGGAGTATATGTATGGACTGCCTTCAAGTCGATCCCGACTTATGACGACCCTATGAATAGGGTTTTCATGGTAAGCGGTATTCAGAGGGGGTTTACTCTGAGGCTGAGAGGCAGTGACTGGCCCAAGGTCACCCAGTGAGCTTCATGGCTGTGTGGGGATTTGAACCCTCATCTCCCAGGTCATAGTCCAACACCTTAACCACTGCACCACACTGTCAAAACACTGCTAATACTGATGCTGGAGGTGGGGATCCTAAATTTCAAATGATTCTGTTGAAATGTAACATTATGTTTTTCATCTTTCTCTTTTGAATGAGTGTTACAATGTATTTAATCACATTCAAGAGGAATTTGTGGTACTCCTCAATTTTAAAAGCAAAGTAACTGAATCATTGAGTGTCCAATCATTTCTCTGTTCTACCAAAAGGTTCCACATTGTGATTGTCATACCACTACTTCCAAACTGAAAGGATATCCAGTTCTTCCTCTCCAAGAGAAATATGTCCACAGATATATTCCATGACACATAATTAATCAGTTGGTGCCATCTAGGTTAAAAGGAACATGTAGATTTGTAACTATTTGAGATGTATACCTTTCAGATGCAGACCATTGCAGCAACTGCCCTGAGGATCAACATCCAAGCAAGAACCAGGATCACTGCATCCCTAAACACATACTCTATTTAGCCTATGGAGACCCCTTGGGAATGGCTCTGGTTTCATTCACCCTTTTTGGTTTTCTGATCAGCCTTGTGGTAATGTGGATCTTCAGTCAACATCAAAATACTCCCATTGTCAAGGCCAACAACTGGAACATCACTTGCACCCTCCTCACTTCCCTATTGCTTTGCTTTCTGTGCTCCTTCTTTTTCATTGGACAGCCTGGGAAGGTGACTTGCCTTCTCCGTCAAACAGTGTTTGGAATCATCTTCTCCCTCGCTGTTTCTTGTGTGTTGGCTAAAACCATCACTGTGGTTCTGGCCTTCATGGCCACCAAGCCAGGAAACAGGATGAGGAAATGGATTGGAAAGAGGCTGGCAGTCTCAGTCATCATTCTCTGTACTCTGATCCAAACTGGCATCTGTGCAGTGTGGCTGGCAACCTCTCCTCCCTTCCTAGAGTTTGATATGTACTCCCAGACTGACAAGATCATAGTGCAATGCAACGAAGGATCTGTCCTCATGTTTTATACTGTTCTGGGCTACATGGGGCTTCTAGCCATCATTAGCTTCACTGTGGCTTTCTTTGCCAGGACATTGCCTGATACTTTTAATGAAGCCAAACTCATCACCTTCAGCATGTTGGTGTTTTGCAGTGTTTGGTTATCCTTTGTCCCAACTTACTTGAGCACTAAAGGGAAATATATGGTGGCTGTGGAGATCTTCTCCATCTTGGCTTCTAGTGGAGGATTGCTGGGTTGCATCTTCCTCCCCAAATTCTACATTGTTGTATTGAGGCCTGAGCTGAATACCAGGGATCATCTAGTCAGAAGAAAGAATTACGAGTGACTGAGTGACTTCCTCCTTCCTTCTTGTTGCTGCTTTCCTACCAGCTTCCCCATGCTATCTTGCCATTTTTAAGGATCTAATCTGAGAAACAATGGCTTGTTTACTTTTATGTTCACAAAAGGCTTAGCATGTTAGATAATTGCAGCTAGTTTGGCTTTGTAGTCTCTGTTACCTAGTAGCTGGTTTATAACCCATGTATTGAGACCATGTTTGACAAAGCAGCTCATAAAATGTATGTATCAAAGTAGAAATATAAATAAAATGTGAAGAACCTTTTTTAAAAAACAAGATAATGCTAAAACCTTAATAGCAGAACAGAAACAAACAATGAAACTCAGCCAGACCCTAGCATAAGATTCACTATTTACAACGCCAGTTTATATTATGTGTTAAAAACTACACATGCTTCTTTAAGACCTGCTTAAAGGATGCAATTGATAGAGCCTGTCTAATCCAAGAGAGAATGGAGTTCTATAGTGGCAGAGATGACATTGAGAGACCCTTATTATGAGCATCTGCTGGTCTGATTATTTCCACAGATAGGCCCCTTGGCAGGCTGTCTGATGTAGTCCTTGAAGTGTGTGCAGCCCGATAAGGCTGCAAAGAGTCCTTTAAGCATCCTAATCCCAAACCATTCATAGCTAGCACCCAGCACCTGGAAAGATGCTGGCAGCCAGTGCAACAAGTACAAAATGTGCGTAATACGTTTTGAAAAATTGGTACTCATCAGCAGGAAGGAGGCTCATTTTTCACTACCTAGAGTTTCTGAACTCTCTTCAAAGTAGACCCACGTAAATTCAATGTGGCTGTGACCAGTACACTTCTAGCCACTGTTAACACCTCAGTGTTCCAGACAGCCATATCTCCAGCAGCACCCACATCATGTGAACTTGGTCCTTGAGGGAAATGTGACCCTGTCTCAGTCAAGATAAACATCTGTATCACCCTGAGTATATCCAACTTGTCTGGACAAAGTTTCCATTTCTTCACTCTGGTCCAGGTCAGTTTAAGAGTTCCATAGCCTCCTTGGGATGAGAAAGAAAAGAGAGGTATTGCTAAATGTCACCCACATATTGGGGACAATTTAACCCAAACTCCTTTCAGCTCTTTCTTCTACACATTAGATAGCATAGAAAACAAAATGGAACCCTGAGACACCTTGTAGACTAATGTCTACATAATGAAGGCGAGATCACCAAATGCCACCCTTTGAAACAGATCCTCTAGAAAGGACTAGAGCCACATATCATCATGCTTCCCAAGCCCAGCCCAAATAGTCGATCCATGGTCGATGGTATCAAAAGATGCTGGGGTGTCCAGGAGAACTAACAAGGTTGCCCTCCCTCAGTTCACAACTTGGCATATTTCATCTTCCAGAGCAATCAAGGCTACTATGTTGTATTCAGGATGTTGTTTGGTTCTTGTATTGTTTGTGTGTTTTTGTTTTTTGAGTTATGGTATTTATTGTATTTATATATTGTCCTTGCTTTTACCTTTTATGTACACCGCCCAGAGAGCCTTCGGGCTTCGGGCGGTATATAAATTAAATTAAATAAATAAAATAAATAAAAAATTTCTGCCCCATAATCTGGCCTACCCATTTGGTTCCTGATATACCATAGCAGAGGTGGGACAAAGCCTCATTTTGACAATATGACTATTCCCAGCTAGACTTCCCCCGCCCCCGCTCAAAAAAAAGAAACATTGGCTTGTTCCATACCATCCATTTACATAATTGTCAAAAGGACTGACATAATGAAACTATTTTTTTCAAACTGTTAAATTTATTTGGATTATTAACATAAATGATATGACATATCCCTTCAGTTTTTTGTGTGAAATTTAAGTTTCAGGGAAAGATGTGTCATTTTTGAGAACAGCTTCAGTACCTTTATTTC
The DNA here is from genome assembly GCF_030035675.1 of Rhineura floridana. Classification (NCBI taxonomy): domain Eukaryota; kingdom Metazoa; phylum Chordata; class Lepidosauria; order Squamata; family Rhineuridae; genus Rhineura; species Rhineura floridana. The sequence goes on from NC_084490.1 coordinate 14,383,506, forward strand.
TTATCCCTTTTCTCTTATCATTAAATATACCTACTACCATATTAACATGAATCACAGCTAAGTAATTTTGTTCACCAGTGCAATAATCATTGTTAAATAATTTTGTTTTACCAGAGCAATAGTCAAACCACTACACCACACCGTCTCTACAGTTTGGAGAGAAGTATGGACTGGTGGTTTCACTACTGGGCTGGTCAAACTCATGGCATGTGGTTCACAAGAATACATTACCGTAGTTATTATCTCACCATATAACCTATCTTGCAGGGGTGGTTTGTATTGTAGGGTATATGTATGGCTGTCAGCTGAGGTCCTTTTTGTGGTTTGAATATTTGACAAGTTAAACACAAGAGATACATATTGTAGGAATACCACAATTGCAATTCCTCCACATGGTGTTCATTTTTTGTAAGATTTGTAGATCTTTGGAATGGAATCACCAGTGCCCTCCTGATAAATCTCGGGGGAGGGGGTGTCAGTCTAGTGTAGGGTGTGTTTATGAGGTGGGCTTCACTGTTGAGCAGTATGTGTGCAGAACATAATGATGAGTTTATGATGTGAGTAGTGGTGTGAGGGTGTGACAGTTGGCTGGGTCATGCATAGCTATGGGATGTATAATCCCTTATGACAATTTGTCTGGTTTTCAAATGTGCCCATGGGCCCAAAATTATTCAAGAGCTTACATCTAACAGCTGCATCACAGTGTGATATTTCAAAACTAAAGAAGAAGGCATTGCTTATAGCACCCAGTATGTGGCTCTCTTTGAAGTTATTAAACTCCTGGCAAAATGTTAGCTTCATTTTCTATTTTTAATCACATACAACACTATTTTGCCAGAGCTTGTTTTCCACAGAGTTTAACAGGGCAGGACAATCTTTAATAATGGTCAAAGCACTGATCAAAACATTATCATACCAATGATGCTCTGTGCTCTGTAAGAAGCCTGAATAACAGAAATCCTTAGTTTCCATCAAAATTGGAAATATGATGTTTTCTTAAATCTGAAAAAAGGCATCGAAGTGTCAGTAGTTATCTGTGTATCTGTGGGAATTTTTATCACATTGGTTTGAAATCTGGCACTTTCATAGATCCTGTTAGGTAAAACATGTATGCCAAGTTTCACATTATTGGCACAATAGATGCAATCTTTATAAGCTATAGTATATGCTGCTGTATTGTACGTGCTTAACTATTGAAATATGCTTGTCCTCCTATAATACCTGATTTGCCCTGAATTCCAGCACTGACCATTTCATTAGCAGATGTTTCCCTGACTTTGCCAAAAGTTTAGAATCTTGCAAACAGTAATAAATCTGCCTTGTAATTATCATAAACACTGTCCTCATGTAATTGTAGTGGGCTCCCACTGCTACTACAAAGACACAAACACAGATGATCCCACTGATGAAATGCTGTTCTTCATATGCAAGTATAAAGATGAGTTTCAAAACAACCTGTTACACACAGGTCTTTTGAAAGGACTCTGTCAACCAGGTTTCATAATCCAGATTGCAATTAGTGAAACAGCAAACTTCAACACTGGCAGGGGTTTGAAAGTGGTTTTAGAACTATTTCAGTTTTTATCTGTCACAATGAATGTGTCTGGTTGGTGGCGAAATTTGCTAGTAGCCAGATGGACGTCCTTGCTCCTCCTCCTTTTGCTTCTTCAATTGCCTCAGATTGTTAGCAAGAATGGTAACAACAGATGTCGGTCGTGGTCAAAGGTTAAAAAGAACTTTGATGTTCCAGAAAATATTGTCATTGGTGAATTTGTCTCTTTTTTAATTCATGTTTTTAATGAGATCCAATATAGGACATCCCCAGATCCGGGTGCAGATGCCTAGTAAGTAAAGCTTTTATTAAATGAAAGGAATTCATAGGGCTGATTTAAAATTGAAATGTAATACCTTAATGTGAATATGGCAAAAGTATTCATTATTCTATGTCCTATAAATATATTACTGTGCCTGGTAGCATAATTCAACCAGTTCAAGGTGCTGGTTTTGGTGTATAACGCCTTATACAGCTTGAGTCTGGAATACCTAAAAGATTATCTCACCCCTTATATATACAGATGATTACTGTGCTGTAAAGATGAAAGACTCCTGTAGATACGTCCATTCTGCACAATATTCCATGCAGGAATCAGGCCTTTAGTGTTGTAGCACCTACCCTTTGGAATTCACTCCCCTTAAATATTAGGCAGGTGCTACCTCTGTTGTCTTTTTAGCACCTACTGAAGACCTTCCTTTTCCAACAAGCCTTTTAGATAGAGATCTTTCCCAGTCTACATCTGTACATCAGTTTAGCTCCCCCTAGGATGCGTAGGGGGACTTTCTTTGATGTGCATCAAACTCTTTCATTGATGTGCATCCAACCTAAAGACACACTTCACTACACAGGAGTCTGGGGTTTTTCCTCTCTTTTTACACTTTGATTCTCTCTGACTGCTTTGTGTATCGCCATAAAAATTTAGAGGGCTGTTAAACAAGCATTTCTGAGTTCAGGACTTTAAGTTTTGTAAGGTTTTGTTTTGAAATGAGCTTATGGGAAACAGCAAATGGCATGGGGGTATTTTCAATTTAACATTGCAGAATGTGAAAAATCCATGCTGGCTATAGTATGCAGCTACTCTCGTGGCTGTATAATTTTACATGTGTTTTTATGTACCATTGCTGCGATATATTATTTAACTATTTCCATCAATAAGATCAACTGCCTGTTATATTGTTTATCTTTAATTTTGTCTAGATTTTGTGCTATTTGGGGGACATCTCTTTTGTGTCTGTGAAAGCACACCTTTACTTTTAATGATACTGATAAAGCCAAGATACCATCTGTTAGGATAGGACTTGAGAGACCAGGATTCAAATCCCTGCTCAGCCATGAAGCTTGCTGAGTGACTTCAGACCATTATAGCCTCTCAGACTAATCTACCTCACAGGGTTATTTTGAGGATAAAATGGGGGAAGAAGAGAACCATATATGCCACTTTGATCTTGGAGGAAATGTGGAGTATAAATGTAATAAAAATAATTTTCAAAAATAATACTGTGAATCATACATGCCTTTTCACATTGGACATCAATTCACTATATCACATAAGGGAACAATGTCTACAATAGAATTGGTTCTAAATTCTCACTCCTCAGCTGATGCACCTGCTCATTTTCTCTTGCTGCACCCAAGGCATTTGTGAAGATATGGAAATGCTGATCAGAAAGTTGGGGAGGGGAAATGCTCCTGGAAGGCTTGGCACTCCACCTAATTTTTTTTTTATTGCTTACCCTTACTGGTTGATCCCAATGCGAGCTGCCTTATTTGCATCTATTGATAGAACTGGGAAATTCTCTTCTGACTGAGAAGTGGCCATTGTAGTGCCCACATAAATGTGCACGGTCACGTCCTAAAAATTATTGTCCTATAAACCTTTTTGAATGTCATTAGTAAACTGCATGCAAGGCATCTTTTGGATAAGCTAGAAAACTGGGTGTTTTCAGAAAACATCTTGGCTGTAGAACAAGCAAGATTCCATTGTGATAGATCTACAGGATGTGGTCTGAAGGCACATGAGGCCACCACCTTGCTGAAGCTAAGCAGGTCTGGGTCTGGTCAGTGCCTAGATGGGAGACTGCCTGGGGACCACATGCATGCCACCTTGGGTTCTGTAGTGAAAGAAAGAAAGGCGGGTATAAATGTAAGAAATAAATAATAATAAATAATATGGTTGACTGCTGCTTTCTAATGCAACATCTGGTGAGGAAACATGCATTCCCCGCCTCCCATAACACTCACTCCTAGTTGCTTTTGTAAAACTTCCAGCAGCTTTTGATTCTATATCCTTTTTGTCTTTTAAAAAGAAACAGAGCTGATTTTTTCATGGTGGCCATCTTGTTTGTAGTCCTTTTACTGCTGGTGACCATTTTCATTGTAGTTTGATTTTCCTGCTGTTTTTCATGGCCACCATCTTGTTTGTAGTTCTTTTAGTCATTCACCATAATGTTTTTTTTTTTTTTAAGTTAGAAATCAACCGCTGGATTTTTTAACATGAAAATCCCCAAAGGATGACCCCACATGATGAGTCTATCATACAGATACTGTCATTTTCCTCTGTTTTTTTTAAAAAGCTGAGGCCACAAATTTATGAGAACACCTCAGAAAAAAGTGCAAACTACTCCCTGTTTTACTTTAATTTGTGGATTCTCTCTGAGTTTTTTGAGTATCACCAAGAAAAATGGCAGGCTTGTTAAGGAAGTGTTTCTGATTCCAACACTGTAAGGCTTTTTGTTGGCATTTGTGCTTATGTAAACCACTAGAAAGGTACGGGGTAAATTTGATTTAACATGGTGGAATGCTGGGTTTCCCCCCCCCTCTAGCTATAATATACACATATACTACCAGCATAATGAAAACCCCAAATAAACAGTTAGGGCTGTGCAAGGCCCCTAATTCATTTTGGGGCACAGATTGAGCCAGGGTCATCCCAGGCTGGATTGGGCCAAATCCAAGATGCTATATTGGGCCCTTAACTGGATGGGGGGGCATGAACACCCCTACCAAAAATGGATAGCCAGGCTTTTTATAGGGACAGAAAGTGTGGGGGTTATGTGAGTCTTTTTCCCATTCACATTATAAATTAGTCAGACAAAACCATGTAGAGATAGCTCCACCTCAAAGAAGTCTGCATCAGTTTCAGAGGAACACATCATGAATCAAAGTGCACATGCCTTTAGTTACAAAATGAAAGAGCTGGGGGAAATGAAATCTGAAAAAAGAAACATGATAAATGAGATTTTTTTAAAAGGCTAAAGTTTTATGAGAGGTAGAAGGATATTTCCTATTGCACAATTCTGTACCTGATATGTCAAGTACAGCACGTACAGGTGAATACTATGTACATTAAATAAATGTATATGCAGCACCCTTAACTTTGCTTTGTAATGTCATTTCAGCATACTGCCAAATTACTACCACCAACTTCTTGTCTTTATGTTTGCCATCAATGAGACCAACAAGAATCCCCACCTCTTACCCAACACCACACTGTCTTATATCTTCAGTCATAATGCTGAGAATGAAATGGGAAGCTGTTATGGGACTATATATGTCCTTTTCCTAAGGCAGAGGAACCCCCTGAACTACATCTGTGGCAGGACACACAAGCTAATGGCCATCATTGGTGGGCTCACCTCTCATAACTCCAAGCAGATGCCCCACATCTTAAATATCTACAAGATGCCACAGGTATGTGTGTCTGAACATATATGTAGGTGCATCCTTGTAGGGGAAGCTGAGAAGCAGATCCATTTGTGTTGGTACTCATATCCTTCTCCTCCTCAATACTGGTGAGGCTACAAGTAGCTCAGTCCACATGGTGTTCAATGCAGGAGTAGGTTGAATCACCCTTGGGTTGCCCTAGGTTGGATTGGGACCACCTGGAACAATCCAGGCTTGTCAAAAGGGAGATGGCCAAGTGGCAAGGGGAGGGGAGGAGAAGACGCAGGCAGCTTGCCTGTCACCCCCCCTCCCCGCTCCTGACTCTATCTCAGTCAGTGCTTTAAACACTACAAAGCACCCAGTTTGGTCTGGATCAGGGATGGGGTGGCCTGCACAGCCCTATTTTGTTCTGCTTCTTTAGGAGGCAAGTCCAGAAGACCTCATCATTAAGCCATGTGAGTTAACTGAATGAAAGTTACACTTTTACAGCAGAAGCCTGTTTGAATGGTTAGGCCAGCATCAGGAAGCAGAATAATCCTGGATTTAACATCAGCTAAGATGCACTTGCTGGGTTTTTTCCTCCCTCTTCCTTTCTGAGTTTATTGCTTGAATGTTTCCAAATTAATAATTTTTGGTAGAATCAGATTCATGATGCTGTTCACACTGACTGAGAACACCTCACCTCCAAAAGGAAAACTGTTCTTGAATTATACTCTGTATAAAAGTGTATCTGCATGTGTTCTCACTCACACATTTCCCTCATCCGCTACTTCCTGTTTCTCCTCTCCAAATCATCTCCACTTGGAGTTCTCAGTACATGTGCCCATATTTGATTTCTTACAGAAGTGGGGAAAAGTATAAACATTGGCATTAAAAGAGTGAAGCTCATCCTTTTTCTCCATGAATTATCCAATTGAAAGTCCCTGCCCCCCAAAAGTGTTTTTTTCACAGTGTATGTAACACTGATTCATGTGTTTGTATCTAATGCTTACTTAGTCCATTAGTGATCCTGTCCAGAGTGCTGTAATGGAGAGTTAATAGCTTCTGCACTGTTTTTTGGAGGATCAAATATAAAATGAGCTCAATCTTCTATCCTGCCAGACCTTTAAAGGAAGTAATTTAAATTGAGGAACAATCAGGGATTATTGATACATCTAAAAGGATTATTGTCCTTGTTCTTAGCTCAGTTATGGCTCCTTTGACCCTGCACTGAGTGATAAAACACAATTTCCTACTACATATCGGATGATCCCCAATGAAAGTCCTCAGTATGTTGGAATTCTGCAGCTGCTTCAGCATTTTGGATGGACCTGGATTGGCCTGATTGTTTCAGATGATGACAGTGGAGAAATGTTGCTGAGGACTCTCATTCCTTGGTTGCATCAGAACAATATCTGTATTGCTTTAAAGGAAATTATTCCAACACTGAGGAAGCCCTGGGATAAAACAACACAAACTGAGAAGCTGTTGGAAAGAGTAAGTTCTATTCTCTCATCAACCCAGACCAATGTGATTCTTGCTCATGGGGATTTGCGATCTATGGAGGGTTTACGAATGGTTATATCAGCACATGAAAGAAAAAAGAAAGCAATAGAGAGGGTTTGGATCATAACAGCTCAGTGGGATTTTGCATCTGTATACGATAGTACTGCATTTACACCAAAAACCTTCAATGGCACCTTGTCCTTCACACTCCACACTAATGATGTTGCAGGATATAGAGAGTTCCTTGAGACTTTAAAACCTAACCAGTCTACACTTTTTTTCATCCATTGGTTCTGGTCAAGTTTATTTAGGTGTGCATTCCCTGCATATAACCTTTATCCACCAGACCCAGGAAACTGTACTGGGGAAGAGAAGTTGAAGAGCCTCCCTGAAACTGTGTTTGAAATGAGAATGTCTCATCAGAGCTACAGAATATACAATGCTGTTTATGCTGTAGCACATGCTCTCCATGCGATGTTTTCATTGAGATCAAAGCAGAAGGCAATGGGAGATGGAGCCACATGGAACCTTTCGGATATTTACCCATGGCAGGTAGGATCCTCATAGCATCTCTACTGTTTAAGAAAGATATAGACAAGTTAGAGCGGGTTCAGAAGAGGGCGACGAGGATGATAGCCGGTATGGAGAACAAGTCTTATGAGGAAAGGTTGAAGGAACTTGGCATGTTCAGTCTGGTGAAGAGAAGGCTGAGGGGTGACATGATTGCACTCTTTAAGTACCTGAAGGGCTGTCACATAGAGGAGGGTACAGATTTGTTCTCTGCTGCCCCAGAGGGTAGGACTAGGTCTAATGGTTTTAAGTTGCAGGAGCGTAGATTCAGATTGGACATTAGAAGGAACCTCTTGACAGTAAGGGCAGTTCAGCAATGGAACCGACTGCCTAGGGAGGTGGTGGGATCCCCTTCGCTGGATGTCTTCAAGCAGAGGCTAGACAGCTATCTGTGGGAGATGCTCTAGCTGTGGATTTCCTGCTGTGAGCAGGGGGTTGGACTCGATGGCCTACAAGGCCCCTTCCAACTCTATGATTCTATGATTCTAAGTGTGGATATAAATGTCTTTCACTGGCTGTAGTCACATTTTCTTAAAAAATGAAGCAATTTATTTAATTTGACAGCTGGATCTTTTTATTTTTTAATATTTTTTTTTTACACTAGTGCTCCTCATCCTGATATCCCTAATATCCCCCACCAGCCAACATGGCCAGTGGTCAGAGATGATGGGGGCTGAAGTCCAAATCATCTGGAGGGTACCATAGGCTATCTAATATGATGCCTGTACAATTTGCAATTTAAACATAGCCAGCATCAGTCACATTCCATCCTCTACAAAATTTGAAATCTCTTTTCCCCCTTCTGTGTTTCTCTGGGCCCAACCGAGGGGAAGAACAAACAAGACTCTGATTGGCAGCCAGGATTGGTTGATGGGCTGTAGCAAAAATTAGCTCCATATAGGTTTGCATAATATTAATATGGTCTTATGTTCTAGGGAGCTGGAGAAAAGATAAGGCCAATGAATAGTGGGCTTACAAATAATGGCTCACAAATAGCATGACAGGATTTGTCTTGTTCTTGTCTGGATATAGGGAAAGCTGAGGAGAGCTGGCCGTTGTATACCAGAGGCAGCTGAAAAACATCTTGCTCAGAAAACATGGAATATATGAAGGGAGCAACTGCTTGGTCCTGAAAGCTAGTGCCTGGCCCTTCTCCCCATAGGCAGCACTGAATCTAATAACCGCTCTGGTTCTAGAATTCAAGAAGAGAATATATCTCTGAGGCTGCCCTTGACTAAGTGTGAAACAATGGAGGATTATAGAGGCATAAGAGTTAAGTAGCAAAAACAAGGTTCCATCAGTATACACCTTACAAATACACAGCATTTTAAAATTGCACCAGTTGGGTTAATAATCTGAAATGTTGCATGAATGATCTGCCTGATGCAGTCTATGGAAACAGCAGATTTCAAAATGCTCCAATATAAATAGCCACAAGTTAAAAAGTGTTGGAATTTCAACATTTTTGGCCAACAATAATGAGGTTCTTTCTTCAGACTTGTCACAGAACTTACACTATCATTGGATTGGTAAATTTCCAATCAGGTTGAAAAGTTACTGATTTTTTTATGCCCTGTTAAAATCTATGGAAAACAAATAGTGGAGAAATACTGTAGTGCATGACTTGAAAGATAAATAAATAAGACCAAAGATGCTACCAGGAAAACATTCTTTGTAGAGGGCGCAATCTTCCTACAGAGAAGGGTTTCTCAACCATTTTGGGCCAATGGGCACATTTTGAAAACTATCATGGGGAACCACACCTCACCATCCAACCCTATTCACAGTCTGCCCAGTCCTGTAGCCCGCCTTCCTTGTTAGGTGGGGCAGCCATGCTTCTAGGTGGGACATTGATGGTGGGAGAGATGCATAGCACCAGCCAATCTGCCCCTCACAAACATACACACTGGTGGAGAGGATGTGAGGGTCAGGCCAGGGGAAGGGAAAAGCACATTTCCCACTCTTCTATCCAGAGAGTGTGTTAACTTACATGAATGAAGTTTAATATGTTGAATTCTCTCACCCTTTTCTGCGAGATCCCCAGGAATGCCAGGTTGAAAAGCTTTTCTTTGCCTGTAGCTATGGTCCCCTTTCAGCTGTGGTCTGTCCCTGTGTTCCATTTCTGATTCTTTGTGAACTGAACTACTTTGATAAAGACAGTGAGATCCTGAGCTTGGCTTTGATGCAGCATTAGATATCTGAGTTTTAGGCTGCTTTCACACTGCACTTTATTCCATTATTCTGACAACTTCTTACCTGGTAATTTGTGCATTATATTTCTTTTTTTTTCATTAATTTTTATTCAAATTTTCAAAAACATAACAAAACAAAACAAAAATAATTAAACAATAAAATAAAATGTTGACTTCCGATTTGTCGCAGATCAGTTATAGGTCTACAATATATAACAATCCTGTCTCTTAAATTATATTACAAAATCACTTTTCTCCAGTAGTTCTTAATTAATCATCAAATCTCATAAACATTACTTTATTCTTTACACAAAAAGTCAAAGAGAGGTTTCACTTCCTTGAGAAATATATCTATCAATTTTTCTCCAAATAAACATATCGATTAATCCATCTCATCTAATCTGTTAGGTCCAATAATTTCAATAGCCATTCTTCCATTATCAATATTAATTCCATCTTTCATCTTCAATAATCCTGATAAGTCCAATAATTTCAGTAGCCATTCTTCCATTATCAGTATCCCATAATAATCTTGCTGTCATAGCCATAGTCATATAATATGAGTCTAATGGGAATTTCCTTTCTCACAAATATTTAATCCACCTCATCAAATCTGTTAGGTCCAATAATTTCAATAGCCATTCTTCCATTATCAATGTTAATTCCATCTTCCATCTTCAATAATCCTGTTAAGTCCAGTAATTTCAGTAGCCATTCTTCCATTGTCAGTATCCCATAATAATCTTGCTATCATAGCCATAGTCATATAATAAAAGTCTAGTGGGAATTTCCTTTCTCACAAATATTTCCTTGCCATCAATTCTGAATATGTTGCTGAAATATTGTTGCAAAGTCATATCTCTGTTCTTTTTTTTTACAAAATGCACTGGCACATCTCTTGAGAGTTTGTCCATTGTCACATATCTGTAGTTAATTCCATAGATTTTTTCTATGTCAAGCTCCATCACATCATTCCAGTCCAGAAATTTATCCAAGACATTAATATCTCTAATATCTTCATTAATTTCTTCAGAGACAACGTTGAATTCCAAACAGTAAACTTTATCTCTAATGTCCATAAAGTCCAGGTTTTTTTCCAATTCCACATTTGTTCCAATCTCCAGGGCTTGCATCTTCTCTTTAATTTTTCTTTTCTCATCTCTGATCTCATCAATCTCCTCTCTCACAAGATCCCCTATTTCTTTAAGCTCCTGGTTCATTTTGCCAAATTCAATTTTCATCTCCATTCTACCCTGTCTCAGGGTTGGTTTCGTTATCTCAATCTCATCCATTATTTTCTGAAACATAATTACTTCCAGATTCTCAGCCACTTTCTTGATTGCCATTTTTAAAACCACGAAGAAAAAAAAAGAAACCACTTCTTATTTCAGCAACAATTGGGTTAATAATTCAAGCCTGATGACATCACAGTGTAGACAATACAGCCTGCCTTATCTCTTATATGTTCAGGAATGCAAAACAAATTTAGTTCACAGCATCAGAACAGTTAGTGGCGTCGTGAACAAGCAGATTCGTCAAAATGAAATAGACCAAAAAAAAATAGTCCCAGATATATAATATTCCAAAGTTCATAAATCAAATTTATTTATTTATCTCCTCGGAATAGAAATCCCTCATCCGTTTGTATCTTTAAAATTCACAATTCCAGGTCAGCTTTTTGCAATCAAAATAAAGATAAGCTTTTTCAATTTCTTTCCTCCTTAATTTCGTGAATGAAAGAGAAGAGTGTTAACTCACCCAGGGATTCTTTATAGCTGATTCATTGACAAATCTCTTTTTGCTGCAACAATTTAAACCAGATGAAAAAAATAGAAAGAAGACTGCTTGCCTGTTAGAATCCGTTTTTCTTTGAAGAAAAGATAAACGTGTCGCTTTATCAGTTAGAGCTTGTTTGAAAATCCGTCCGGCATTGTTGGCTGAACCTTCTCTCATAAATTAATGAAATCCAGTCCTCCCAACTAACACAGGCTTTTGTGGTTAATCTCTACATTTCTCCCTGCCCGGGAGAAAATCTTTACCAGTCAAAAAGAACATTCTGACTGATTTTAAAACTGAAAAAGTTTCTTCTGAGACGAGAGCTCATCTCAAAAGCAGGCACAGGCGAAGTCACCCTTCCCGGAAGTCCGTAATTTGTGCATTATATTTCAACTTTCATGTGACGTGCAATCTAGTTCTGGAATTCTAGTGGAATATAGTGCAAGTTTACTGCTAATTTTCATGAGAAATAATACCAGAAATAATCTGTTTTTAAGCCTGTGAAGCTGGAAAATCACAGGAGTTTTTCACTAGCTGCAGCCACTCACATGACAGACATCCCAGCAGTGTGTTCCCACTTTTTAGATACTAAAGGGAGAGGGGATGCATGGTGATGGGATGAGACTGTAGATCTCCTGCAAGTGGGGAACTACAGTATGGATTTGTATAGTGACTGAGGGACAAGATGTTCATTACGACTGTGTGAAAGACAGTTGCATGAAATGCCAGTATATCGGCTGAAAAAGCTACTGTTCCTTAATGTAACAGGTACTGTTGTGTGAAAAGCATTTAAGAAATCAGGACAGAAGCGCAACTGTTTTAATCCATTAAACTAACACAATAAGCCCCATGTCTGAAAGCAGCCTTAGATTCCTCCTGTAAAGGAAACTTGCCCATACCACAAGTTTGGGGAGGGCAGAGAGAAAATAAATACTATAGGGTGTGTTTGTTAACTCCTCCTTGAGAGTCCCTCCTTCTAGTCTTGTTCTTGCCCTTTGGATTTTCCTTCCTGTTGGGCAATCACTGGAAAACTTTTGAACTGGCTGATACATAAAGGATGAACAAAGCAATTGGAACCTAATTGTGGAAAGCAATTGGAATATGTTTTTACTTGTTGCTGGGTTGGTTTTTCTGTCCAGAAATCCTGAAAAGCCCTATGCTGAGCTGCACATAGTTGGAAAATCAGAAATTAGGCCTGAGTTACAGTTTAGGTGTCCAGCCAGCCAGCTATCTAACTGTAGTGTACACAGCAGTATTTCTATTCCTCTAGGGCTGTTTTGTAAATTTGCTGTCAAATAATCAAGAAAAAGAAAAAAACACTATGATTATGAGTACAGTGAGTGTTTTAAAAGAGTAAAGGGTAGCCATTTTTTCAGATCACTTTATCTCTTTATTTCACCCTTAGCAATAAGCACCTAATCAGGGCTGGCTCCAGACATGCGGGGGCCCTTGGGCATCAGCTTGCCCTGCCCCCCCGGTGGGTGGGTGGGTGTGCGCTTGCAGCCCCCCCCACGGTCCCCCTACCTGTCTAGTCTTTACCATTGCCCTTAATGAAGATGGTGGCCGTGGTTTCCCTAAGGGGAATGAAGCCTCCACCACCATCTTTGTTGATGGCACACGTGCGTGCTATGCGCGCGCATCTCTGCCATCAACTAAGATGGCGGCAGCAGCTTCAGTACCTTAGGGAAGCTACTGCCACCATCTTCATTAAGGGCAATGCTAAAAAGCCGGCTGACAGGTAGGTGAGGGACATGGGGGATGCGGATTGCAGAAGGGGAGCGGAGGGCCCCTCAGGGGCTCCTGTAGTTCCAGGGCCCTTGGGCCAGTGCCCAACCTGGCCACCCTTTAGAACCAGCCCTGCACCTAATCCTGCTCTACTCATTATAATAATTGCAAAATGAACTCTTCTTACTACAGGCAAACAAACATGCTTCTTTTTTACTGCCTGGGTAGATAACACAACTGAAAATGAAAATGAAAAACAGAGCAAATAAAGTCTGAGGGGTGGAGTCTAACTCTAGCCCAAAATACAAAGTTCTGATATTTAACTCTTTAAGGGTCATGTTACTGTGCAGGATGTTTTCTTCAGAATCACTTAAGTAATCATAGGGTGATCATGATCATGAAAAATCCACCCTCAGTCAGGGAAACTCTTGAGTGGTGAATCTTTTGCTGTGTACTTGTCTTGTCTTCTTCACTGAATTTTTCAGAGGGTCCTATTCTTAAATTGCTCCTGTCATTCTTTAAATGGAGGTTGTCATGGTCTGTTATGCCACAAATTAAAAAGTAGACAGTTCCCCCCCAAAAAATCCAGGGGGTGGGAGCAAAGCACAACTTTTGCGGGGGCAGTGCCGCATTTACCACCACCACCAGCTACAGGCCTGTTCCTGCTCCTCTGAAAATGCCACACACACAAAGATACACACAAAACACAAAACTAAACTCTCCCTCAAAAGAAAATCACACCAGAACCCCACATGGGACCGTTACCAGGAGAACAGTGGTGATTCCCTTGTAACACACCCACCCTCCTGCACATTTCATGTTGGCTATTAAACCGAGAAAGCAGAGGTTAAATTTCCACAAGTGAGCTACATGATTTAGCAGCGAAAGTTGGCAGAGCTCGAGCCATCTTCAAGGACATGTTGCTAAGAAACCTAGGCTCGGGCAGCTGGCCTTATCTATATAGAGGGCCAGCAGACACTTGTGAGTGTGGGGGTCGAGGAGTTTGTACAGAGAGAGCTTGTGATATATTGTCAGTAAAGTGGCTCTTAAAACTTATTGCTTGTCCGGCTCATTGCTTCAACTGGCATCTAGCCTGTCACTATACTGTTCTGCATCCTGGGCATCTGCTTGCGCCAGATACAACATCCAACAAGTGGTAGCAGAGAATGGTTACCTGGTGCTGATGGTTACCTGGTGCTGAGGATTGCAGAAAAGCGGCAGAGAAAAGCCAGAACTGCAGACCAGCGAGTAAAACAGCAGAGAGACGGAGAAACCGAAAGCTGAGCTAAAAGCTGTGAGAGAGCCGTGGGAAAAAAACCTGACTGAACGACAGAGGTGAGAAGCTCTAATTACAAAGGCGGTGAACTGTGAAAAGTGAAAGTATGTCTGTTACGTTATCGGCCGGGATTCCCTTGGAAAGGCTGACAGGGAAAAATTATGGCACTTGGAAACAGAGAATGCAGGCTTTTCTAGTGAAAGAAGACCTGTGGAAAGCTATCGCAGAAGACCCACCCGCCGGGGTGCCTATTCCAGCAGACTGGAGAAGGCTGGATGAGAGGGCAAAGGCGTTAAGTGTTCTTGCTATTGATGATTCTCAATTACTGCACGTGCGTGATGCAACAATGGCAAAGGAAACCTGGGAAACTTTAAGAAATATTCATGTGAAAAAGACTGCCAGTTCTAAAATATATCTTGCCAGAAGATTGTATCAGATGCGCTTATCTGGAGATACAACCATGTCAGAGCATTTGTTGGAAATAAACAGACTGTTTACTGAGTTGTCAGAACGTGAAATTGAACATTCTCAAATGCAAAAAGTGTATATCATATTAGCTTCACTAGATTCAAGTTATGATAGTCTGGTGAGCTCTTTGGAAGCAATGGACGATGCAAATCTCAATATGGATTATATAGAAGGCAAACTTTTACAAGAATTCCAAAGGAGGCAGGAAATGGCAAAGCAGGAAAAGACTGAGTCTAAACACAACGTGGAAAAACAGAACAACAAAGCTGCACAAGAGAGACTGTATGGACAAAAGGTGTGTTATTTTTGTGGTTCCAGGCAACATCTTCAAAGGAATTGTGAAGCAAGAAGAAGAGAAAGAGGAAGAAAACCATGTGTACAGGTGATCTATGCTAGTAAGAATAAGCAATGTATTAACAATGAGCAGGGAAACAACTGCAAAGATTTATGGGCAATTGACAGTGGGGCAACAAATAGCATAATCAAAGATAAATCTATGTTTCATACATTTTGTGACGTAGAGGATCATGTAATAATGGCTGATGGATCTAAGAAACAGATCAAAAGTAGGGGTACAGTGAAATTAGCAGGTTTCAATACCATTATGACAGATGTGCTGTTTGTTTCTGATATCGAATGTAACATTATGGCTGTGTTGAAACTCAATGAAATGGGGTTCACAGTAATGTTCAAAAGGGGTTCAGTGCATGTAATGAGAGGAGAAAAAATATTCATGAAAGGAATAGTGAGGAACTCATTGTTCTTCTTACACGTGAAACAAACAAATCATGTACTCATGTGTGCTAATAAGAAACCCCATAATAATTGTGTTCATTTATGGCACAGAAAACTAGGCCATATAGGATATGAAAATGTGGTGAAAACAACAGAGAACAGTAATGATGTGACATTGAGAAACTGTGAAAAATATGTAGACTGCCACGTGTGTAAACAAACTAGGGCAGTTGTGGCTGCAAAGAACAAAGAAGCCATGCCCAGTACAAATGCACCTTATCAATTAATACACGTGGACTTAGTGGGGCCATTTCAACCTACTCAGGGGGGTGCAAGATATTTCCTGACAATAGTTGATGATTTTTCAAAATTCTGCACTGTTTATTTACTAAAAGCTAAAAGTGAAGCTGCAGAGAAACTGAAAAGATTTATTACAAAAATTGAAGTACAGTTTGGTGTCAAAATACAGAGAATAAGATCAGATCAAGGAGGAAAGTTCTTAGGACACTCTTTTACTGAATACTTGGATAAAAGAGGAATAAAACAGGAGTTAACAGCCCCTTATAGTCCTCATCAGAACAGGTTAGCTGAACGCTGGAACAGGTTGCTTCAGGACATAAGAACATAAGAAGAGCCTGCTGGATCAGGCCAGTGGCCCATCTAGTCCAGCATCCTGTTCTCACAGTGGCCAACCAGGTGCCTGGGGGAAGCCCGCAAGCAGGACCCGAGTGCAAGAACACTCTCCCCTCCTGAGGCTTCCGGCAACTGGTTTTCAGAAGCATGCTGCCTCTGACTAGGGTGGCAGAGCACAGCCATCACAGCTAGTAGCCATTGATAGCCCTGTCCTCCATGAATTTGTCTAATCTTCTTTTAAAGCCATCCAAGCTGGTGGCCATTACTGCATCTTGTGGGAGCAAATTCCATAGTTTAACTATGCGCTGAGTAAAGAAGTACTTCCTTTTGTCTGTCCTGAATCTTCCAACATTCAGCTTCTTTGAATGTCCACGAGTTCTAGTATTATGAGAGAGGGAGAAGAACTTTTCTCTATCCACTTTCTCAATGCCATGCATAATTTTATACACTTCTATCATGTCTCCTCTGACCCGCCTTTTCTCTAAACTAAAAAGCCCCAAATGCTGCAACCTTTCCTCGTAAGGGAGTCGCTCCATCCCCTTGATCATTCTGGTTGC
Organism: Rhineura floridana; assembly: GCF_030035675.1. Lineage (NCBI taxonomy): Eukaryota > Metazoa > Chordata > Lepidosauria > Squamata > Rhineuridae > Rhineura > Rhineura floridana. Next base: position 14,400,141 of record NC_084490.1, read on the forward strand.
CCTCTTCTGAACCTTTTCCAACTCTAGAATATCCTTTTTGAGATGAGGCGACCAGAACTGTACACAGTATTCCAAATGCGGCCGCACCATAGATTTATACAACGGCATGATGATATCAGCTGTTTTATTTTCAATACCTTTCCTAATTATTGCTAGCATGGAATTTGCCTTTTACACAGCTGCCGCACACTGGGTCGACATTTTCATCGTGCTGTCCACTACAACCCCGAGGTCTCTCTCCTGGTTGGTCACCGCCAGTTCAGACCCCATGAGCGTATATGTGAAATTCAGATTTTTTGCTCCAATATGCATAATTTTACACTTGTTTATATTGAATTGCATTTGCCATTTTTCTGCCCATTCACTCAGTTTGGAGAGGACTTTTTGGAGCTCTTCGCAATCCCTTTTTGTTTTAACAACCCTGAACAATTTAGTGTCATCAGCAAACTTGGCCACTTCACTGCTCACTCCTAATTCTAGGTCATTAATGAACAAGTTGAAAAGTACAGGTCCCAATACCGATCCTTGAGGGACTCCACTTTCTACAGCTCTCCATTGGGAGAACTGTCCGTTTATTCCTACTCTCTGCTTTCTGCTTCTTAACCAATTCCTTATCCACAAGAGGACCTCTCCTCTTATTCCATGACTGCTAAGCTTCCTCAGAAGCCTTTGGTGAGGTACCTTGTCAAACGCTTTTTGAAAGTCTAAGTACACTATGTCCACTGGATCACCTCTATCTATATGCTTGTTGACAGTCTCAAAGAATTCTAATAGGTTACTGAGACAGGACTTTCCCTTGCAGAAGCCATGCTGGCTCTGCTTCAGCAAGGCTTGTTCTTCTATGTGCTTAGTTAATCTAGCTTTAATAATACTTTCTACCAGTTTTCCAGGGACAGAAGTTAAGCTAACTGGCCTGTAATTTCCGGGATCCCCTCTGGATCCCTTTTTGAAGATTGGCGTTACATTGGCCACTTTCCAGTCCTCAGGCACGGAGGAGGACCCAAGGGACAAGTTACATATTTTGGTTAGCAGATCAGCAATTTCACCTTTGAGTTCTTTGAGAACTCTCGGGTGGATGCCATCCGGGCCCGGTGATTTGTCAGTTTTTATATTGTCCATTAAGCTTAGAACTTCCTCTCTCGTTACCACTATTTGTCTCAGTTCCTCAGAATCCCTTCCTGCAAATGTTAGTTCAGGTTCAGGGATCTGCCCTATATCTTCCACTGTGAAGACAGATGCAAAGAATTCATTTAGCTTCTCTGCAATCTCCTTATCGTTCTTTAGTACACCTTTGACTCCCTTATCATCCAAGGGTCCAATCGTCTCCCTAGATGGTCTCCTGCTTTGAATGTATTTATAGAATTTTTTGTTGTTGGTTTTTATGTTCTTAGCAATGTGCTCCTCAAATTCTTTTTTAGCATCCCTTATTGTCTTCTTGCATTTCTTTTGCCAGAGTTTGTGTTCTTTTTTATTTTCTTCATTCGGACAAGACTTCCATTTTTTGAAGGAAGACTTTTTTTCTCTAAGAGCTTCCTTGACTTTGCTCGTTAACCATGCTGGCATCTTCTTGGCCCTGGCGGTACCTCTTCTGATCTGCGGTATGCACTCCAGTTGAGCTTCTAATATAGTGTTTTTAAACAACTTCCAAGCATTTTCGAGTGATGTGACCCTCTGGACTTTGTTTTTCAGCTTTCTTTTTACCAAACCTCTCATTTTTGTGAAGTTTCCTCTTTTGAAGTCAAATGTGACCGTGTTGGATTTTCTTGGCAATTGGCCAGTTACATGTATGTTTAATAGCACTGTGGTCACTGCTCCCAATCGGTTCAAGAACACTTACATCTCGCACCAGGTCCCGGTCCCCACTGAGGATTAAGTCCAGGGTTGCCGTCCCTCTGGTTGGTTCCATGACCAACTGGTCTAGGGAATAGTCATTTAGAATATCTAGAAACTTTGCTTCTTTGTCATGACTGGAACACATATGCAGCCAGTCTATGTCCGGGTAGTTGAAGTCACCCATTACTACCACATTTCCTAGTTTGGATGCTTCCTCAATTTCATATCTCATCTCCAGGTCTCCCTGAGCATTTTGATCAGGGGGACGATAGATCGTTCCCAGTATTAAGTCCTTCCTGGGGCATGGTATCACCACCCACAACGATTCTGTGGAGGAGTCTGCCTCTTTTGGGGTTTCGAGCTTGCTGGATTCAATGCCTTCTTTCACGTATAGAGCGACTCCGCCACCAATACGTCCTTCCCTGTCCTTCCGATATAGTTTATATCCAGGGATAACCATATCCCACTGGTTTTCTCCATTCCACCAGGTCTCCGTTATGCTCACTATATCAATGCTCTCCTCTAAGACCAAGCACTCCAGTTCTCCCATCTTGGTTCGCATTGAGACTGTGAAGCTGGGCCTGTCTGGCTGGTCCTGCGTGTGGAACTGGTAGCATTTCAGAGAAAGCCACCTTGGAGGTCCTGGCTTTCAGCATCCTACCTAGCAACCTAAATTTTGCTTCCAGGACCTCACGGCTGCATTTCCCCATGTCATTGGTGCCAACGTGCACCACGACCACTGACTCCTTCCCAGCACTGTCTACCAAACTATCTAAACGACGGGCGATATCCGCAACCTTTGCACCAGGCAGGCAAAACACCTTGCGGTCTACACGCCCATCACACACCCCACTGTCTATGTTCCTAATGATCGAATCACCCACTACAAGGATCCCTCCACCCCCTGGAGATATATCCTCGGCACGAGAGGATAGGTGCTCATCCCCCAAGGAATGGGTCCCTTCTAAGGGATCATTTCCCTCTTCCTCAGCTGGATGCTGTCCTTCCCCGAGACCATTGTTCTCCATGATAGCAGGAGAGTTATCATCGTTGGAGTGGGACACAGCTATAATGTCCCTGAAGGCCTCCTCCACACACCTCTCTGCCTCTCTCAGCTTTTCCAGGTCCGCCACCTTGGCCTCAAGGAAATGAAGTCATTCCCGGAGAGCCAGGAGCTCATTGCACCGAGAGCACACCCACGACTTCTGTCCAACCGGCAGATAGTCGTACATGCTGCAGGCGGTGCAAAACACTGGAAAGCCCCCACACCCCGGCTGGCTTCTTACCTGCATAGCTTTGTTTAAGGTTTATTACGTTAATGGGTGGGAGACTGCGGTTTAGTTGAGGTCAGGGAACAGACGGGCAGAGTGGGGGGCCCTGGCCTCCTTGCCCTGCTGCCGAACTCGCTCTGCTGCTTAACTCGCCTTGACGCTTCGTCAGCTGGGGCTCCCTCTAGCTCTAGTCCTCTAGGACTCAATAAGATCAATGCTATGTGACTCCTCTTTAACACAAGGTTTCTGGGGAGAGTGTGTTCTGTATTCAGCTTACATTCAAAACAGAATATTCCATAAGGCCACTGGAATGTCTCCTTATCAGAAATTGTATGACAGAAAACCCAGATTAAACCATTTGATTAGGTTTGGAGCAGAATGCTGGGTACATGTTCCCAAAAATAAAAGGACAGGGAAGCTGCAAAGGAGAGCAGACAAAGGGTACATGCTGGGATTTGAATATGGCTGCCAAAACAAAGGTCTGTAGTGTTAAGCAGAAGCGTGCAAGCAATAGAGCAGGATTGGGAAGAGAAAACATATGTGGAGTTGGGAAACACTGAAGGTAGTAATGAACAAGAACAGGCAGACACAGTACCAATAAAACAAGAAGAAACAGGCAGCAGTAGTGAATCAAGTTCTAGCTCTGAGAGAGAAACAGAGGAATCGCCTGACACAGACACAGACACTAAGGCAGAAATACAACCACGCAGATCAGAGAGAACAACAAAAGGTATTCCACCTGTTAGATTTAAAATAAATTCCATTAAACATATAGACTTCAGTAACTGGAAAAAGTGGGATGATGGAAATCATGAAGAGTAATGAAATGTAATGAAAATGATGCTGAGATTGCAATGGAGTAACTGTATTACAAATGAAAGTGATGTAAACTGAAATAAAAGGAAATGTATCAGAAGAATAAAACCAAATGATGTAAATGTAATGACATGTAAAATGTTACACATGTAAATGGAAGAGAAATGTAACTGGCTGAATGTGGAAATTTAAGGTGGGGGATTGTTGGCTATTAAACCGAGAAAGCAGAGGTTAAATTTCCACAAGTGAGCTACGTGACTTAGCAGCGAAAGTTGGCAGAGCTCAAGCCATCTTCAAGGACACGTTGCTAAGAAACCTAGGCTCGGGCAGCTGGCCTTATCTATATAGAGGGCCAGCAGACACTTGTGAGTGTGGGGGTCGAGGAGTTTGTACAGAGAGAGCTTGTGATATATTGTCAGTAAAGTGACACTTAAAACTTATTGCTTGTCCGGCTCATTGCTTCAACTGGCATCTAGCCTGTCACTATACTGTTCTGCATCCTGGGCATCTGCTTGCGCCAGATACAACATCCAACATTCCACCCTATACTTAGAGCCAACACACACACTCCAACCTACACACCTTGCCACACACTAAACCCCCTTCACAAAAAAACCCTTAAATTGAAATGCACACAAACACCAACCCACACTGGAACCAATTCAACTTATTCACAGTGCCACACACTAAAACTCCCCAGGAGGTTCATGAGGCAGACAGTGGTGATTCTCTTCCAGTATTTAATCACACAGTGAGCCAGTGAAGTAAGTCATGTAGGGAGTTAGTGACTGCAGCAAATATTTCCTGTGAACCACATGCCAGATGTTTAGTCATTTCAAAAGTCAAACCACTAGACCATACTGCCTGCTTACTTTCCACTGTACCACCACAATGCACCTGTTCAAAATAGGGAAGCAATGTAATAGCTTGATTATGGATTATTAAACACATGACATGTGATTCATAGGAATACATTGCCACAACCACTATTTCTGGGAGACATATGCTGTATTTGTGATGAAAGTATGAATAATGATCCTTGGGGGGCTGAGTTTGCTGGCAGAGTAAAAATGAGTAGATCAAGAATTAATTAAATAGAAATTAACTGGAAGAGCATTGAGGGGTGCCTCTCTTTGGGCGTTCATTTTTTGTGACCAGACAGGCCCAACTACAGTAGCCATTTTCTGTTGTTGATATGAAAGTTTCCAAACTTGCAAAAAGGTTAGTTCTTGGTGATAGTAGAGAAAAGCTAAACAACTGGGGGGGTTGTGTGTGTTTTCTAATGAAGAGCAGTAAAGTGTCTAAATTTAATTAAGGTTGTATTCAGGCATGGGGTTTATTGTGTTAGTTTTTCTGATTATAATGCTAGCACTTCTGTCCCAATTTCTAACATTTCTTTCACACTGCAGTACCCGTTGCCTTATGAACTGTGACTTTTTGACTGATATAATGCAATGCCATACTAAATTTCATTCACACCTGTGGCCATGGCGTGACACAACAATGAGTATCATTGGACAGGTTGCTATTCCCCCACCCTTTCTGCGTGTGCGCACATCTGTTGCCCCTTGTTTCCCCCAGGAAAATGACAGGAAATAGTTGAATGCAGGTATACTGCCCCAGATTTGTCACTTTACCCCCATGATACTCTGTGCTAATGGGGTTGCAAACAGATTTTTTTTCTGGAAGTAATTAACATGGACATGAGCGCTAAACTTCCAGGGTATTCTGCTAGATTCCCAGAAGTGGTTTTTACATTGTGTGAAAGATAAACTAAAATGCAGAAATTATCAGGTAAGGAAACATTGGGAAAATGGAATAAACTGCTGTCTGAATGCAGCCTAAGACTGGGTCAGTTATTTTTGTTCTTAAATCAGTGTAAAGAACATAAGAAGACCCTGCTGGATCAGGCCAGTGGCTCCTCTGTTCCAGGTTCCTGTTCTCACAAGTGGCTTATGGGAAGCCCACAAGCAGGACTTGCATGCAAGACCCCTTCTGCAGTTTCCAGTAACTGGCATTTGCAAGCATACCGCCTCCGACTATGGAGACAGAACATCATGATGGCCAGTAGCTATTCACAGCCCTATCCTCCATGAATATGTCTAATCCTCTTTTAAATCCATCCAACGTGGTGGCCATTGATGCCTCTTGTGGAAGTAGATTCCATTGTTGAACTATGGGCTGTGTGAGGAAGTACTGCCTTTTGTCCAATATTCAGATTCATGGGATGTCCTTGAGTTCAAGTATTATGAGATAGGGAGAAAAAACTTTTATCTATCCACTTCCTCCTGACCATAAGTATTTTTATAAATGTCCATCATGTCACTTCTTGGTCACCTCGTCTCTAAACTAAAAAGCCCCAAATGCTACAATCTTTCCTCATAGGGGAAAACATCCCTTCAGGTCAATGGGAACCATCTCTGACTTACCTGAATTTGCCTAGTAATTTAGGGTACACGCAGAGAGCCAGTACACACCCATACAATGTATTACCTTCAGTGTTAGAGGCAGTAGGCCTGTAAACACCAGTTTCTGGGAATCAGAAGCGAGGAGAGTGCTGTTACATTCAGGTTCTGTTTGTAGGCTTTCCGTGGGCATCATGCTGGCTACTTGGAGAACAGGATGCTAAACTAGATGGGTCATTGGCCTGATCCATCAGTAATCTGATCCATCTGTTCTCTCCTTATGTTCTTATGATAGAAACTTAGACATTGCAATATCTTTCTAAATCTCTATTAATTTTCATCTTAGTATGAAATTTGATGAAAAGCTGCTGATTGTCTATTTTCCAAATTTATGGAGTGAGGATTCAAAATAATAATAGACAAACCATAACCCTGCCAAATTATAGCTTCCTTGCATATTTGCAAGGTGGTAAGCATTTTATTCAAAGTAATGTGTATTCATCATACATGAATAAGTAGCAGCAATTGGAGTATATTATAGCGACAAAGGGGGGGGGTGTATGCCAACCGGACAACACAGCAAATTCCAGGGACATCACAGAAATCATCATAACCCCCTTTCCACCACTGACTCAGTTTGTGTTCTCTCCTTCTCCAATCTAGCTTCACTCCTTTCTGAAACACATCCGTTTCAACAATAGTGCTGGGGAAGAAATATTTTTTGATAAAAATGGAGAGTTAGCAACTGGATATGATATTATCAACACAGTCACGTTTATTAATCGGTCCAACCACAGAATCCATGTTGGAAGGATAGACCCGCAAGCTCCTGAAGGAAAGAAGTTCATCATCAGTGAAAGTGATATTGTGTGGAATCACAAGTTTAATCAGGTAGGAGTGATTTGTGTTTTCCAGAAGGACCCAATATCAAATTTTCTTTGGTCCTGGCTCCACATAGGAGTGAAATAAAACCTGGCCCATTCTGGTTCCATGCTGATATTTTTGGATGAATCTGACCAAATGCTAAAAAAAACCCCTGCACTCAACTTAACAAAAGGAGGTGATCTGACAACTGCTTCTTCTCTTACTTTTTGCTTTTTGCAAAGTAATTACAGTTGCCTACAACTGGCTATCTAGAGCCCAGGGCTCCAGCTACCATGGAGTTTTAAAAGGAAGCAAGTCTCTCCGGCAGTGACTGGTTGATGTGTCGTCACTTTCAAAGGAGGTGCCCTCACCCACCAAATCCCTGCAGGTGCTATGACTGCTGTTCCTGCAACTTTTCCAAGCCGATGCCCAACAGAGCTGGCATACTGGGTTAACGTGACCAAGGGTCTGACTGTATTTTTATATTCATAATTCATATTGGTTGTAAGGCTAAAGTGAACATGGAGATGAGAGAAGGATGTAAGAGAGTGGAAGGTAGAGATTGAGGAGTAAGTCATCTGGAACGACTGGAAGATTCTAGGAATGAGTTGGGGATTGGTTGTCACTGTGCAAATATGGAAAATGGATGAATCTATGTTATATACATAAAAATAAACCAATTGGCTTACACCAGGGATGGAAAATTATAAAATTATTATCTGGTGGGCCAGATACTGAGCAACCTTATCCCCAGTGGACCACTTTGACAGATAGTTTGGGATTGCTCACCTCTCAATAAGCAGATGTCACCAAGCCATCAGGTGACCCATTTTTCCTTTCCACCACTGCTTGAACCAGGGGGACGTAAAGACATTGCCTGTCAGCTGATCAGCACTGACTGCTGGTCACACTGTGCAGCTACAATTGGGAGTCTGCAAGTGGAACTAATCCCAGTAGGAATTGCAGCTGATGCCAAATACAGAAGAGCATAAGCCCCATTCCCTTCCAATTGTTCCTTTGTAGCCATACCTTCACTTGCCCCTCACTTGAAGTTATATATGGGCATACATGTGGGACAGGTGCTAATAATTTGGAAAGGTGGCCACAGAAGCCAAATTAGAACTGCTGCTGGGTCTAATGAGGCCCAGGGTCTGAAGATTATCCACAGCTAGTCTACCCTCTAATTCCTTTCTTTCTGCGTACTAATAGATCATACCCAAATCCACATGTGTTGAAAGTTGCCAGCCTGGACATAGCAAGATCGTGCAACAGGGGGAGCAGATTTGTTGTTATGATTGCCCTCAGTGCTCCAAAGGAATGATTTCAAACCTGACTGGTAAGTAGAGAATGCACAATTACATGGCCCAGGTGTTTACAAAAGAAATTCAACAAGCCTTTTAAGTTGAGACCTATCCTAATCTGTGTCTGTGTTGGAATTGCTTTTTAATATGTTATTTTTAACAATATATTTTTAACCCTTTTTAAAGATGTTTTTAAAGCTTCTTTTTTTAAAATGTTTTTAACGTTGTTTTGTTTTAATGTATTTTAAGGTCTGTTTTTATGATGTTTTAAAGTGTTTTTAGCACTTTTTGTTTGCCACCCTGGGCTCCTGCTGGGAGGAAGGGTGGGATATAAATCAAATAATAAATAAATAAATAAATAAAAATTGGCTCAGATGACTGATTTACAGATAAATGTTCCTCACGCTATGATGTTGAGGTATGAATGGGCCATTGTAGATATAAGATCCTAGATGGAGATTTCATCACTTCAGATGTAATTCTTTTCACAGGGTCTGTTCACACATTTAGCTATTTGTAATAAATCCTACATAGGGAACATAGGAAGCTGCCTTATACTGAGGGAGCCATTGATCCATCCAGCTCACTACTGTCTATGCTGACTAGCAGTGGCTCTCTAGGATTTCAAACTGGGATCTCTCCCAGCCTTACCTGGTGATGTAGGGGATTGGACGTGGAGCCTTCTGTGTACAAAGCAGATGCTCTGCCACTGAGCTACCACTCTTCCCCATTTTCTCTCTTCTCTATAGATATAGGTGCATATAATGTTTCCTCTCTCCCTCTCCCTCTCTCCTTCTCTCTCTCCCCCCCCTCTCCCCATAAAACAACCTGATTTTAAAAATTCAAATTCAATACAAATGCAGATTTGGATAAGAGTATTCAGTGTAAAATCTTGCTGGAAAAGGAAGGTCTTCCATAGACACTGAAAACATAATAGAGTTTATGCCTGATTTATATTTTTCCTAGTAAAAAGAGGCCCTCAAAGCCCTTGAGGGCACTTGGAACTCTAGATGGATCCTAGAGCAACCCCAGACTGCAAATTTTCAAACGGGGACCTTATTCATCCCTCTTACCTCCCTTCTCTTACTCCCTTGTTTTAAATAAATATTTCACCAAATCCCATAGACTCAAATACTGCCCTTGAGTAGAGATGGAAATGCTTGCCCCCCCCGGTAAAAATCAGAAAAAATATTTTTTTCTTTTTGGGGGGAGGGATAAATGGCTCCATTTAACTCTCAGTCATGCAGTATACTATCCCCCCCTTTCTGTTGTTTTTCTTCTGGGGTTCACATCTCTACCCTTGGCACACATCCTCTTTGTCCTTACTGCTATCAGAGCCCCAAGAGCAGAGCAGCAAGGCCAGACAATTTTTACACCTGCAACAGGAAAGCTTGTGAGGATGGACCTCCTCCTGTGGATGTGGACCTCCATCATGGGTAGAGACATCCACTGGATTTTATGGCAACTGGGACACTGTCTAGGAGCCAAAGAATTTCCTCCTGGGATGTTCATTATTTATTGAGAGTAAAACAGTTGGAGTACATCCCTATTAATTTTCCTGTATGTAAGTGTTGTCAAACCAATGGGGAACAGTGACCATAGTACTATTAAACTAAAGGTACATGCAAATGGCCAATTACTAAGAAAATCCAACACAGTCGCATTTGACTTCAAAAGATGGAACTTTCCAAAAATGAGGGGACTGGTAAAAAGAAAGTTGAAAGGCAAAGTCCAGAGGGCAAATCACTCCAAAATGCTTTGGAGTTTTTTAAAAACACAATAATAGAAGTTCAACTGAAGTGTATACCACAGATCAGGAAAGGTACCACAAAGGCCAAAAGGATGCCAGCATGGTTAACAGACAGAGCCAACAAAGCTATTACAGGCAAGAGGGCTTCCTTCAAAAAATGAAAGTCTTGTCTGAATGAGGAGAATAAAAAGGAGCACAAATTCTGGCAAAACAAATGCAAGAAAACATCTGGCGATCATCTGATGAAGTTTGGATCTATAGCGGCATTTGCACCCTGAAGGGGGGTCTGTTCAGATGTTCCTCCCTCATGGATGGATGGATTACTGACAGATCTGGGGGATTTTCCAATAGAGAAAGCTGGCAATCTTCTCAAACTTTGGTCTCACTGTGGAATAGCAATATGGCATGGGTGACTGACACAATTATTCCTGAGTACTCACTCTCTGCTGTTTAATATCTACTTGAAAGTGTTGGAAATCATCATTTGGGGATTTGGGGCAAGGTGTCATCAATATGCTGATGGCACTCAGTGTCCTGGCTCCCAACCAGAGAAGCAGACTCGGGACTTAGAGACTGTGTTTTTTTGTTTTTTAAGATAAACCTTTATTCCAGAAATCAGAACATGGAACTAGAATCTCATGCTAGGCCTAAACTGGAATTCAAACAGAACAGGCATACTAGAAGTTGGAAGTTACAGCAGATGAGTTGTCACAACAGCAAACACAAACAATGCTACTTCTTATATACAAAAACAGGGTGGGCACTTACAGTAACACTATTAGTTCAGGCTCTTTTCATCAGGACTGCAAGGCAGGCACTACAATGGGGTGATGGTGGACAAAATTGGGCTACTGATAACCATCTCTTCTCCATCCTCTGCGACCTTGGAGACATGCCAGTTTCTGACTCCACTGAGTCATTTTCATTTTCCTCTGCCTAAGAAGTTCCAATCTTTTTGTTAGCACTAATCTCTTTTGCCATTACACTTGGCCTTGGTGCCTGCAGAGAGCCCTCGCCAGCCAGGTGAGACAAGGAAAGGCTGTCTGAGCCTTCCTCAGTAACTTCAGCAGCCAGCTTCAGTGCTTCTGGGGATATATCCTGTGTAACCCCCTCCTTTCCTTTGTCAGTGCTGGCAATGCCCCCCCCAATGTCAGTAACCTCATCTCCACTCTCCTAACCTTGACAGAGATTCTTCTTGGGGCCCATTACACTCAACCCTATTTTTCAATGACATCTGAATCAGGAAAGGCTGTGCAGGCCCTGTACCAGGGCCTGGATGCAATGGTGAGCTGGAAGATGAGCTGCATCATGGCAAGACAGAGGCACTGTGGGTGAGTGGTTCTCATGTCCAGGAAATTGGTAAATTGCCTGTTCTGGATGGGGTTGCACACCCTCTGAAGGAACAGGTGCGTAGTCTACAGGTACTCCTGAATCCAGCTTTGTCACTGGAGGCCCAAGTGCCTAGGATCGCCTTTACCAGCTTCAGCTAGAACAACAGCTGTGATTGTTCCTGGACTGGGATAGCTTGACCACAGTAATTCAGGCATTGGTAACTTCAAGAATGCACTCAATGTAGAGATTCCCTTGAGGCTGAACTGCCTTTAGTACAAAATGCTACAATGTGACTACTTACAAGTGTGAGAGTCTGTCAACAATGATCTGCACCATTGATTTGTTACCAGGTCAAGTTCAAGGTATTAACTAAAGTTATATAAACCCCTTAGTGGATTGAAACCAGTTCACTTAAGGGACAGCTTTACCCAGCATGTGCTTGTTTCATCTCTTCAAGCTGCGGAATGGACATTTTTTCAAGTGTCAGGCAATTCCCATTCCCCATCTGTAAGGAGTACTTTCTGTAGTGTGACAGCCCTTATAGTCTAGAACCTCCTGCCTATTTACAAGTGGCTTCTTCAAACTGTTTTACATGCCTGCTGAAAACACTGGTGTTTCAGTACACCTATCTAGGCACATGATTTAGTTGTATTTGCAGATGTATTTTATCAATTTTACATTTGATTTTAGTGCTAGTTTTATGTATATTTCTTTTTAAAATTTCTGTGGATTTTATCCATGTTTCATAAATAGTTGCAAGTGTACAATACTCATACAATGCTGGAAGATTTTATTTAGCAGTCTATAAGTTTCCTAAATAAAATAATGAATCATCCATTCCAATTGCCACCCCTCTATTTTACCACAAACTTCTCCATTATGATTGTGATATCAGTTCTTCCCAAATAAGAAGAAAATAAAAAATAATATTTATTCCCAAATATTATTTCTCTACATGGGAAGTATGTTCAAATTAAATATGTACTTAATTCCACAATACGAAACAGTTGAAGTAATTTAGGCTAAGAGATGCATACACACCTTTTAACGATGGTGTCTTATAACTTTCAGATGCAGACCATTGCAACAAGTGCCCTGAGGATCAGCAGCCGAACAAGAACCAGGACCAGTGTATCCCTAAACATGTAATCTATCTATCATATGGAGAACCCTTAGGAATAATTCTAGCTTCATTTGCTCTTTTTCTGTCTCTTACCACCCTTGCGGTAATGTGGATCTTCATTCAACATCAGTATACTCCCATTGTCAAGGCCAACAACTGGAACATCACATGCACCCTCCTCACGTCCCTCTTGCTTTGTTTTCTATGTTCCTTCTTGTTCATTGGATGGCCTGGGAAGGTGACCTGCCTTCTCCGTCAAACACTGTTTGGAATCATCTTCTCTCTTGCTGTTTCTTGTGTGTTGGCTAAAACCATCACTGTGGTTCTGGCCTTCATGGCCACCAAGCCAGGAAACAGGATGAGGAAATGGGTAGGGAAGAGACTGGCAGTCTCATTAATCATCCTGTGCACTCTGATTCAAACTGGAATCTGTGTTGTGTGGCTGGCAACCTTTCCTCCCTTCCCAGAGTTTGACAAGCACTCTCAGCCCACCCAGATCATTATGCAATGCAACGAAGGTTCCACTCCAATGTTTTATATTGTGCTGGGTTACATGGGGCTTCTGGCCATCATCAGCTTCACTGTGGCTTTTTTTGCCAGGAAATTGCCTGATACTTTTAATGAAGCCAAACTCATCACCTTCAGCATGTTGATGTTTTGCAGTGTTTGGTTATCCTTTGTCCCAACCTACCTGAGCACCAAAGGGAAATACATGGTGTCCGTGGAGATCTTCTCCATCTTGGCCTCTAGTGCTGGCTTATTGGGTTGTATCTTCCTCCCCAAATTCTACATTGTTGTACTGAGACCTGAGCTGAACACCAGGGACCATCTTGTAAGGAAAAAGAATTATGGTGTCTGATCAGCTTTCTCCTTTCTTCTTGTACTTACTTTCCTATCCCTTTTTCCATGTTGCCTTGGCTCCATTAAAAAATTATACCTATAGAGAGTGCAGTGTCTTCTTTCATCTCTGCAAGGTCCTTGGCAGGATTATTACTCAGGGTGTTACCCAAGAGTTTGGTTATATTCCACTTTTTGAGAGCATGCTCCAGGCAGCAGAGCACAATACTTACATATGACAGTAGAAATACAAATAGAGCATATGTTTTTTAATATATATATATATATATAAATTTCATAATAATTCTACAATGTAAATACCAGAACAGAAATAATCAATAATGCTCAGCTAGATTCCAGCAGAAGAGCCCCAATTTGCAACCTCAATTTGTATTCACTGTTAAAAGCCACAGTAAAGGTATTTATGCTATTTTAAAGATATAAGAGATTGAGTCATACTGATCTCAGAAGGAATTGAATCTCATTCTGATTGTCGGTGGTGGACACCTAAGCATGCTGCTGACGTGCATCTTAAATTGAAGGCAGAGGGACCTTTAACCAATCCATTCCCAAACTGCTCAGGACTTTAAATGTCAAAACCAGGGCTTTGTGCCTGGAAACACTGTGCTGACCAGCATAATTGGCATACAATATATATATAATGTTTTATTTGTTGTTGTTTTAATAAATATTTGTCATCCCTTTCACAAAAAGGAACTGAATGGGGCTCAATAAGGGGGGGAAAGACGCTGGACACAATCATTACAAAACAGAAAGCATTAAACACAAATTCAAAGTAAAAACAATACTGTGTCAGATCCAGAAGGAAAAACTGAAATTCTGCCATCCCCAAATTCTGGACACCAACCAGCAGTGACTATTTTGCATCAGATGAAGTTTTTGAACTGTCAGTCCCATACAGAATGTATTACAATAATCCATTCTGGATGTGACAAGTCTAATCCTGGCCACTGCTAACACTTGAGCTCCCCAGATTGTGCTGTCTCCAGCATGACCCACAACCTATGAACTAGGTCATTCAAGAGAAAGGGACAGGCTGAACTTCTATGCTCAGAGATAGTGATTCTCTCACCCACAGCACCTCCATCTTCCTTCACTATAGTGTTGTTTGTGCCCACTTTTAAAAAAAGGGAAAGTTTCAGGAAGACTACTCAGGCATTCAATTTAAGCATGCAATTTTAACGTGATTTTTAGTAAATATAATCATTTTAAAACTGCTGACTTATTTTATATATGTTCTTTTAGTGAATATATTAGTTTGTCTTTTTAAACCATGCAGTTGTCTTTGTTAGACGAAATCAGAGGTGGGGAACTTTTGGTATTCTAGGTGTTAATGGACTGCAACTCCCATCAGCTCCAGCAATTATGGTCAATGGGCAGAGATTATGGGAGTTATAATTCAGCAACATTTGCAGGGCCAAAGGTTCACCACCCCTGGAATAAATGGCATATGCATTTTGTTAAATAAATAAAAATCTTGTCTGGATTATACAACCACAAGAGTGGCTGTATACTATAGCCAGCGGGGATTTTTCACATTCCCCAGTGTTACATTGAAAATACCCCACATGCCATTCTGATGCTTCCCATAAGCTCATTTCAAAAGAAAACCTTACAAAACGTATAATCCTGAACTCAGAAACACTTGCTTAACAGCCCTCTCAATTTTCATGGTGATACATAAAACAGTCAGAGAGAATAGACAGTTCAAAGTGTAAAAAGAGACTGGGGGAAACAGACCCCTTTTGGACTTTTTTCTGTCAGGTTCTCATAATTTGTTGAAATTAATTAAAAATCAGCCAGGTTTACTGAGTACCTGTAATCCTATTACTGATCTTGCCCCATACTCTGACCTTCATCTTCTGCAGTTTAAAAGTTAAAAAAATGCCTGGCTGATTTTTAATTAATTTAAGAAATTTTGCATTGAAATCAATGATAATGTCAGGCATGCTCAGTAAGAACAAACGGTCAGTGTTCTAAAAGCCAGAGTCACAGCTGCTGGGCTTGCCTAACCAGGGGATCACACCCACACCACTCTTTCAATTGAGACAGTCATGGCTTTCATCAAAGAATCCTGGGAAGTATAGTTTGTGAAGGGTGCTGAGAGGAGACTCCTATTCCCCTGACAGAGTTCTGATTGAA
The DNA here is from genome assembly GCF_030035675.1 of Rhineura floridana. Taxonomy (NCBI): domain Eukaryota; kingdom Metazoa; phylum Chordata; class Lepidosauria; order Squamata; family Rhineuridae; genus Rhineura; species Rhineura floridana. Next base: position 14,415,836 of record NC_084490.1, read on the forward strand.
GCTCTGTGAGGGGAACAGGGTGTCTCCTAGCAACTCTCAGCACCCTTCACTAACTACACTTCCCAGAATTCTCAGGGGAAGCGATGACTTTCTGAAGTAGAATAAAGGTCTGGTGTGGATGTGGCCAGGGACAGCTTTGGTTTAAATTTGGGTGGGAAGCTACATGTGCCTGCTGTAGAATAAAAAGTTGGGGGGAACCCTGAAAAACAATGAGCCCAGGGCTCATCCACCCAATCTCCTCCCCTCCTCCTCCCCTCCCTGCCCCTCCTCCAGGTCAGTTTCACCTATCCTAAGCATGATTGCATAGAAGTAAATCCCATTGAACTAAAAAAGTATGCAAATTATCAAATCCACCCTTCCCTTCTCCTCCCTCCTATCACCTCCTACTTGTCCCTTCCCTCCCCCCTCCTTTGCCCCTCTCTCTCCCTCCCCCTCCACTTCCAATCCCCTCTTTCCCCTCCCCCTCTTCCTCCCCACGGTCACTTTTACCTACCATAAGTATGATTGCACAGGAGTAAATCCCATTTACCTCAATAAGCATGCAAATGATCAAACCTGCCCTCCCATCCTTCTTCCTCCCATCACATTTCTTTTGCCCCTTCCCTCCCCCTTCCTTCACCCTCCCCGCTCCCCTTCTAATCTCCTTCTTCCCTCTCCCCCCCTCCTTCCTCTCTCCTCTCCCCTCCCTTTCTCCTTCTCTCTCCCCTCCCCCTCCTCCTCGACCATGGTCAGTTTTACATGTACTAACCATGATTGCATGGGAGTAAATCCCATTGAACTCAATAAGCATGCAAATGATCAGACTTGTTTTTCCCCTCCTTCCCCTCTCCTCTCCCTTCCTCCTTGTCTCCCCTCTTCCTTCTTCCTCCTACCCTGCCCACACCAGCCCTCCCTACCTCCTCCCCTAGTCTTATCTATCCTAAGCATGATTGCACGGGAGTATTGAACTCAATAAGCATGCAAATGATCAAATCTGCCCTTCTCCTCCCCTGCCTGCTTCCCTCCTCCTCTCCCCTCTGCCCTTCCTCCCCTCCATCCTCCTCCTTCTCCCCTCCCTGTCTCCCATGGTCAGTTTCACCTATCCTAAGCATTATTGCAGGGGAGTAAATCTCACTGAACTCAATAAGCATGCAAATGATCAATCCATTCTCAGCAAACTTGCACAGGATCCCATTTCTTACCTGCCAGATTAAAAAGCAGAGAAATTCACTAATAGGCAAAAAACCATTTCAGTTTAAGAATGTACCTATAGAGCCATTGCAACATATTGTAATCAGTTTGATTTTACATCAAACTGCAGTCTCAGATTCAACTGTTAATGCACCCAAATTCAAAATAGAACGTAACCTCCAGTTTGAAACACAAAAGGCTGTCTTTACCATCATATGACATTGATGAATAAAACGGTTTTGAAATTAATAAAAATAAATTTGACACAGGTTTCTAAGATGAATAATGAGGGAAATAAAATTTTCTAGATTAGATTTTCTGTTGAAACAATAGTAACATAAGAAAGAAGAAAAGTAAGGACACCAACAAACATAAAAAAATATAATTCTCCATCTTTGGAAATGGAAGGTGTTGCCATCACTCACCATATGCTCAGAGGCACATGTTTCCAAATTCTTCCAAGCTACACAGGAAGTGGATTGGACTGTGAAAAACCAACCCAAATTGTGTTTGCATTTTGACAAATTTGTAGGGCAGTACAATATCTCAGAAAGGAGGTCAGGACTCCTGCTCTCCTGGTACATTCACTATAGCTGTCCTATTTCTTTGCTTTTTAAAGTTTGATAGCAATATCTCTTCTCCCAGGCATTTTAGCATGTGTTTTAAATTGTTTTTATATTGTTTTAAATTTTAAAATTGTGTTTTAAATTGTATATTTGTTTTAATGTTTTTGATTGCTGTAAACCGCCCAGAGAGCTTCGGCTATGGGGGGGGTATACAAGTGCAATAAATAAATAAATAAATAAATAAATAAATAAATATCTGTGGCTATAGGTACATTCTTAAAGTGCAAGGTTTTTTGCCTATTAGTGAATATAAATAAGAGAAGTAAAACTTGAAAGAAATTCTAAAAAGAAGTAACATACAGTTGGTTTAGAGACCATCAAACAATAATTAATCATCTAATACAAATAGCCAAGTTCAAGAATTTGGCCACTTGCTCCGTAATTGACTTGTTAGAATTATAATCATAAGAGATTTGCTAGAACGACCAGGGAAAGGCTCGATAATAGGTTATATTAAGTCCTTCCTCGCCCATTGACAGAAATTGCAATACAAAAGAACATGCAGGATGGACTCAACCTCTGCATTGTTACAGGCGCAACATCTAGAATTCATGGGAGTTTTATTATATCTGCCATCAAGTAATTTACAAGGAAGAACATTAAAACTTGCTAGGGAAAAGGCCTTCCTATATTTTGGAATGGCTAACCATCCCAAATACGTCTTCCCATCTTTGCATGGGTAACTTGAAAGACCCAATGACTGAAGAGAACATGGGCCTCATGCAACTCCATGGGATTCTTGATGGTCTATGTCTAGTAGTCTCTTCTTAGCACTCACCAAATCCATAGATGTCAAATAGGAAGGAAAAACACCTACCATAGTAGCTTTCATGTAGCATGTAGCTCAGTATTTTTGCCAGAACCTTTTTTTTCTTTAGACTTTAATGTGGCACAAATATAACCACTGAACAGAACTTCACCAAACAGATGAAGTTATGTGTTCTGCAATAAACCTCAGCAAAGGATGTACAGTATATAATTTCCAACACACTTGGAAAGAAATATACAGTATTATATTCACTGTATGTAGGAAAAATTTGGGCAAAGTGAAAATGTATACAAATTCTAACCTTTCTGGATCTATGGCAATTTTTAACAGATCTGCTTAAACCTGGCATTTTCATAGACCTCAACAAATAGATTGTGTATGCCAAGTTCCAAGTTATTATCCCGACAGATGCCATTTTTATAAGCTATAAAATTGTGAGTTGGACAGTGATGGGATTTTGTTTTTGCTACTCACTGGGGTTTATTCCTGTGCTCCTGTAATAACCAACATTCCCTGAATTCCAGAACTGACAATTTCATCAACAGACATTGGATATAAAGAAGATAAAAACTTTTTCTTAACTTTGCTGAGAGCTGAGAATCTTGAAAAACCTAATTATCTACCATATGATTATCATTATCATAATCACAATCCTCATGTAACTGTAGGGAGATCCCCATGCTATCAGAAAGACATAAGCACAGATAAATCTACCTCAGCTGCTGATGAGATGCTCCTCCCCATCTAGAAAGACAAATTTCAAAACAATCTTTCAAACAGCTCTCTGGAATCATTTTGTAAAACTGATGTTTGAGAGTCAAGATTAGAATCAGTGACACAGCAAATATTGTTTAACTCTTATGGGGTTTTCAGGGTGGTTTTGGAGCTAATCCTGCCCTACATATTTATCAAAATAAGGGTACATAGCTGGGAGCAAGATATGCTGGTAGCCAGATGGACGCCTTTACAGCTTCTCCTTTTGCTGCTGCAGCTGCCTCTGATTGTCACCAAGAATGGAAAGAATAGATGTCAAAATGACTTTGGCATTCCAAACAATATTATCATTGGTGAATTTGCCTCTGTATTAATTCTTCATTTTAAAGAGATCTCATATAATACAGCTCCAAGTCGAGATATGAATTTGTAGTAAGTAATTTTCTTATTAAAAGATTGGAGTCTATACAGCATTATTAAAATTTTAATCGGATGTGAATATGGCAAAAATCATTGTTCTAGGTTGCATTTTTTTTATACTACTGTGCATTTGTTTGATACAAATGGATTGCCAGATGCTTTGTAGTGGCAGAAAGACCCATGAAGATAAGAACTTGTAGTGAGATTAGGGCTGTGCTCCATTGAAAAGAATAACGTGTTTGGGGACATTAAAATCATACATACTTTTTTCTCCAAAAAGAATGTGGTGTATATTTCTTATTTATTTCCCCAATTTTCATCCAGTTTGCTTTCAAACATAACAATTGCCTTGTAAAGTAAGTTATGGCAATATAGAGAATACAGGAAGATGCTTTATACTGAATCATTCCATCAGTGCATCTAGTTTTTTTATTGTCAACACTGAGTAGCAGTAGCTTTCAAGGGTTTCACACAGTTTCAACGTTCTGACTTTAAGCTTTATTATTGTGAAATGTTGAAGCCAATCCTTCACCACCAACATCCAACAGCTTGGCCACTATATCACAGGATTTCCATTAAATATATTAGGGTGCAATCCAAATCTAAGATGAGTGAGTTTCCATAACTGACTCATCCCAGCTCAGCCAAAGACATGCTGGTTTAACTTGCTCTTCCCAGCTCAGCCAGGGAAAGCCCTAAAATGGGTGTTATTGGGGAGTGGTGGGCGGGATTGGTAGGAAGGGACTTATGCTGGACCCTAACTCTGTTCAGTCACATGCAAGTGAGCTGAATTAAACTGGTGTAAGTCAAATCCTAGAGCCAGTGTGGTGTAATGGTTAAGGTGTTGGACTATGACCTGGGAGACAAGGGTTTGAATCCCCACACAGCCATGAAGCTCACTGGGTGACCTTGGGCCAGTCCCTGCCTCTCAGCCTCAGAGGAAGGCAATGGTAAACCACCTCTGAATACCGCTTACCATGAAAACCCTATTCATAAGGTCGCTGTAAGTCGGGATCGACTTGAAAGCAGTCCATTTCCATTTTTTTCAAGTCAAATCCTATTTTACAGACTTGTTTTCCCTTAGCCTGGCTTGGGCTGGCTGTGTGGGCAGTAGCCTCCCTCCTGATTGGGGTTTTGATCTGGCATACTTTATGCCAGCTTCCATGATTCAGAATTCTTCTTCCCTCCATGTAGTATAAGAGGCAAAAAGGAAGAGAGGTAAAAATGGATTGCCAGATGCTTTGTAGTGGCCGAAAGTGGGGAAAGCACTTTATGACCACATTCATACCATATGTTTATTCCACTACTATTCCATTATGCCTGGTATTTGAAAAATAGCTCCTAATGGTCCATTTCAATCGGGCTTCAGGCCTGGACATGGGACTGAAACAGCCTTGGTCGCCTTGGTAGATGATATGAGGAGGGCGTGGGATAGGGGCGAATGCACCTTCCTTGTCCTCCTTGACCTCTCAGCGGCTTTCGATACCATTGACCATGTTATCCTCCTGGACCGCCTGAAGAGGTTAGGCATGGGGGGCACTGTATTGCAGTGGTTCCATTCCTTCCTCTCTGGTAGGTACCAAAGAGTGGCATTGGAGGATGAGGTTTCAGATCATTGGCCTCTCACTTGTGGGGTGCCACAGGGTTCCATCCTCTCCCCGATGCTGTTCAACATCTATATAAAGCCGCTGGGGGCAATCATCAGGAGATTTGGGCTGCAATGTCATCAGTGTGCGGATGACACGCAGCTCTATCTCTCATTTAAATCTTCACCGAGGTGGGCTGTAGAAACCCTGTCCAAGTGCCTGGAGTCGGTGAGTGGCTGGATGGGAAGGAATAAGCTGAAGCTGAACCCTGACAAAACCGAGGTACTGTTTGTGGGAGACAAGGGAAGGCTGGGGGATGTGGACCTGGTGCTCAATGGGGTACGTTTGCCCCTGAAAGACCAGGTCCGCAGCCTGGGGGTCATTCTTGACTCCCAGCTGACCATGGAGGCTCAAGTCTTGGCTGTGAGCCGGGCGGCGCTGTATCAACTCCATCTGATACGGAGGCTGCGCCCCTACCTTCCCAACCATCTGCTCCCACCGGTAGTACATGCCCTGGTCACCTCTCGCCTAGACTACTGTAATGCGCTCTACGTGGGGTTACCCTTGAAAACGGTCCGGAAGCTGCAACTGGTACAGAATGTGGCGGCTCGTCTGATTAAAGGCAGCTGCCGGTAAGATCACATCACTCCAGTGCTGAAGGAGTTGCACTGGCTACCAGTTGTTTACCGGGCCCAATTCAAGGTGTTGGTTTTGACCTTTAAAACCCTATACGGTTTTAGCCCTGTCTATCTGAAGGAGCACCTCCAGCATCGTCAGGGATGCCGCTCAACAAGATCAGCCTCAGAAGACCTTCTCTCAATCCCACCGGTTAAAACAGCTAGACTGGTGAGGACTAGAGAGAGGGCTTTTTCAATAGTGGCCCCCACCCTGTGGAACTCTCTCCCAAATGATCTCCGCCATGCCCCTTCTATGATAAGCTTCCGCCGGGCCTTGAAGACCTGGCTCTTCAGGCAGGCTTTTGGGGTGGGTTAGGTTTCTTACTGTTATGGTTTTAAATTTTAATGTTTTAATGTATCGTTTTATCTTGTACGTCGCCCAGAGTGGCTGGACAACCAGCCAGATGGGCGACTAATAAATTAAATAAATAATAAATAATAATAATAATAATATGACCACTGTATGTACTTTCAGTCAAGGATATGTGTGATAGCCCTATGTCTCAATTGAAATGTCATTACAGCATACTGCCAAATTACTACCACCAAGTCCTTGTGTCTATGTTTGGCATGCAAGAGATCAACAAGAATGCCCATCTCTTACCCAACACAACACTGTCTTCCATTTTCATGCTCAGTTCTGACAATGAACTGGGATCCTGTTCTGGAACTATGAAACTCCTTTTCTTGAAACAAAGGGACTTCCTGAACTATATCTGTGACAAGACCTACAAGCTAATGGCCATCATTGGTGGGCTCACCTCTCATAACTCCAAGCAAATGCCACACATCTTAAATATCTACAAGATGCCTCAGGTGTGTCTGCCTATATACAAAATGTATCCTAGTATGGGGAGTTAGGGGAGCAGGCACAGTTGTGCCTCCTTTCCTTCCTCAAAATTGGTGTGACTCAATGGCTCTTAGCTCTTCACAGTTCTTATTCAACTTATGGGTTGAACACATTTTCATGGAGATGTATCTGGATTTTCTGTACTGCTCCTTTAAGTTCTTGCACTCGGGTCCTGCTTGCGGGCTTCCCCCAGGCATCTGGTTGGCCACTGTGAGAACAAAGATGCTGGACTAGATGGGCCACTGGCCTGATCCAGCAGGCTGTTCTTATGTTCTTATGAGGTAACTCCAGAAAAATGCCATTATGTCTTTTGAAGTAGAAGCTGTTTTGTGTGGTAAAAATGGAAATGGACTGCCTTCAAGTCGATCCTGACTTATGGCTATCCTATGAATAGTGTTTTCATGGTAAGCAGTATTCAGAGGGGGTTGACCATTGCCTCTCTCTGAGGCTAGTCCTCCCCACCTGGCTAGGGCCTGCTCAGCTTGCCACAGCTGCACAAGCCAGCCCCTGCCTTGTCTGCAAATGCCAGCTGGGGGGCAACTGGGCTCTTTGGAATTATGCAGCTTGCCCATGGCTGCACAGGTGGCAGGGCACGTAACCCCTGAGCCACTCCCTGTGGGGAGATCTTTAGCTGGCCCTTTACACAGGGCACCATAATCTTATCAGGTTTAGAACAATTGTGGACTTAACTGGGACAATTAAGTTGGCTTGTTATTGTGCTCCTCCTTTTAAAGTTTTCACAGTGTGTTATAGCAAATAAATAGTTAAACATTTGGAAGATGTCAGGTTCATGAGTCTATTTTCAATTATACAATACTGAGGGCATAAAGGTGTGTGTAAAAGTTTGTGATTTAACTCTTCCACTGCTTCCTACTTCTTAGTTAGCCCTTTGGTAATCTTGTTTAGACTTCTGTAATGGAGAGCTGGTATCCTCTGTAGTATTTGTTTGATGATCAAGTATAAAGTGAGCTCATCCTGCCAGAACTTTGAAGGAAGTAATCTAAATCAAGGAAACAACCAGAACTTTTTGCTATTTCTAAAAAGATCATTGTCATTGTTTTTAGCTCAGTTACACCTCCTTTGAACCTGCATTGAGTGATAAAGTACAGTTCCCTTCTCTCTATCGAATGATCCCAAATGATAGTCCTCAATATGTTGGGATTGTGCAGCTCCTTCAGCATTTTGGGTGGACCTGGACTGGTCTTTTTGTTTCAGATGATGACAGCGGAGAAATGTTATTAAGGACTCTCATTCCTCAGCTGCTGCAGAACAATATTTGCATTGCTTTTAAGGAAATTATTCCAATACTGAAGGAGCCTTGGAAAGATACAGCTGAAAATAAAAAAATAACGGAAAGAATAAGTTTTATTCTCTCATCAACTGGAACCAATGCGATTCTTGTTCACGGGGATTCACAGTCTATGGAGAGCTTACGGATTGCTCTTGTTTCACATGAAAATTATGAAATGAAACCAATAGAGAGAGTTTGGATCATAACAGCTCAGTGGAATTTTGCATCTGTCCACCATAGTAATGCATTCACACCCAAAACCTTCAATGGCACCTTGTCCTTTGCACTCCATACTAATGATGTGGTAGAATATAAAGAGTTTCTTGAGACCTTAAATCCTAATCAGTCTATGTTTTTCATGATACAACATTTCTGGTCTAGTGCATTTGGGTGTTCATTACCCAAATATAACCTTTATCAATCAGATGCACAAATCTGTTCTGGGGAAGAGAAGTTGAGGAGCCTCTCTGAAACTGTGTTTGAAATGGGGATGTCTGGTCAGACCTATAGTGTCTACAATGCTGTTTATGCTGTAGCACATGCTCTCCATGCCATGCTCTTATCTAGATCTCAACAGAAGGCAATGAGAGATGGAGCCATAAGTAATCTCAATGTTCATCCATGGCAGGTACGATTCTCATGTCCTTCTCTACTCTAATGCATGGACATGAATATCTTTCACAGGCTGGATTCAGGTTTTTGTTTTTAGTGCAGTAATCTATTGTCTTTGACAGAAAAAAATATTGAGCTTGCCTTGAATCACCACCTTGAATTAACAAATATGCAACATATTTCTAGACTTATATAGACTTTCACCTTCATATGAAATCACAGAATCATAGAATCATAGAATAGTAGAGTTGGAAGGGGCCTATAAGGCCATCGAGTCCAACCCCTTGCTCAATGCAGGAATCCAAATCAAAGCATTCCTGACAGATGGCTGTCCAGCTGCCTCTTGAATGCCTGCAGTATCAGAGAGCCCACTACCTCTCTAGGTAATTGGTTCCATTGTTGTATGGCTCTAACAGTTAGGAAGTTTTTTTCTGATGTCCAGTCGAAATCTGGCTTCCTGCAACTTGAGCCCATTATTCCGTGTCCTGCACTCTGGGACGATCGAGAAGAGATCCCTGCCCTCCTCTATTTGACAACCTTTCATGTACTTGAAAAGTGCTATCATATCTCCCCTCAGTCTTCTCTTCTCCAGGCTAAACATGCCCAGTTCTTTCAGTCTCTCCTCATAGGGCTTTGTTTCCAGTCCCCTGATCATCTTTGTTGCCCTCCTCTGAACCCATTCCAGTTTGAAGTGGGAAAAAAAACCCTTCTTTTTAGTAGCTATGTTTCAAATTTGTGGAGTGAGAAATAGCTTCAGCTATGGGGCTGTATACAAATGTAATAAATAAATAAATAAATAAATAAATCTGGTTTATCACTGGAAAGTGTAACACGTTCAAATGTAAATAAAATAAAAAATGTGGCTTATCACTGGAAAGTGTAACACGTTCAAATGTAATCTTCCTAGCACACTTGCAAAGTGGTAAGCATCTTATCGCATTAGCCTATGCCCATCATATATGAGTAAGAAGCAGCAATTTGAGTGGCAAAAAATGGTTGCATGCCAACAGGACAAGTCAGCAAATTCCAGGGAGATCTCAGAAACCCCTTCCCTCCACTGGCCTCAGTTCATGCTCTTTCCTTCTCCCATCTAGCTTCACTACTTCCTGAAACATGTCTGCTTCAACAACAGTGCTGGGGAAGAAATATTTTTTGATAAGAATGGCGAGTTGGCAACTGGATATGATATTATCAATACAATCACATTCGCCAACCGGTCCATCCATAGGGTTCTTGTTGGAAGGATGAACCCACAGGCTCCTGAAGGGAAAAAGTTCACCATCAATGGAATTGCTATTGTGTGGAATCACAAGTATAACCAGGTGGGAAGGACTATTATTTCTAGAACTATAGGTTTATGGATGGGCCCAAAAGCTGGTTCTGGTTCCACACAGGTATAAAGTGTGCCCCATTTTGGTACCTTGCAGATATTTTAGGAGAAATATAAACAAATTCTTAACAATTTTCACAAACTTTATTTCTAAATAGTTTTTTTCAAAAAAACAACAACAGAGTGGTCTCAGGATTCATTTTCTGTGCAAAGTAATTACAGCTCCTCACGAAATGGCTTGCTAGCACACTGTACCATGCACTTTGAAAAGAAAGCAAGTCTCCTTGAGAATGATGGATCTTGTTCATGTGCCATCAGTCTCAGGGGAATTGTATATAATGAAATTTATGTGCAATACATTGTATGTATACATGTTTGTTTTTAAAACACTTTAAACATACAGTTTTTCCAGAGACTAATGGCACATCATCAAGACATGTCAGGGGGACGCACTGTGTTGTCTGTGCACACACCTGCTTATTAATGACTGTAAGTACTTTAAAAACACAAACAAACAAAGGCAGAGGAAAGCCCACAGACCACCTTATAGGGGATCTAGATGGAACGCAAGGAATCCAGACTAAGAACATGAGAACATCAGAAGAACCTGATGGATCAGGCCAGTTGCTCATGTAGTCCAGCATTCTGTGGTCACAGTGGGCAACCAGATGCCTATGAGAAGCCAAAAGTGGGACCTGAGTGGAAAAAAAATCTCTCTCTGGTATGAATAAAAACTGGTATTCAGTAGCATACTAACTCCAACCATGGTGGCAGAAAATAGCAATTGTGGTTACTAGCCATTGATAGCTTTATCCTCCATGAATTTGTCTAATCCTCTTTTAAAGTGATTCAAGTTGGTGGCCATCACTGCCTCTTATGGCTGCAAATCCCATAATTTAACAATGTGCTTTGTTAATAAGTACTTTACATTTTCTGTCCTGGATCTTCCAATGCTCAGCTTCATTGAATGTCCCCAAGTTTTAACGTTATGAAAGAGTGAGAAAAACGTTTCTCTATCCACTTTCTCCACAATATATATGATATGTATAACTGTACACACCTCTATCATGTCTCCTCTTACTCACAATCTGCTCATTTCAGGGAGAACACACAAACCAATTCAAATGTTGGTTAGGATGGTGTGAGAATGATTTTCACTAGATTTCCACCCAATTCCTATATGGGTTCCAAAATTGCAAAAAAGCAGCACAATATTTTAGTCCTTGAGAATCCATAATGGAAATATTCCAAACCATTTTGTATGCCACTCTATACTATCACCCTGGGCTCACTTTGAGAGGAAGGGCAATATATAAATGTAACAGCCACAAGAATGTGGAATCCAATATTTATAACTGTCTTATACAACTGCTTGAGAAGCCAGTGGCAGTAGAGTCCTCAGTTTTAAAACGCAACTCACATATGAACTTACTAGTTGGCTTACTTCAAACCTTTGTTCACTAGAGAGAACATACAGTGCCTTGCAAAAGTAATCAGACCCCTGACCAGTGTTCTTATATTACTGAATTACAAATGGCACGTTTCATTCCATATGATATTTTATTTTGAAACATGTAAGGTAACATGGGTTTTATGTTGGGAAATGTTTGTTATTATTATTATATGTGTATCACACTGTTTCTCCCAGAATGAGCCCAGGATGACAATTGTTCCTTTACAGCCACATCTTTATGTGTCCCACACGCAAAGTCATGCAAATGTATATATGTGGGGTGAGTGTCCATGACTTAGAGAAAATTTCATAGCAGACTAAACTGAGACCTCTGCTAGACCTAATTAGGCCAATGAGCTGAAGATTCCCCACTGCTGGTCTACACCCCAATTCCTTTCTTTCTGGGTATTCTTAGATTCTACCCCGCTCCACGTGTGTTGAGAATTGCCATCCTGGACACAGCAGAATTGTGCGACAGGGAGAACAGATTTGTTGTTATGATTGTCCGCAGTGCTTGGAAGGAATGGTTTCAAACCTGATAGGTAAGTAGAGATTGCACAGTTACCTGGGGATGGTAGTCCAGATGTTTGTAAAGCAAATTTGCTCTGAAGGATGGTTTTCACATGCATGATCATCAATAACTGCCCTTGTCATCACACTATGAGTTTAATGTATGAATAAGGCATTTTAGATATAAAAACCTGATATGTGAATATATAAGAACTTCGAAAGAGCTTTCATATCACTTTAGATGCAGTTCTTTGCATGCAGTCTGTTAACATATTTGGCTATTCTTATTCAATTGTACAGTGATTTGCTGTATAGTATAGATATATATGAATTTATGTACTCATATTATGAATCACTTCTCATAAAACATTCCAAATAGACTTAACCCTGTATGGTTTCAGCCCAGTTTACCTGAAAGAGCGCCTCCACCGCCACCAATTATGCCGCCCAACTAGATCAACCACACAAGGCTTTCTCTCAATCCCGCCAACCAAAACAGCTAGGTTGGTGGGTACTAGGGAGAGAGCCTTTTCTGTGGTGGCCCCCACTCTCTGGAACTCCCTCCCATGTGATCTTCGACATGCCCCTTCCCTAGATGTATTCCGCAAGGCCCTGAAGACGTGGCTATTCCAACAGGCCTTTGAGGTCCTTGGGATGGGTAAATCTCCATGATTTTGTCATCTATCGTATGCTGCTAAAATAATTGTTTTATATATGTATTGATGACTGTCCAGTATTTATTTTATCTACTGTTATTAATGTGACTGTATTTGATATTATTGTATTTTATTTCATTTTAATGTACGTCGCCTAGAGTGGCTAATTGCCAGATAGGCGACACACAAATTTATTATTATTATTATTATTATTATTAACAATAATAAATACAATTAAAACAATTTCAGATCCAACACAGATACAGAGTTAAATAGTGTAAATTTAAGTGGATATATTTAACAATTTAAGGTTGTTGGAGGAAAAAGGACTTCAACAGCCACTGAAACAATCACAGACATCTGTCATGTCTAATACTGTATATAACAGGAGAGAGATCCAAATGATAGTTGCTGCAACTATGGAATGGGTCTCCTAATGGGATGTTATCTGCAGGATGCCATCTCTGGCAGATCACACTGATTGGTTGCATTTAGAAGGGGTGAGACAATCTTTAAAATATCCTGGCCACAAATTGTATAGGGTTTTGCCCACCAGTAGCAGCATCCTGAAGTTATCCCGGTAATAAATTGGGAGCCAGGGAAAAGGGAGTACTTTCAACTGTGTCAATATTCTGCTTCAATGAGCAGCTGAACCTCTGCCTTTTGCACTAGCTGCAGCTTCCAGGCCATCCTCATGGTAGGTCCACATATTTTATTCATAAATTCATGTATATACTATCCTCTCATAAACCATCAGGGTGGTGTACAGAAACATAAAAAACATTTTAAAACAATACAAGTTGGAGATTACCAGCACATGAATGTCAGTGGTCAGGCTATCCTGGTCCAGAAACAGAAACATCTGTCTTACCAGAAGAAGCAGGGGGAAAAGAGGTACTCCTAATGACTGAAGTCACCTGAGCCTCTAGTGAAAGGGATAGATCCAGGAGCTTGCCTAGACGGCATATTTATAAACAGGGATCTTATACATACCTCTGTTCTTCCATCCCTCCTTTCCATCATACAAATATGGTTTACCAAATCAGAAAGACTCAAATAGTGCCTCTGGCACACACCTCTTTGCATATACTGCTGTCAGAGCACCAATGGCAGAGCTGCAAGGGCAAAGGAGGCTTCCACACTAGTTGCAACAAAGTGGATTATGAGGAAAGACATCCTCTTCTACATTTGGACCTATCTCATCATGGACAGAAATCACTGTATTCTTTGGACCCTGAGACACTGCTCCAAGGACAAGACAGCCACATCAGATGATCACCTTTATTGAGAGTAAAAAAGGTGGATGTAGCCCTTTTGATTTGAGGTACAATACAATGAACCATGTACAATGAACCATGGTTAGCTCTGGATATTCTTCCCTGGGTTGGGAGGGAAGCATTGCTTGGTAGTGCTCCCTCTCCTACTTAGATGGACATTTCCAAAAGGTGATGATGGGAGACTAATGCTTAACTTCTTGGCCGTCATGAGTTGAGGTTCTGCAGCTTTCTGTTGTCTCCTCCATGTTGCTTAACTTCAATATTAAACTGCTTGGAAAGGTCATCCAGAGGTTTGGACTGAGGTGTCACCAGTATGTAGAAGACATCTATCTATATCTCTGTTCCATCAGATGCAGGTGAGGCATATCTGTCATGAGCCAGTAATGGACTGGATGAAGGCAAATAAATTGAGACCCAATATAGTTGCGACAGAGTTACTGTTGGCTAATGGTTCATCTACCAAACTGAATGGTGATGAGCCCATTCTAGGAGGGGTTGCATTCCCCGTAAAAGATCAGTTTGTTGTCTTGACATGCTTATTGACCCAATGTTATTGGAGTCTCAAGTGATCTCTTTGACTTGTGACACCTTTTATCAGGTATGGTGGATGTACTACCTGTGAACTTGCCTGGATGGAGATAGCTTTGCCACAATTACGTATATTCTGGTAACTTCCCCACTTAAAATATTGCTCTGTGCTGTATGTGGGGTTGCCTTTTGAAACTGAGCCACACACTGCAGCTGGGCCAGAACAGGGACACAAGTTTATTAACTGGGACAGGGTCAAACATTTTACACCTCTGCTTTATCAACTACTCTGGCTCTCAGTCCATTTCCATGTCAGACTTGATGTGATGCTTTTAATCTTCCCAGAATTTTATGCCTGTGCATTGTCAGCTGCACTGCACCCATCCATTTCTGAGCCCAAAGTGCTGTTTCTAACTCAAGAGCCTTAATGGGACCACGCTACCTGAATGGCTGCCTCCTCCCATATTTACCTACCTCAGCCTTCAGATCTTCTCTGTAGGCCCTACTTTGTTGAATGAAGGGAGATGGATAATGAAGGGATACTAGGGAGACTTTTTAGTAGTGGCACCTGAGTTATGAAACAGCTTTCACAGGGAGACTTGCCTAGTGCCATCTTTATATAGTTTTCAGTTCCATGTGAAGGCCTTTCTATTCATCCAAGCATGTCAAATAACATAGGCAGCCTTGATATTATTTAAATCTGTTCTTAATTTTGAGGAGTCTGGGGATCTCTTTATGTAGGTTTATTTCCTTTTTAATGGATTTATATTTTACATAGCACTTCAGTTGCTTTTTAACTTCTTTTAGATATTGTCACAAATAAATTAATAAAAATCCTAAAAGTGAGTTCATTTACAGCAACACGTGAAGCTTAGTGGACTGGGATTAAGCTTTGGAAGGTCAGATTCATATCATGGTGTCCTGTTGCTACCCATTTCAATCAATCAATCAATCAATCAAAAATAATATATTTCAGAAATTTACTCTTTCAGAATGATTAATTTATATGTGCTTCCATGGAATGTTCTGGGAATATATTGAATGAAGTACTGCTTCTCCCTAATACTGGATATACAAATCCTAGATTTTAGATAATTCAGTTCAAATTATATATCCTCTTTTCAACTTCCTATTTTGGATGACCGTTACAATGTATTACATTCAGAGCTTGGAAGTAACTAGTTACAAGTAAGGAATTACTTGTAATTTATTACTTTTTTGAGTAACGAGTGGGTAACTTCATTACATTTTGCTGGTAATAGAACAAGTAGTAACTTCATTACATTTGAGGAGTAATTGTAAAGTTTCCAGCATTACTTTTGCGCATTACTTGGGGGGGAGGGGGAGAAGTCTTCTGCTCCTCTGATTTGTGAATAAAAATCATGTACTTCAAATTGGGCTTCTCTGCAGCGTTGTTTTTCCTTCATGCTCTGTGGGTGCTTAGGAGGCGACAAGGGAGGAGGTGGAGAGCGAGATGGGGTGGAGAAAACAATGGTTTAAAAATTGACAGGAGTGGAAGGAGAAAAGAGCTGGAAGCAATATATATATACAAAAAAATGTGTGTTGGGGTATAATCATTGCTGGGGTGGGGTGAGGGGATGTGAGATTCTGTTAATCTTACGGATAAAATTTTTTATTCTACTACCCTCTGTGTGTGCGTGCTTATTTTTAATGTTGTTTTAGGCTACTTACATGTGCAGCAGCCAAGGCCAGCACCTTGTAGGCTTTTTTTAAAAAAAGTAACTGAAATGTAATTGTAGCAATTACTTTTGAGTAAAAGTAAAGTAATCAGTTACTTTCAGAGCAATTGTAATTGTAATGGTAATTACTACTTTTTGGGGCCATGTAACTGTAACTGTAATTTATTACTTTTTAAAAGTAATCTTCCAAGCTCTGATTACATTAGTATTTGAGCAGAATGTGTGATGTTTCTAATTATTAAGTCCAAATGAATTAAATTGTTCAGGGTCATTACTGCCCATCCATTTTTACCAAAAGGTTCTAAATCATGATTATCGTATTAATTAATAACATGAAAGGAAATGATTCCACTATTCTTCTCCAAAAGAAATATGTTCAAAGTTCTATTTCATTCCACAACATTAAATAGTCAATGTCATCTAGGTTAAGAAGGTACATGTACATTTTTAACTGTTGAGACTTAAAACTTTCAGATGCAGACCATTGCAACAAGTGCCCTGAGGATCAGCATCCAAACAAGAACCAGGATCACTGCATCCCTAAACATATAATCTATCTATCATATGAAGACCCCTTGGGAATGACTCTGGCTTCATTTGCTCTTTTCATTTTTCTTATTACTCTTGTGGTAATGTGGATCTTCATTCAGCACCAGAATACTCCCATTGTCAAGGCCAACAACTGGAACATCACATGTACCCTCCTCACTTCCCTGTTGCTTTGTTTTCTATGTTCCTTCTTGTTCATTGGACATCCTAGGAAGTTGACCTGCCTTCTCCGCCAAACAGTGTTTGGGGTCATCTTCTCCCTTGCTATTTCTTGTGTGTTGGCTAAAACCATTACTGTGGTCCTGGCCTTCATGGCCACCAAGCCAGGAAACAGAATGAGGAAATGGGTAGGGAAGAGGCTATCAATCTCTGTCATTATTCTCTGTACTTTTATTCAAACTGGCATCTGTGCAGTGTGGCTGGCAACCTCTCCTCCCTTCCCAGAGTATGACATGCACTCCCAGACTGACCAGATCATTGTGCAATGCAATGAAGGATCAATCACCATGTTTTATACTGTCTTGGGCTACATGGGGTTTCTGGCCATCATCAGCTTCACTGTGGCTTTCTTTGCCAGAAAGTTGCCTGATACTTTTAATGAAGCCAAACTGATCACCTTTAGTATGTTGGTGTTTTGCAGTGTTTGGTTGTCCTTTGTCCCAACCTACCTGAGCACCAAAGGGAAATACATGGTGGTTGTGGAGATCTTCTCCATCTTGGCCTCTACTGCTGGATTACTGGGTTGCATCTTCATACCCAAATTCTATATTATTGTACTGAAGCCTGAGCTGAACACTAGAGATCAGCTTGTAAAGAAAAAGAATGGCATTATCTGAATCTCTCCTTTCTGTTTAGCTTCTTTCTACCTTCCTCTCTATGATTCTCTGGCTTTTTAAAGAACATAAAATCATTTTTATTTTATTTTGTTTATGTTATGTTCATGAATTGGGTTGTTAGTATTTGCAGCAACTATAGTATGCATAAATTGTTATATTTGTTATCCTCTTCCAATAAAAGCAAAGAGAATTGATTACTGGTATCGCTGAGGAGCTTATGTAATGGTGGGAAACCTCAGGCCCGATGGCTGAAAGTGGCCTTCCAAGACTTTCTATTTGGCCCTTGGGACTCTCCCAATATCAGTCCCCTCCCCAGTGTCACTGTCACAGAGACTGAAAGAACTGGGCATGTTCAGCCTGGACAAGAGAAGACTGAGGGGAGATATGATAGCACTCTTCAAGTACATGAAAGGTTGTCACACAGAGGAGGGCTGGGATCACTTCTCGATCGTCCCAGAGTGCAGGACACAGAATAATGGGCTCAAGTTGCAGGAAGCCAGATTTCGACTGGACATCAGGAAAAACTTCCTAACTGTTAGAGCCATACGACAATGGAAACAATGACCTAGAGAGGTAGTGGGCTCTCTGACACTGGAGGCATTCAAGAGGCAGCTGGACAGCCATCTGTTGGGAATGCTTTGATTTGGATTCCTGTATTGAGCAGGGGGTTAGACTCGATGGCCTTATAGGCCCCTTCCAACTCTATTATTCTATTCTATTCTATCCCCAACATGTCAACACTCCACCTTTAGCAGAGGGAGACATGGAGTTTATATTTCTTCCACCACTCATAGCAAACCTACTATTTGGGATTCAGCCTATTTCCCTCAGCTCTTGTTATACATTTTCATGTTCCAAGTCAATCCTCAACCCCCCCCGTGTATCTTTATGACTCTCAAAGATAACAGCCCTGAATTTGTCTTCTGTAATATTCTACAGTTACTTGCTCAGGTACGTCACTGCCACCATTGATATAGTTGCCCCCTTCATATATGTTCTGCCACCCTTGTACTCTTATTTATTTTTAATTATTATTTGATTTATATCCCTCCCTTCCTCCCAGCAGGAGCCCAGGGCAGCAAACAAAAGCACTAAAAACTTTAAAACATCATAAAAACAAATTTAAAACAAAACATCTTCAAAAAAAGTTTCATTAAAAAAACCTTTCAAAACATTTTCTAAGATTAAAAAACATTTTTAAAAAGAAGGTTTAAGAACATATTGAAAAGCAATTCCAACACAGGCACAGACTGGGATAGGTCTCAACTTTAAAAGCTTGTTGAAAGAGGAAGATCTTCAATAGGCACCGAAAAGGTAACAGAGATGGGGCCTGTCTAATACTTAATGGAAGGGCATTCCACAGGCTAAGTGCCACCACACTAAAGGTCTGGTTCCTATGTTGTGTGGAATGATAAGATGGTATCTCCAGGAGGCTCTCACCTGCAGAGCGCAATGATCGATTGGGTATATAAGGGATAAGAAGATCTTTCAGATATCCTTGTCCCAAGCTGTATAGGGCTTTGTACACCAACACTAGAACCTTGAACTTGGCCCAGTAGCAAATGGGCAGCCAGTGCAATTCTTTCAGCAATGGGGTGACATGTTGGCAATACCCTGCCCCAGTGAGCAGTCTCACCGCTGTATTTTGAACCAGCTGCAGCTTCCGGACCAACCTCAAGGGCAGCCCCACATAGAGCGCATTACAGTAATCCAGCGTGGAGATTACCAGTGTGTGGACAACAGTGGTCAGGCTATCCCAGTCCAGAAACAGCCGCAGCTGTCTCATCAGCCGAAGCTGGTAAAAGTTACTTCCATATTTCTTCTAACTTCTTTCCTGCCCACTTCCCCATGTTTCTGTGTATACTTTAAGAATCTAAAACCACAGACAGCACCAAATCTGCATTTAGTTGGTAAATTACAAAGCAGGATAACAACTTCCACCTAGTTTGGCCTTGTTGTCTCTTTTGTTCTCTAGCAATTTGTTTTTGACCCACTTTTTAAAACATACAATATATATTAAAATCCAAATAAAATAAAACACGAAACCTTTAACAATATCCATTATATAAAAATACTAAAACCTAAATAAGTAGTACAGAAATGAACAATAAGTCAGCCTCCTGCATAACAGGCCCTGTTCATAAATCCAGTTTATAAAAGCTGCAGAAAGGAACAAAGATCTTTATGAAAAATAATTTTCTTAAAGAACATAATAAACCAATGGAATTCAATTAATGCCCATCTGCCTGATTGCAGGATGTCTGATGTAGAGCATGAAGTACAGGCATGCTGTTCATGCTGCCAGCTATCCTTTAAGCAACCCCTTACCAACCCATTCTGGACTTTGAAGGACATAGCCAGCACTTTGGGCCTAGAAACACACTGCAAACCAATTCAACTGGTACAATATCTATGCAATATATTTTGACCACTTTGCATTTTGCAGTGGTTGAAATTTCTGAACTGTCTTTCCAGTTTAGCTGTGTTTCACTCCATCCCCACCCCACCCAGGCACATTCTTGGCTGCCAGATTGAGCCAACCTGCTGGGGGAAAAGCAAGGACAATGCACCCCAGATCTGGTCCCAAATGGATTTAGGAGCAGGGTTAACAGTTGATTTTTTTTAAAAAAAATAGTATAATTAAATGTATGGTCAGGAGGGTGGGGGATAGATTGCATCTCTTCCCCTCCCCACTGAGAGTGGGGGGGGGATACAGTCTTGTGGAATGCTCCTTTGCAAGTGGCTTCCCTTACAAATGAACACCTTGCACCTCCTCAGGACCAAATCCTCTGCATGTAATGAGGAATCAAATATTGGGGATTTTTGATCTTTGATTCATCTCAGTGAACCAGAGTTGGAAAGCCTGCAACAGCAAAGATTCCTGGGAAACAGTGCCTTTGTGACCTCTGAGTACATATCTTGCAAACCTGAAGGTATAGACTTCCTGACTCCTATGGAAATTTGGGGAATGACACCCAGTAAGAATAGGCGCTCCTTTCAAACAAAAGAAATGTTTAAAATAATCTAGGCCTTCAGGAGGAAACAGAATAGCTCCTCTCAAACTGGGAGGTGTTATGCATTTCTAAGCCTTTGAAGGAGACAGGATAGCTCCTTTCAACCTAGGAAATGGTCGGCATAACCCTTATGATAATCTGAAAGGAAGAGACAGAACATTAGGAATTCACAGGTAGGAGATTGCAGTCATTAACTGGGAATCCCTCAAGGAATGGTTTCTGGAAAAACAACACATTCCTTGACTGATGGTCCTGAATTCTTTCATTGTTCCTTTTTTTGTAATGTCCACATCCTCCTGGAGACATTTACATTGGGATTACAATGGGGTCAGTTTAGTTAGGAAAAGGTATAAAACATGAGAAGTGTGAAGGGGTGGGCAGTTCCTCTTCTGGAGGGCTCCAACAGTTGCTTTTCTTATCAACGCATGCTAGCATCTTTGGAACAATTTCATAGCTATGGATTTGGGTGAGAACTTTCAAATCTGGCGCTGGTTACAAAGGGCTGAGCTTTTGCTCATTGGGCTAGATACAAAAGTCTCTCTCTCAGCCTTGGTCTTGCAGCATCTCTCCAGGAAAGGTATATGCAACTTCTGGGCCTTTTTCTTTCTTTCTTTTCTTTCTGTGTGGGTGAGCTTAATGTGAAAGTCTGCATAAGTTTAGTCTCTTTGCTTTAGTCTATCCAGTGTTGCTGAATGAATGAATAATAGTTAGAAAGCTGCTCATTGTTAACTGCAATTGTAAACTGCAATATTTTTCCTTGTTTCTTCTCTTAATAAAACCACTCTTTATTTTACTTTCTGTGTATGTGTCATTGGGTTAAGGGTAAAATTATGCATGCTCTGGGGGGTGACGTGCAGGTAACTCCAGCGAAAGATCCTGCTGCTCTCTTGATAGGGGAACTTGGATTTCTAGTGAGCTATGCTCATGAGGAAGTTCAAGGTCCCATCGTAACATGCATGGCAGCTGCGGAGTGGAGACATTGATCTTGTGAGGTGCTGCTTCAGTAGCCAAAGTGTCAGGCAGGAAAAAAAGGCAAGCAGGTCTGGGTGGGTAAAAGGAAAGTCAGGTAATAAAAAGGAGTGTTCAGATGGGAAAGCCACTTTTGAAGGAGCATCTCACACCCTGCATCCAAAGGGATCCACACCCTGGGAAAAATGCAGCTGTCTCTCCTAAACCCTTTCTTTTCCTGCCTGACCTATCCCTTTTTCCACCCAGTGCCTGTTTCTGCTTCCTCTCTGAGCCCCCCCCAATTGACAATCCCAGATCACTGTAGGTGGCCCAACTCGACTTGTGGCAATCTGGGGTTCTACCCAAGCAGCTCAGGAAAAACACAAGTCCTTCTGAATCTCTCCAAAATTTCTTGGGCTTTGGCTGAATCTGGAGCACAGACCTTCTTCACAGGCAGCCCTGTGTAGCATGCAGTACAGTAATGCAGTCTGGATGTGACAAGTATACTCCTATACACTCCAAACACTTGAGCTTTCCCAGTCCGTGATGGCTCAAGAAGCACCCACAATCTGTGAACTCAGTCCTTCAGGGGTGTGCAATGCTGTCTAAAACTGGTTGAGCACCTGAATCCAGGAACAGTGATATCCTCATCCACAGCACCTCCATCTTTTCTGCATTAAGTTTCTGCTTCTTCACCCTTGTCCATGCCAAAATGTTTCCAGGCACCGGTTTAACGAGTTCCACAACCTCCATAGGATAAAGAGAGAGAGAAAAGAGGCAGAAAGGAGTGTCTTCCACATATGGATGACAATTTAGTTGAAACCTCCATATAACTTCTTCCATCTGTTTCATATAGGTGTTCAATAGCATAGAGGACAGCATGAATCCCTGAGGAACTCCATGGGGCAGTATCTGAATACCATTCTCTGAGAGAGATCCTCCAGGAAGGATTGTTTTAATACCGTTCATCGTGGCATCCTTCTGAAATGGCTTGGGGGGGGGTTGGGAGCACTATACTTTGGGGGCTATGCTCATGCCTTTTGAGCTATTATGGGAGAGATATTGCTTGGTACCACAGGAATGTCCCATTGTTCCATTTTGTTCCGGATGCTATTCAACATCTATTTGAATCTGCTAGGAGCTCTCATCAGGAGATTTACAATATGAAAATGATGTCAGCTCTATCTCTCCATTCCACCTAACTCAGAAGAGGCAGTTCATGTGCTAGACTGGTGCTTGGAAACAATGATAGGCCAGATGTGAGCCAATAAATTGAAGCTGAATCCTGAAAAGTGAGAGGTGTTATGTATTCTGAGTTCTTGGACCTCAGAAGTGGGGAGTCAGCCTGTTTTGGATGGGTTACACTCCTCTGGAGGGAACAGCTCCTTGGAGCGAAACTTCCTGCAGCCACCATTGTCACTGGAGGCTTTGAATATCTAATGTCACAAAAAAGCTGTGTGTGTGTGTAGATCTTCTGATGGGGCACTTTTAGTGGTCCCCCACACCCCCGAGGTTCGGCTGGCCTCCACCAGGGATTAAGCCTTTTTGTGTGGTGGCACCTGCCCTGTGGAACTCCTTACCAATGAAGGTGCAGCAGGAACTATCCTTTCTTTCTTTCATGCGTCTCTTGAAAACTGTACTTTTTAGACAGGCCTTTTAACCAATCCAGCATTTATTAATGCTTTTATTAAGTGTTTGTAATAATGTTTTTATTGGTTTTTAATTTCTTCTGATTGCAAATTGTAATATTAACTGATGTTATCATTGAGTTTTTACATAATAGCAACAACAAGCCTAGTATTATTATTATTATTATTATTATTATTATTATTATTTAGACTCATCATCATCATTGCAACACTAGGTAGCTCTCCACAGCACATATGCCACAGAAGCCTGTAGATTAAATTATTTTTGGAACACTGATCAGAAGTTCACCAGAACAATTACAATGCATGATCCAGAAAAAGCCTGAATAAAGTACATCCATAGTTTTCACCTAATTTGAAAAAAAACACATATGTGATATACTTTCATAAAGACTAGAATAAAGGGTCAAGCTGCAATCTTCAGCACTATTAAAATTGCTGTATCTGTGATTATTTTTGTCACATCACTTTGAGGTTAGGTATTTTGATAGACCTCAACAGATAGATTAGTTATGCTGAGTATGCAATTACTGGCCCAACAGATACCACTTTTATAAGCTATAGAATCCTGAGGATTGGAATGAAGACACCATGTTTTCCTACTTGACTTCACACAGGGACACTCTTACCCTCCTATAATATCCAACATGCCCTGAATTCTAGCACTGACCATTTCATTAGAAAGCACTGGACATGAAGAAAACAAAGAATCTTCCCTTAAGAGAGCTGAGAATCTTGGAAAATGTAATTATCTGCCCTGTAATTATCATAACCAATGTTCTTGTGTAATTGTAGTGGGATCCCATTGTTATAAAAAAACTCAGATGACTCTAGCTCAGGTGCTGGTGAAATGCTACTCTCAAACTATAAAGATGTGGCTCAAAACAGCTTTCTACAAACAGCTGTTTGGAAGGGCTGTGTCAAACGGATGTTTTAAGAGTCCAAATTCGAATCAGTAAAACATCAAAGGTTATTTAACCCTCCTGTGGTTTTGCAGGTACTCCTGTTCTGTGTATTTCTCACAATGAATATGTCCAGTTGGGGCCGAAATTTGCTGGTAGCCA
This sequence comes from Rhineura floridana, assembly GCF_030035675.1. NCBI lineage: Eukaryota > Metazoa > Chordata > Lepidosauria > Squamata > Rhineuridae > Rhineura > Rhineura floridana. The sequence goes on from NC_084490.1 coordinate 14,440,065, forward strand.
GATGGATATTGCTACTGCTTCTTCTTTTGCAGCTGCAGCTGCCTTGCATTGTTGGCATGAATCTGAACAAGAGATGTTGGCAGCCAATGGTTCAAAAACATGGTGGCATTCCAAAGAATATTGTCATTGGTGAATTTGTCTCTTTTATCATTCAGGATTTTAATAAGATCCAATTTAATACATATCCAGATCCAAAAATGAGTGCCTAGTAAGTATATATTCTATTATATCAAAAGATTCCCTTTGGTAGAATTAAAATGCCAGCTGAATGTCTTAGTATGAATATTGGCAAAAGAGAGAGTGGTATCACAATCTGAGGCAATGAAAGTCACAGGAGGACTAGTGAAGATATTGTAAATCCTGTAAGTAAGATTAATGCTGTTCTCCACTGATTAAAATGAAGAAGAAGAATGTGCTTTGGAACATCAAAACATCATGCAATCCTTTCTCCAAAATGGATGTGGTGTATATATTTAAGTTACTTGCTCAGTTTTCATACTGCTGTGTTTCCATATATAATAATTATTTTGTAAATTAAGTTATGATTACGATGGTTTCCCAGTCCTGCCTTGTTACTGCATGTTATAATTGAGAACTTCTGAGGCCAACCCTTCCACACCAAAATCCAGCAGCCTTGTTTCTACATCACAGGACTTCCCATTACATTTCCCATCCATAAATTAATGACATTTCTGCAGCAGAAATGTCCTGATAATCTTATATATCGTGAAAATAAGGCATATTTTAAGTATATCTATCCAGTAGCAAAGTTTCTGCCTTGAGGTAAAAATTAAGCCTTCATCATCTAGATTTGCACAGCCTAGCCACTACATCGTAGGGTTTTCCATTAAAAATTGTATTCATTTGTCACTGGAGTTCCAAGTGGTTTCTGTGGCCAGGAATGCTTTCATCCAGCTTAGGCTGGTTTGCCAGCTGTGGCTGTTCCTGAACCAGGAACAGTCTTGCTTCAAGCTGTTCATGCTCCAGTGACCTCCCACATGGACTACACAATGTGCTATAACTGGAACTGCTATTGATGACTTGGAGCTAGTGCAGAATTTAGCTGTTAACTTGGTGAGCAGGGCAGCCCAATGGGGCCTTGTGTCACCTTTGCTGAAAGTGCTGCTCTGGCTGATAGTGAACTGGAAGGCCCAGTTCAAGGTGTTAATACTAGCATACAAGCCATTAAAGAACTTGGGATCCAAATACAAAAAAAAGAGCTTCTCTCAAAAATCAACCACCTTTGGTCCTGCAATCGGCAGGGAAGGTCCTGGTGGTTCTGCTGCCTCTAGGAGTGGCCCTTTGGTTCTGTCTCATGTCAGGACCTTCTCAGGGGTAATTCCCTATTTGTGGAATGCCCCCGCTGGTGTGCATTTGTTTCATTTATTATTAACCTTTAAAAACAACATCCCTGTTCATGCAGGCATTTGATGGCTAATAGATACTGGTCCCAGAATCCTTGAAAGCATTAGCTGTGGGAGTATGTGATAAGTTAGATGTTTGTAATGCATTTCAATATTGAAGATGTCCTTAATGCTTTAAATGTTTCACCTTTTTATTATATTGTATTGATAGCTTTGACACCTACACTTCTTTGAGAAGGGGGGTTCATAGAAATGTAATAAGTAATCATCATCATCATCATAGTCAGTACCACCAAAAGAAAGATAATGAGGTGGCAATAACCCTTTTGAAAGGCTAGAGGTATACAAGAGTAATAAAGATACAATATTTCCCAGTGAAAATCTATATGTATCAATTGATATGCAAAAGGCCTAAGTCTGTGTTGAAATCTCATTGCAGCCTATTGCCAAATTACTACCATCAAAGCCTTGTCTTTGTGTTTGCCATAAATGAGATCAACAAGAATACCCACCTCTTACCCAACAGCACACTATCTTATATATTTGCTAAAAATGCTGACAATGAAATGGGAGGCTGTTACGGAACTATGGCTCTCCTTTTCCTAAAACACAGGAACCCTATTAACTTCATCTGTGACCAGACGTTCAAGCTAATGGCCATCATTGGTGGACTCACCTCTCATAACTCCAAGCAGATGCCCCACATCTTAAATATCTACAAGATGCCACAGGTGGTCTGACTATTTACTTTGGTGTACATTGGTGTAGGGGGATTTGGGGAGCAGACCCATTTATATAACTACCCATGTCCTTCTCCTCCTCAGAAATGTTGTGGCTAAAAGGCTTTCCTCTTAGCTGTGCACAGATCATGTTCAACTCAGACTCTACCTACACTTTAAGGGGTATTGTCTGCATGTTCTGTTCTGCTTCTATAAGAAGTAAATCCAGAAGGTCTCACCATTAAGCCATGTGAGTGAAGATGAAGAAAGATACACTTCTACTGCAGAAACCTGCTTTGAGTGCTTAGGCCAACATAATCTCATCAGGGGCCAGAACAATCCTGGACTTAACTGGACCAGTTAAACTGTATGAGCTTTCACAGTGACTTGTAATAATAAAGTTACAATTGTTTAGAAGAAGTCGAGTTCATGATGGTCTTCTCAGTTATACCACACACACACACACACACACACACACACACAGGTAGAAAATTTGTACTTGAAATGTGTGCTATATAAAAGTGCAAGGGCACTCTCACAATTAACTCTTTCACTGCTTCTCACCTTTGCACTCATAATCACCCCTTCACAGTATTCATATCACCTGTGTCTGTTTGAATTAATACAGGAGTGGGAAAGGTGTATGATTGGGAGATTTGGAGAAGATTAACCTAGGCAGAAAAGGGGTGAAGCTCATCTCTTTTCTCTACTGATTCACCTATCCAAACTTCCCTACCACAAATGTTCTTTCTTTTTCTTATTGTGTTCCTGGCTCTCATTCATGTGTTTATCTTTAATGCCATGTTTAACCCATTGGTAATCCTGTCTGGATTGCTGTACTGGAGAGTTTATAGTCTCTGCAGTATTTATTGAAGGATAAAATATACAGTGACCTTAATCTATGGACAAGCAGAGGTTGTTTTAGGTCTAAAAATATCATTGTCATTGTTCTTAGCTCAGTTATGGCTCCTTTGAACCTGCACTGAGTGATAAAACACAGTTCCCATCTGTGTATCAGATGATCCCCAGTGAAAGTCATCAGTATGTTGGGCTTGTTCAGTTACTTCATTATTTTGGATGGACCTGGATTGGCCTTTTTGTATCTGATGACGACAGTGGAGACATGTTATTGAGGACTCTCATTCCTTGGCTGCACCAGAGCAATATTTGTTTTGCTTTTAATGAAATTATTCCATCACTGAAGGAGCTCTGGTTAGGATCAATGCAAATTGACAAGAAATTGGAAAAAATAAGTTTGATTCTTTCATCAATCAAAACCAATGTCATTCTTGTTCATGGGGATTCACGGTCTATGGAGGGTTTGCGAATGGTTCTGACAGTGTATGAAGATGTTGAAATCAATCCAGTAGAGAAGGTTTGGATCATAACAGCTCAGTGGGATTGTGCATCTGTATTGCATAGTGGTGCATTCACTCCAAAATCTTTCAATGGGACTTTGTCCTTCTCACTTCATGCTAATGATGTGGCAGAATATGAAGAGTTCCTTGAAACTTTAAATCCTACTCAGTCTAGGCTTTATTTCATCCATCATTTCTGGTCCAGTGCATTTATGTGCTCATTCCCCCTGTATAACATTTATTCACCAACCTCACAAGATTGCACTGGGGAAGAGAAGTTGAGGAGCCTCCCTGGAATTGTGTTTGAAATGGCGATGTCTGGTCAGAGTTACAGTATCTACAATGCTGTTTATGCTGTTGCACATGCTCTCCATGCCATGTTTTCATCAAGATCTAAGCAGAAGGCAATAGGAGATGAAGCCACATGGAATCTTCTTAATGTTCATCCATGGCAGGTAGGATCCTCCTCTCAGTCACGCTTGTAATGTAGGTATCCAAATGCCTGGACTGTCTGGATTCATATTCTTTATTGTAGTGCAGCAGATTACTGAAATTGATTGGAGTCAGGAAAATATTTATTTTGCCTTGACTCATACCTCACCAAAATGTCCTGAGTAAGTTTAGCATTCATGGAATAAAAGGATAGTCCCCCTTGTGGATTAAGAACTGGCTAAGTAACAGGAAGCAGAGAGTAGGAACAAAGGAACTGTTCTCCAAATTGAAGGGTGTAGAAGATGAAGCCCTTCCCCAAGGATCAGTATTAGGACCTGTAGTTTTTAACTTTATAATGTATCTAGTCAAGGGTGAGCACATGCTCACAATGGGGCATGGACACACAAATTAAGAGAAGGGAATCAAGAACACCAAGGCACACTAACTACAAAGCTCACATCCACCTGTGTGTAAGAATAACAGCGATATAACTTCTGTTTCAACTGTTGGTGTATAGACAACAGCCAGAAGTGCTCTGGGGGAAAAGAAAGAGCTTTGTGCATTTCAAATACTTAGAGTGTATACAATCTCTGTGTCTTTCCAATTCAGTTTATCATTTGAAACCAAATTAAACCTTCAAATTATAGTTTCTTTCCCCCCCTTTCAGTACAATGGAGAATCTAAAAACTACTATGGCATTTTTCTTTTAATAGAACAGACTTAAATATGCAGATTTAGCAACCCCTACAGATGGGATGAAGACTACCAAATCATAGGCAGAATAATCCAGGAACTTTCAGTGCAGGATACATTTAAAATAACTTCTTCATTTCTCGCCACAAGTGGATGAAATCTATAGGCTTGCTCTCCTTTGAGAACATGAGAATCTTCTCTGATACACCCCAAAACTGAGGGATATATACATAGTTGATGAATATCTACACTATGTACTACCTCCACTGTTGGATGCAGTATGTCCCTGAGCAGTAAATGCTGGTCCATTGGGCTACTAGAGCATTGCCCCACCAACCTCTGGCCCTCAGCCAGCCCACACCTGCCTGCCTTCTTGCTTATAACCTTTTCAGGGGGTGGTGCTGGCTGTCAGCTTCCTCTTCCTGCTTAGTCACAGTGTTGTTCTTATAGAACTCAGCAGAGAGGGTGATGGGGACAAAACTAGAATGAGTTGGCTCTGCCTCTCATTAACTCTGGCTCCATCTGAATTTGGGCTCCCTACCTACTGTCCCACCAGTCCCAATAGGCACCAGCCATCATTGTCCCTGAGTGCTAGTTTTTGTGAATGAGATGTGCGGAGAGGGCTGTTAAAGACATGTTCTGATTGGGAATATCCCATTTGATTGGCCACTGTGAGAATGGAATGCTGGCCAATATTGGGCCATTAGTTCAATTCATCAGGGCAGAAATTAAGAAACTGCAATATCTTTTTAGTTTTATAGTGACTTTAATTTTAATATGAAATTTGAAGTAGGGAAAACATGTTTTTTAATCCCCATTTCAAATGTGAGGATTCAGAAAATAAATTCCAGTTTATCACTGGAATCTATAATTCTGTTGAATCCCACCTTTCTAGCATATGTGCAAGGTGGTAACTATTTTATTCCATCTAAGCTATATACATGTACCATGAATAAGAATAAGCAATTTGAATTATACAGGAATTGGGCAGATGTAGTGAATGCACCAGGAGAGCAGGAGACCTGACCTCCTCTCTGCAATATTGTACTGCCCTACAAATTTGGAAGGATGCAAACACAATTTGGCTTGGTCTTTCACAGTCCAATGCACTTCCTGTGTTGCTTGGAAGAATATGGTAACATGTGCCTCTGAGCATATGGTGAGTGGTGGCAACACCTGCAATCAGCCCAAATAACAGAAACAAGACATGTGCTGTGCTGATCTTGTTTAAGCAGTGAGGAAGCAACAATATTAAGACAGTTGATATAGTTGAGATAGTCACTTTAAATATGTTTGATTTACTTTGCAATTTTATTTATTTATTTATTTGATTTATATCCCACCCTTTCTCCCAGTAGGAGCCCAGGGCGGCGAGCAAAAGCACTAAAAACACTTTAAAACACCATAAAACAGATTTTAAAATATATTAAAACACAACAATCATTAAAAACATATTAAAACAAAACATTTTAAAACATTTTTAAAAGCATTAAAAACATTTAAGAAGAGAAGTTTAAAAATATATTAAAAAGCAATTCCAACACAGATGAAGACTGGGATAAGGTCTCTACTTAAAAGTCTTGTTGAAAGAGGAAGGTCTTCAGTAGGTGCAGAAAAGATAACAGATATGGTGTCTGTCTAATATTTAGGTGTAGGGAAACCCAAAGGTTTGGTGCCACTACACTAAAGGTCTATTTCCTATGTTGTGAGGAACGGACCTCCTGATAAGATGGTATCTACAAGATGCCCTCACCTAAATAGCCCAGCAATCGACTGGGTATATAAGGGATAAGAGATTCTTTCAGGTATCCTAGTCCCAAGCTGTATAGGGCTTTGTACACCAAATCTAGAACCTTGAACTTAGCCTGGTAGCTAATAGGCAGCCAGTGCAATTCTTTCAGTAGCAGAGTGACATGTTGGCGATAACATGCTCCAGTGAGCAGTCTCACTGCTGCATTTTGCACCAGCTGCAGCTTCCGGACCAACCTCAAGTGCAGCCCCACACAGAGCGCATTACAATAACCCAACCTGGAAGTTACCATTGCATGCACAACAGTGGTCAGGCTATCCCTGTCCAGAAACATCCGCAGCTGTCTTACCAGCAGAAGCTGTTGAGACACACTCCTAGCCACGGAGGTCACCTGGGCCTTAAGTGGCAAAGATGGATCCAGGAGCACCCTTGACTACGGATCTGTTTTTCAGAGGGAGTATGACTGCATCCAAAGCAGACAACTGACCAATTATCCAAACTTGGGAACCACCAACTCTATCTTGCTAGGAGTCAATTTATTGGCCCTCAACCAGCCCACCACAGAGTCCAGACACTGGTCCAGGGCTTGTACAGCCTCTCCAGATGTTACAGAGAAATAGAGCTGGGTATAATCAGTGTACTGCTGACACCTTGCCCCAAATCTCCTGATGACTGCTCCCAAGGGTTTCATTTAGATATTAAACAGCATGGGGGACAGGATGGTACCCCATGGCACTCCACAGCACAACTGTCAGGGGGCCAAAAGACAATTGCCCAATCCTATCCTGTGACAACAACCCTGGAGATAGAATTGGAACCACTGTAAAACAGTGCCTCCAATACGAATCTCACCATGTCACCCCAGAAGGATACCATGGTCAATGGTATCGAAAGCTGTCGAGAGATCAAGTAAGAATAACAGGGTCACACTACCCCTGTCATTCTCTCAAAAAAAGTCATCCATCAGGGCAACCAAGGCTGATTCAATCCCATAACCAGGCCTGGACCCAGACTGGAGTTGGTCAACATAATCTACTCTATCTAAGAGTACTTGCAGTTGCTACTCTACAACCCTCTCAATCACCTTCCCTAAGCAGGTGGTCAGGCGGTAGTTGTTGCAAACCAAAGGGTACAGGCCGGGCTTTTTCAGGAGCAGTCAAATCACCACCTCTTTCAAGGTGGCTGGAACCACGTTGCATAGTTGCAAGCACATTGTCCATGTCATCAGGCTGCACCAACTAAAACTGATCCCAAGAAGTTGCAGCAGATGTTGCAGTGGACACCTCACTGGGGATTACAGTAGATGTGGATGGGGCATCAGGATAGCTGCGAAGGTGAGCAACTTTACCCTCAAAGTGCCTTGCAAACAATTCACAGTGGGCCTCTGAAGAGTCTAAAACTCCATTTCTTGGAGTTGATGTCCACAGACCCCTGACAATATGAAAAAGCTCCACTGGATGGCTACTTGAGGATGCAATGATGTCAGAGAAGTGGGCGTTCTTTGCCGCCCTCACCAACACACAGTAGGCACGGTTATGATGTTTTACTCATGCCCAATCAGCCTGACAACATGGAAAAGCTCCAGTGGATGGCTATTTCAGTGAAGTTTCCTATAGTGAATTATTTCCTTTTGCTTTTGTTTCTGTGAATATGTGAAGTACAGCAACACTTTGCAAAATTTACACTAAAAAACTTCCAAAAACAATTGTGGAATAATGGCACTGACTATTCTGCAGAATAGTCTCTAATGGACATGAAGAGTGTCTTAGTTTGCACAAGATAAATCAGAGAGATGAAATAAATTCTGGCAAAATTCTAGGTGTGCTCTATGTTTTTAATTGACGGTGCCCACCTTTCTTTCAGTGGAGTGGTTTAAGCATAGCAGACTGAAAACATGCATCTTGGGCAGGCCAAGTGTGTTTTTTCGAACAGCTACAGTCATTGCTTAAGTAGCAACATATTGTGATCAGTCTGATTTTATATCATAACTGTAATTTCAGATTCAACTGTTAATGTACCCAAAATAGAAATAGAACATAACCTCCAGTTTGAAACGCAAAAGGCTATCTTCACCATCATATGACACTGGCCAATACAAAGGCTTTGAAATTAATTTTAAAAAATTCTAGGATGAATAATGAGAGAAAAATAATTTTCTAGGTTAGATTCTTTGTAGAAACAGTAGAAACACAGAAAAGAAGCAAAGTAAGAAGAACACCAACAAACATACAAAAATGTAATTCTCCATCCCTGGAGATGGCAGGTATTGCCACCACCCACCATATGCTCAGAGGCACATGTTACCAAATTCTTCCAAGTAACACAGGAAGTGGATTGGACTGTGAAAGACCAAGCCAAATTGTGTTTGCATTTTTACAAATTTGGTTGTTGTTGTTATGTCCCTTCAAGTCGAGTCCGACTTATGGAGACCCTATGAATCACTGACCTCGAATAATATCTGTGATGAACTACCCTGTTCAGATCCTGCAAGTTCAGGTTTGTGATTTCCTTTATAGAATCTATCAATCTCTTGTTTGAACTTCCTCTTTTTTTACTCCCTTCTGTTTTCCCCAGCATTATTGTCTTTTGTAGTGAATCATGTCTTTTCATTATGAGTCCAATGTATGATAAACTCAGTTTCATCATTTTTTTCTAGAGATAGTTCTGGTTTAATTTGTTCCAACACCAATTATTTGTCATTTTCACAGTCCATGGCATGTGCAAAGCTCTCCTCCAACACCACATTTCAAATGAGCTGATTTTTCTCTTATCTGGTTTTTTCACTGTCCAACTTTCACATCCATACATAGAGATTGGGAATACCATGGTCTGAATGATCCTGACTTTAGTGTTCAGTGATACATCTTTGGATTTGAGGACCTTTTTTAGTTCTCTCACAGCAGCCCTCCCCAGTCCTAGCCTTCTTCTGATTTCTTGACTATTGTCTCCATTTGGGGTAATGACTTTGCCAAAGTATTGATAATCCTTGACTAGTTCAATGTCCTCATTGTCAATTTTAAAGATACATAAATTTTCTGTGGTCATTACTTTAGTCTTGACGTTCAGCTGTAGTCCTGCTTTTGTGCTTTCCTCTTTAACTTTCATCAGCATTCGTTTCAAATAATTACTGGTTCCTGCTAGTAGTATGGTATCGTCTGCATATCTTAAATTATTGATATTTCTCCCTCCAGTTTTCACACCTCCTTCATCTTGGTCCAATCCCATTTTCTGTATGATATGTTTTGTATATAGATTAAATAAATAGGGTGATAAAATACACCCCTATCTCACAGCTTCTCCAGTTGGGAACAAATTGGTTTCTCCCTATTCTGTCCTTACAGTAGCCTCTTGTCCAGATTATAGTTTGTACATCAGCACAATCAAATGCTGAGGCACCCGCATTTCATTTAAAGCATTCCTTAGTTTTTTCATGGTCTACACAATTAAAGGCTTTGCTGTAATCTATAAAGCACACAGTGATTTCCTTCTGAAATTCCTTGGTCTGTTCCATTATCCATCATATGTATGAGATATGATCTCTGGTGCCTCTTCACATTCTAAATCCAGCTTGGACGTCTGGCATTTCTTGCTCCATATATGGTAAGAGCCTTTGCTGTAGAATCTTGAGCAAATCTGTAGGGCAGTACAATATCTCAGAGAGGAGGCCAAGTCTCCTGCTCCACTTGTGTATTCACTATAGCTGCCCAATCTGATATTTGATGGGGGGGAGGGTGTTGCATGTCAACAGCACAAGACAGCAAATTACAGGATAAACATATTTCTCACTACTATACTCAATTCACTTTCTTTCCTCCTCCAATCTAGCTTCACTCCTTCCTGAAACAAGTCCACTTCAACAATAGTGCTGGGGAAGAAATATTTTTTGATAAAAATGGGGAGTTGGCAACTGGATATGATATCATTAACACAATTGCATTCCCCAATAAATCCATCCATAGAGTTCGAGTTGGAATGATGGATCCACAGGCTTCTGAAGGGAAAAAGTTCACAATCAATGGACGTGCTGTTGTGTGGAATCACAAGTTCAACCAGGTGGGAAGTACCATTATTTTCCAGAACTATAGGCTTAAAGATGAGTCGAAGACCAACTTCTGCTGCTTCTCGTTCTGTTCAGGGGTGAAGTAAAGATCATCCTGTGCAGACATTTTAGAAGGAAACTGCAGAAATCCCAGAAAATGGCATGGGACTTTCTTTTTTCAAAACATTTATAACATGATGAGGTAGTCTGAGAGCTGTCTTTCTGTCTTGCTTGCTTTTGATAAGAAATTTGACATGCCTACATGGCTAGCTCTCACGTGGGGCTCCTATTCTTGGGCATACAGTCCATCTATACCAAACCTGACATAATTGTCCGAGTCTTATGTGGGGTGGTGCCAAAATGCAATGTTATTTCAATACAATTCAGAATGTTAGAGAGCTCTCTTTCATGGACATACACACTCATGACAATTATATTGTTGCACACACCCTGATCTCTGAGTAGTGAGAGACTTCCACAGGTTCTTGCACCTACCCAGGGTTTGGTTTTCTTGGAAAAGGTCAGTACAGACTGTGACGTCTTTAGGATATATGGTTTTATTACCTATATATACAACCCAAGCATAAGATGGAGGAGTTCTCAGCATTAACAGTGCAATAGATCTTGCTTCCCCATTAGGCTTTTGGGGAGTCTTCCCAGCCATAGCTTGGGGTTCATACACAGAGAACAATCAAACCTCTCTGGCTGTTTTCAGTTTCTAGTCTCTGCTCAAACTAAGTGTACAGACATACTTACTGTTCCCAGAGCTTGGAAAAGTTACTTTTTTGAACTACAACTCCCATCAGCCCTAGGCAACATGGCCACTGGGTTAGCCTGATGGGAGCTGTAGTTCAAAAAAGTAACTTTTCCAAGCTCTGGTTCTGCCAGTCCCAATGCATCTTCACCTCTCTTTTCTGAAAATGGGGGCACACAATGCTAGTCAAACCCCACCCTTTTTTACTGTAAAATGTTAGCTCATTAAGCTGAGTCATTCCCCATGATGGGAATGGGTTAACAGTATCACAGTAATTATGTGAAGGACACACAGCTGTACCGGATCAAAGGGGCTGGCTATAAAACACAAGCCCAGAGAGCCAGGCTGTGTGGGGGAAGGTAGGAGTGTAGCATATGTTGGTGATTGTTTTTGTATGCACTGAGGTAAAGTTTGTTTTACTGGCACAAGGCTCTGGAGTGTCAGAGTGCTTTCTTATTGTTTGCTGGCTCAGGAGCGCTGTTACTCACACACCTCTGTGTCCTGTGTAACAAGTAACATCTGCCTTGTTTGTTTGGGGCACAAGAGATCAACAAAGGGTTATGGGCCCAGCCATAACAGCGTTACTTTGAAGCTGTGCAACAGACGAAGAACCAGAAAGTGCAATAAGGCAGCCAAGAGGGGTAAAAAGAATGGCAGCGTTTGGAGGCGCGTCTTTTCCCTTGGAGAGGCTGGGGAGCACCAACTACTCCTACTGGAAGGTAAAGACTGAGATGCTTCTGGTGAAGGAGGGCGTGTGGCACACAGTTGCAAAAGACCCCCCTGCAGCCCCACCGGCAGAGTGGATAAGGGTGGAAGAGAAAGCAAAAGCTCTTATTATCCTAGCTCTGGAAAATGAACAATTAATCCATGTAAGGGGCTTCAACACTGCAAAGGAAGTGTGGAATGCTTTACGTACTGTAAACGTGAGAAAAACTGCAGGATCTAAGGTCCTACTTGCTAAAAGACTTTACCAAACACGTTACAAAGAAGGCGAGTCCATGCAGAGGCATTTACAGAACTTACAACATTTGTTTGCCGAACTGCAAGAAATGGACATGCAGCATACACAGGAACAGATGGCATACATAACACTGTCAACTTTAAATGATTCCTGGGATGGAGTAATAAGTGCATTAGAAAGTTTGCCAGATGCGGAGCTCAGTGTTAATTACATCACAAACAAATTACTTCAAGAAGCAGAACGCTGACAGGAGAAAAGCAAACAGAGCAACAAAGAAAACCCGGAGCGGAATGAGTGAGGATCCATGGCATATGGAGTAAGACGCTGCTACAAATGTGGTTCCACAAGTCATCTACGCAGACAATGCCAGGCTGAGATGAAAAGAACACAACAATGCGAGAAAGACCCGTTTAAAGTGCATGTCGTAGGAACAAAGGAAAAGAACAATGAACTGAACAGAGCATCCTGGGCTGTAGACTCGGGAGCGAGTCATTTTTTGGCGAACAATGAAAAACAGTTTAAAACCCTGACCCCAACAACGAACCAGAACGTTTACTTGGCGGATGGAAGCTGTCATGAAGTAAAAGGGGTAGGAGTGGTATATCTAAAATGTTTAAAAACACTAGTTACAAATGTGCTTTATGTTCCCAGTATGGACAGGAATATAATGTCTGTAGCCAAGTTAAATGATATGAATTATGTTGTTCACTTTGACAAAGGGAGATGCACAATATGTAAGGGTAACAAGATATGTGTTATAGGAAAGTTCAAAGAAGCATTGTTCATAGTAAATGATGAAGCCCCACTATGTGTAAACGCAGTAGGAAATAAGCCATCTCATTATAAATGTATACACATGTACTACAAAAGGTTGGGTCACGTCAGTTATGCAACACTTCTAAAAACAAAGAAGCATAGTGTAGACCTAATGTTTAAAACTTGTACACAGTATGAGGACTGTGGCGTTTGTAGTGAATGGAAGTCAACAGCAGCTCCCATACACAAAGAAAGGCTGATAAGCATGCAAAGGCCATTTCAGCTAATACACATGGATCTGGCCAGTCCCTTTAGGCAATCCAAAGGCAAAGCAAAGTTTTATTATGTGTTGGTCAACGACTACACGAGATATGCTTTTGTTTACTTATTGCATAACAAAGCAGAAGCCGCTGAGAAGCTACAACATTTTGTGGAATGGGTAGAGGCTAGATTCAAGACCCGGATAACAGCAATCTGGTCTGATAGAGGAGGAGAATTTTTATCCTCAACTCTGCAAAAATATCTCAACAACAAAAGGGTAAAACATGAATTAACAGCTCCTTTTTCACCCCATCAGAACGGGGTTGCAGAGAGGTACAACAAATTTTTACAAGACACTGTGAGAGCAATGTTAGGAGACTCTCCACTTACCAGGGATTTCTGGAGAGAATGTACAATATATGCTAACTATCTGTTGAACAGAGTATATACAAGTGCTGTAGATTGTACGCCTTATGAAATGATGTTTAACAGAAAGCCTTATCTTAACCATGTAAGAAAATTTGGTGCAGTATGTTGGGCTCATATTCCCAAACCACAACGTAAAGGGAAACAGGGTCCGAGAGCACTAAAAGGCTACTACCTCAGTTTTGAGGGAGCATATCACAGAGTCTGGTTAATGAAGGAAAAACATTTATATGTGTGTAGAAGTGTAAAAACTCAGGAACAAGACTGGGAAAACAGTAGAAAACATGCAGAGATACACATAGACAGCACACACAATGAGTAACAGGAAAGAAACATTAAGCCTGATCCCCAGGAGGAGAGGGGAGGGGAAAATGTAGAAACCGCAGAAACAGAAGTAAAACAAGAGGCAAAGGAAAAAGAAGAAAGTCAGAGTGTAAATGAGGCAGAACAAAATATAGCACAGACAGAATGTCCAGAACATACTATAGCAGAACCAGAACCCATCCTAAGAAGGTCAGAAAGAGCAAACCTAGGAAAGCCACCAGAAAGATTTAAGATAACTAATGTAGTAACGGAAAACAAAGTAAGAACGAAACCCTGTACACCCATAAATGAGGCAGTCCGTGCAAGACTACAGGATGGCGTATGGATTAGAGAAAAATGGCAAGAAAATGAATGGGACTGAGAATGTATATATACTGAATGTATTATGTATGTGTAAAAAGACTGCTGTAAATAAAAATGCATAAATGTACTCTGTAAAAAGAAATGTAAAATGTACTGTAACAGCGGAGCAACAGAAGCACCCAACAATGAGGAATGAGATGGGGGCTGTTAGCTCATTAAGCTGAGTCATTCCCCATGATGGGAATGGGTTAACAGTATCACAGTAATTATGTGAAGGACACACAGCTGTACTGGATCAAAGGGGCTGGCTATAAAACACAAGCCCAGAGAGCCAGGCTGTGTGGGGGAAGGTAGGAGTGTAGCATATGTTGGTGATGGTTTTTGTATGCACTGAGATAAAGTTTGTTTTACTGGCACAAGGCTCCGGAGTGTCAGAGTGCTTTTTTACTGTTTGCCGGCTCGGGAGCGCTGTTACTCACACACCTCTGTGTCCTGTGTAACAAGTAACGTCTGCCTTGTTGGTTCGGGGCACAAGAGATCAACATAAAACCTGGTGGGATAAGCTTGAGTGCATTTTTTAAAATTCAGCTTCAAACAGACTTTGCAACTGATCAGCAGATCAACACATTGCCCTTCCCCAAAGAAACATTTTGCTGTAGGTGACAGATATGCTCTCAGCCTAACTGTGGGAGAATTTGGAGTGTTAGCATTCTCCCGACTGTGCTTTGACAAGAGAAACCAAGCACTGGCTATACTGTCCACCATTAAGTCCATCTTTGAAACTTCACCTGTCATATTTGGCCTGTGAGACTATATCTGATAATTTAATTTGGCCCACAGAGCCAAATAAATAAATAAAGGCTCACCCATGCGACAAATGTGTGGTGATATTTGGTTGGGTGCTGTCAGTCTACACACCCTCTAGTTCCATTTGTGTGTTACCTGAGCACAAGCTAGCCATTTTGTTTCTGTCATCCAGAACAGCTGTTTTGTGCAGATCTGCTCTTGTGAAAAAGAGCTATGTTAAAAATAACTAAATAAATAAATAAATGTTGTGTTCACAAGTCCAGGAGACAGGAAATGAAAGGGGGAAAGACAAAAAAACCCCTGCCTCCTAATCTCTTCTCCCCCAAATTCCATTCCCTGTCCTGCCTTGACCACATGTTCATTTTTGTGAAATGTAATGTTTATGATCCCCAAGCTGCACTATGGCTCTCTGTATTGGTGGGGAGCATCAGGAAATCATCTCTGCCTCTGCATACATAGCCATTCTTTGCCCTGGTGAGGCACTCCTTAGTGGACTACTGGTGGGCCTGGGTCTGAGACACACTTTTAAAACTATCTCCTGTTTTATGCAAAATTGATAGGTCAAAAACTTGTATTTAAACAAACAAAACTAGCCATCCAACTAGAAATGGAAATGTCTGGTCAGATCTACAGTCTCTACAATGCTGTTTATTCTGTAGCACATGCTCTCCATGCCATGTTCTCATCAAGATCAGAGCAGAGGGCAATGGGATATGGAGCCACATGGAATCTTCTTAATGCTCATCCATGGTAGGTAGCCCTGTTTGGATCATCTACACTTTGGGAATACTTATTGATATTGACTTCCAGCTTCATGTTTGTTAGGGATCAGCTCCACTTGGGAGCTTCAAAGAGGAGCTTCCAACTGGAACCAAGGCAAGGAGGGCTTGAATTTGGCTCCAAATGTAAAGAATGGAAATGGAAATGGACTGCCTTCAAGTCAGTTCTGACTTATGGCGACCCTATGAATAGGGTTTTCGTGGTAAGTAGTATTCAGAGGTGGTTTACCATTGCTTTCCTCTGAGGCTAAGAGGTAATGACTGGCCCAAGGTCACCCAGTGAGCTTCATGGCTATGTGGGGAATTGAATCCTGGTCTCCCAGGTTGTAGTCCAACACTCCAACTACTATGCTGCACTGCCTTTCTCTCCAAATTTAAAAGAAATCAAATAAAAGACACAATTGTCATTGTTGCTGCATCTTTACTTTCTCTATACATGATGTCCAGTATGCCGGGTGGGCATGGCTTGGGGAAAACCACCTCATTAGGCCAAATTAGGAGCCTTGCTGGGATGAATCTGGCTCAGAGGCAAGAGGTTCCCAATCACTGGTCTTTGATCTAAATTCTTTATTTCTGGGTATAATTAGATCCTACCCAAATCTAAATGTGTTGAGAGTTGCCAGCCTGGACACAGCAGGATCATGCGACAAGAGGAACAGATCTGTTGCTATGATTGTCCTCGATGCTCTGAAGGAATGATTTCAAACCTGATTGGTAAGTAGAGATTGCACAGTTACATAGGGATGGCAGTCTAGGTATCTGTAAAATAATTTTGGTCAAAAGGTTTATACGTGCAAGTTCAACACTTACTGCACACAACAACACACTATAATTGTGTGGTATTAATTAGCCATTGTAGTTATACAGTATATTCAAAAGCAGTACAGATATAGAATTGAATAAAGATCTCCACTTAAAATGCTAATTGGAAAAGGAAAGAACCGAAATGATAAAAGAGATGGTGCATGTCTAATGTGTAATGGGGGGAGATCTAATGGGTAGATGCTGTCACAATTAAGACCCCATTCCCACATCGTATGGAACAGACATCTTGATGAGATGGTATCTGCAGGAAGCCCTGTCCTGCACAGCCCAGTGAACAGTTGTGTATAACCTCAGCTACAGCCCCACAGAGAGCACATTGCAGTAAGCCAGTATGGAAATTCCCAGCACATGGATGACAGTCATCAGTCTATCTTGGTCCAGAGACAGTCATAGTTATCTTATCAGCAAAAGCAGGTTTAAAAAAAGTAATACATAGCCACTGAAGTCTCATGCACCTCTTGTGACAGAGATGAATCCGGGAGCACCAGATTTTGGTAAATGAGAATTGACCAAAAAAACCCCCAATCCTTATACATTCCTTATTTGTTCCTTCCCTCCCTAGTCTTCTTTCCTTTTATTATATGTCTCACCAAATCTCATACATAAGTATACTGCCCTGGGCAAGATCCCTCTTTCCGGTGACTGATGTCAGAGCACCTACAGCAGAGGAGATAGGTCATAGACAGTATTCCACACCTGCAACAGGATGGTTTGTGTGGATGGACCTCTTCTGCTGCATATTGCCCTCCCTCAACATGAGTAGAGACCCACTATATTCTATGGTTCCTAGAAAACCATTTCAGGGACAAGATGGTTGCCTTGGGGAATGACTTTTATTGAAAGAAAAACAGGTGGAGTGTAACTCTGTTGATTTCCATTGACAGTTGAGAAGCGTTCAATGGTATCCTTCTTGCTATGTTTCCTGGTTAAGGATGGGAAGCACAGCTTGCCATTGGTTCCTCTCCTCATTACATGGTGATTTTGAAAAGGTAGTGTTGGGAGATAACTGCTATATAAAAGTTTTGGGATAGGTCATCCAAGCCTCAGTCTACAATGTCACCAGTATGTGGATGGCAAACAGCTTTATATTATTTTCATGAGATGTAGGCAAAGTTCTATCTATATCAGGATGGTCTGACAATTTTACATCTGTGCTTTTATAGCTGATCAATTAAGATCATATTCAGAGGAGTTGCTCTGCTGAATGAAGGGAGGGCAAGCACTAGCTAGAGACATTTTTCAGTATGGCACCCTGAATATAGATTAGACATCTTAGGGAGGCTTGTGAGGCACCATCTTTGCTGTCTTCTCAGGGATTAGTTATGACCTTTCCATTCACCTGGGTCCTTCAAATAACTTGGGTTCTTAGGAACAGTATTTTAAAAAATCTGTTTTTAATTTTGGGGATGTGGAGTTACACTTTTATGTATTTATGTGGGGTTTCTTTCCTTTTAAATGTTTTCATGTGCTATCTTGCATTTCCTTTTTCAGTGTTTTTTACTTCATTTTGGAAGGCATCCAAAGAACTTTACATTATTTATTTATTTATTTATTTATTTATTTATTTATTTATTTATTTATTTATTTATTTTATTCAATTTTTATACTGCCCATAGCAAAGCTCTCTGGGCGGTGTACAACAATAAAAATATAAATTTACATTTCACTTTTAAAACCACATAATCATCAAATCAACAATTAAACAAACAGATGAAACATGTAACTGACATATACAACAATAATACAGATATTAAAATGCTAAAATATTAAAAATTATTAAAAATATTAAAAATATTAAAATGCCTGGGCAAAGAGGAAGGTTTTCACCTGGCGCCGAAAGAATAGTAAAGTAGGCACCAGGCGTACCTCGTCAGGAAGGGTGTTCCATAGTGGTACATCATAAATATGTCACATGTAAATAAATGAGTTCCTTTAGAGAAGCAGTTTGCAATTTAATGGATTGGAATTAAGCCTTGGACAACCAGATCATGCCTTATTTTGCTGCTCTTTTTCCTACATAAAGAGGTCTTCCAAAATGAAATGAAAGGAATAGATTTCATTCTTTTTCTACAATAGAAATATGTTCAAAGCCATATTTCATGCCATAGCATTAAAATACCATCTAAGTTAAGAAGGCACATATATTTTTTCACATTGAGACTTCTTATTTTCAGATGCAGATCATTGCAACAAGTGTCCTGAAGATCAGCATCCAAACAAGAACCAGGACCAGTGCATCAAGAAGCATATAAGCTATCTATCATATGGAGAAACCTTGGGAATAATTATATTTTCCTCTGCTCTTTTGCTTACCCTGATCACCCTTGGGATAATATGGATCTTCTTTCAGCATAAAAATACTCCCATTGTCAAGGCCAACAACTGGAACATCACATGCACCCTCCTCAATTCCTTATTGCTTTGCTTTCTGTGCTCCTTCTTATTCATTGGACAGCCTGGGAAGGTGACCTGCCTTCTCCGCCAAACAATATTTGGAATCATCTTCTCCCTCGCTGTTTCTTGTGTGTTGGCTAAAACCATCACTGTGATTCTGGCCTTCATGGCCACCAAGCCAGGAAACAGGATGAGGAAATGGGTCGGGAAGAGGCTGGCAATGTCAGTCATCATCCTCTGTACTCTTATTCAAACTAGCATCTGTGCAGTGTGGCTGGCAACCTCTCCTCCCTTCCCTGACTTTGACATGCACTCTCAGACTGGGCAGATCATTGTGACATGCAATGAAGGATCAGACCTCATGTTTTATACTGTCCTGGGTTACATGGGACTTCTGGCCATCATTAGCTTCATGGTGGCTTTCTTTGCCAGGAAGCTGCCTGACACTTTTAACGAATCCAAGCTCATCACCTTCAGCATGTTGATGTTTTGCAGTGTTTGGTTTTCCTTTGTCCCAACCTACCTGAGCACCAAGGGGAAATACATGGTGGCTGTGGAGATCTTCTCCATCTTGGCTTCAAGTGCTGGATTGGTGGGTTACATCTTCCTCCCCAAATGCTACATTATTGTACTGAGGCCTGAGCTGAACACCAGGGATCAGCTTGTAAAGAAAAAAAATATGGTTCCTGACTGATATCCCATTTCTTTAGATAATTTATTTCATATCCCTTTCTTAATTTTCTTGTGATTGTTTTATTTTAGAATATAAGCCCACATAAGAAGGTCACATCTATTCTTATGTTTGCAAAATTCTAATGTTTTTTGACTTTCTTATATCTGCTGCTGCCCACTAAACATTATGTGTGTTCTATGTTTAATATTATCACTCTGTGTGTATATGTGAAGGAAACTTTATTTAGATAATGCTGCTGAAGAAAGTTGAATTCCCAGAAAATCTTTGTTTTCCCATGTTCCCAGACACCTCAGTGGCTTTGGGGAGGCAAAGAGTCATAGTATACATTACACTAGTGCAGTGAATTATGCAATTAATATGCTTTGGGTTTGCTTTAATTTAAAATGCAGCCACAGGAAGGGGGTAGCTTTTCTCTCCTGCCCTGATTCCATTCAAAAGCACTTGCCACCCAGCCTCCTATTAGTTCCAGGAGGGAAGCTGCTAATGGCTAATACATCATTTTTAAATATTATTTTAGCTGGTGCTTTTCTAACCCTCTCCTCATTCTTGGTTATCTTTACCTGTTTTAATTAAGCATTCTTCTCTGTACGGTGCTCTGTGACAGTGTATCTTGAAAGGTGGGATATAAATATATATAAAAAATAAAATCATGTGAAAGGGCCAAAAAGAAATTGCTGTCTTGTTTCTCCACAGCATACAGGGGATCCACAGTCAACCTCCAGAGCTCCCTGGTCCTTTTGCTTCAATTCCTTGTTTTTGCTTATTCATTGCCTTCCTCCTGTGAATGAGCAATGAGAAGGAATAGCTGCTGCCACTTCTCTCCCCTTTTGGATAGCCATGTATTCTGAGCCCAGAGGGAAAGGGCAGGTCCAAGTGTACTTATAATGCCAAGAGAAGCCAGATGTAGTGACACCCTTCCCATGAAAAACCTGGAGGTGACACTTGACAAATATGATTTGTCTGATGTGCACCACTAAATATTCAAGTTTCCATACACTGAAACATTTGCAGTTTCTGAGTATTTGTTAAAGGACATCCCTGCGTATGGCAGTTATCTAACCTGGTCATGGAAAACTGCAGGAAGATCCAGGACAAGCCACAGTTGTTGTAATTTATTTACCAAAGTTGATTAGATATATATGGAGTCACATATAATATTACATATAATATTACAGTGTCCATGAGCCAGACTAGATCTAAAAGCACCTTCAAACTGTGAACCTCATTTTTCAAGTAGGGGTGTGGAAAGTTTGGCTTCCCAGATGTTGGTTGGCTCCACTTCTCATCAGTCCCAACCATCATGGCCAATAGTCAGGGATAATGGGAGTTGTAGTTCAATTACATTTGGAGGGCCACACATTCCTCATCCCTGTTTTATGAGGATGCTGGTGCAACATTGCCCAAACCAGACCAAATAAAACCACATCCATGATCACGGTTAGTGGAACTTCTTCAGCTGTGAAGGCTTTTCGGAGTGATTTTGAGCTGCTTTTGTGTTCAAAGTGCTGTTGCTTTTACTCTTCACAGCAGAGGGACAAGATTTGACAGTAGTCATCTAGATCTCATGGCTGCTGCTAGTTTTCTTCCTCCTGCTGGCTCATATTGTCATCAAGACTCAGAGACCTATATATCTTTGATATCCAATCATTCAAAATGGTGTATATGCTTCCAAAGATGATATTATCATTAGTTAATTTGTCTCTCTTCCTATTCCTATATTTAGTGAGCCCTCCTTTGATTATATTGACTGAGCACCTCCCACAAGCAGGGCCTGAATGCAACAGCATTCTCCTCACCTATGCTCCTCATTGTTTCAAAGGCATAACTGCTCCCGATACTGGACATAGTACACAGCCATCCTGGCTTGTAGCCATTGGCAGACTTGTCCTCCATTAATTCATCTTAAAGCCATCCAAATCGGTGGCCATGACTACATCTTGTGATATAGAATTTCACAGCTAACTATGCACTGTGTGAGATTATACCTCCTTTTGGTCTGTCCTCAGTCTTCTAACATTCATTTTCATTACATGGCTTTGGGTTCTAATTCTATGAGAGGGGAAGGAAAAACCTCATCCCCATAGTGGCCAGCCAGATGCCTCTGGGAAACATCCAAGCAAGGCACAATGCAAGAGCCATCCAGTGCTGTTGCTCCAGAGCAACTCTTCAACATTATATCTGACGGTTCCATATGGCTATCAACATAGCTAACTGTCTTTCATAGATGACTCCTCCTCCACATTTATCCTCTTACAAAGTCATCTAAGGTGGTGACTGTCACTAGATTTTATGGCAGCAAATTCCATAAACTAATTATGCTTGTGAAGGCATAAGTCCTTCCTTCAGTTTGTTCTGAATTTTGTGCCAAATGGCTTCATTGTGTACTTCATTGGATACTGCTTTGCTTCTGAGTCTTACAGTTGCCTTTAGAAGAAAGTTATAGTTAGTGTGGTTTTGCCATTCATCTGGAAAGTAAGCATTATAGCTTGGAACTACTTCAGCTGAGTCTCCAATTGCGATGGGTGAGAATATCAATTCAGTTCACATTTTAAGCCTAATCTATTGAATTTTCACTTCCCAAAACTATATGAGACCCCAAATGCAGCCATCCTTCAAAATTCACATTAATTTGAATTTTGTGATGCAGTTCGCCAACCAAACAATGTTTACGAATTGCCTGTAAGGGGACTGTATACATAAAAATTAACATGTGAGTGAAAATAACATGCAAAAATGCATTATATGACAAGAAATGACTTGCAAATGAATGCATTAGTCAAAAGTGCCTACAAAAATGTGCTTATTGGGAGAAATGCACACTGAAATGCTGGAGAATTTTCATGAGGATTTTTTTAAAAAAATGCAAATTGCTGCAGAAATGTGGAGAACTGAATTTAAGACTGGAAAAATGAGAAATTGGGAGAACCAAAATGGAAAGATCTTTCTATCCCATCTCCCATTCCTAAACCAAAGACCCAAGAATGTGCATTAGCTCACCACCAAATCTCCTCATGACAGCTCCCAGTGACTTCATATAGATGCTAAGTATAATGGGGGACAATAATGGAATAGGACAGCCCCTGTGTTGCCCACCAGTAGCCTCCCATAACTACCTTTTGTAAGTGACCCTGGAAAGCAGAACCACTGAAGCACAGTGCCCCCAACCACCACCTCCCTGAGATGCTCAGAAGGATACTAACATCCATATGAACTTAAGAACCTTACAATTGAATTC
Source organism: Rhineura floridana (assembly GCF_030035675.1). Classification (NCBI taxonomy): domain Eukaryota; kingdom Metazoa; phylum Chordata; class Lepidosauria; order Squamata; family Rhineuridae; genus Rhineura; species Rhineura floridana. The sequence goes on from NC_084490.1 coordinate 14,462,939, forward strand.
CTTCATCCCCAAAATATGTATATTTAGACACCAGAATTATGTCTGTAAGTGTTCTAGGAGCCAAAAGAGGTTCAGTTAAAATTTGGCAGCAGCCATTTTTAAAGATGATGTCTAGAAAATCTGTTCCAGACTATGGTGATGTCTACCTAAGTTTTTCTGGCTCTCTTATGCGTAGACTAGGTGATTTGGTTAGTTAGAGAAATCAGAACAGAAATGATATGGGACTTTATTACAGGAACTGATTATTCTATCTTTGGCAATTGTTATTGGATTGGTTTCAAATTTGGCACTTTCATTGATCTCAGCAGATATATCATGCATGCCAAGTCTCAAGTTATTAGTCCAACAAATTCCATTTTAATAAGCTATAGTATTGTGATGTACACTGATAGAAACTTGTGTTTGCTGCTCACTTTAAACTATAGAGGTGCTTCTATAATAACCACCATGCCCTGACAATTTAATTAGTAGGCAATGAAAATGAAGAAGCAAAAGAAGTTTTCCTCAACTTTGCTGAGTTCTGAGAAACTTCAGAAAATGGTAATTAGCTGCCTTGTAATTATCATAATAACTGTCCTCATGCAATTGTAGTGGGGATGACCAAAAAGGGAAAACAGATGATTCAACCTCAGGAGATGGCGAAATTCTTCTCTCCATCTATAAAGATGAGTTTCAAAACAAACTTTTACAAACAGCTCTCTGGAAGGGTTCTGCCAGAGATGTCTTTGAAAATCTAGATAAGAATCAGTGAATCAGCAAAGTTTGTTTAACCCTTACGCAGTATTCAAGCTGGCCTTGGAGCAACTCCTGTTCTGTATATCTGTATTAATGGAAGTATCCAGCAGGGGGCAAGAGTTGTTGGTAGCCAGATGGATGTTGTTGCTGCTGCTCCTGCTGTTGCAGCTACCTCAGATTGTCAGCAAGAATATGGACAACAGATGTGGTCAGCCGCCAGAGGTTCAAAATGACTTTGTCATTTCAGAAAATCTTGTCATTGGTGAATTTGTATTTTTTTTAATTCATGATTTTAAAGAGCCCCCATTTAATACTTCTCCAGATCTGAATATGAATACTTAGTAAGTAAGCAATTTATTATATGAAACAAGTCTCTAGGGCTGTATTATAATTTATATTGAAGAGTTTAGGGTGAATATGGCAAAACATATTCATTATTCATTATATTTTATATATATATATGCTACTGGGTCTGGCAGCATAATTTTAGAAGTCACAAGAGGACCAATGAAGCTTAGGCCTTGTGTAGAGATTACTGTTACTTTCTGTTAATACGTTTCTTTAAAAAATGATTCTCAATGTGTTTGGGGACATATATTCATTCAACAATTCTTACTTCAGAAAGGATAAGGCATATATGCTTTATTTATTTGCTCAATTTTCATTGTTTTATTTTCAAATGTAATAATTGCCTTTCAAATGAGTAATGATCTCTGTGGTTTTCCAGTTCTGTCTTACTATTCAACTTCATAAGTGCTGAAGAAGAGCTTCTCTGTATCAAAATCCTACAGCCTCCCCGATATATCACAGGGCTTCCCAATAAGTTTATTATTCGCTAGGAAGTGAAGTTCCTTCATTAGGTAAATCCCTAGAAATCTGATTCCAAAGTCATTTAAAACTGAATCTATGAAATTTGCACTTTCTGAAACAATATGAGGATTGAAACACAGTTGCCTTTTGAAGTGTACATGTTGTTTGAATTTTGCAATGCAGTTCACCAAACAAACAATGAAAATGCATATGTTAGGGGAAAGTGTGTTTAACAATAAATTTGTGTGTGTGTGTGTGTGAGAGAGAGAGAGAGAGAGAGACAGAGAGAGAGAGAGAGAGAGAAAAAACAACATAAAATGTGATGAGAAACTGCTTGCAAGTATGTGTACAATAGTCAAAACTGCCTAGGAGAAATTTGCACTAAAACACAGGAGACTTTTCATTAAGGGTTTTTTTTAAAAAAAAATGCAGATTGCTGCAGAAACGTGGAGAGCTGAATTAGAGACTGGACAAATGAGAAACTGAGAGAACCGAAACTGACAGATCTTTCCATCCCTAATCCTTACTAACCATAACTTGCTTGAAAATAAGATATTTATTTCATTGGGTCCTATTTAAAGAATTAGGCTGGGGGGGGGGAATGGCCCAGATTATGGAGAATGTCTCACTAGGAAGGATCCCTCAGTCAGGCAAGCCTCTACTTGTAGTCTGAAGCTATACAGCCCAGGCAAAGTTTCACCATCCCACTTAGTATAACAAGCATAAGAACATAAGAAGAGCCTCCTGGATCAGGCCAGTGGCTCATCTAGTCCAGCATCCTGTTCTCACAGTGGCCAACCAGGTGCCTGGGGGAAGCCCGCAAGCAGGACCCAAGTGCAAGAACAGTCTCCCCTCCTGAGGCTTCCGGCAACTGGTTTTCAGAAACATAGTGCCTCTGACTAGGGTGGCAGAGCACAGCCATCATGGCTAGTAGCCATTGATAGCCCTGTCCTCCATGAATTTGTCTAATCTTCTTTTAAAGCCATCCAAGCTGGTGGCCATTACTGCATCTTGTGGGAGCAAATTCCATAGTTTAACTATGCGCTGAGTAAAGAAGTACTTCCTTTTGTCTGTCCTGAATCTTCCAACATTCAGCTGCTTTGAATGTCCACGAGTTCTAGAATTATGAGAGAGGGAGAAGAACTTTTCTCTATCCACTTTCTCAATGCCATGCATAATTTTATACACTTCTATCATGTCTCCTCTGATCCGCCTTTTCTCTAAACTAAAAAGCCCCAAATGCTGCAACCTTTCCTCATAAGGGAGTCGCACCATCCCCTTGATCATTCTGGTTGCCCTCTTCTGAACCTTTTCCAACTCTAGAATATCCTTTTTGAGATGAGGCGACCAGAACTGAACACAGTATTCCAAATGCGGCCACACCATAGATTTATACAACGGCATGATGATATCGGCTGTTTTATTTTCAATACCTTTCCTAATTATCCCTAGCATGGAATTTGCCTTTTTCACAGCTGCCGCACACTGGGTTGACATTTTCATCATGCTGTCCACTACAACCCCGAGGTCTCTCTCCTGGTCAGTCACCGCCAGTTCAGACCCCATGAGCGTATATGTGAAATTAAGAGTTTTTGCTCCAATATGCATAATTTTACACTTGTTTATATTGAATTGCATTTGCCATTTTTCCGCCCATTCACTCAGTTTGGAGAGGTCTTTTTGGAGCTCTTCGCAATCCTTCTTTGTTTTAACAACCCTTAACAATTTAGTGTCGTCAGCAAACTTGGCCACTTCACTGCTCACTCCTAATTCTAGGTCATTAATGAACAAGTTGAAAAGGACAGGTCCCAATACCAATCCTTGAGGGACTCCACTTTCTACAGCCCTCCATTGGGAGAACTGTCCATTTTTCCTACTCTCTGCTTTCTGCTTCTTAACCAATTCCTTATCCACAAGAGGACCTCTCCTCTTATTCCATGACTGCTAAGCTTCCTCAGAAGTCTTTGGTGAGGTACCTTGTCAAACGCTTTTTGAAAGTCTAAGTACACTATGTCCACTGGATCACCTCTATCTATATGCTTGTTGACACTCTCCAAGAATTCTAATAGGTTACTGAGACAGGACTTTCCCTTGCAGAAGCCATGCTGGCTCTGCTTCAGCAAGGCTTGTTCTTCTATGTGCTTAGTTAATCTAGCTTTAATAATACTTTCTACCAGTTTTCTAGGGACAGAAGTTAAGCTAACTGGCCTGTAATTTCCAGGATCCCCTCTGGATCCCTTTTTGAAGATTGGCATTACATTTGCCACTTTCCAGTCCTCAGGCATGGAGGAGGACCCGAGGGACAAGTTACATATTTTAGTTAGCAGATCAGCAATTTCACCTTTGAGTTCTTGGAGAACTCTCGGGTGGATGCCATCCGGGCCCGGTGATTTGTCAGTTTTTATATTGTTCATTAAGCCTAGAACAGAATGATCAAGGGGATGGAGCGACTCCCTTACGAGGAAAGGTTGCAGCATTTGGGGCTTTTTAGTTTAGAGAAAAGGCGGGTCAGAGGAGACATGATAGAAGTGTATAAAATTATGCATGGCATTGAGAAAGTGGATAGAGAAAAGTTCTTCTCCCTCTCTTATAATACTAGAACTCGTGGACATTCAAAGAAGCTGAATGTTGGAAGATTCAGGACAGACAAAAGGAAGTACTTCTTTACTCAGCGCATAGTTAAACTACGGAATTTGCTCCCACAAGATGCAGTAATGGCCACCAGCTTGGATGGTTTTAAAAGAAGATTAGACAAATTCATGGAGGACAGGGCTATCAATGGCTACTAGCCGTGATGGCTGTGCTGTGCCACCCTAGTCAGAGGCAGCATGCTTCTGAAAACCAGTTGATGGAAGCCTCAGGAGGGGTGTTCTTGCACTCGGGTCCTGCTTGCAGGCTTCCCCCAGGCACCTGGTTGGCCACTGTGAGAACAGGATGCTGGACTAGATGGGCCGCTGGCCTGATCCAGCAGGCTCTTCTTATGTTCTTATGTTCTTAACTTCCTCTCTCGTTACCACTATTTGTCTCAGTTCCTCAGAATCCCTTCCTGCAAATGTTAGTTCAGGTTCAGGGATCTGCCCTATATCTTCCACTGTGAAGACAGATGCAAAGAATTCATTTAGCTTCTCTGCAATCTCCTTATCGTTCTTTAGTACTCCTTTGACTCCCTTATCATCCAAGGGTCCAATCGCCTCCCTAGATGGTCTCCTGCTTTGAATGTATTTATAGAATTTTTTGTTGTTGGTTTTTATGTTCTTAGCAATGTGCTCCTCAAATTCTTTTTTAGCATCCCTTATTGTCTTCTTGCATTTCTTTTGCCAGAGTTTGTGTTCTTTTTTATTTTCTTCATTCGGACAAGACTTCCATTTTCTGAAGGAAGACTTTTTGCCTCTAAGAGCTTCCTTGACTTTGCTTGTTAACCATGCTGGCATCTTCTTGGCCCTGGCAGTACATTTTCTGATCTGCGGTATACACTCCAGTTGAGCTTCTAATATAGTGTTTTTAAACAACTTCCAAGCATTTTCGAGTGATGTGACCCTCTGGACTTTGTTTTTCAGCGTTCTTTTTACTAATCCTCTCATTTTTGTGAAGTTTCCTCTTTTGAAGTCAAATGTGACCATGTTGGATTTTCTTGGCAATTGGCCATTTACATGTATGTTTAATTTAATAGCACTGTGGTCACTGCTCCCAATCGGTTCAACAACACTTACATCTTGCACCAGGTCCCTGTCCCCACTGAGGATTAAGTCCAGGGTTGCCGTCCCTCTGGTCGGTTCCATGACCAACTGGTGTAGGGAATAGTCATTTAGAATATTTAGAAACTTTGCTTCTTTGTCATGACTGGAACACATATGCGGCCAGTCTATGTCCGGGTAGTTGAAGTCACCCATTACTACCACATTTCCTAGTTTGGATGCTTCCTCAATTTCATATCTCATCTCAAGGTCTCCCTGAGCATTTTGATCAGGGGGACGATAGATCGTTCCCAGTATTAAGTCCCTCCTGGGGCATGGTATCACCACCCACAACGATTCTGTGGAGGAGTCTGCCTCTTTTGGGGTTTCGAGCTTGCTGGATTCAATGCCTTCTTTCATGTATAGAGCGACTCCGCCACCAATATGTCCTTCCCTGTCCTTCCGATATAGTTTATATCCAGGGATAACCGTATCCCACTGGTTTTCTCCATTCCACCAGGTCTCGGTTATGCTCACTATATCAATGCTCTCCTCTAAGACCAAGCACTCCAGTTCTCCCATCTTGGTTCAGAGGCTCCTAGCATTAGCGTACAGGCATGAAGGAAGAGAGCCAAAATGGATAGCCAGACCTTTTGTAAACTTTATTCATTCACTTATTTATAAATTAGATAGATGCATGGAAAGAGAACAAAACCATAAAGTTTCAGAGAAACACAGCTTCTGAAAGAACACATGGCACTGGTTATCAAATGAAAGCTCTATGGGAAATGAGATACAACAATGAAACAGATTGAGGTGACAATCATTATTAAAAGGCTATAGGTGTATAAGATGTATAAAGGTATTTCCTACTGCACAACCCTGTGCCTGGTATTTCAAGAATAATTTCTGATGTTCCACCATGTGTACATTCATCAATGGATGTGTGGCAGTCCTTTGTCTATATTGAAATATCATTGCAGCCCAGTGCCAAATGACTACCATCAGGTCCTTGTCTTTACATTTGCCATGAATGAGATCAACAAGAATGGGCACCTCTTACCCAACAGCACCCTGTCTTACATCTTCGCTCACAATGCTGAGAATGAAATGGGAGCCTGTTATGGGACTATGGGTCTTCTTTTCCTAAGACATGGGAGCCTTTTGAATTACATTTGTGGCAGGAAGTACAAGTTAATGGCTATCATTGGTGGACTCACCACTCGTAACTCTAAGCAGATGCCCCACATCTTAAATATCTACAAGATGCCACAGGTGTGTCTGTCTGTCTATATGCTTGAGTGCATCCTAGTAGAGGAGCAGAACGATTTGTATTGCTTCCCATGTTCTTCTCCAACAAACTGGTATGGCTAAATGGCTGTGCTCTTAGCTCTGTACACGTTTTGTTCAACTTATGGGAAAATACATGCAATGGAGTCTGGATGTTGTGTCCTGCTTAGTGGCAAGCTCAGAAGGCCTCCACATTAAGCCATGTGAGTGAACAGGAAGAAAATCACACTTTTACAGCAGAAGCCTGTCAGAATGCTTAAACCAGCATAATCTCATCACGGGCTACAACAATCCTGGAATAGTTAAGTCTCACATGCCTTTTTCCCCTCCTTCATTCTACCTGACCTTTCAGTTATAATAATAAATACTCATATTTTTGGAAGAAGTTGGATATGCAATGCTCTTGTCACTTATGCTATACTGAGGACCTTTTTTGCTTTGAAAGGCGGGGACTTTGTTCTTGCAATATACCCTGTTTAAAAGTGTGTGTGCCTGTGCACTCTCACCCATTTAACTCCTTCAGTTTCCTACTTCTCCACTTCAAATCATATTCCCATGTAGGGCTGCCAGGTCGGAAGCATCCCAAAACCTGAGATGTCATGGGGTGGGCACTAGTGATGCCATGGTGCGGGCCCTAGTGATATCATGGGGCAGGCCCTAGTGATGTCATGGGGTGAACCCTAGTGATGTCACAGGGTGGGCCCTAGTGACATCATAAAGCATGATACATTAAGTATCAACCACAGTTGCTTGGAGCATACCATTCAAACAAAAAAAATGCTTTTCCTGTCCAAAACACCTTCTCTCGACTTCTGTGCAAGAACCCAGTAAATTCTTTGCAAACTTCAAGAGATGGACACATAGGGATATTGGGAGGGGTGTGTGGAGAGAGAGAGAGAGAGAGAGAGAGAGAGAGAGAGGTTCTCTCAAGGACAGATCTGTCCTGTTTACTTGCCACCCTGGGCTCCTGCTGGGAGGAAGGGCGGGATATAATAATAATAATAATAATAATAATAATAATAATAATAATAATAATAATAATAATAATAATAAATGAACATTAACACTAGCTCCACCAAATAATATAAATTAATGAATTATTTAAATCACTCATTGCATCTTAGAGGAATAAAGGAGCATGAAATATGGTCTATCCAGATAATAAATCCAATCTCTTGCACAAATACCTAGAAGTTCAGATTTGATGAAGATCAAAGTACTGCAGGAATTATTTTAGGTAACTGTGATAATCCTTAGGAGAAATAGTTCTTCCACTATACACACCACGTTGTACATTCCCATTACCCTCTGCTTAAGCCAATAACATTTTTCTAAATCCTGTGATGTTAAAATCTAAAGCTTTCCTATAAAATTTTACATTTTATAAATGATATATTATAGATTAATTACAGAACTTCTGAAATACATTTTCCTTATGCTGGAAGCACTAGTTAGTCTTATTTAAAAACCCCTCCACTTTTTACATTTTCTAGGTTTATTCACTCTCCCACACATGCTTCTTATTTTAAAATGTGTTGTCCTGGAGTGCTCCAAGCACTAGAGGCCTAAACCCCAAGTACGGAACACGTCTCTTCTAGTCTAGCACCAGAAAGCACACCAGGGCAGTTGTCCCACAGAGTCTACAAACCTATAATAATTATAGATATGGCATGCATTAATTAGTGCATGGTGTGTGCACATCACCAGCAGCATCCTAAGGCAAAAGGAAGGGCCATGTACCTGAGCCTCAGTGTATGAGGTGCAGTCAATGAAGAGGGGGGAACAGGGAGCTGCCTGCCACCAAGTCAAACTATTGGGTACATCTATCTCTGTACTGCCTACACTGACTGGCAGCAGCTCTCCTGCGTTTCAGGCAGGGAGTCTTCCCAAGCCCCACCTGGAGATGAACCTGGGACCTTCTACACGTGAAGCAGGTGCTCTGCCCACTCAGCCACAGTCCTTCCCTAGGGAGTGTGGGGAGTTCCGGAGGGGGGAGAGGAAGCCAGGGGTGGCTCGAGGCATGTCTGAGGGAGAAGGGAAACTGGGGGAAGGGGGGCTCTTTTGGCAGGAGCCCACAATGAAGTCAACCTGCAAGAAGTTGTGGCATGAGGGGGTGTCCACCTGCATTGACCCAAGTGTGCGAGGAGGGCTTGGTTCAGTTTTGTTTTTTGGGATGGGAGGGTGGGAGACTATTAGAGGGTAGTTAATCCAGGCAGTGCCCTATCAGTCCTGGGGAGGGAGCAGCACCAGGGATCAAGGGTGGCTCTCTAGTCCTCATGGAGGATGGTGGGTTAAGAACCTAAGAAGAGCCCTGCAGTGGTGGATCAGGCCAACGTGGGCTCATCCAGTCCAGCACATCCTCTTCTCACAGTGGCTGACAAGCTGTGGGGCCCCTGTGCTCCTCTTCTGCAATCAGCGGCAGGATAGCAGGGCAGAAGCTTCAGAGCCGCCCACCATTCTCCCGCTTCACCTACCTTTCTCTCTGCTGTTTTTTGCAGCACGCACAGGTTTGCCATCAATCAAGATGGCGGCCGAGGTTTCCCTAAGGGGCTGAAGCCTCTGCTGCCATCATGCATGCCATCAACCAAGATGACAGCAGAGGCTTCAGCCCCTTAGGGAAATCTTGGCCGCCATCTTGATTGATGGCAAACCTGTGCGTGCTGCAAAAAACAGCAAAGAGAAAGGTAAGTAGAGTGGGGAAATGGTGGGGGGCTTGGGATCTCCTGCCCTGTGGCCAGCCCTGCTGTGTTGCCATGCCATACCATGCCAAAAACCGGAGATCCAGGGACAGGGTGTGCGGTCTGGCCAGGGCGCCAGAAAACTCCCCTGAAGCTGGAGACTCCAACCAAAAACCGGAGATCTGGTAACTCTACTCCCATGGGATTCATAGCACATGAAGCCATGTTTGAATTTTTAAAGGAATGGAAAAACATCTAGGAGTGAGGCATTTGGAGAAGTATATTAACCTGGGCACAAAAGGGGGAAATTCATCCTTTTTCTGCACTACTTCTCAATTCCAAACTCCTCTAGTTCAAAAGTTATATTTCTTTTTTCAAGAAAAAAATATGTTTTTTCTCTAATGTGTTTTTATCTAATATTTAGAGGATCAAATATATTAAAAAAAGTGTTCAGCCTTCTATCCTGCAAGACCTGTGAAGCAGGTAAATTAAATTGAGGAACAGACTGTTGTGAGGCCTAAAATATATATTTTCTTTGTTCTTAGCTCACTTATGGCTCCTTTGATCCTGCATTGAGTGATAAAACACAGTTTCCATCTGTCTATCGGATGATCCCCAATGCAAGCCATCAGTACGTTGGGATTGTTCAGCTGCTTCAGCATTTTGGATGGACCTGGATTAGCTTAATTGTTTCAGAAGACAACAGTGGAGAATTTCTCTTGAGGACTCTCATTCCTTGGCTGCACCAGAGGAATATTTGTATTGCATTTAAGGGAATTATTCCAATACAGAAGGAGCACTGGATAATGCAACAGCATAGAAGATTGAAAAGAATAAGTTATATTCTCTCATCAACTAAAACCAATGTGATACTTGCTCATGGGGATTCACAGTCTATGGAGGCCTTACGAATGATTTTGTTATTTTATGAAAATGTTGAAATGAAGCCAATAGAGAGGGTTTGGATCATAACAGCACAGTGGGATTTTGTATCTGTGTTCCATAATGACATATTCACACCAAAATCCTTCAATGGCACACTGTCCTTCACACTCCATACTAATGATGTGGCAGAATATAAAGAATTCCTTGATACTGTAAATCCTAATCAATCTATGCTTTATTTCATCCATAATTTTTGGTCCTTTGTATTTAAGTGTGCATTCCCCACATATAATCTTTATCGGCCAGATGTAGGAAACTGTACTGGAGAAGAGAGGTTGAGGAGCCTTCCTGACATTGTGTTTGAAATGGGGATGTCTGGTCAGAGCTACAATATCTACAATGCTGTTTATGCTGTAGCACATGCCCTCCATGCCATGTTTTCTTCACTAAGATCTAAGCAGAAGGCAATGGGACATGAAGCCACATGGAACCTTCTTAATGTTCACCCATGGCAGGTAGGATTTTCATGTCCATATCTAGAATAATTTATAGACATATAAGCCTTTCACTGGATGGATCCGTAGTCTTTATTTTTGTGTAGCAATTTATTGAATTTGAAAGAAGCAAAATAACAACAATAATAGTTGTTGTCCAAGACATCTGCAGGGTGCCAGGTGATCACTGTTTTAGACGAAGCCTGTACAAATAGCAACATTAATACATCCAGCAGGAAACAAATATTTTGGCTTCTGAGAAACTGGAAACCTCTTTTTCTGCCTCCTGTTTCTCCAAGCCCAGATAACTGGAACATTTAATAAGCAGCCAGGGTTTGCTTAACTGGCACTCATGATTGGCTGATGGATTGTAACTCCTGAGATCATATATATATTACATATCAGAGTCAGCTGGAGGATATCTCACTCAGAAAACATGAAATATAAGTGTGAAAGGAAGCAATAAAACACAGATACTATGAAAAGAGCTTGGTGCCTGAAAACTGGTGCCTGACCCTTTTCCCCTAGATCAAATTGCATCTATTAACTACACTACTTTCAAAATAAACTTTAAGACTTTAACATAACAGTGAGGCTGCCCTTGTCAAAGTTTGAAATGGTACATAATTATAAATCCAAAGGAGTGCTCTAACAGTAAAGGAGAAGAGCAAAGCAAGGTTCTGTCATTAGAAGCCTCACCAGTCTCATTTTCTGTCTTATACAAATAGCATTTGTTGGGCTAATAACTGGTCACTTGGCATACATGTTCTACTTGATGAGGTTTACAAAGGGCCCACATTTTAAACTGATTTCTATTGCCACAGAGACCAGTTGCCAAATGTTGAAAATTGAGTCCTTTCCCAAGTTTAGGCAGCATATCATAGTAAACTTAATAGACATGCATATCATTAATATTTTTAGATTAGATAAGTTACTGGAATAATGCTAAGTATATATTGGATAAGGGGGAGTTTAAGTGAAAACTATTGCATTAATAAGTTGCATTGGGACAACCCCCCCCCCCCACTTCACATGTACATGGGATCCTTTGGGAGGAGGGTAGTTTATACATACATACATAATATACACTGCTGACTTGGCAGCAACTAACCAGGAAAGAGATTTTGAGATAGTGGACAGTCTTCCTCTTTACTTTAAATGTTGAAAATACTGAACCAGTGTGGGGCAGGTGTGTAAAAGGCAAATTCTATGTTATTAATTTTAAGGAATACAACCTCATCTTTCTCTGTGTGAGATATTTTTCTTTCGCCTTGCATAGGGGAAGGGTATATGAGAAAATAAACGCCCAATTTTGTGTTTAACTGGTCACCAATTTATTGTGATTGGGGTGCCCTGGGAAAATAGTTTTTTTGTGATGAAAGGCCAGGCCTGTCTAACAAACTAAAAGATACCCCCACCTCTTGACCCCCCCATCAAAAACTCTGGACATTTCCTTAGACAATTTGGTTTTGTTTTTCAGGGGGAGGGGCAGTTGTATGTGTGTGTTTGACATCCAAGACTACAGAGTGACTCAGAAGCTTAGGGACTCCCTGACACAACTTGAGATGCCTTGTTAAACTTGCATGATACAACTTAGGAATGTGAGAATGTGAGAACGTTCCTCAAATTACCCCTGTTCATCTCAGCCCACATCCCTACTATTTTTTATCCCCACATTTGGAAGCAGTATCCCTTTGAATACCAGTTGTTGGGTAATCACAAGTGGGGAGTGTGCTGTGGCATTCAGGTCCTGCTTGTGGGCTTCTCATAAGCATCTGATGAGAACAGGATGTGGGACTAGATGGGCCATTTGTCTGCTTCAGATGGCTCTTCCTATGTTCTTATGACAGATGTTTAGAACAGCAACATCTTTCTAGATCCATATTTACTTACATCTGAATCATTCTTAATAAGAAATTGAAGTTGGGAGACACCTGCTGTTTAGTGTGTGTGTGTGTGTGTGTGTGCAGAGCTTGGAAAAGTTACTTTTTTTGAACTACAACTCCCATCAGCCCCAGCCAGCATGGCCACTAGAATGGGCTGATGGGAGTTGTAGTTCAAAAAAGTAACTTTTCCAAGCTCTGTGTGTGTGTGTGTGTGTGTGTGTGTGTGTGTATGTGTGTGTGTGTGTGTGTGAAAGAGAAAGAGAGAGAGAGAGAGAGAGATTTATGGAATAGGGTTGCCAGGTTCAGGGCCTGAGACTGATCCTGTATCTTTAGGAGAAGAGAAAGTCAGCCAAGTGCAGGTGTTCTTGCAGCACCATAATGGGAAAAACCACAAGGTGGAATTCTCCCTTCTCCCTGCACAACTTTTAAAGATACAGAAGACCTCTTGGAGGCCGGGCCTGGCAACCAATATGGAACCATATCCTGGCATGCCTGCAAGACAGTAAGCATCTTATTCCATCTAAACTATATCCATCCTACCTAAGTAAGAAGTAGAAATTTGAGTATGATGTTTGAATGACAAAAAGAGGTTGCATGTCTAGAGGACAAGACAGCAGATTCTAGGGAGATCAAAGTAATCCTTTTCCACCACTGGCCTCAGTTCATGTTCTTTCTTTCTCCAATCCAGATTCACTCCTTTCTGAAACACATCTGCTTCAACAACACTGCTGGGGAAGAAATATCTTTTGATGAAAATGGAGGGTTGGCAACTGGATATGATATAATTAACACTGTTACATTCCCCAATTGTTCCATCAGTAAAGTCCGTGTTGGACGCTTGGACCCTCAGGTTTCTATAGGAAAACAATTCACCATCAATGGAAGTGCTATTGTGTGGAATCACAAATTCAACCAGGTGTGGGCTGCTATTATTTACAGAACTAGAGGTATATGGATGGGCTCAAGTTCTAATTCTGGCTGGTTCTCATTCCACATAGGAGTTCAGCAAAGCATACCATATTCTAGTTTAGGAAGAATTTGGACAAGTGTTAAACAACCACAATAAGTTTTTTCATTTAAAAAAAGCCTTTAAAAACATGAGGTGCTCTGATGAGGCTTCATTTCTGTATTCTTTTCCTTGTTTTTTAGAAGGTATTACATGTCCCTACAACTGGCCAGGTAGAGCACTGAGATCTTACTAGCTTGCAGTTTGAAAACAAAGCAAGTCACCCTGGGAGTGGCAGGCCTTCTGAATGTGCCACAACTGTCAAAAGGGCATGTAAAATACATGGCTTCTTTTTTAAAAAAAAATGAATGTAGAGCCCCCCCGCGAGAAGGATAGTATAGACATGGACCCCCTCAATGCATTCCATTTCTTGTAAGTGGCTATAATTGCATTGTTAAAACATCAAAGAAGGCACGGAGGCAACATATAGACTACAATAAATAAAATTGTTAAAGTTATGAGATCTGGCAATTTGTTGATTCCGAGGGAGACACCCAAGTAACATGCATACTGATTGACAGGTGATTCTGCATTGATAATTGTTTTCTCGGGGTTCCCACCCCATCCCCTGTATATGTTTCACAGCTGCAAAAGATAATGGAAATACTGTTGGTCAGGTCTAGTTCTTGCGAATCTATAACGAAAATACACCAAATTAGTTCATATAACACTCCACACTTTTCAATTGTCTTGAGAAGTTGGTTGAACAGGGAATGGGTGCAGAGTTCTGAATTTCAAAGCTCAATTCATATTGAGTTAATATTTGCTTTTATAGTAGCACACAGCCAGCCATCATTCTCCGCTGCACACAGATAATTAATTAGTTCTCACAAATTGGCTATGAGCAGCATCAGTCTGGGCTGCTATTTTGCACAGCTTTGTAGCTGTTGTGTAATGGGATGTGCAGAAGCCTGAAACAGGTGCCTAGGGCCAGTGCCAGGCATGCCAGGGCCCTTGGGCAAGAGTCTGGCCCGGGCCCTGGCGTGCATGCATGCACCCACCAACCTGCGTGCGCACACACACACACCACCTACCTGTCTCTCCTGACTTTTGCAGCTGAGCTGCCATTAACCAAAGTGGGGGCTGAGGTTTCCCTAAGACACTGAAGCCTTCGCTGCCATCTTGGTTGATGACACACATGTATGCTACGTGCATGCATCCCTGCCATCAATGAAGATGGTGGCAGGGGCATCAGCAAAAGACAGGATAAACTGGTAGGTGGAGCCAGCGAACTGGTGGGCGTCTTGGAACCTCCTGCCCTGTAATCCGGGATTGTGGAAGGGAAGTGCTACTCCTCCCCCACCCTATCCAGGGCCCTTGACCTGGCCACCCTTTGGCACCAGGCCATTGATCAGAAGTCTCAATAAAGTCTGTTTTTTGCCACAACTTTTATTGGGTGACAATTAGGCTTTCTCCTCTGCCCAGATGTCTAGCAGGACTTGAAGCTTCCCTGATACTGATCCCAGGTGGCAGTCTGCAAAGCCATACCTGTGGATGTCATTGGGGATTGAGCCTGGGACCTTCTGCATGCAGGGCAGGTGCTCTGCCACTGAACTGCAATCCTTCCTGCTCCGAAAGAATTTTGAGTCAGGGTTAGGGTTAGGCCCAATGGAAAACATGAGGAAGCATCCTGTGTTTGCTGAGGATCAGAACAAGGTTCCAGGACCTAGACAGGCATCCTCAGTACAAAGAAAAGTGGCTGCTGGGATGTAGCATCCCCTCCCTCCCCCGGACAGAGCCTCTGTGTATGTGTGTGTTTTGTGTGAGCTCAGTGGTAGAGCATCTGCTGTGCATGTGGATGGTCCTGATGGCATCTCCAAGTAGGGTTAGAGGGTTAGGAATGTCCCCATTCTGAAACCCTGGAGAGCCACTACAAGTCAGTATAGACAGTACTGAGCTAGATGGGTCTGACTCTGTTTAAAGCAGATTTCTATGTTCCTAACTAAGGCTGTGGCTTTGATTTGGGGATGAATCCTGAATGCTGAGGCAAATCGGACCTATTTGAGTGGATCTGGGCTTTGGCTGGATCAGGCTGAGATAACCACGGATTGCCCTGAATCAGGTCGGCCTAGCCAGAGTGATCTGGGGCTGTCAAAAGGCAGGGTGGTCAGGCAATGGATGGTAAGAAGGAGAGGCAGGCAGTCTCTGCAAGGTCTGTTTTGCTGATGCATTCCTAGCAGCCTTCCTTGATGGTTTAAAATGTAATTACAGTCACTTACAAGCAGTATCCAACTGTCTCAAACTCTTCACTCATCAGCTGGTGAGTGTAAGATCCAGTTCTGATCTCTGCAGGGGTCTGCTTCACCAATGAATTCCTCACAGGGAACACACTGTGGAAGCAGCACAACTGGAAAGTGGAAGGTTCACTCCTGTTCTTTACACTGTTGTGAGGCAGAAGGAGATGGAACATCTCCTTCGTCCCCTGTCCCCATCACAACCACACATTTAACAGATTTTTTAAAACAAACAAACGTTGTGACTAGAGGCTGAATTGATTTGAAGCCCATATCTGGGTCACATCACCCCAGATAGGCCTGAGTCATCTTGGGACCAATCTGATGTGCTAGATCAAGCCCCAGGTGGTGAGATGCACAGCCCAACATGCAACCATCTTCTATAATGTATGGACATAAATTGTGAGGAGTAATGCATGTTTCTGAATCTGCAAACTCAGAAGTATGTCTGGATCATTCATATTTTATATACAGAAGAAGAAAATGCCATTCATCTACTTCTCCCCTGTTTCTTTACACTGGCCTTCCTTTTCCTTCACTCTTGTAGAAGTCTAGAAGATTGGAAACTTTAGGGGTCCATAACAAAGGTCTTTGGGGAACTCTAGTTTGACATGAGCGGAGTTAGTAAAACTCACCCCCCTTAGTGAAATTTGTAAGAGAGTGCCATTGTCGGGTGGAAATGGTCACTAAACTACATGGCATCTTGTGCTCCTCACAAGAACAGGAAACTAACACAGTACAGTACAACCACAAGAACAGGGAACTAACACTGACTGTCTGAAGTGTGTAGTAAATGGGTCCTTAAGATCAAGGCAAATGTGAACCTTACTCCCATATATTGATGTCAATGGTATACAATTTGAATAATAAAAGTTTCTAGGTTTTCATGCATTCATGTAAGAGGGATCTCCAGGAGGGTGAAGAGCTTGAGATATATTAGCAGTTTAAGTGTGATCTATTACATTTAAATGGTAAAGGAGTTAGGTGATATAAGATTTTAGTTTAAGTATTTTAGAGGGGAGATCAGAGATTATGGGTGCTTGTAAATAAAGCATAAGGAAGAGACCTCAGGTAATTAAAAGAAGTTGTGGGGACTATGGAACATTTCATAAAGACCCACAGAAGAGAATTATTAACTATCTCTGTACCATTGGAAGATTGCAAAGAACGTTCTCTTGTTGTCCCTAGCAAACTGAAATGAATGATAGGGGCTATAAAATGTCAAAACTAAAGATAATGTAAGGTATAGTTTAGATAAAATCATTGATATAAGGTTTATATAGGTATAGATTATAGGTAATCATAATAAGAGAATACATATAGCATGAGATATGGCTTTAATAAAGAAAGTCACCTTGGGGCAGCAATGATTGACAGTATGGTCAGAAAAAAAAACCCTTCTCCTCCTAAAAGGAAAAGTGAGAGAAGATAAAAACCACATGAGTCACCACAAAAAGGGGAACATTGGTGCAGTTTGGGATAAACAATCTATGTATACAGGGGCAGATCTTTCTTGGAAGAAGGGTATGTTCTAAGGAAAGTAAGACCCAAGGTAGGAAGATTATCATCAAATTAATAGTTAATTGGTGGGGCAGGGGTTTATGGAAAATGAGGGGAACAGTATTCAAGTGGGAACATGGGGGTAGCTCAGGGTTGTTAGCCTTCTATGAAACCCAGAGGTGTGTATCATCCAGTTGGGAAAGGAGAGGTGGCCCAAGGATCCTTGTTTTTTAGTGTTTGTAAGTATTAAGTTTACTTTGCTTGCTGAAGAGTGTGGAGAGTATGTTTGCTTCTATTTCTTGTTATCAATAAAATTTCCAATCTTAAATTAAGTTCACATTTCTGCAGCATTTTTTTAAAAAAGTCATGAAAATTCCTCAGCATTTTAGTGCAAATGTATCCTAATAAACACATTTTTGTATGCAGTTTTGACTAATGTACACATTTTTTGCAAACAATGTCTCCTAATAGAAGGCATTTTTATGTTATTTTCACTAATATATTCATTTTATGCACATTTCCCCCTAATATATACATTTTTGTAATCATTCTTTGGTTGGAGAACTGTGTTGCAAAATTCAAATAAGTGTGAATTTTGAAGGATAGCTGTGTTTCTATTCTCAGATTGTTTCAGAAATGGTGAATTTGATAGACTAATCTTTAAATTTGAACTGAATCTAATTTCTATTCCATCCCTAACTTATCATGACATCAGTTTACCCATTTTCATTTTTCAACATGGCTTGACTTTTGGATTGGCTGCACTTGGGAGTTCAAGCCCAACTTTCAGTAGGGATATGCTAAAACCTGAGTGGAACCCAATGTACAGGTATTTGCATTTGGTTCCAGATTTTTAAAGGCACAAAATACAAGTTCCACCTGCCAAGGAATAACCAGGAACTCATTTTTTAGGTTCCCAATTATTCCTTTGCAGCTGCATCTTTATCTGCCCACACCTGATGCCATACATGATGGCAGGTATAGGACAGGTGGGCATGCTTTAGGGGAAATGGTCTCAAGAACTAATTTAGGTCATCTGCTGGTACTAATTAGGTGGCACAGGCCAGAGGTTCCCTACTGTTGGTCCACACCCTAAATCTTTTCCTTCTGGGTATTAGATTCCACCCGAATCAACCTGTGTTGAGAGTTGCCATCCTGGACACAGGAAGATTGTGCGAGCGGGGGAACAGATTTGTTGTTATGCTTGTCCTCAGTGCCCTGAAGGAACGATATCAAGCCTGATAGGTAAGTAGAGATTACACAGTTACAAGTGGATGGTACTCCAGATATTTGTAGAATAAATTGACTCAAAGGGCTGGTTTATACAAGAATGTTGATCACACTATGACTTTGAAGTGTAACTGGGCAATTGAAGATATAAGACCTCAGAACAGAGGTCACCAAGGACTTTTAGGACCAGTGGGCAGATTTTGAGAGATTTTGAGAGAATGCTGTGGCTGCCAGTCACAAAATGGCTGCAGTGGAGGACACGGCATAATACAAAATTAGAAAAGGTACAATTATTGCTGCTTCGCTGTGCCCCCTTTCCCAGAAAACGTCATGCTTACAATGGGAAATCAGCTATAACCTGCTGATCCTGCATATGGAGATACAGTTGTTCAAGACAAAAGAACCCTGTTTTCCCCCACTGCAACCTGAGATAAAGCCTAGGCTGCAGTCCTGTGCCCATTTACCCATTAAGCCCCATTAAACACAAATAGACTTAACTTCTGAGTAGACACATGTACTATGGTACTATACAGTGAATTCTTAATGAATGCTTGCCTTTAGGTCCTGAAAAGCAGGATACATGCCTAAAACTCTTTGTGAAGTTTTCACATTTTGCATTTGCCATCTGAGGAGAAAAATGTTTAACATTCATCTGGATTTATTGTGTAGAAGTATTTGCACAAAATAACTTCAAGGGATTACATGGATATCAGATGAACCCACTACAAGCTGTCCATGGAGGCTCAGATTTCGGCCGTGAGCCGGGCAGCTTGGTATCAGTTACACCTTATACGTAGGCTACAACCCTACCTCCCTGTTCAACAGCTCCCACTCGTAATACATGCCCTGGTCACCTCTCGATTGGACTACTACGTGGGGTTACCCTTGAAAATGACCCGGAAATTCCATCTTATACAGAATGCAGCGGCGTGCTTACTTACCAACAGCCGCCGCCGTGATCACATTACTCCGGTGTTATTTGATCTACACTGGCTGCCGGTTGTTTTCCGGGCCTGATTCAAGGTGTTGGTATTAGCCTTTAAAACCCTGTACAGTTTCGGCCCAGTTTACCCGAAAGAGCGCCTCCACCGCCACCAATTATGCCGCCCGACCAGATCAGCCACGCAAGGCCTTCTCTCAATCCCACCAACCAAAACAGCTAGGTTGGTGGGTACTAGGGAGAGGGTTTTTTCTGTGGTGGCCCCCACTCTCTGGAACTCCCTCCCATTTGATCTCCGACATGCCCCTTCCCTGGATGTATTCCGCAAGGCCCTGAAGACGTGGCTATTTCAACAGGCCTTTGAGATCTTTGGGATGGGTTAATCTCCATGATTTTGTCATCTATTATATGCTGTATATGTAAATGTTTTTATAAATGTACTGATGACTGTCCAGTATTTTATTTATTGAGATTAATGTGACTGCATTTGATACTATTGTATTTTATCCCATTTTAATGTACATCACCTAGAGTGGCCATCTGCCAGATAGGCGACACACAAATTAAATATTATTATTATTATTATTATGAAAGATGCATCCTGGTTGCTAGGGAGAAAGGAAGGAGAAACTATGGATATTATGAGAACTACTAGAAAATAAGACAGAAATGGAGGAGGGGAGGGGAAACAGCAGCTATTTAGAACCCCAAGGATTCCTTTTGTTTGGTGTCCAAAAACCTCATTTACCAATCAGAGCTCTGACTTCACTCATTGGATAAAAACACTGACAGGCAGGAGCAGCCTGGCTACATCATTTCACAGAAATAATTAAGAAGGGTATCTGCAGATTTTGCTTTATAACTTCCTTTCTAAGAGGGCCAGAAAGAAAAAATGATTTTTTTCTTTAAAAAAATAAAAGCTCAGAGTATGATTCCCCTGCCCAAGGTGTGGCATTGAAGGTTTGCAATGGTAACGTTGTGCCTGTGGATCTGCATGGGTGACCCCTATGTTGGAAAGAGCTTTCTTAATATTTCAGATTTAATATTTTCCAACAACTCTGTTCACACACTTAGCTATTTGTATTCAATTGTACAATGTTCAGGTATAGATATATTTTTCCTAATGTATTTATAAAATGAATTGATCTATTTTTATTTCATTTGTGAATGGCTTTTCATAAAACATTCCAAAGTTATTTAACAATAAAATAATCCACAATAAAAAACACAACACATATTCAGATACATACCTGGATAAAATATTTACCTAAAAGGCTTGTTGGAATTGGGAGGTCTTCAATAGGCTCTGGAAACATAATAAAGATGGTTCCTATATGATATGTGAGAGCCAGTGTGGTGTAGTAGTTAAGGTGTTAGACTATGACCTGGGAGACCAGGGTTTGAATCTCCGCACATCCAAGAAGCTCACTGGGTGACCTTGGGCCAGTCACTGCCTCTCAGCCTCAGAGGAAGGCAATGGTAAACCACCTCTGAATACTGCTTACCATGAAAAGCTTATTCATAGGGTCACCATAAGTCGGGATCAACTTGAAGGCAGTCCATTTCCATTTCCATATGATATGTAAATGAAGAAAACTTCAAAAGATTGGTGCCACCACATCTGTCCTGAAGAACACAGTGACTGGTTGTATATATAAGGGGTATGATGATATTTTAGGCATCCTTGTGCCAAGCTATATATGGCTTTGTACATTAGGACCGGGAGCTTACATTTTGCTTAGTAGATAACTGGCAGCTAGTGTAATTCTTTCAGAAGTGGAATAAGATGATGGTGATATTTTGCCATGGTGAACAGTCAGGCCACTACGTTTTGGTCTAGCTGAAGTTTCCTGACCAAACTCAGAAGCAGTTGTTCCAAAATGAAAGGAACATATTTTGTTCTTCAGGACACAGTATTCAATAGCTGATGCCATCTAACTTAAGGGAACACAAGAACACAGGGAGCTGCCTTATACTGAGTGAGACTATTGGTCCATCTGGATCACTATTGTCTACATAGACTGGGAATAGCTCTCCAGGGTTTCAGGCAAGGGTCTCTCCCAGCCCTACCTGGAAATGCCAGGGACTGATCCTGGGATATTCTGCATGCAAGGCATATGTTCTACCACTGAGCTATGGCCTTTCCCCAAATGAAGAGTTTTCATGATTGGAACTGATTATTTTCAGATGCAGACCATTGCAACAAATGCCCTGAGGATCAGCATCCAAACAAGAACCAGGATCACTGCATCCCTAAGCGTATCACCTATCTATCATATGGAGAACCCTTGGGAATAATTCTGGCTTCATTTGCTCTTTTCCTTTCACTGATCACACTTGTAGTAATGTGGATCTTCTTTCAGTATCAGAACACTCCCATTGTCAAGGCCAACAACTGGAACATCACATGCACCCTTCTCACTTCCCTATTGCTTTGCTTTCTGTGCTCCTTCTTATTCATCGGACATCCTGGGAAAGTGGCCTGTCTTCTCCAACAAACAGTATTTGGAATCATTTTCTCCCTTGCAGTTTCTTGCATATTGGCTAAAACTATCACTGTGGTTCTGGCCTTCATGGCTACCAAGCCAGGAAACAAGATAAGGAAGTGGGTAGGAAAAAGGTTGGCAGTGTCAGTTATTGTTCTCTGTACTCTTATTCAAACTGGCATCTGTGCAGTGTGGCTGGTAACCTCTCCCCCTTCCCCAGAGTTTGATATGCACTCCCAGATTGCCCAGATCATCCTGAAATGCAACGAAGGATCAAACCTCATGTTCTACATTGTCTTGGGCTACATGGGACTTCTGGCCATCATCAGCTTCACTGTGGCCTTCTTTGCAAGGAGGCTGCCTGACACTTTCAATGAATCTAAACTTATCACCTTCAGCATGTTGGTTTTCTGCAGTGTTTGGTTGTCCTTTATCCCAACGTACCTGAGTGCCAAAGGGAAATACATGGTGGCTGTGGAGATCTTCTCCATCTTGGCCTCTAGTTCTGGCTTGCTGGCTTGCATCTTTCTCCCCAAATTCTACATTATTATACTGAGACCTGAACTGAACACCAAGGATCAGCTTGTAAGGAAAAATAACTATGGTACCTGACAGATATCCATTTTTCCCCCTCGTAATTTACTTCACCTGCCTTCCTTTATTTTCTAGTGGTTGTGGCTTTTCTTCTTCTTCTAAAGCTCACAGACAAGGTTGGGTCTACTTTTGTTCATAAAGCACTTAATGGGAGATTACAATTCCAGTCTATCTGGCTTCGTTGTCTGTTTTGCTCCCCATTAAATCTGCTATGGAAAGAGTGCTCTTTTGTGAAGTAGAGTATGTGATGTTATTAGGGGGTCAGTGTTGGACAGAGTTTGTCTGTGTGTTTTAGTAGGAATTAGTGTTTGGCGCGTGCAGCCTGGGGTGAGCTAGGAGAGTTACAATGCGGGATATACATGTGGCTTTGGGGTGTGGTCCTCTCTTGTGATTTGACTGATTAAACACATCTGTCTTGCAGGAATATATTGCCACAGTTGCTACCTCTCCTAATGGCTGACCTCACAGTGGTGTTGTGAGATTAAATACTTGAATAGAACCACCATGCTCCTCCTGTCAGTCTTCTAATATGTGTGAGGGATAGTTCACTGTGGGGTGGGATGTACTTTTCAGTGTGTGGTGTGTTTGTCATGGGGATTCAGTGTTGGGCTGTGTGTATGTGTGTAATGTTTATGAGGTTGCATAGTGAGGTGCTGTGTGAAGAGGTAGCAGTGGGCTGAATGTGTACATGGCTGTAGCGTGTGCAGTCCCCCATAATAATAATCAAACAGACCTGAAAATACTTGTGTCCATTGCATCACAATGTCAGATGGGAAGTGAGGGAGTTGAGGTGTGTGTGTGGGGATCATAAACAATTATGGGGCAATATTTTCTCAGGTTTCCAAATGTGCCATTAGACCCATAGCAGTTGATGAGTCCCTACCTAACAACTGCACCACATTGTTATATTTTTTAAATAAAGGAGTAGGCATTGCAATATCATCCAGTGGGGTCTCCCTCTGATGTGCAGACACTATCAGGTGAATTTATTATATATATATATATTATACACACACACACACACTTTTCAGAAAAGAAATCCTCGAGCGAATAATGACACATCATCAAAACCTGTCATGGGGACTTTGCTTGGTTGTTGACACCTGTATGTACTTACCAGTGGCTGGAATTATTTTCAACAACAAAGGCAGAGAGGCAGCCCACGGGCTACCTCATATGACTTCCAAAAGGTAAAGAGTGGCTTTTGCAATATGTTGATTCTAAAGTGGAGGTTGGGATGGTATGAATGATGTGATTCCACACCTGGCATTTTTTTTGCCAGATAACCACCCCACAATTCCACAATTGTTACACAAAAGATCCACAATTGCAAAGGGAAGAACAATACTATTGGTTAGGTCTAGTCTTGAGAATCCATAATAGAGAAGCTTGACCCCTGTTCATATAACACTACTGAGCCCAAAATTTACAATTGTCTTCAGAAGCTGAATGAGCAGAAAGTGGCAGCAGAGTCCTGAGTTTCAAAGCTCACCCATGAGACAACATTTACAATGCCAACCCATTGGGTGGCATTCAGTGCTAGTCCTACTCAACGTAGACACATTGAAGTTAGTACACATAGCTAACTTAGGTTCATTAATGGCCCTCCCAGCAGATTTTGATAGGCATTAATTGAGCACTATATCCTTCTGGAAATGCTCTCCTGGTTAGTGGTGGGAGGCACCAAAAGGTTGTGCTGGGAGATTACAGGTTGACCCCTTGGCGGTCATGATTTGGGATTCCACAATTACGAATTCAAAGTGCTGATTTTAAATGTTTTGGGGCTATGTTACCTGAAATACTACCTCCTCCCATATGTACACACTTGAACCTGAAGATCTTCTAATGCAGGGAGATGGGCAATCACTAGGGAGAGGACCTTATCAGCAGTGGGATCTTGGTTATGGAACAGCCTTCCATGGGAAACTTGCCTGCTTCCATCATTATGGTCTTTTCAGTGCTTTCTGAAGATCTTTTCATCCACTAAGGAATGTTAAACTAATTAAGTAAACTTTATCTATTGTTAAAACTTCATTTTAATTTTGAGTTTGTGGAGAGTTCTGTTTATTTGGGTTTCTTGTACTTTTTAATGGATACATGTTTTATTTTGCACTTATGTTGCTGTTGAGCAGAAAAAGCTATAAAAGAATTGATTCTGTCACATCAGTTTATTCCCTGGCAACCTGATCTTTTTACATTCCAGCGGCTCTATGAATAAAAGCCAGTTTGCTGGAAACATCCCTCCCCTTCATTTCCTTCCCTTATTATCCCGTTCTAAATGCTTCACATATAGTTGCAAAGTAAGCTCAATGGACATATTACAGTTTCCCTAGTGCCCTAGAAACTTTGATATGTATATCTCTTGAAACGTAGAATATAGCACTATCAAGGCTGACGTCTCTCTCGAGGGCACCCGGTTGCAAACGGTCCCATCTCATAAGTAATCTTTTGTCTTGGTGTATCTGGCGGTTCTCCACAGCTCCTGCACCTTGTGCTGTAAGGAAAGATACTGGGATACAGTTATATGATCCCCCCCAATAGTGAAGTATCCACACTTGGCAAAGACCCCCCTTTTGACGGGGGTCTGCCGTACATCAATTCAAAGGGGGAGAGCCCCAGAGCTCTCGTGGGGCGCATATGAAGGTGGTACAATACGATAGGAAGTACCTGAGGCCACTTTAACCCGGTTTCCTGGGTATACTTAGCCAATGCCGTCTTAATTTCCCGTTCTGTCTCTCCGTTGCCCCGGAAGATTGCGGGTGGTACACAGTGTGGAAGAGGTGTTTTATGCCCAGTCCCTCCTCTATTTTCGCTAAAATCTGGCCGGTAAAGTGTGTTCCCCGGTCTGAGTCTATAACTTCTGGCACTCCAAAGCGAGGAATGATTTCTCTCAGCAAAATTCGTGCCACTGTTGTGGCTGTGGCATTTGTGGTGGGGTACGCCTCGATCCATGCCATGAGGGGACAAACCAGAACCAGCAGATGTTTCTTTCCTTCTACTTTTGGGAGGTCTACAAAGTCAATCTGAATGTGCAAGAATGGTGCTGCCGGCATCGGTCTACCCCCTTGAAGGGCCCTATTTGGAACTGCGGGCCCGTTTGCTTGGCAAGTGTGACATGCTTTCACTATTGCCGTACATACTGGGTGAATGCCTGGGGCGTACCAGGAGCGGGTGATTGTATCTGCCAGAGCGTGAGTTCCGTAATGACCCCCGTGGTCATGAAACCATTTTGCCGCTGCTTGGTACAAGGATCTGGGTAAACATGCCCGTCCATCCGGCATGATCCACAACTGTTGTTTTAGCGCGGCCCCTAGATCTGTCCATCACTTGATTTCCTGTGGAGGCACTGAAACAGTTATAGGAGGAACAAAGGCAGTGGTTACTAAGGCCAGCGTGGGCCATGTCAGTGGGAGAAGCACGGCTTCTCTTGCCGTCTGATCCGCTAAAGCATTCCCCAATGAGACCGGATCCTGTTCCTTCGTATGCACTTTACAGTGTACGACAGCTAATTGGAGGGGTTCAAGGATCGTTTGTAACAACTTCTGTACTGATTCTAGGTGTTGAATGGGTTTTCCCCCCGCAGTCGTGAACCCTTTATACTTCCATAAGTGTATATGACAGTGAATGACCCCGAAAGCATACCTGCTATCTGTGAAGATCGTGACTTTCCTTCCAACCGCTAGCTGACAGGCTCAGGCCAAAGCATAGATTTCTGCTGCTTGTGCACCCCATCTGCCTGGGAGGGATGCCTCCAACACTTCCTGCTGAGTCGTTATTGCAAACCCTGTATATCTTACCCCGTCCTGCTAGTAAGAGCTTCCGTTGGTGAAGAAAACAAGGTCCGGATCCTGTAGTGGTTCATCTGAGAGATCCGGTCGTATTTGCAAGGTGGTTTGCAATACTTGTATGCAATCATGGTCTGGAAAAGCGGGGGGGAGGTCTGGCAACAAGGTGGCTGGGTTCAGTGGCCCGCAACGCTCAAATCTCACGTTTGGATCTTCTAGCAACTCCGCTTCCAACTGCTGCTGTCGTTGTGCCGAAAATACCTGCGTGGTGACCTTTTGTAGCAGGGCAGAAAGGGCGTGGGATGTCCAGACAGTTGTGAAATGACTGAGGGTCAGTCCTTTCACCTTGGTCAACAATAAAACAGCTGCTGTCAATGTGCGTGTACAAGTGGGGGTGCCCTGTGCAACATTGTCAATTTGTTGTGAGTAAAATGCCACCGGAAAATGATTAGGGCCATATAACTGAGTCAAGACTCTGCTGGCGACCCCCCCCCCCGTTCATGGACAAACAGATGGAATGGCTTACTGTAGTTCGGGGGTTTTAGGGACATGGAAGTAGCCACACTTTGTTTTAGCAGTTCAAAGGCTCTCTCATTGTCCCGGCTCCACTGTATTTTATCTGGAGCTTTATTTGCAGTAAGTAGATATAGAGGTTTGCTTAATTCTCCACAGGAGGGCAGCCATGGTCTGCAAAACCCAATCAGTCCCAAAAAACCTCTGAGCTGTCTCTTGGTCTGAGGGAGCAGGCAGTTCTGTATGGCGGTGACCCTGCCAGGGTCCATTTGTCACCCAACCGGAGTTAGAATAAAGCCCAGATATTTAACCTGTTCTGTCAGCCACTGTATTTTCTTTGGGTTGATTTTGTGACCCCTAGAGTGTAAATACAACAGAAAAGCCTTACCGTCTTGTCGCAGCGCCCCCTGGTGTTCATTTGTGATCAAAATGTCATCCACATACAAAACAAGCGTTGAACCCCGCTCTGGGGTGAACCCCTCAAGATCATCCCGTAAGCACTGACTGAACACCCCGGGAGAATCACAATAGCCCTGAGGGATTCTGGTCCAAACGAAAGAGCGTTGATCCCATTCGAACCCGAACAGATATTGCGAATCTGGATGTAGAGGAATGCTAAAAAAGGCATTTTTCAAGTCAATCACTGTAAACCATTTTGCGTCCCACGGGATCTGGCTGATGACGGTTACTGGGTCGGGCACAACCGTGTGCAAAGGGACCACTTACCTGTTTACAGCTCTCAAGTCTTGGCAAAATCTCCACCATACCGGGTCACCCGGTTTCTTGGGGGGCTTTTTTATTGGCAAGATGGGTGTATTGCAAGGGGTCCTTTGAGGTTGAATGATGCCCTTTTCAATGAAGCCTTCTACAATGGGTCTTATGCCTTCCCGGGCTTCCAATGACAGTGGGTACCGCGCAACCCTAGGTGGAGGGAGGGAAGGTTTTACCTGTATCCTGACAGGGCTTATGGACCGGAGTAGTCCAATGTCCGTGTCCTCTGTGCCCCAGAGATCAGTTGGCAGGTCGGTCAGATCTTCGGGCAACCTGTGTAGTTCGTGTTTGTGTCTAACTATCGAATCCGGAGTAACTCCCAATACACTCATTAATAAACCAACCCCCCTTGGAGTGCAAGTTAAGGTGGCCTCAAGTTTACAAAGCAGATCTCTGCCCATTAGAGGAATGGGACACGAGGCTGAATAAAGAAAGACATGGTTAAACATTTTATCCTTATACTTTACTTTTGGAAGCCATCCAAAGAAATCTTTGTCATGGACAGCTTAAAAATGTCACAAATAATTAAGTAAATTCTCAGTTTCTTTACCTCAGTAGTTTGCTGCTTATTGGATTGGAATTAATCTTGTAAGGTTGGATACTTTTCATAACTTCATTTTGCTGATCTCTTCCCTGCCAAAACAAACAAACAAACAAACAAAACCTGTACTGTTTGTCAATTTTGTGGTGTAGTGGTTAAGGTGTTGGACTACGACCTGGGAGACCAGGGTTCAAATCCCCACACAGCCATGAAGCTCACTGGGTGACCTTGGGCCAGTCACTGCCTCTCAGCCTCATGAAAACCCTATTCATAGAGTGGCCATAAGTCGGAATCGACTTGAAGGCAGTACATTTACATTTATTTTTATAAAATGCACTGGAAAAACACTGAAGAAAACCACAACTAGCTCTTGATACAGATCCTAAATTTTAAAGGATTGGGTTAAATTCTCATATCCTTTTTTCCTGTAAAAATAAGATTTTAGATTAATATTATTTAATGGGTCTATTCATGAAAATATATATCCTATATCACAGGTTGGCAAAAAAATTGTATTGAATTTTGCAATCTATTTTGCAATCAAACATTCAAGTGGCATGCGTGTTGCTCCTACATATTAGCCCAAAATTAACTGAAATGTTCAGTATTTCTGATGTACCACAAAGTTCTACATTACATTTTACATATCAGTTCTTCTAAAATGAAAACAAGGGATACCATTCCTCTCCCCTAAGTCATACATTCAAAGCCATATTTCATGCCACCATATTAAACAGTTGATGTCATTTACATTAAGAGGGTGCCTGTATATCTTTAACTGTTGAAAATTATAACTTTCAAATGCAGACCACTGTAGCAAGTGCCCTGAGGATCAGCAGCCAAACAAGAACCAGGACCACTGCACCCCTAAACATTTCATCTATCTCTCATATGGAGAGCCCTTGGGGATAATTCTGGCTTCATTTGCCCTTTTATTTCTCTGATCACACTTGTGGTAATGTGGATCTTCATTCAACATCAGAATACTCCTATTGTCAAAGCCAACAACTGGAACATCACATGCACCCTCCTCACTTCCTTATTGCTTTCTGTGCTCCTTCCTGTTCATTGGACAGCATGGGAAGGTGACCTGCCTTCTCCGTCAAACAGTGTTTGGGATAGGGTTGCCAGGTCGGAACCATCCAAAAACCTGAGAAAATGGGGGCGGGCCCTAGTGACGTCATGGGGCGGGCCCTAGTGACATCATGGGGCGGGCCCTAGTGATGTCACGGGGTGGGCCCTAGTCACGGGGCAGGCCCTAGTGATGTAATGGGGTGGGCCCTAGTGATGTAATGGGGCGGGCCCTAGTGATGTCACAGGGCGGGCCCTAGTGATGTCACAGGGCGGGCCCTAGTGATGTCACAGGGCGGGCCCTAGTGATGTCACAGGGTGGGCCCTAGTGACATCATGGGGTGGGCCCTAGTGACATCATTAAACATGATACATTGTATCAACCACAGTTGCTTGGAGCATACCATTCAAAAAAAATTCTCTGGAGATTAAAATAGAAATCTTATCTAAAATAGGGTGTTCCTAGGTCCATCTGAAGTGACAAGGTCATTCTTTCTCACAAGCTTAGGGTGATGCAAAATGGAAATGGACTGCCTTCAAGTTGATCCCAGATAGGATCTTCATGGTAAGCAGTATTCAGACAGAGGTGGTTTACTATTGCCTTCCTCTGAGTCTGAGAGGCAGTGATTGGCCGAAGGTCATCCAGTGAGCTTCATGGCTGTGTGGAGATTCAAACCCTGGTGTGCCAGGTCACAGTTCAACACTTTTAGGGAACATTTAATCTAGCTTACTTGCTTCTGGCTTTACAAAGTACACAATGTCACCTACATATATTTTCAGGGGACTATTTATATACCATTTCATTGTTCTAAAATAATGCAGAGGTGTGTGTTCTCTCTCCCCCACCCCCTATTTAGGACTTGCCTCCTTAATAGATAAAGAATATGCATATATGTGTATCACTTATGTTTCCTGCCAGTAGCATACTATCGTCATTATCTGTGGGCTCGTGCTGACTGGCCAACAAAGAGGAGTATCCACTGTCCTCCTTTCCATTGTCCATTTCACTAGCATTCCCAACATGCCTCCACAAAATTTGTTGTTTTTCTTTGTTATTATGTAGAGGTTTTCCTTCGCTTTTGATGTCAACACTCTTGGGGCTTCCATAGTGCTGGTCACTATACAATAGCTTCTGATACCCTTTAGTGCAGTCTTTACAAAACTCCTTATTATAATTAGCAATACAGAGCTCTTCTGATCTTTTTTCTGTTCCAAATGGTTTTCCCTCCCCCGTCGCTTCTCCCTTTCTCTCTCCGCCCGCCCCCTTTCCCTGGTAATAACGACATGTATGCCCTTCTGCCCACATTCTAGCAACCGGGAATGTGCCAAGCGCCGCAGCAGGCAGCTGCTGCCACCCACTCGCCTTGCCTTGCCTTGCCTTGCCCTGCCCCCTCGTGCAATGCAACGGACCCCCCACCCTGGAATCCTGTGCCCCCTCCTCTTTCCCTTGGGAAAAAGGGGTGAGCCAGCGAGGAAGGGGGCTCTCTTTCAGCCTCCCCCCCTCAATTCAGGGCTCCCAAAGGCTCCCGGTCTCCTCTCCCCGCCCGCCAAGCCCCCAATCGGGGGGGCAAGGCTGGCATCGGCCAGTCTCCCTTCCCTTCCCCTCGCCTGCTGCCGGCCAGCCAGCAAGCTACCCACGCCACCCTCCCAGAGCATGCTGCTCGGAGAAGCTGCAGCTGCAGCTCCCGCTCGGACTACAGCAGCGGCTTGGGCTGTCTCGCTCGGTATGTGGGCACGCACTCACGCGTGGTGGCGGCTCCGGGCATGAGTGTTCGCCCGCCAGCTTCACTGAGTCCGGCTCTGCCTGTCTGACTGTGCCACCACGCTCCCTCCCGGCGCCATGTGTGTGTGAGCGGGTCTGTGTGAGTGTGTGAGAGCTGCAATCGGCAGGGAGGGGCTGAGCGAGAGGTTGACAGCCGCAAGTGGCTGCATCGCAGCGGCGGAGGCGCACACCCCACGCACCACACGGGCCGGCCGGGGACCAGCAGGCGAGGGGAAGGGAAGGGAGGCCGGTCGATGCCAGCCTTGCCCCCCCAATCGGGGGCTTGGCGGGTGGGGAGAGGAGACCAGGAGCCTTTGGGAGCCCTGACTGTGCCGCCACGCTCCCTCCCGGCACCGTGTGTGTGAGAGCAGGTCCGTGTGAGTGTGTGAGAGCTGCAATCGGCAGGGAGGGGCTGAGCGAGAGGTTGACAGCGGCAAGTGGCTGCATCGCAGGCGACAGAGGTGCGCACCCCAGGCACTGCATGGGCTGGCCGGGGACCAGCAGGCGAGGGGAAGGGAAGGGAGGCCGACCGATGCCAGCCTTGCCCCCCCCTCGATCGGGGGCTTGGTGGGCGGGGAGAGGAGACTGGGAGCCTTTGGGAGCCCTGAATTGAGGGGGGAGGCTGAAAGAGAGCCCCCTTCCTCGCCGGCTCACCCCTTTTTCCCAAGGGAAAGAGGAGGGGGTGCAGGATTCCAGGGTGGGGGTCCGTTGCATTGTGCGAGGGGGCAGGGCAAGGCAAGGCAAGGTGAGTGGGTGGCAGTAGCTGCCTGCTGTGGCGCTTGGCACATTCCCAGTTGCTAGAATGTGGGCAGGAGGGCATACATGTCATTATTACCAGGAAAAGGGGGTGGGCGGAGAGAGAAAGGGAGAAGCGACGGGGGAGGAGAGGGAGATCTCGGGGCCAGACATAACACGAAAGCAAGGAAACAGGTTCCAAAGTGGACAGGGCTAAATCAAGGCAGCCTCATCTTGAACAGTTTCCTGTGCATTTGGGCTCCGCTAGCCAAAGCAATTGGGATCTCTGAATCCAGGCGAGAGTCGCTGCCTTCTCTCCACTGGGCGAGCCAGCTTTGCGGGGCTGCTAAGCTTGAGCTGCCACCGGAAAGAGTTCGTTTCCTTTCCAGAGCAGGGGAACTGGCTCCGGGCCTAAGGAGGAGCCATCCCAGCCTGGCCTCCACAGCCACCGCCTCTTCATGCATGCGTGGCTGAGGGGGCCGCTACAAAGCCGGAGATCTACCAGTTTGACTGACATATGGCCGGAAGCTGGAGATGGCCCCATTTTCCCTGAGACTCCGGCAGAAAACCGGAGACCTGGCAACCCTAGTTTGGGATCATCTTCTCCCTTGCTGTTTCTTGTGTATTGGCTAAAACCATCACTGTGGTTCTGGCCTTCATGGCCACCAAGCCAGGAAACAGGATGAGGAAATGGGTAGGGAAGAGGTTGGCAGTCTCAGTCATCATCCTCTGTACTCTTTTCCAAACTGGCATCTGTGCAATGTGGCTGGCAACCTCTCCTCCCTTCCCAGAGTTTGACATAGACCCCCAAAGGGAGATAATTGTACAAAGCAATGAAGGATTAGCCCCCATGCTTTATACTGTTTTGGGCTACATGTGATCTCTAGCCATCATCACCTTCACGGTGGCTTTCTTTGGCCAAAAGCTGCCAGATACGTTTAATGAAGCCAAGCTCATCACCTTCAGCATGTTGGTATTTTGCAGTGTTTGGTTATCCTTTATTCCAACCTACTTGAGTACTAAAGGGAAATACACGGCTGCCATGGCGATCTTCTCCATCTTAGCCTCTAGCGCTGGATTACTGGGTTGCATCTTCCTCCCCAAATTCTACATTATTGTCCTGAGGCCTGAGTTGAACACTAGGAATCAGCTTATAAGGAAAAAGTATCATGGTACCTGACAAATACCTCATTTCCTATCATAATTTGCTCATGTGAAATTTTTAATTTTCTTGTGATTGCTTTGTTAAGAGAATGTAAAGCCAGCTATAGGTGTCTACTCATATGGAAAGGATTTAGTGGAATATAAAATTCCAACCTCTTTGACTTTATTGTCTGTTTTATGGCCCACTGCATGTTTGTCAGGTTTCTTACTTATCATATATGTGTGTACATGTGTATGTGAAGAAAACTTTGTCCAGATAATTTTTGCTGAGCCTAGTTTTGTTTTTAGTTTAGATTGCAGCAATGAGGGGAATAGCCTTCCCCTCCTGTCCTGCTTCCAATGAAAATCACAAATTCTACAAAACTGGTTCAGGAGGGAAGCTGCTGATAACTGATTAATTAATTTATAGTATTATTTTAGCTGCTGCTCTTGTTAATTAGTTTCCCATAGTTAGTTTTGCCTGTTTTAATTATATATTTAACTTTGTAAGCTGCTTCATGAAGAGGTATCCTGAAAAGTGCTGTATAGATATAAATATATTAAACAAATAAAATCAGGAAAGAAGGTGAAAACCTTATTTCTGGGCTACCATTGCTGGCAAATTCTCAGGCAGAAGTAAATAATTTAGCTTTTATTTACTTGCCTGGTAATTTATTAAGGATTTCATTGAGACTGAGTTGGCATTATTCATGACTACTCTTTTTTCTTACTTACACATTGCCTGAACAGTGTACCTTGCTATTGTTTCACAGAGATCCTGTTTTAGCTGTGTGCCCTATATTCAAGAAAGTCAATATTTGGGTCAATACAGTAAGTTGGTTTTTACCTAATTCCTACTATAGGTTTTTACCTGGTATCTACATTGCAAGATACAACAAAATAGACCTATTCCACCAGTAAGATTCCCATCTCACTGACAAATGAGGAGTCATCCAAAGCCTGGCTTCAGAAGATGACCTCTATGGATAGGCAGGTTAATACTGAAAATGAACGTAAGAATATACATAATAAGTCAAGTAAGAATACACTAGAGAAAAATATGTAGGAAGTGGTACCCTTTCCCCACATTCCTTTATAGGTTTAGAGGCCAACAAGCAGACATTGCTTTTTTACTTGAAACAAATGTGAATTAGTGGTATTTAAATATCAGTGAGATACAGGACCTGGGTCAAGGTTGGCAGTACTGGGCAGCTGTAAAGGTGCAGGCTCCAGCAGGGGCCCCAGTTTGACCCTTTGGGGCTACCTGGTCACTTCCTTCCTTCCTTCCTTCCTTCCTTCCTTCCTTCCTTCCTTCCTTCCTTCCTTCCTTCCTTCCTTCCTTCCTTCCTTCCTTCCTTCTCTGACTTTTTGCTTACGCCCTGTGAACGAGCAGGGACTGGAATAAGGGGAAGGAATGGCACTGCCACTCCTCTCCATCTAGACAGTCATGTGCAGTGGGGCCAGAGGGAGAGACCAAGTAAGTGTATAATGCCAAGAGAAGCCACCCTTCCCAAGCAAAAACTGAATATGAACTTCTCAAATGTGCATTGTCTGATGAATAGCAGTTATTATTCGGCCTTCTATATAGTGAATGATTTGCAGCTTCTGAATGCTTTTCATAGGGGATCACTGTGTAGAGTGCATGACAGTAATCTAACCTTGTCATGCTCAAGGCATGCATAAGAGTGGCAAGATCCAGAAGAGGCCACAGCTGTTAATTTAGTTACAGAAGTTTGTTAAAGACATGCTGAGCCAACTTCAGTGTACAGGAGCAAGAATGGATCTAAAAGCTCATTCAAACTGTGAACTTTATCTTTAAGGCAGGGATGGGGGATGTGTGGCTCCCCAGTTGTTCTTTGGCTTCAGTCCTCATCAGCCCAGGCCAGCATGGTCAAAGGTCAAGGATGAGAGGAGTTGTAGTTCAACTGCATGTGGAGGGCCACACATTCCCTATACCTGTTTTATGGGCAGAGTGGTGAAACCTCGCCCAATAGAGACCAGATAACACCACATCCATAAACAGCTGTTAGTGGAGCTTTTTTTCTTCTTTTCTTCTTTTTCTTTTTAATTTTAATTGTGATTTTTGAAATCACATGGAAGTCGTAAATATTTTAATTTTTTGTATTTAGTGTCTTGTCCAATGGTCATTGGATTGAGCAATAAATAAACAAACAAACCATATCTTTAGTGTGCAGACCCTTCAAAATAACGTACAACTCCACAGATGATATTATAATTGGTGAATTTATCATTCTTCTTATTCCCATATTGACTGAGCCCTCCTTTGGTTATATTGATTGATTGATCTCCTCCCACAAGCAATACCTGAATGGAACAGCATTCTCTTCACTTCCATCCCTCATTGTTTCAGAGGCATAACTGCTTCTGATACTGGATGTAGTGCACAGCCACCTTGGCAAGTAGCCATGGGTAGGCTTATCCTGCATTAATTCATCTCAAAGCCATCCAAATTGGGAGCCATGACTGCATCTTGTGATATAGAATTTCACGTCTAACTATGTACCGCATGAGGATGTATTTCTTTTTGGTCTACTCTTCTGACATTCAACTTCATTGGATGACTCTGGGTTCCAATACTATGAGAGAGGAAGAATAACCTCTGCCTTTCCTAGTGCTCAGACAGATGCCTCAGGGAACACCCAAGCAGGCCACAAATGCAAGAGCCTTCCAGTGCTGATGTTCTGCAACAACTATTACAGCTCTATATAGCTGTCACCATAACCAATAGCCATTCCTAGACGTCTCCTCCTACTCCCCATGACTTTATTTAATCCTCTTTCAAAGCCACCTAACCTAGTAGGTGGATCCTTCTACAAACATTAAACTCCTGGGAAATTTTGAGTTTCACTTATGCTTTCAGTCATGCACAATATTATTTTGCCCAAACTTGTTCTTCATAGACTTTAGTAGAGGAGGACAACCTTAATTCCTTACCACTTTTCATAACATCACTAAACCAATTAAACAATGACCTCCCCAAAAAGCCTGAATGATATAAAACCATAGTTTTCCTGGAAACTGGAAAGAAATATATGCTTTCTTATGACTATTAATTAATTAATTAAATTTATAACCCACCCATCCTCCCAGAAGGACCCCAGGGCAGCAAACAAAAATACTAAAAACACTTTCAAACATCTTAAAAACATAATACTTTAGAACATATTAAAACGAACATATTTAAAAACATCTTAAAAAGCAATTCCACCACTGATGCAGAAAGAGTTAAGGTCTCTACTTAAAAGGCTTGTTGAAAGAGGAAAGTCTTCAGTAGGTGACCAAAAGATAACAGAGATGGTATCTGTCTAATATTTAATGGGAGGGAATTCCAAAGTGTTGGTCCCTATGTTGTGTAGAACAGGGCTTCTGATAAGATGGTATCTGCAGGAGGCCCCTCATCTGCAGACAGCAGTGTTCAACTGGGTATATAAGGGTAGGACAATCTTTCAGATATCCTGATCCCAAGCTGCATAGTGCTTTGTACACCAAAACCAGCACCTTGAACGTGGTCTGGTAGCTTCTGGTCGAGAGCTTGCACAGTCTCTGCCGATTCACTTGTTACAGAGAAATAGAGCTGGGTATAATCAATGTGCTGCTGACTACTCACCCCAAATCTCCTCATGACTGCTCCCAACTGCTTCATATAGATGTTAAAAGTCATTGAGAACAAGATGTGGCACCCCACAGCACAACTTCCAGAGGCCAAAAGACAATCACCCTATGGTATTCTCTGAAAATGACCTTGGAGGTAGGATTTTACTCGAGGTAAAATAGTGCCTCTGATACACATCTCACCAAGTCACCTCAGAAGGATACCATGGTCAATGGTATCAAAAACCACTGAGAGATCAGGTAAGAATAACATGGTCACACTCCCCCTGTCCTTCTCCTGATAAAGGTCATCCATCAGGGTGGCCAAGGCCAATTCAGTCCTATAACCAGACCTGAACCCATATTGGAATGGATCAAGATAATCTGTTTCATCCAAGAGTACTTGCAGTTGCTGTGCCACAACCCTCTTGATCACCTTCCCTAAGAGGGGGGTATTCGCGACCGGTCAGTAGGTGTCACAAACCAGTGGGACCAGGGTGGGCTTTTTCAGGAGCGGTCAGATTGCTGCCTCTTTCAAGGTGGCTGGGACCACTCCCTCTCACAAAGACTTGCTAACCACACCCTGGATCTATTCAGACATACCTTCTCAGCAGGCTTTAAAAAGCCATGAATGGCAAGGGTTGAGAGTATACATTGCTGGCTGCATTGTCACAAGGACCTTGTTCACACGATCAGGCTGCATCAACTGAAACTGATCCCAAGAAGTTGTGGCAGACATTGCACTGGACACCTCTCTGGGGTTTACAGAAGATGTGGATGAGGCATCAAGATTACTATAGAGGCAAGTAACTTTACCCTCAAAGTTTTGCAAACAGTTCACAGTTTTGGGCTTCCGAAGGGTTTAACACTCCATTTTAAAAAGGATTAAAGTGTCAATTTGTACACCTTTTTAACCTGTTGTATCTGTGGCAATTTTTATCAGAAACTCTCTGGTAAACTTCAAAATGTAGATTAAGTGTGCCAATTTGGCTGAACAGCTATTTATTGGCTGAACATCTATTTCTGTATATCATAGAATTATGAGGATTATAATGACAGACCCTTGTTTTTACTACTTATCTTAACCAGAGAAACACTCTTGTCATCCTATAATACCCAATATGTCCTGAATTCCAACACTAAAAATTTCATCATCAGGCATTGGATGTGAAGATGATAAAGATGTTTTTCTTCTGAAAATCTTGAAAAGTGTGATTATCTACCATGCAATTATCAAAATCACTGTCCTCATGTAATTGTATTTGGATCCCACAGCTATCACACAGAATCACAGATGAATCCACCTCAGCAGCTGGTGAAATGGTCCTCTCTATCTATAAGAACAAGTTTCAAAACAACTCCCATGAATAGTTCTTTGGAAGGGTTTTGCAAAACAGATGTTTGAGAATTCAGATTGCAGTCACTGAAACAGCAAAAGTTTATTTGACCATTACAAGATTTTCAGACAGGTTTTGGAGCTAATCCTGTTTAGTTTATCTGCTGCAATGAATGTGTTCAGCTGGAAGCAAGATTTGCTGGTGACCAGATGGATGCCATTGCTACTGCTTATTTTGCTGTTGCAGCTGCCTGAGATTGTCAGCAAGAACGCAGACTACAGATGCAGTAGGCAGCCAAAGATTAAAAATGCCTTTGGCATTCTAGAGAATATTGTCATTGGTGAATTTGTCTCTTTTATAATTCCTGATTTTAAAGTGACTACATATAAAAAAGCTCCAACTCAGGAAATAAATACAAAGAAGTAAGTGAATCTGTTTTTTCAAAGACACATCTCTGAATTCTAGCTTTGTGTGATTATGAAAGAATTGTTCATTTTTCTTGGTCTTATTATTTTCCTGTTATTCTGCCTAATAGCACAATTTGACTATATGGTAGTGAGATTGCTGTTCTCCATTGATAGAAATAGCTGTATTAGAACATCAAAAGGATTTGTACAACCCAATGGGATGCGGTATATATCTGAGGCTTTAATTATTTGCTCAAGTTTCATCCTGCTTTGCTTTCAAACATAAAACTTCTTTTAATGTACATTTTGGTTAGTGTGGTTTCCTACTTCTGTATTGATGCTGAGGTACTGAGACATTGTGAACCCAACAGTTTTCTATCTCTTGAGGAAGGGTCACACCTCAGTGGTAGAGCATCTGCTTTGCACTGAGAGTATCCCAGGTTCAATCCCTGACATCTCCAGGTAGGTCTGGAAGACAATGATGTCTGAAATCATGGAGAGCTGCTGATAGTCAGTGTAAACAATGAGCTAGATGGGCCAAGTGATGGCAGATTCCTATCTCCCTTGATAAGGCATTATTTTTGGTATATCTGGCCAGTACCAAATGTTTTGCCTTCAGTTAGTAGCTGAGCCTTCCATGCCTAAATTTAATCAGCCTAGCTACTAAATCACACAACTTTCATTTAGACTGTGTTTTTTCTAAGAAATGAACACCCTGCAGGAGATATAGTCCTACTAATAAATGTCTTTCTTGAAGATGAGGCACAGCTTTCAGTGTGTCTCAGTTCAAGAAGTACAGTATATAGAAAGAATCCCAGATGATGAGGAAAGCTGCCATGTAAAAGAAAAAGACGTTAGGGAACTAGTTGGACCAGAATGATATTGCTTGATACTCTGATTTTTTAAAGCAACTTAGAGGTATTGTTAAAATCATGCAGGGTATTGATCTTATTAAATAAATAAAAATACAATAATTGAGGGACTGTCATCCTACAGAGACTCACTCAATCATGTGAACATCAAACTCCAGTCTGAAGTATGCTCAGCCCAGTCAGTGGTTTACTATCCCAATAAGTATCAGAGGTATGAAAGCAAGGTGCACAGGCCTTTTAGTGGTCTATTAGTAGTATTCATTCACTTATTTATAATTATATAGACATAGAGATAGCTGCATAGAGAGATGAAAAGAGTGATGGTCCTACCACAAGATTGCATCAGTTTCAGAGAAAGACAGATATTGAATCACAGTCTACAAAGCTCTCCTTGGCTTTCCTTGGAAAATTAAACTGCTGTGTGGGGAATGAAATATGGCAAAGATTCATAATGAGGTGACAATAATATGTAAATGATTAAAGATATATCAGACTTGTACAGATCTTTCTTACTTCAAAACTACATGTCTGGTGTATTTAGGAATAGCTTCTAATGGTCAGTGCATTCACTATAAATACATTAAATGTACATGTAATGTCGTTGTAGCCTACTCCGGAATTACTACCACCAGGTACTTGTCTTTGTGTTCGCCATGAATGAGATCAGCAGGAATGCCCACCTCTTACCCAACAGTACATTGTCTTCCATCTTCACTCAAAATGCTCACAATGAAATGGGAACCTCTTACGGGACAATGGATCTCCTTTTCAAAAGACATGGGAGCCCCTTCAACTACATCTGTGGAAAGTCATACAAGCTAATGGCTATCATTGGTGGGCTCACATCTCATAATTCCAAGCAGATGCCACAAATCTTAAATATCTACAAGCTGCCACAGGTGTGTCACTTTGCCTATATATAAAGGTCTATCCTAGTAGGGGGAGTTAGGGGAACAGACCCATTTTGTTGTAGTTAAAAATATCTGCACTTAGTTCTGGACAGATCTTGTTCAAATCAGGGGATAGCTACATTTTCTGAAGAAATGTATGCATTGAAGCCTGGGTGTTGTGCACTGCTTCTTTAAGAGGCAAATTGATGACCAGTCACAGATTGTAAGGTTTATAAATATCATTTCATTGTTCTTAGCTCAGTTATAGCTCCTTTGACCCTTCCCTGAGTGATAAAACACAGTTTCCTTCTGTCTATCGGATGATCCCCAGTGAAACTCCTCAGTATCTTGGGATTGTGCAGCTACTTCAGCATTTTGGATGGACTTGGATTGGGCTTATTATTTCAGATGGTGACAGTGGAGAAGTGTTATTGAGGACTCTCACTCCTTGGCTGCTCCGGAACAATATTTGTTTTGCTTTTAAAGAAATACTGAAGGACCCCTGGGCAGTAAAAGAGCAAAAGAAGCAGGTACTGGAAAGAATAAGTTATCTATCAACAAAAACCAATGTGATTCTTGTTCATGGGGATTCACGGTGTATGGAGGGCTTCAGAATGATTCTGTTTTATCTTGAAATTGTGAAAAAGAAACCAATAGAAAGAGTTTGGATCATAACAGCACTATGGGATTTTTCAACTGTGATGGATAGTCGTTCATTCACACCAAAATCTTTCAATGGCACCTTGTCTTTCACACTCCACACAAATTATGTGGCAGAATATGAAAAGTTCCTCGAGATTTTAAATCCTTATCAATCTATGCATTATTTGATCCCAGAATTCTGGTCCTGTGCATTTAGGTGTGCATTCCTCACATATAAGCTTTATCTACCAGGTCCAGGAGACTGCACTGGGGAAGAGAAGCTGAGGAGCCTCCCTGGAACTGAATTTGAAATGGGAATGTCTGGTCAGAGCTACAGTATTTATAATGCTGTTTATTCTGTAGCACACGCTCTTCATGCCATGTTCTCATCAAGATCTAGGCAGAAGGCAATGGGAGATGGAGCCACAAGTAACCTTCTCAGTATTCACCCATGGCAGGTAGAGTTTTCATGTCCATCTCTAATGTATGGTTATAAATGTATTTTAATGGCTGAACTCAGGTTTTTTATTTCACTGCTGCAATACATTGAATTTGATACGAGCCAGGGAAAAATCATTTAGCATACCTGAAATCACTAATTTGGTTTATAATAGGCTGTTTCCTTCAAGAGATTTGAAATATTCTGAAGAAGCATTGTAAAACCTGGTGTCATCTAATGTCTTTGACTACAGCTCCCATCAGAACCAGCCAATCTTAACACAACCAGTATCCACCATATATTTTGACCTGCAGAAAACTGGACATCTCTCCCCAACACCACCACTTTTCTCCAGACCCAGCCAATGGGAAGATTAACCAAACACCCATGATTATCTGATCAGCAAGCATAAGTGAAAAACATTGTCTTTGCCAACCTCTTTGCGTCATTGGTTGCCTTAGTTAGCTGGATCCATCTGTAGATCAAACCCAAGACAGTTTGTACATTATTAATATTAATTCTGTTTTACCAAAGAAAGGTGTAGGCCAGTACATGTGGGTTGCTTTATATTATTTATTTTTAATGCACATTTATTTAGGAAAACAAAACAAAATGAAGGGAACGGGTAAACGGGGGGGGAACATCCATCAGCTCACATTAAAAGAAACATAAATACATCCAATTTAGTTAAAATATACAGATTATTACATGCCATCCAAATGTCCCAATAGTTATCAAAGCAAAGCTGGTGTTTATAAAAAGTATGTTCAAATAAAACAAGGGTAGTAAGAACTTCAGACCATTGCATAACAGATGGTGGTCATTTATTCTTCCAGGCTCAATGTCTCTTATCATCCCAAAAAACCCTCATAAAATCTATAGGTTGTCCTGTAAATGAATATCCACATATATCAAGTTTGTGGCCACTACAAAGTTGGTGTGTATAACAACTTCAGACCAAAGAGAAGACTGGACGTATCCACATAATATTCTGCAGGAAGGCATTTCCATGTTTACACCTCCAGCACATAGCGATGTTAGACAATGCCTTCCTACAGAGACGTTGTGGAGTCCAGTATTCCCAATATATATATAGAGAGAGAGAGACAGAGAGAGAGAGTGGCTTAGTGGTTAAGGTGTTGGACTACAACCTGGGAGACCACTGTTTGAATCCCCACACAGCCATGAAGCGCACTGGGTGACCTTGGGCCAGTCACTGCCTCTCAGCCTCATGAAAACCCTATTCATAGGGTCGCCATAAGTTGGAATCAACTTGAAGGCAGTACATTCATTTACTGCTGAATCCAGATATAGAGAAAGCTGAGGGGAGCTGGCTGTGGCATACCAGAAGCATCTGGAGAGCATCTTGCTTAAGCACCATGGAATATAACTGTGAAAGGAAGCAAGAAAACACAGATCATTTGAAAATAGCTTGGTGCTTGAAAGCTGATGCTTAGCCCTTCTCCCCAAGATAACACTGCATCTAGTAAATTCACAGGTTTGAAAATGAACATCAACAAGAGATTTTTTTCTTTCAGGCTGCCCTTGACTAAGTTTGAAATGATACAGAATGATAAGAGCATAGGAGTTCTCCTATAGTTAAGGTGAGAAGCAAAAATAAGGTTCTCCCATTGTTTGCCTCACAAATTTATAGTTTATAAAAATGACACCTGTTTGGCAATTGCCTGAAACTTGATCTACCTGATATAATCTATGGAAGTGCCAAAGATCAAGTGATCTGAGAAACATAATTACCCTTTACTCTTCTAAAGCACTCATCATACAATCATAATGGCTTTTTTTTCTTCTTTTTCTTGAGTAGTTTGATGGCAAAGGATGAAAAAATTGCTAGAGGAGTAGACATATTGCTGTGTACACTATAGTTGGCTATAGTACACTGTAGTTGGCTAGCTAGCTGGCCAACTGGCCACATAGGCTGTAACTCAGGCCTAATTTCTGATTCTGATTCTAATTTCTGATCAGGTGCCGCCCTGGGCTCCTGCTGGGAGAAAGGGTGGGATATAAATAAATAAATAAATAAATAGAATTTCCCAATATGTGCAGCTCAGCATGAGGCCTTTTCAGGATTTCTTGAGAGAGAAATCAACTTGGCAACCAGTTAAAAAAATCGTAATTGCTTTCCACATTTAGTTTCCAATCGCTTAGTTCATCCTTTATATAGCAGCCAGTTAAAAAGCTTTCCCTTGAATGTCCAACAGGAAAGAAAATCTAAAGGTCAGGAACAAGACTAGAAGAAGAGACTCTTAAGGAGGATTTAACAAACACACCCTAAAGTATTTACTTTTTCCTTGCCCTTCCCTAAACTTGTAGTATGGACAAGTTTGTTTTTCAGGTGGAATCTAAAACTGAGATACCTAATGCAGCAGTAAAGCGAAGCTCAGAAGCTCGCTGTCATTACCAAAGTAGTTCAGTTCATGAAATATCAAAAGACAGGGACAGGCCACAGGTGAAAGACGACTCTAGCTATAGGCAAAGTCAAGCTTTTGAGTTTGGTATTCTTGGGAATCTCTCAAAAAAGGGTGAGACAGTTCAACCAATTAAGAACATAAGAAGAACCTGATGGATCAAGCCAGTGGCCCATCTAGTCCAGCATCCTATCCTCACAGTGGCCAAACAGATGCCAATGGGAATCCCATAAGCAGGACCTCAGTGCAAGTACACCCTCCCCTCCTGTGGCTTCTGGCAACTGGTTTTCAGAAGCATACTGCCTCTGACCATGCTGGCAAAGCACAGCCATCATGGCTAGTAGCCATTGACGACCTTATCCATCCTCTAATCCTCTTTCAAAGCCATCCAAGTAAAACTTGGATTATATAAGGTTCGTGTAAGTTACTACACTCTCTAAATGGAGGACACATGAGGGGGAAGGTCACTGTCTTTCTCTTTCCCTGGCCCAGCCCTCACATCCTCTCCACCAGTGGGGGGGATTGGCTGGTGCTATGTGCCTCTCCCCCCCAATGTCCCACCTAGAAATGTGGCTCCTCCACCTAACAAGGAAGGCTGGCTGCAGAGCTACCTACAGTACATCACACATACACACACACACAGCCTAACAATGGAACCCCCCATAACAAATACCCCATTCTGCACATTTAATCCACCTCCCTCAACAGTATTGCCAG
Organism: Rhineura floridana; assembly: GCF_030035675.1. Classification (NCBI taxonomy): domain Eukaryota; kingdom Metazoa; phylum Chordata; class Lepidosauria; order Squamata; family Rhineuridae; genus Rhineura; species Rhineura floridana. The sequence goes on from NC_084490.1 coordinate 14,507,044, forward strand.
GAGTACTGGGTATTTAATATTCCAGTATTTAACCACAACACAAACCTGTGAAATGCCATGTGAACTGATGAAGACTTCAGCAATGTATCCCTGTGAGACTCATCCCGTCGGGTTAACCATCAAATAATGAAAGCACTAGAGGGGACAACACCCCAAAACTGGATGTAGCCTGACCCAACTACATGAAGCAATTCCCCAAACACCCAGAATCACAATAAAACATTGAAACAAACTGCACCCCACTCTGATTATCCTCATGATGGGCCTGCTACATATTAAACCTTGCAACCCTCACCTCTTCTAGACTTTATCCTACACTTACACAAAGAACACTTCACAAAGAACTATGCACACACTCCACCACCCCACAATCCCCTCACAAATACAGCTCCCGAAACTGAACATCACTCTACAATGAAAACCCTTGAAGACACCCTGTCCCAAACTGAACCTTCACAGGAGGTTCATTTTAGTAATCATTCTCTTCCAGTATTTAACTTCATGTGGAGAGATAGCAACTGGTGCAATGCATTTCTGTGTATCTATTGCCATGTGTTTAACAGGTCCAAAAGTCAAACGTTCTAGATCAGTGATCAAACTTTCTATCCCCAAGACTCACTTGAGACAGCATGGAATTACTGAGGCCCACCAGCAACAAAATGGTGAAGCAAAGGCAGAACCACTCACAAAATCGTGGCAGAGTATATCCTAATCACCTCGCAATTGCTGCCATCACATGTAATCTTCAGAAAGTGTTAAATTATTTGCCACAGTGTTTTCTTTGAGGCAAGAAGTTCCATAGATCAGTTTTCCTCAAGCTAAGTATGGGCATTTGCTCTGGAGGTTTTGTACCAGCCTCCCCCTAATATTAGACAAAATTTGCAGATATAGAGGCTCTAACTACAGAAGGCTTTTTTCTTCTATAGTTAACCCTCTGCAGTCCCACATGCTTCTCAAAGTATTTTTACTCATCTCCTGTAATTTCTTCTCCCATTCTCCATTCACACTCACCATTTACTTTATTTCCTACACACACACACTCCGTACAATGGAGTACCTGAGACTAGCAAAGATGCTTCATGTAACCACACTTGGACCATCACGTGGCCACATATGTCAGTCTCTCACTTACTCAGCTCAGCCCAGTCTTCCTCTAGAATACCATGGGGCAGCATCTACTGACTTAGAGATTGCAGTAGGACACTTCCTTTATAAACTCACTCACGTTTTTCTATACTATACATGAGGAATGAGATCAGTAGTGGCCGATGTGGTGGAGCAGAATCACTGAACAACCTTCCCTGACACTGGCATCTTACCTGTATGGGCAAGACAGCAAATTCCAGGGAAATCCACAGTAATCCTTTCCCACTACGTATCTCAGTTCATGTTCTTTCCTTCTCTAATGTAGCTTCACTCCTTCCTGAAAAACATCCGCTTCAACAATAGTGCTGGGGAAGAAATATTTTTTGATAAAAATGGAGAGTTGGCAGCTGGATATGATATCATTAACACCATCACATTCTCCAATCGGTCCATCCACAAAAACCATGTTGGAAGGATTGACCCCCAGGCTCCCAAAGGAAAACAGTTCACCATCCATAGAAATGCCATTGTGTGGAATCACAAGTTTAACCAGGTGGGGAATAAAATCCTTATTATTTCTTTAGAACTGTAGGGTTATGGATGGGTCCAGAACCAAATTCTAGCTGGTCCAAAACCTGTCCACAGAAGTGGAATGAATCCCATTCTATTCTTGTTCCATGCAGATATTTTAGGAGAAAACTGGAAAATAGCAACCTACAAACTGCACTTGTTAAAATAATAATAAATTACCATAAGGTTGTCTGAAGGCTTCCTCTGTCCTTGCTTCATTTTGAAAAGGAATTATAAATACCTACAACTTGCTGGCTTGTACATGGAACTCCTGCTGACAGGCACCTTTTAAACAAAGCAAGTCCTTCTAGGAGTGATGGGGCTTGCAGTTGTGTGGACACTATCGGGGCAAATTTATGATAAAAATATACATAAAATGCAGTGCATATACAGTATATCCCATTTTTTTTCAAAAAAAAAAATCCTACAGAGAATGATGGTACATCTTCGAGACCTGTCAGAGGGACTTGTTTTATGGTTGACACCTAGGTCTGCTTCTAAGATTTACAAAGAAAAAAGGAAAAGGCAGAGAGACACACCGTAAACCACCTCATATAAGATCGAAAAGTGGGTGGGGGGCTCTTGCAATTTATTGATTCTAGGGTGGGTGTGAGGCACCCAAGCCAATCCACACAATAATAGGGAAAGTAGGAATAATATGATTCCACACCAGGCATGGTTTTTGCCAGATTCCCACACCATCCCCTTATAAGTTACAAAACTGCAAAAAGTTGATTGGTGAGGTCTAGTTTTGAGAATCTATAATTGAGAAGCTTGCCCCCTCTTTATATAACTGCTGAGCCCAAAGCTTACAATTGTTGTCTGAAGCAGCTTGAGCAGAGAGTGGTGTTACGGTTCTGAGTTTCAAAGCTCAGCTCACCTATGAACTTACTGGTTGGCTTTTTGCAAGCCTTTCTTCACTAGAGACAACATTTACAATGCCAACTCTTAAGGTGGCATTTAGAATAAACCCACTGAAGTTAATAGACATGATTAACTAGAGTTCTTAATTTCAGTGGGTCTACCCTGAGTAAGATTTAGTTGAATACAAGCCATATAGATTCCCACTGCCCTCTTATATAACGTATGAACATGTATGCAGGGATGAGTAATATATATCTCTGCTTGCAAAAATCAAAAGCAAGACTAGAGCACTCATATTTTACATAGGAAGAACAAAAGGGCATCCATCTGTCTATCCCCCACCCCCATAAACTTGGCAAACTGTTAATCAACTGACATCAGGTGTCATGACATCAAGTGTTCTGTGAGTTCAAGCCAGCAACAAAGGAATTTCAATTCCCCCCTTTCGGGTAGAGATGAGCTCCAATGGTGACTGCACATAGGAAGTTGCAAAGCGGGAGCAAGCCAAGTGGGACTTCCATTTTGCTTCAGATTTAAAATGCACTGCTTGCCAGGGAACAATTTGGACCACATTTTATGACTCCAAATGTTCCTTTGAAACTGCGGCGTAGGAGAACCCTTGCATATAAGTCTTTCAGACCAGAAGTTCTCCACTGTTTGTTTGCAGCCTAAGTCCTTTCTTTCTGAATATTATTAGATCCTTCCCCAATCCACGTGTGTTGGGAGTTGCTATCCTGGACACAGCAGAATTGTGCGACAGGGGGAACAGATCTGCTGTTATGATTGTCCTCAGTGCTCTGAAGGAATGATTTCAAAGCTGATGGGTAAGTGGAGTAGAAATTGGGGACATCCGATGAAAATGAACATTGGAAGGTTCAAGACAAAGGAAAGAATTTCTTTGCACAGCTATACTATGGAATTCACTCTTAAAAGAAACTGTGATGTCCATCAACTTGTATGTCTTTAAAAGGGGATTAGACAAATACATGAAGTATAAGACTGTACATCCTGTTGTGCTCAGGTTGCTCACAGCATCACACAATGACCTTTATGTTTAAATGGAGCTCCTAAAGTGAGGTGTATAGAATCCATTGCAGTAATGTGATCTGGAAGTTGCCAGCACATGAATGACACTTTTCAGGCTGTCCCAGTCCAGACACAGTTGTAGATGTCTCATCATCCAAAGCTGTTGAACAATGCGCTTGTAGTCACTGAGGTCACCCGAACCTTGCAGAGATGGATCCAGAAGCAACTGAAGCAGTGGAAATAGATGAGGCAGTGTGGATATCTGTGGACTAAATTTCCATATAAATTGATATCTGCAGTGCCAAAGGAATTGATGTTAAAGGTGGTTCAGAAATGACATTTAACCCCTGTAAAGTGATCCTATATGTCTAAGACTGCCTCCCCTCTCTGTTGAAGGGGTTGTGCAGAAAAAGGCTCTTTTACCCATGTGTGGTGGACCTGTAGTGAAGTTATTAAGTTCTGGGATTCAGTGCTTTCAGAAATGGTGAAGATTGCAAATGAAAAAATATACAGAACTCCCAAACTGGCTCTGCTAAATACAGGTTAGAAGGGAAATTACTTTTTTTCTCAGATCCCTTGCACAGACTTCACTCATCATGAACAGAGATGATCCATGATATTCTCTCACCCCTGGGACCACATTCCAGGGGGCAGAGGATTGCATCAAGGCATCACCTTTTTTGATAGATTTTCTTGGCCCTCCTAGCAGACTTTGATAGGCATTACCTGACCATAGTAGCCTTCTGGGAAAGCTCTCCTGGTTAGTGAGGAAAGGGCACCAAATGTTTGTGCTGGAATATTACACAACTACTTCTTCATACAGATCCTAAATTTAAAGGATTCAATTCAATTTTCACATCCATTTTTTTTAAAAAAAAATTGCTTTGGATCAATATTATTCACTCCATCTCTCTATTAAAAAAAGGTGCAGAGGGTGGCAAAAAATACAATGTATTGAACTTTGCAATCTATTGAATCAACATTCAAGCAGCATGTGATGCTCCTAAATATTAACCCAAAATTAACTGAAACATTCAGCATCTCTAATTTACCCCAGAGTTGTCTTTTATCATTTCCATATCAGTTCTTTCAAACTTAAAACAAGGGATTCCATTCTTCTTCCCTTAGAGTCATACATTCAAAGCCAAGTTTCATGCCACAATATTAAACAGTTGATGTCATCTAGGTTAGGCGGGTACATGCATATTTTTAACTATTGAGAATTGTAACTTTCAGATGCAGACCACTGCAACAAGTGCCCTGAGGATCAGCATCCAAACAAGAAACAGGATCACTGCATCCCTAAACATATCATCTATCTATCGTACAGAGAGCCCTTAGGAATAATTCTGGCTTCATTTGCTCTTTTTGTTTCTTTGATTATGCTTGTGGTAATGTGGATCTTCATTCAACATCAGAATACTCCTATTGTCAAAGCCAACAACTGGAGCATCACATGCACCCTCCTCATTGCACTATTGTTTTGCTTTCTGTGCTCCTTCTTATTCATTGGACAGCCTGGGAAGGTGACCTGCCTTCTCCGTCAAACAGTGTTTGGAATCATCTTCTCCCTCGCTGTTTCTTGTGTGTTGGCTAAAACCATCACTGTGGTTCTGGCCTTCATGGCCACCAAGCCAGGAAACAAGATGAGGAAATGGATAGGGAAGAGACTGGCAGTCTCAGTCATCATCCTCTGTACTCTTATTCAAACTGGCATATCTGTTTTCTGGCTGGCAACCTCTCCTCCCTTTCCAGAGTTTGACAAGTACTCCAAAAGGGATCAGATGATTTTGCAATGCAACGAAGGATCAGTCCTCATGTTTTATACTGTCCTGGGCTACTTGGGGCTTCTGGCCATCATCAGCTTCACAGTGGCTTTCTTTGCCAGGAAGTTGCCTGATACTTTTAATGAAGCCAAACTCATCACCTTCAGCATGTTGGTCTTTTGCAGTGTTTGGTTATCCTTTATTCCAACCTATTTGAGTACTAAAGGAAAATACATGGTGGCTGTGGAGATCTTCTCCATCTTGGCCTCCAGCACTGGGTTGCTGGCTTGCATCTTCCTCCCTAAATTCTACATTATTATCCTGAGGCCTGAGCTGAACACTAGGGATCAGCTTGTAAGGAAAAAGAATTGTGGTACCTGACTAATATCCAATTACTTTTCATAATTTGCTTCACCTGACACCCTCAATTTTCTTGTGGTTTCTTTGTTAAAAGAATGTAAACCCAGATACAAGTTGGTGTCTACTCATATGTTTGTAAAGAACTTAGTGTTATGTGTAATTCCAACCTCTTTAACTTTATTGTCTGTTTTACAGCCCACTGCATGTTCATCAGGTTGCTTAGCATATAGGTTTTCATGTTTGTGTGATGATTGTTTTTATAATGGTGCTGATCCTAGTTTTGCTTTTAATTTAGATTGCAGCCACAGTGAGGGGGATAGCTCTCCCCTGCAGTCCTGCTTGTACTGAAAGCCACAAATTCCACAAGTCTGCTCTTAATTCCATGAGGGAAGCTGCCAATAACTAGTACATCATTTTTAGTATTATTTTAGCTGCTGCTCTTGTTAATAAGTTTCCCATTTTTGGTAACTTTTGCCTGTTACAATTACATATTCTTCCTTGTAATCATCTTTGTGATGACGGATCCTGAAAGGTGATGTATAGATATAAATATATTAAACGAATAAAATCAGGAAAGCAGGCCAACCCCCTATTTTCTGGGCTAGCATTGCCAGCAAATTCTCAAGCAGAAAGTGATGAATTCAGTTTTTGTTTACTTACTTGATTGTCTCATTATTCGTTATTCATTTTTCACTGAGAATGGGTTAGCCTTATTCATACCTATTATTTGCTTTTACTTACATATTGCCTACACAGTGTACCTTGCTTTTCCTTTCAAAGGGATCTCATTTAGTGGTGTGATCTAAACTCAAGGCAGCCTATATTTGGGTCACTATAGTAAGATGGTTTTTACCTGGCATCTGAAAGATATAAAGTAAGGCAGATGTCAATTTTCCATTGCAATACATAACATTTTTAAAATATATGTAATAAGTAATAATATCCTAGAGATACATATTTAGGAGATGGTACTCTTTTTCCAAGAGCCAGTGTGGTGTAGTGGTTAAGGTGCTGGACTATGACCTGGGAGACCAGGTTTCAAATCCCCACATAGCCATGAAGCTCACTGGCTTTGGGCCAGTCACTGCCTCTCAGCCTCATGAAAACCCTATTCATAGGGTCAGGGCCAGCTCCAGGAATGCCGGGGCCTTTGGGCATCAGCTTGCCCTGGGCCCTGGCATGTGATTTCCCTAAGGGGGTGAAGCCTCTGCCGCCATCTTTGTTGATGGCACATGCTTGCTACACATACGCATCTCTGCCATCAACTAAGATGATGGCAGGGGCTTCAGTACCTTAGGGAAACCGCGTCCACCATCTTAGTTAAGTGCAACAGTAAAAGACAGCAGACAGGTAAGTGGGGAGACTTGGGGGATGTGGGGGGGCGTGGATCATGGAAGGGAAGCAGAGGGGTGGCTGAAGGGGCCCCTGTAGCTCCAAGGGCTGTCAGGCCAGTGCCCAACCCAGCTGCCCTTTAGAACCAGCCCTCCATAGGGTCACCATATGCCGGAATTGACTTGAAGGCAGTACATCTACATTATACTCTTTTTCCATGTTACTTTAGGGCAGTGGTTCCAACCTTTATGAGTACGGGACCCCCTTTGTAACCTCAAATATTTTGCAATCCCCACAATTTAATTTTTGTAATTTTAGTCTCTGTTAATTGAAAAATAATAATAAGGGTGCTTTCACACTTCAGTTTATTCTGTTATTCTGACAGTTTCTTACCTGTTAATTTCTGTATTATATTTGACCTTTCACACGACGCACAAACTAGCTTTGCAATTCTGGTGGAATGTAGTACTAATTTCAGTGACAAATGATACCACAAATAATCTGTTAGCAAGGCTTGGAATATGGAATATCACGGGAGTTTCCCGCTAGTTACAGCAGCTCACGTGACAGGCATCCCAGCATGCAGTGTGGAACGGGGGGAAATGAGCAGGAGCCACCTTAAAACAGAGGAGGGAAATTAGCAGGAGCCACCTTAAACAGAGGAGGAAAATAAGGACTGGGGCCAAAGAAGGATGAAGGGAGGTGCATTATCAGTCCACCAGAGCCACAGTCACCGCAACCACGAGCTCCGGTGTAGTCCGAGACGGGGAGAGCAAGGGTAAAAGGAGCTGCCTCCATGAACTACCAGTGGGTGCTGAAGCTGGCACTGCTGCCTGTAGCCCCCAAAATAAAAATTAAGAATAAGGAGAGCCACCTCCATGAGCTCCCGGCAGCCACAATAGCAGGTGCCACCGCCCCCCCCAAGCCCCAGGGCCGCCTCCACAAGCCTCAAAAACCAAGTTGGGAGGGAAATACACCAAACCAGAGCCTGGAAAAGTTACTTTTTTGAACTGCAACTCCCATCAGCGCCAGCCAGCGTGCCCACTATTAAAACACAATTTAAAAAAATTAAAAACAATTTAAAAACACATGCTAAAATGCCAGGGAGAAGAAGAAAGTCTTGACCTGGCGCTGAAAAGATAACAGTGTTGGTGCCAGGTGCACCTCGTCACAGAAATCATTCCATAATTTGGGGGCCAACACTGAAAAGGCACTCTCCCTTCTGGCCATCATCCCAGCTTCCCTCAGAGTAGGCACCTGGAGGAGGGCCTTGGATGTTGAGTGTAGTGTATGGGTGGGTTCATGTTGGGAGAGGCGTTCCATCAGGTATTGTGATCCCAAGCTGTGTAGAGCTTTATAGGTTAAAACCAGCACCTTGATTCGAGCTTGGAAACATACAGGCAACCAATGCAAGTGGGCCAGAATCGGTTTTATATGTTTGAACCATCTGGTCCCTGTTACCAATCTGGTCGCTGCATTTTGCACAAGCTGCAGCTTCCGAACCATCTTCAAAGGCAGCCCCAGTTAGAGTGTATTGCAGTAATCTAACTTGGAGGTTACCAGAGCATGGACAACTGAAGCCAAGTTATCCCTGTCCAGATAGGGGCATAGCTGGGCCACCAACCAAAGTTGGTAGAAGGCACTCCGTGCCACCGAGGCTATCTGAGCCTCAAGTGACAGAGATGGTTCTAGGAGACCTCCAAGCTACGAACCTGCTCCTTCAGGGGGAGTGCAACCCCATGCAGGACAGGCTGGACATCCACCATCTGGTCAGAAGAACCACCCACTAACAGCATCTCAGTTTATTAGCCCTCATCCAGTCCATTGTCACAGCCAATTGACGTTCAGCACATTGACAGCCTCACGTGAAGAAGATGAAAAGGAGAAATGTCATCAGGATACTGATGGCAATGCACTCCAAAACTCCGGATGACCACACCCAATGGTTTCATGTAGATGTTGAACAGCATGGGGGACAGAACTGACCCCTGCGGAACCCCATACTGGAGAGTCCAGGGTGCTGAGCAGTGTTCCCCAAGCACCACCTTCTGGAGCCGAGCCGCCAAGTAGGAGTGGAACCACCACGATGCAGTCCCTCCCACTCCCAACTCAGCCAGTCTTCCCAGAAGGATACCATAGTTGATGGTATCGAAAGCTGCTGAGAGATCAAGAAGAATCAACACAGTCACACTCCCCCAGTCTTTCTCCCGACAGAGGTCATCTTTTCCATGCCAAAACCAGGCCTGAAACCCGACTGAAATGGATCCAGATAATCGGTCTCATCCAAGAGTGTCTGGAGCTGGCCTACAACCACTCATTCAAGGACAAGTTATGATACCATTGTTAGTCATGTGCATTATAACAAAGGTATTGAGCTGGGGCTGGGGACAAGATTTGTCAGTAGTCAGTCAGCTGTCATGGTTGCTCCTTATTTTCCTGCCTCATATTGTCAGTAATCAGAGCTCTCTATATCTTTGGCATCCAGTCAGTCAAAATAGCATACAACTCCACATACAACATTATCATTGGCAGAGCTTGGAAAAGTTACTTTTTTAAAACTACAACTCCCATTAGCCCCAGCCAGCATGGCCACTGGATTGGGCTGATGGGAGTTGTAGTTCAAAAAAGTAACTTTTCCAAGCTCTGATCATTGGTGAGTTTCTCTCTCTTCCTATCCATATCTTGACTGAGCTCCCCTTATATTTTTATGGGATTGGGAGTCCCCATCCTGGAGCCAAACAGAGGCTTGGGAGAGATCTGGAAACTAGGGAGACACACAGAGGGGCCTGTTTTCTGCTCCATGGCTTTGGGGTGCCTCCCTACAAGCCTGATGGAAAAACAAGATCTGCTGGACTGTTAATGTTGAGAAACCCTCCATATTACATTCACATTGTGAATATGTGTTAATAAAAACCATATATCACCATAGTCTCAGCTGAGCTTCTTTCCAAGGAAACCAAATCCTGGGTAATTGCAGGAACCCTGGAAGTCTTTCACTGCTCGGGGACTGGGGTGGCATGCAGCACTGGTGATAGCAGTGGGACTGAATTTCCTGGAGGAAGAATTAGGAGTAAGATATGCCTGAGTCAAAATGGAGGGAGGAACAGCAACACTTCTGGAACAGATAAAAGTGATGTTCTAGCATGAAGAAGAGTGAACCCAACAGGAGAGCCAGAAGGACCGGTGGCAAAGGAAACAGCTCACCCAGGGGCTGGAGCCAGTGGCATCACTAGGGTTGGTGTCACCCGGTGCGGCCCGCAGCACCTTCTTTCTCAGACTCTGAGCAATTGCGTGTGCAGTGGAGTTCATGCGCGGCCTCTAGGAGTGTGCGGCCGAACGACAGGGCCCGGGAGCACGCCGCCGCCTCGTTGTATGCCACCACTTCCACCTTCTAACAGCCGAGGAAGCCAGTTGGTGGTGTCACCCGGTGCGGCCCGCACCTGCCGCACCACCCTAGTGACGCCCCTGGCTGGAGCAGCTGAAAAGAAGTATTGAAAAGAAAATGAAGGCTTCCCTACTGAAGCTCCGGCTTGGAGAGAAAATGAAGGCTGCATATGAGAAGAGGAGAGTCCTGCCTGATCAACTGCTACAAGGGGTTGACAGTGACCAGGGAGCCCAGGTGCAGAGCATCCAGATTGGGGTGTCTAAAGAGATCCAGAAAGTGGATGGGTAGTTGAAGGGCTTGGACTGTAAGGGGTTGCAATCAGTGGCAGAGGCAGAAAGGGCCTTGAATGTCCAGGAGCCTGCCAGCAGGGAAGACACCAGAAAGCTGGAAGTAAATCCCCAAGAATTGAAGGAGGACATGCTGGAAAATGAAAAAGAAGGTGCCTTAGGGAAGGTGCTGAAAAAGAAGAATGTGCTTCAGGGAAGTACAGACTGGAGAGGAGCTACTGCTCATAGATTTCTCTTTTCCATGTGTGCTTGCCTTTGAAAAAAAAAGTGCAGAAGGGAGAAAGGGCTTTGGGGAAGGGTGAAGTACACGCTGACGAAGAGCTACTGCTGATGGATTCCTCCGCTCCATCTGTGCCAACTATGGAACAGAAACTGCAGGAGGAACCATGTGTGCAAGAGGAGTTGCCAGCACCTGGAGAAATGGCTGTGCAAAAGGAAGTGCAGGAAGAAAAGTTGGAGGCATGTGTGCAAGTTGAAGAGGAGCTGCCAGCACCTGGAAAAAATAAGTGTTATAAAATCCTTGAGTGACTTTGCAATTTGGGTGCCCCATCATGGCCTAACAGGCTGGGGTTGGGATCCTGTAGTGGCTGAAGACCTTAAGCAAGCTCCAGCAGCAACAATCAGGACCCTGAGAGTTTTGAGGGCAAGAGACACTGGGAAGGTTACCTGCCTCTGTTTGGGCCCATGGCTTACAATGGAGATGGTGAGGGACAGCAGAGAGGAATAATTCTTTCAGCCAACCTGAGTGGGCTAGGCCAGCTAGTCCTGAAGAAGATTCCCCCTGATAAAGACCTGTAGCAGGACCATGATTTGCAGTTGGGGGCAGGAGATAAAGTGGACTGGCCAAGGACTTTTTCCAAGGCAGCAAATGGGAGAAAGATGTCTACAATCTGCAGTGTGCCAGTGAAGATTAGGTGGCCCAAGATCCTTCATGCAGCAACAGGGACCAACTTGGACTGGGAACTTCATGAAGCCCCAAGACAAAGGATCTTGTGGGCAACTGCATGGTTTGGGGGTGGGGACTGTGGTTATGGGACTGTTTACTGATTTGTTGCAGGACTTCTTTCTGAGAATTTTATTATTGCCTTTCAGTAATTAACTGAAAACTTGCTTTATAGAACTGGACTGTTTTTGTATTTGTGTTACGTGGAAATGTAATGGTGCTATGACTATGCTTTTGATTATATATGTTTTTCAGTTCCTTTGTTAACCTGTCTCCATTATTTCTCTCCAGGGAAAGTTGCTCTTCTGTTGTTTGTTTGCAGTCCTGGGATAGATCTTTGTCAGGGAAGAGGGTAGTGCTATGGGACAGAGGGTTGAGATACATGATTTATTTGGGTCCCCTTCAAACCTGTAACCTTGAATGTGGAAGTGGCATATGCAGTGGGGGAAAAAACCCCACTCCACTGATCAAATTAGTTTCCTTTGTTAATCTAATAGTTTAGTCAAGTCAGTCTTTGAGTTAAAGGACTTACTGAATGGCAATCTGCCAGAGGATGTGGCCAAAAGAGATCCTGTTGCTATTGGAACTCTCTTATCCTGGAGCCAAGGAGAGGCTTGTGTTCTGGAGAAGCTGGAAACTAGGGAGACCTGCTCTGTGCACCATGGCTTTGGGGTGCCTCCCTACTCTCACATTGTGAATATGTGTAAATAAAAACCATACATCCTATAAGACACCATAGTCTCCACTGACCTTCTTTCCAAGGAAACTAAACCCTGGGTAAGTGTAGGAACCCCTGGACTGCTGAGGGATTGGGGTGGCATGCAATAATAATGACTGAGTTCCTCCAATAAGCAGGGCCTGAATGCAACAGCTTTCTCCCTCCTTAAGTTCCTCAGTTTTTCAGAGGAATACTGCCTCTTATACTGGATGTAGTGCACAACCATCCTGAGTAGTAACCATTGGTAGGCTTATCCTCCATTAATTTATCTTAAATCCATCCAAACTGGTGGCAATGACTACATCTTATGGTAGAGAGTTTCACAGCTGACTATGCACTGTGTGAGGATGGAGAAGCTGGGAACTAGGGAGGCCTGCTGTCTGCAACATGGCTTTGGGGTGCCTCTCTATAAGCTTGATGGAGAAGTAAGATCTGTTAATGCTGAGAACTCCTCCCTTTTACTTCACCTAGCTTCACTTCTGTTTTCAGTCATACACGATATTATTTTGTCCAGACTTGTTTTCCATAGAATTAAATAGGGCAGGAAATCTGAAATTCCTTAGCACTTATCAGAACATCCCTAAACCAATGAAACTGTGAACTCCCTGAAAAACCTGAATGACATGCACCCATAGAGTTCATCCTCTTTAAGAGAGGGAGTGGTCCCTGACTGCCTAAAAGAGGCAGTGGTGAGACTACTCCTGAAGAAACCCTCCTTGGACCCAGATAACCTCAACAACTATAGACCTGTGGCGAATGTTCCGTTCCTGGGCAAGGTCCTGGAACGGGTGGTTGCTGGCCAGCTCCAGGAGCTCTTGGATGACACTGATTATCTTGATCCATTTCAATCCGGTTTTAGGCCCGGTTTTGGCACCGAAACAGCCTTGGTCGCCCTGTATGATGACCTCTGTCGGGAGAGAGACAGGGGGAGTGTGACTCTGTTGATTCTCCTTGATCTCTCAGCTGCTTTTGATACCATCGACCATGGTATCCTTCTGGGGAGACTCACGGAGTTGGGAGTCGGGGGTACTGCTTGGCAGTGGCTCTGCTCCTACTTGGTGGGTCGTCACCAGAAGGTAGTGCTTGGGGAACACTGCTCGACACCCTGGACTCTCCGTTGTGGAGTCCCGCAGGGATCGGTACTGTCCCCCATGCTTTTCAACATCTACATGCAGCCTCTGGGTACAGTCATCAGGAGTTTTGGGGTGCGTTGTCATCAGTATGCTGATGACACGCAGCTCTATTTCTCCTTTTCATCCTCTTCAGGTGAGGCTGTTCACGTACTAAACCGTTGCCTGACCACGATAATGGACTGGATGGGGGCTAATAAACTGAAGCTCAATCCAGACAAGACAGAGACGCTGCTGGTGAGTGCCTTCACTGCCCAGATGGAGGATGTTCATCCTGTTCTTGATGGGGTTACACTCCCCTTGAAGGAACAGGTTCGTAGCTTGGGAGTTCTTGTCGATCCTTCCTTGTCTCTCGAGGCCCAGGTGGCCTCGGTGGCACGGAACGCTTTCTACCATCTTCGATTGGTAGCCCAGCTACGTCCCTATCTGGACAGTGATGACCTCACCTCTGTTGTTCGCGCTCTGGTAACTTCTAGGTTGGACTACTTCAATGCGCTCTACGTTGGGCTGCCCTTGAAGATAGTTCGGAAACTACAGTTAGTCCAGAATGCAGCGGCCAGACTATTGACGCGGACCAGACGGTCCGCTCATATAACACCTGTTCTGGCCCGTCTGCACTGGCTTCCTATTTGTTTCCGGGCTAAATTCAAAGTGCTGGTTTTGACCTATAAAGCCCTACACGGCATGGGACCGCAATACCTGGTGGAACGCCTCTCCCAATACGAAACTACCTGTACACTGCGCTCGACATCTAAGGCCCTCCTCTGAGTGCCATCACATCGAGAAGCTCGGAGGGCGGTGACTAGGTCCAGGGCCTTTTCGGTGGTGGCCCCCGAATTGTGGAATAGTCTCCCCGATGAGGTACGCCTGGCGCTGACGCTGCTTTCTTTTCGACGCCAGGTGAAAACCTTTTTATACTCCCAGGCATTTTAAAAATTTTAAAAGTTTTAAATATTCTTTTTAAATAAATTGTTTTGTAGTGTATTTTAAAACAGTGTTTCATTGCTGGTATGTTCTGATGTTGTTTGGTTTCTGTTCTTTGTTTGTTTTGCTTTTTGCTTTTCTTATATTTGTTCTATTCATATATTTTCTTGTTTATCCTCTATGTACACCGCCCAGAGAGCCTTTTTGGCTTAGGGCGGTATATAAATAAAATAAAATAAATAAATAAATAAATAAATAAATGAAAATTTCATTAGCCAGCATTGGACATGAAGATGATAAAGATGTCTTCCTTCTGAAAACCTTGGAAAGGGTGATTATCTACCCTGCAATTATCAAAATCACTGTCCTCATGTAATTGGACTGGGATCTGAAGGCTATGAGACAGAAACACAGATGAATCCACCTCAGAGGCTGGTGAAATGGTCTCCTCCATCTATAAGAACAAGTTTCAAAACAACTCCCAGGCAGAGCTCTTTGGAAGGGTTCTATGAAAAAGATGTTTGAGAATGCAGATTGCAATCACTGGAACAGCAAAGTTTATTTGACTGTTAGGGATTTTCAGACTGGTCTTGGAGTTAGTCTAGTTTTGTGTATCTGCTTCAATTAATATGTCCAGCTGGGGGCAAGATTTGTTGGTAGCTAGATGGCTGAAATTGCTGCTACTTATTTTGCTGTTGCAGTTGCCCCATATTGTCAGCAAAAATGCAGACTACAGATGTGGTCAGCAGCTAAAGGTTAAAAATGACTTTGGCATGTCAGAAAATATTGTCATTGGTGAATTTGTTTCTTTTATACTTCCTGGTTTTCAAGAGTTTGCATATAATACACCTCCAACTCAGAAAATGAGTGATAGGTAAGTAAATATTTATACTGAAGACCACAGAGCTGAATAAAAAATCCAATTGAATAGTGTGAATATGACAAAATTATTCATTTCCCTGGTCTTTTACCTGTATTTTTTTTATTTTTTTATATTGCTCTGCACAAATTGAGTAAATGGTAGTGAGAATACTGCTGTCCTCCTTTGATACAAAATGTTCTAAATGTGTATGGGGACATCAAAACCATTTCTATGACCTATTTTCAGAAAGGAAGTGGTGTATATTTGGGGCTTTAATTATTTGCTCAATGTTCATCCTGCTTTCCTTCTAAACATAAACACTGTTTTTAATGTATGTTGTGGTCAGTGCGGTATCCTACATGTACATTGATACTGAGCTACTGAGGAACTGTGAACCCATGCCTCTCCCCACCAAAGTTCAACAGGGTAGTCACTGCATCATGGTGCATTCCACAATATTTCCCATTCAGTAATTAATGACATTTCTGCATGATATAGTCCTGAGGTCAGTCCAAAGCTCAGTGGTAGAGCATCTGCTTTGCATGGAGAAGATCCCAGGTGCAACCCCCAACAAGACAAGGTGGGGCTGGGAGAGAATCCTTTCTGCAATCCTGGAGAGCTGCTGATGGTGAGGGTAGACAATGCTGATCTAGTTGAACCAATGGCCTAACTCAACTTCCTATGTTTCTTGATAAGACATAGATTTTAATAGATCTGGCTGGTTGTAAAGGTTTTGCATTATTCATTATTTATTTATTATTTGGTTTATATCCGCCCTTCCTCCCAGCAGCAGCCCAGGGCGGCAAACACAAGCGCTAAAAATACTTTAAAACATCATAAAAACAGACCTTGAAATACATTAAAACAAAGCGTTAAAAATATTTTTTAAAAAAAGCTTTAAAAACACCTTTAAAAAAGGCTTAAAATATATTGTTAAAAATATATATATTAAGAAGCAATTCCAACACAGATGCAAACTGGGATAGGTCTCAACTTAAAAGGCTTGTTGAAAGAGGAAAGTCTTCAAAAGGTGCCAAAAAGATAGCAGAGATGGTGCCTGCCTAATATTTAAGGGGAGGGAGTTCCACAGGGTAGGTGCCGCCACACTAAAGGTCCATTTCCTATATTGTACAGAACGAGCCTCCTGATAAGATGGTACCTGCAGGAGGCCCTCACCTGCAGAGCACAGTGATTGACTGGGTATATAAGGGGTAAGACGGTCTTTCAGGTATCCTGGTCTCAAGCTGTATAGGGCTTTGTATACCAAAACTAGAACCTTGAACTTGGCCCATTAGCATATGGGCAGCCAGTGCAATTCTTTCAGCAGTGGGGTGACATGTTGACGATACCCTGCCCCAGTGAGTAGTCTCACCACTGCATTTTGCACCAGCTGCAGCTTCCGGACCAACCTCAAGGGCAGCCCCACAGTGCATTGGAGTAATCCAGCCTGGAGGTTACCAGTGCATGGACAACAGTAGCCAGGCTATTCTGGTCCAGAAATGGCTGCAGCTGTCTTACCAGCCAAAGCAGGTAAAAGGCATTGAGTTTGAAGCTGAGCCTTCCACATCTACAGATAAACAGTCTAGCCACATCACACAGTTTTTATTTAAAATTTGCATTTACTTACAAATGAAATTCATGCAGGAGGTAGATTCCTACCAATAAATGTCTTTCTTGAAAATGAGAAGTAGCTTTCAGTGTGCCCCAGCTCAGGGGCATCACAACCGGGGTGCAGAGGGTGTGGACCGCACCTGGGTGACACCCTGAGGGGGGTGACACCCAGAGCTGCCCCACCCCCTGGCATTGCCCGGCAAGGCTGTGCCCTCCTCGGAGGCGGGCAGGCGAGATCGGGAGCAGTGTCAGCGGGGCAAGGGAGGCGCGCCGACATTCCGGCTGGGTGCCCCTCCAGCACATGCCCTCCCAGGGGCATGGATGGGGGTGGCTGGCCTTGAGGGTGTGCACGCATGCGCAGGCAGGCCCAGCCACCTCATCCATGCCCCTGGGAGGGTGCGCGCTGGAGGTCCGCACCCCCCGCACTCCTGCTAGTGACGCCGCTGCCCCAGCTCAAGAAGTACAGTGTGGAGGGAGAATCCCATATAATGGAAAAAGTCACAATGTAAAAGAAGAAGACATGTTAAGAATATATTTAGACCAGAATTATTTTGCTTGATAAACTGATTTTGTAAACTACTTAGAGGTTTTGCAACAAGCAAGTGGTATATTGATTTTGATAAATGAACAAAAATAAAATAATTGAAGGATTGTCATCAATCATGTGAACATCAAACCCTTGTCTGAAGCATGTTCAGCCCAGAGCCTGGTTTAATATCCCACTAAGTATAAGAAGCATGAAAGAAGAGAACTAAAAATTGATGGACAGGCCTTTTGTAGTGGCAGAAAGTGGGAGAAGGTATGTATACCTTTATACGTTCACTTTTACAGTATACAGACAACAGGTAGCTGCAGAGACAGAAAGAGAGAGAGATGCACAGAGTGATAGCCCCAACACAAGAACATCAGTTTCAGAGAAACACAGATAACAAATCATAGTCTTCAAAGGTCTCTTTAGCCTTCCTCGGAAAATTAAAATGTTATGTGGGAAATGAAATATTACAAAGAGACATAAAGAAGTGCAATAATCTTTAAAAGACTAAAGATATATATTTCTTACTGCACAGCATCATTTCTGGTATATCAGTAAGAGCTTCTAACAGTCAATATATTCACTGTAAGTACTTTAAATGTGCATGAAATGTCATTGCAGAATACTGCTGAATTACTACCACCAGGTACTTGTCTTTGTGTTTGCCATGAATGAGATCAACAAGAATGCCAACCTATTACCCCACAGCACACTGTCTTCCATCTTTGCTCAAAATGCTAACAATGAAATCGGAACTGCTTATGGGACAATGGATCTCCTTTTCCTAAAACACGGCAGCCCCATCAACTATATGTGTGGAAAGTCATTCAAGCTAATGGCCATCATTGGTGGGCTCACACCTCATAACTCCAAGCAGATGCCCCACATCTTAAATATCTACAAGATGCCACAGGTTTGTCTGTCTGCCTATATGTACAGGTCTGTCCTAGTATGGGGTATTAGAGGAACAGACCGGTTTATGATGTAGTTAAAAATCTCTGTGCTTAGTTCTTCACAGATCTTGATCCACTCATGGGATAACTACATTTTCTGGGGAAAGGCATGCAATGCAGGCTGGGTGTTGTGTACTGCTTCTTTAGGAGGCAAACTGATGTCCAGTCACATACTGTTGTTAAGTCTAAAAAGATCATTGTCATTGTTCTTAGCTCACTTACAGCTCCTTTGACCCTTCATTGAGTGAAAAAACACAGTTCCCTTCTGTCTATCGGATGATCCCCAATGAAAGTCCTCAGTATGTTGGGATTGTTCAACTGCTTCAGCATTTTGGATGGACCTGGATTGGTCTTGTTGTTTCAGAGGATGACAGTGGAGAAATGTTATTGAGGACTCTCATTCCTCAGCTGCTCCAGAACAATATTTGTTTTGCTTTTAAGGAAATACTGAAGGACCCCTGGAGAGTATCAGTGCAAAATGAGAAGACATTGGAAAGAATAAGTTATCTATCAACCAAAACCAATGTGATCCTTGTTCATGGGGATTCACGGTCTATGGAAGGCTTCCGAATTATTCTGTTTTTTCTTGAAATTGTGAAAAGGAAACCAATAGAGAGAGTTTGGATCATAACAGCACAGTGGGATTTTGCAACTGTGTTGAACAGTCGTGCATTCACACCAAAATCTTTCAATGGCACATTGTCTTTCACACTCCACACAAATTATGTGGCAGAATATGAAAAGTTCCTTGAGACTTTAAATCCTTACCAATCTATGCATTATTTGATCCCACAATTCTGGTCCCGTGCATTTGGGTGTGCATTCCTCACATATAAGCTTTATCTGCCAGGTGCAGGATTCTGTACCGGGGAAGAGAGGTTGAGAAGCCTCCCTGGAACTGAATTTGAAATAGGAATGTCTGGTCAGAGCTACAGTATCTACAATGCAGTTTATGCTGTAGCACATGCTCTCCATGCCATGTTGTCCTCAAGATCTAAGCAGAAGGCAATGGGAGATGGAGCCACAAGGAACCTTCTTAATATTCATCCATGGCAGGTAGAGTTTTCATGTCCATCCCTATTGTATGGTCATATATGTCTTTTACTGGCTGAAATCAGGTTTTTTATTTCAGTGCAGCAATTCATTGGATTTGATTGGAGCCAGGAAATCACTGCCTTGAGTCACTCCCTTGGTTTATGATCAGCTGTTTCCTTCAAGCGATTTGAAATATTCTACAGTATACTAATATTGCAAAACCTGCTGTCCTTTGATGTTTTTGATTACAGCTCCCATCATAACCAGCCAATATGCCCAATTGCCAGGAATGGTGGGAGTTGTACTTCAAGACATCTGGAGGGTTCCAAGCAGAGCTTGGAAAAGTTACTTTTTTGAACTACAACTCCCATGAGCCCCAGCCAGCATGGCCACTGGATTGGGCTGATAGGAGTTGTAGTTCAAAAAAGTAACTTAAGAACATAAGAACATAAGAAGAGCCTGCTGGATCAGGCCAGTGGCCCATCTAGTCCAGCATCCTGTTCTCACAGTGGCCAACCAGGTGCCTTTTCCAAGCTCTGGCCAAGTTGGGGAAGGCTTTCCTACAAGAAGGCTATACAACTTGCAATCTTAATACAACCAGAATCATCAACATATGAAACTGGAAATCTCTCCCACCCCCACTCCCCCACCCCTATTTCTCCAGACCCAGCCAATGGGAAGATTTGTCAAGCAGCCATAACTGGCTGATTGGCAACCATGACTGAAAAAACATTTTCTTTACTAAGCTCTTTGATTCATTGGCTGCCTTATTTAGCAGAATCCATCTGTAGATCAAACTTAGGAAGGTTTGATCTGGAGGTTTTGTGATGGCTTCCCCTCGATATTATACAAAACTTGCAGATTGAGAGACTCTATGGAGATGGCTCTATTCTTCTATATTTCAGTCTCTCCAACCGCACATGCTTCTCAAAGTATTTGCACCCATCTCCTATAATTTCTTCCTTCTGTCCTCCTTTCCCACTTACCTTGTTCCTTATTTCTCCCCTGCACCCCAATATTCTTCTCTTCACCTAAAAAAAAAAATCTCTGCCACTTTTACTCAGCATACAAGAAGTCTCTGGTGCTGCCTTTAGTTCAACCAGAAAGCTCTGGCAGGCTAGGAGATGGGGCAAGCACATGAGGAGGCACTGGGCAGGCTCTGGTTGTGGGTCCCACCCTGACAGTGGCCCAAAACTCACCGGTAGATCTGAGTCCACGGTTTGAAAAACACTGCACTAGAACATATCACCTGTCAAGTTTGTACCACCATAGTGTTCCTTTCCAAAATGAAGAGGCACTGTGATGTGGTGGCTTGACTACAGGCCTTGTTAAACATGTGGTTTGTGGTTCACAGGAATAGATTCCCACAGTCACTATATCTGGGAGATAAAGCATGGGAGTATGTGTATGTGTGATGAACCTGTGGGTGAGACGTATGTATGAAGATCCTGAGAGGTGAAGTTTCTGGCACAGGGGAAATGAATGAAGTCAATTAAACAGGAATTGATTTGAAGGGAACTAGGATGGGATGGCTGCCTTTTAACAGTCATTTTGTAACAGGTCTGGCCAAATTAGGGCACCAATTTTGTACTGAGTCTATGACAGTTTCTCAAACTTCAAAATGTGCCCACAGGCCTCCCAGAAACATTTGTTCTAGAAGTTATAGCAGAGCTGTTTTTGTGTATGTCTGTGTATAGCAAGTAAATGGCCCTAATTTCACTGAGATTAGCTCAATTTACTTGAGATATATAAAGCTATAAAGTGGTTGTGTCCTTCTGGTCCATCGCATCTGCTAATAACATATGTTGAGGGGGGGTAGGAGCAAATTGACAACTCAGGCAAAAGTGAGGTCATTTTTGGGCTCTGAGGAAGCCAGCCTGCCAAACAGAGATCACTGATCAAGAGGGAGCAGGGAGATAAAAGAATAAAGTATAGTGCAGTCCTCAAAAGTAAACCTTGCTGAACCATAGCAATTCATCCAGTTGAATTCATTTGCACATATTGATGGAGGTACTGACACGTCTTCCCCACTTAAAAAATGACGACACTAGTATTATCAGGCTCAGCGGAGGCTCATCCATTAAGGCACACAGGGCACTACTGCCCCACCACCCTCATTCTGCCATCAGCCCACAAGTCCAGTGGGTGGCACCCCCTGTCAAGCTTTCTTCTCCTTAGTCTCAGAAGCTGAATGTTGGAAGATTCAGGACAGACAAAAGGAAGTACTTCTTTACTCAGCGCATAGTTAAACTATGGAATTTGCTCCCACAAGATGCAGTAATGGCCACCAGCTTGGACGGCTTTAAAAGAAGATTAGACCAATTCATGGAGGACAGGGCTATCAATGGCTACTAGCCATGATGGCTGTGCTCTGCCACCCTAGTCAGAGGCAGCATGCTTCTGAAAACCAGTTGCCAGAAGCCTCAGGAGGGGAGAGTGTTCTTGCACTCGGGTCCTGCTTGCGGGCTTCCCCCAGGCACCTGGTTGGCCACTGTGAGAACAGGATGCTGGACTAGATGGGCCACTGGTCTGATCCAGCAGGCTCTTCTTATGTTCTTATGTTCTTATGAGTAACCCTTGCAGAACTCAACAGGAAGGAAGATGGGGACAGAACTAGAATTAGTTGCCTTTCTGTCACTGGTTCTGGCTCCATCCGCTGTTATCCCCCACCACGCCTTCTGCATCATCAGCCTCAATGGGAACCAGACACCACTGCTTAGGCTCTAGGCCAAACTTTGTTCTACTTCATTCTCTAATGCTGTGACTTGCATTTCAAACCGCTAAATGTATCCTTCATAACAAGTTGCCGGGCAGAAGAGAGTTGTGTGTGAGCTGAAGGGATTGTATAACTGAGACTAACACTTATATTAAAAAAATGAATAGTTACAGAACAACTAATTTCACATTTGAGAGACCCTAATATTTATTTTTTTTAAAACCAGACAAATTCAATGATTTAAAATAAATCTGCCACGTTAAGATTAGGGTCAATGCTCTCTCATGTTGGCTCCAGCTCTCCAGACTTAGGAAGCTGGCAGTTAAGGCTTATGTGATCACCGGTGACGTTGTGCAATGTCACAACTTGTGCTTCTTTACAACTCCACAGACCTTAGCTTCAGCAAGGTGTAGCCTCACATCCAGAGGATGGGGTACCTAAGACCAGCAAAGATGTCCCATATAAACAGACTTGGAGCATCAGGTGGCCACTTGTGGCACCTCAGCCCTCACTCTCCTTAAAATAACACATGCCAGCATCTAACAACTTGCATTAGGACACGCCCTTTATAGACTTGCTCAAGTCTTTCTATACTATACATGAGGAATGAGATCCGTAGCGGCCGATGTGGTCGAGCAGAATCACAGAACCATCTTCCCTGACACTGGCATCATGGCAACTTATCTGTATGGGTCAGAGAAAGCAGCAAATTCCAGGGAAATCACAGTTCTATCACTGTTCATGTTCTTTCTTTCCCCAATGTAGTTTCACTCCTTCTTGAAAAACATCCGCTTCAACAATAGTGCTGGGGAAGAAATATTTTTTGATAAAAATGGAGAGTTGGCAGCTGGATATGATATCATTAACACCATCACATTCTCCAATCGGTCCATCCACAAAAACCATGTTGGAAGGATTGACCCCCAGGCTCCCAAAGGAAAACAGTTCACCATCCATAGAAATGCCATTGTGTGGAATCACAAGTTTAACCAGGTGGGGAATAAAATCCTTATTATTTCTTTAGAACTGTAGGGTTATGGATGGGTCCAGAACCAAATTCTAGCTGGTCCAAAACCTGTCCACAGAAGTGGAATGAATCCCATTCTATGCTTGTTCCATGCAGATATTTTAGGAGGAAACTGGAAAATAGCAACCTACAAACTGCACTTGTTAAAATAATAATAAATTACCATAAGGTTGTCTGAAGGCTTCCTCTGTCCTTGCTTCATTTTGAAAAGGAATTATAAATACCTACAACTTGCTGGCTTGTACATGGAACTCCTGCTGACAGGCACCTTTTAAACAAAGCAAGTCCTTCTAGGAGTGATGGGGCTTGCAGTTGTGTGGACACTATCGGGGCAAATTTATGATAAAAATATACATAAAATGCTGTGCATATACAGTGTATACCAGTGTTTTTTCTAAAAAAATACCCCATGATGGTACATCTTCGAGACCTGTCAGAGGGACTTGTTTCGTTCTTGACACCTTTGTCAGCTTCTAAGATTTACAAAAATAAAACAAAAAAAGGGGGGGGGGAAAGAAAAGGCAGAGAGGCAGACCACAAACCACCTCATATGAGATAAAAGAGGGAGGGACTTGCAATTTATTGATTCTAGGGTGGGCATGAGGCACCCAAGCCAATCCACACAGCAATAGGGAAGGAAGGAATAATATGATTCCACATCAGGCGTGGTTTTTGCCAGATTCCCACACCATCCCCATTCAACTTCCAAAATTGCAAAAGAGTGATTGGTTAGGTCTAGTTTTGAGAATCTATAATTAAGAAGCTTGCCCCCTCTTTATATAACTGCTGAGCCCAACGTTTACAATTGTTGTCTGAAGCAGCTTGAGCAGAGAGTGGTGTAAGGGTTCTGAGTTTCAAAGCTCAGCTCACCTATGAGCATATTGGTTGGCTTTTTGCAAGCCTTTCTTCACTAGAGACTACATTTACAATGCCAACTCTTAAGGTGGCATTTAGAATAAACCCACTGAAGTTAATAGACATGATTAACTAGAGTTCTTAATTTCAATGGGTCTACCCTGAGTAAGATTTAGTTGAATACAAGCCATGTAGATTCCCACTGCCCTCTTATGTAACGTATGAACATGTATGCAGGGATGAGTAATATATATCTCTGCTTGCAAAAATCAAAAGCAAGACTAGAGCACTCATATTTTACATAGGAAGAACAAAAGGGCATCCATCTGTCTATCCCCCACCCCCATAAATACCCCGTGATGGTACATCTTCGAGACCTGTCAGAGGGACTTGTTTTATGGTTGACACCTAGGTCTGCTTCTAAGATTTACAAAGAAAAAAGGAAAAGGCAGAGAGGCAGACCACAAACCACGTCATATAAGGTCGAAAAGGGGGGAGGCTCTTGCAATTTATTGATTCTAGGGTGGGTGTGAGGCACCCAAGCCAATCCACACAATAATAGGGAAAGTAGGAATAATATGATTCCACACCAGGCATGGTTTTTGCCAGATTCCCACACCATCCCCTTATAAGTTACAAAACTGCAGAAAGTTGATTGGTGAGGTCTAGTTTTGAGAATCTATAATTGCGAAGCTTGCCCCCTCTTTATATAACTGCTGAGCCCAAAGCTTACAATTGTTGTCTGAAGCAGCTTGAGCAGAGAGTGGTGTTACGGTTCTGAGTTTCAAAGCTCAGCTCACCTATGAACTTACTGGTTGGCTTTTTGCAAGCCTTTCTTCACTAGAGACAACATTTACAATGCCAACTCTTAAGGTGGCATTTAGAATAAACCCACTGAAGTTAATAGACATGATTAACTAGAGTTCTACCCTGAGTAAGATTAAACTGAATACAAGACGTTTAGATTCCCACTGCCCTCATATAATATATGAGCATATATACAGAGATGAATAATATATATTTATGTTTGCAAAAATCAAAAGTAAGATTAGAGCATTCATATTTTACATAGGAAGAACAAAAGGGCATCCATCCATCCCCCACCTCATAAACTTGGTAAACTGCCAGTCAACTGACATTACAATGACATCAGGTGTAATGACATCAAGTGTGCTATGAGTTCAAGCAATGCAGCAAAGGAATTTCAATCCCTCCCCCTTTCAGGTAGAGATAAGCTCCAATGGGGACTGCATATGGGAAGTTGCAAAGTGGAAGCAAGCCAAGTGGGACTTCCATTTTGCTTCAGATTTAAAATGCACTGGTTGCCAAGAAACAATTTGGACCACATTTTATGACTCCAAATTTTCCTTTGAAACTGCTATGTAGGAGAATCCTTGCCATATAAGTCTTGTAGACCAGAGGTTCTCCACTTTGTTTGCAGTCTAAGTCCTTTCTTTCTGAATATTATTAGATCCTTCCCCAATCTACGTGTGTTGAGAGTTGCCATCCTGGACACAGCAGAATTGTGCGACAGGGGGAACAGATCTGCTGTTATGATTGTCCTCAGTGCTCTGAAGGAATGATTTCAAAGCTGATGGGTAAGTGGACTAGAATTTGGAGGCATTCAATGAAGCTGAACATTGGAAGTGTCCAGGCAAAGGAAAGTATGTCTTTGTACAGCTATACTATGGAATTCACTCTCAAAAGAAGCTGTGATGTCCATCAACTTGTATGTCTTTAAAAGGGGATTAGACAAATACATGAAGACTGTACATCCTGTTGTGCTCAGGTTCACCACTTACTGCTCACAGCATCACACAATGACCTTTATGTTTAAATGGAGCTCCTAAAGTGAGGTGTATAGAATCCATTGCAGTAATGTGATCTGCAGGTTGCCAGCACATGAATGTCAGTTGTCAGGCTGTCCCATTCCAGAAAAAAATGTAGATGTCTCATCATCCACAGCTGGTAAAAAATGTGCTCCTAGTCACTGACCTAACCTGAACCATGCAGAGATGGATCCAGAAGCAACCCAAGAAGTGGAAATAGAGGAGGCAGTGTGGATATCTGTGGACTAAATTTCCATAAATCTATATCTGCAGTGACAAAGGAATTGCTGTTAAAGGTGGCCCAGAAATGGCATTTAAACAATGTAAAGTTATCCTATATGTCTAAGACTGCTTCCCCTCTCTGCTGGAGGGGATGTGCAGAGAAAGACTCTTTTACTGATATGTGGTAGACCTGTAGTGAAGTTATTAAGTTCTGGGACTCAGCGTTTTCAGAAACGGCAGACATTAAAAATAAAAAAGAATGTACCCAACTCCCAAATTGGCTCTGCTAAATTGGTTTCTGGATGAAAATTTAGCCCTAAAGGATAAGCAGTTAATTAGCTTTATGTTAGTTGCAACCCAAGACTTTGACGTTACAAATGGGGATCTTATTCTGTCCTTTTAAATATATTTTATTTTATTTTATTCAATTTGTATGCCGCTTTTCCACAGAAATGCACTCAACGTGGCTCACAACACAATAGGAAAAATGCACAACAATATAACATTATAATAACAATCCAAAGTCCATTCAACCACAATATAACAATCCAAACAAAGAATTCAGTTTGATCATATAAAAGTTATATTTTAAACACATTATAAAATAAGCTATCAAGACATATGAATCAGAGTCAGAAGTGAAAAACATTTTCAGTACTGTAAAAAAAATATAAGCGGCAGCCAGTTCTTCAAAAATGCCAAATGCTGGACACAGCCAGCCGATTGCTTCAAGCCTGAAGGAGAATGTTTTCTCTCCTCCCTTGGTGTAAAGGCCGCTGTTATCAGGCAGTCAGGAAGGGTACCAGAAGAGCAACAGTGTCTAGGCAGGGCTGGGTAAACGGCTCACTGGCCCAGCTGAGTGGTTCCAGCTGCTGCTTCCTCTCCAACAAGCCTCCTATGGACACCTCCAGGGGAGTAAGTTCTCTCAAACTCAGTGGGACTTGCTTCTGCAAAGCCATGCACTGTATTGCAATCATAAGGTGTTTCAGTTCAGTGAGATCCTGGGGTCCCCGAGCAATAGTAAAATGCTTTTTTCAAGCTTGTGGGTGTTTAAGAAAACATTGAACTCTCATTCTGTCCTAGCTATGCCCATCTCACACTTTGCTTAGTTCCACCTGGCACAAGCAGAAGGTCTCTTTATCAAATATATGTTTCCCAAGTCCTATAGGCAGAAAAACAGCCCTTGTCACTTGCCCTTGTTGCTGTCACTGCTGTCAGATCACCAATGGCACAGCGGCAAGGGCAGGGGAAGCTCCCACACTTGCAACAAGAAAGCCTCCACTGTGTGTGGACTAAGGATATCAGAGAATTCCAATGAAAGCAGAAAAGAAAGCAGAAACTGCTGCAATGTGCACGTCTATCAGTCAAGCAAACAGAATCAGTATTTGCTCACATCATTGTTAAGTCTGCAAATGGTATGTGATTAATACTTTTTACATTGTTTTGACATTTCTGTTACATTATAATGAATGCAAGTTATTATTTACATAAGTTATGAAAGTTACATAACTTAAAGAGCAGACAGCAAGATGAATACCGTGGTATTTGGTAGAATGGAAATGACTCAGATTGTGACAAATACAGGTTGGAAGGGAAATTACTTTCTTCTCAGATCCCTTGCATGGACTTCACTCATCAGGAGCACAGATGATCAATGGTATTCTCTCACCCCTGATGGTGTATTCATGGGGGCACAGGATTGCATCCAAACACTACTTTTATTGATAGTTTTTCTTGGCCCTCCTAGCAGATTTTGATAGGCATTAACTGACCATAGTATCCTTCTGGAAAAGCTCTCCGGGTTAGTGAGGAAAGGTTTGTGCTGGGAGATTACAGATTTACCCCTTGGCAGTGATGCTTTGGGATTCCAACACTGGAGGCATTCAAGAGCTTTAACTTGGTTTCCTGCATTGAACAGGGGATTGGACTTGATGACCGCTCATTGGAATTAATTTTGTGAGGCTGGACACTTTTCAGAGCTTCATCTTGCTGGTTTCTTTTCTGCAAAAATAATTATATCAACAGAATGTACTGATTATGAATTTTATCATTCCAGAATGTTTATATATGCTTTTTTGGAATGAACTGGCAAAACTCTGAAAATCACAACTACTTCTTGATACAGATCCTACATTTAAAGGATTCAATTCAATTTTCACATCCATTTTTTTTTAAAAAAAACCCTGCTTTGGTTTAATATTATTTACTCCATCTCTCTATAAAAATTATATCCTGCATTTCTTCCCAAAGGAGCACAGGGTAGCAAAAACACAATCTATTGAATCTTGCAATCTATTGAATCAACATTCAAGCAGAATATGTGATGCTCCTAAATATGAACCCCAAATTAACTGAAATATTCAGCATCTCTAGTTTACCACAAAGTTGTCCATTATCATTTCCATATCAGTTCTTCCAAAATGAAAACAAGGGATTCCATTCTTCTTCCGTTAGAGTCATACATTTAAAGCCATCTTTCATGCCACAATATTAAACAGTTGTTGTCATCTAGATTGAGGGTATTTTTAACTATTGAGAATTATAACTTTCAGATGCAGACCACTGCAACAAGTGCCCTGAAGATCAGCATCCAAACAAGAACCAGGTTCACTGCATCCCTAAACATATCATCTATCTATCGTACAGAGAGCCTTTGGGGATAATTCTGGCTTCCTTTGCTCTTTTTGTTTCTTTGATCACCCTTGTGGTAATGTGGATCTTCATTCAACATCAGAATACTCCCATCGTCAAAGCCAACAACTGGAACATCACATGCACCCTCCTCATTGCACTATTGCTTTGCTTTCTGTGCTCCTTCTTATTCATTGGACAGCCTGGGAAGGTGACCTGCCTTCTCCGACAAACAGTGTTTGGAATAATCTTCTCCCTCTCTGTTTCTTGTGTGTTGGCTAAAACCATCACTGTGGTCCTGGCCTTCATGGCCACCAAGCCAGGAAACAGGATGAGGAAATGGGTAGGGAAGAGACTAGCAGTCTCAGTCATCATCCTCTGTACTCTTATTCAAACTGGCATATCTGTTCTATGGCTGGCAACCTCTCCTCCCTTTCCAGAGTTTGATATGCACTCCAAAAGGGACCAGATGACTTTGCAATGCAATGAAGGATCAGTGCACATGTTTTATACTGTTCTAGGTTACATGGGGCTTCTGGCCATCATCAGCTTCACAGTAGCTTTCTTTGCCAGGAAGTTGCCTGATACTTTTAATGAAGCCAAACTCATCACCTTCAGCATGTTGGTCTTTTGCAGTGTTTGGTTATCCTTTATTCCAACCTACCTGAGTACTAAAGGGAAATACATGGTGGCTGTGGAGATCTTCTCCATCTTGGCCTCCAGCACTGGGTTGCTGGCTTGCATCTTCCTCCCCAAATTCTACATTATTGTCCTGAGGCCTGAGCTGAACACTAGGGATCAGCTTGTAAAGAAAAAGAATTGTGGTACCTGACAAATATCCCATTACTTCTCATAATTTACTTCACCTGACATCCTTAATTTTGTTGTGATTGCTTTGTTAAAAGAATGTAAACCCATATACAAGCTGGTGTCGATTCATATGTAAAGGACTTAGTGGGATGCAAGAGTCCAACCTTTTTGACTTTTTCTGTTTTACAGCCCACTGCATGTTTGTCAGATTCCTTACCATATAAGTTTGTGTGTGGGGTGATTTTTTTTCATACTGGTGCTGATCCTGGGTTAGGTTTTAGTTTATAGTGAAGCCAAAATGAGCGGGGTAGTCCTCCCCTCCTGTCCTGCTTGCTTTGAAAACCTCAAGTTCCAGAAACTGGCTCAGTTCCAGGAGAGAAGTTGCCAATAACTAATCCATCAGTTTTTAGTATTATTTTAGCTGCTGCTCTTGTAATTAGTTTCCCATTTTCGGTTAGTTTTGACTGTTTTGATTACTGTATGTATTCTCCTTTGTAAATTGCTTCATGATGATGGGTCCTGAAAGCTGATGTATAGAAGTATATTAAACAAATAAAAACAGGAAAGAGGGTCAAACCTTATTCCTGGGCTAGAACTGCCGGCAAATTCTCCTGAGGCAGAAAGTGATGAATTGGCAGCTTTCAACTTTCCATTGCAATACATAACAAAATTAAAGAATATGCATAATAACTCAAGTAATAAGATCCTAGAGAGAAATATTTAGGGGGTGGTACTCTTTTCACACGTTATTTTAAGATTTTATGGGCCAAAAATCAGATGTTGATTTTTTTCTCAACATCAGTGAAATATAGGACCAGAGTCAAGGTTGGCAGTACTGGACAGCTGTCAAGGTCCAGGCCCCAGCAGGACCCCCAGAATCAACATCCATTCAAAACACTGAGAGTTAAAATCTCAAGAGTTAAAATAAAAGAGGTGAAAAAAATCCAGTTTCAGTTTTTTCTGTCAGTGGTCTCATAATTTGTTGAAATTAATTAAACATCAGCCATGTTCATAGAGTACCTGTATGAGATCTAACACCTTGGTGCTTCTCTTTTCTGTTCTTGGTGGAAATGATGGTCTAACACCCTTTTCTTCAATGCAGTCTAAGCACCTGTTTGTTATATCATGGTACTCTTGATACCTGTTGTAAGGTTCTGTTTTTGTAGTTGCAGGATTGCCTTTGGATCACAATGTCCCAGCTGCCAATGCCAGAGCTCCAAGCTGGTCTCATCTTTATCCACTATTGCTGCATTTGCTTGTTCAGCTGAAAGACTCAGTTCATAAACACCATCATTTTAAAAAGCTTGTGCAAACCAAGTATTATCTTTGGTTACTGTACACGTTCCATCCTGGAAATGTATTGCAAATCCTTTCTTATCTAATGCAGAAACACTTAGCATGTTACAACTTAATTCAGGTACAAATAAAACATTATCTGCTACATTTTCTATGGTTTCATGAGGTAGTTTGCATTTTAGAGCAACATGTCCAGTTCCATGAATATCCATGTATTGTCTGTTAGCAGTCTGAATTTTTCCTTTAGCATTTCTGTTTATTTCATCAAGTAAGGCTTCATTAAATGAAGAATGATTTGTACATCCACTGTCCAAAATCCAATTATTTGATTTTTATTTATAATTATTTGCCATCAGACCCTTATGCACTAAAAGGAAATTGCTCCCTTCTTTTGGTCCTGCTTTCTGAGGTCCTTTGTTATTCGCAGGTAAAACATGCTGTCTTTGTTCTCTCTGTTTGAAATTTGGAGAGCTACCATTGGCCGATGAGCTCTTGGGTGAGTCACAGTACTTAGCTAGGTGACCACGCCTCCCACAGGTAAAACAGCATTGTGATTGGTTCTTGGGAGGGGCTTTCTCCTTTGTCCTTGCCACTCGCCAGGTAATTTGAGCCACATGCAGCTGAGGATCTCTGATTAACACATTCCTCTGTCAGCTTGCAATGCCTAAATTGTTCAAATTTCTCTCCTAAAGGAAACCCAACTTCTCTTGGTCGTTAAACTCAAGTCCAGTTAATGTCAACTTGCCAAATATAGTAATCAAGGAAGTTATATGATTTTCACAATTTCCCTTTGTTTCCAGTCTCAGCTTGACCATATCATGAATCAACATTGTCTGAGATTTCAAGCTTATAAAGCCAAATGCTGTCTGGAGATTTTCTAGTATTTCCTTATCTGTGTTACATTCTGTAACATGTACCAGCTGATCATCCTCAAGAGAATAAAAAATAATAGTTTTTGCAATTGCATCTTTCTTTTCCCAATCTCTTATATTTTGGGCATTTTCCTGTGGCTTTGGTTTTTCAACACAGGAAAAAACTTCATCTACTTCTAGAGCAGTCCTTACTCTCCTTCTCCATTGCTGATAGTTAAGGGCACTTAGAATCATAGAATAGTAGAGTTGGAAGGGGCCTACAAGGCCATCGAGTCCAACTCCCTGCTCAATGCAGGAATCCAATCAAAGCATTCCCGACAGATGGCTGTCCAGCTGCCTCTTGAATGCCTCCAGTGTCGGAGAGCCCACTACCTCTCTAGGTCATTGGTTCTATTGTCGTATGGCTCTAACAGTTACAAAGTTTTTCCTGGTGTCCAGTTGAAATCTGGCTTCCTGCAACGTGAGCCCATTATTCCATGTCCTGCACTCTGGGATGATCGAGAAGAGATCCCGGCCCTCCTCTGTGTGACAATCTTTCACGTACTTGAAGAGTGCTATCATATCTCCCCTCAGTCTTCTCTTCTCCAGGCTAAACATGCCCAGTTCTTTCAGTCTCTCCTCATAGGGCTTGGTTTTCAGTCCCCTGATCATCTTTGTTGCCCTCCTCTGAACCCATTCCACTTTGTCTGCGTCCTTCTTGAAGTGTGGAGACCAGAACTGGATGCAGTGTTCAAGATGAGGCCTAACCAGTGCTGAATAGAGGGGAACTAGTACTTCACGCGATTTGGAAACTATACTTCTGTTAATGCAGCCTAATATAGCATTTGCCTTTTTTGCAGGCACATCACACTGTTGGCTCATATTCAGCTTGTAATCAATGACAATTCCAAGATCCTTCTCACATGTCGTACTGCTGAGCCAAGTATCCCCCATCTTATAACTGTTTTGGCAGCCTTCTGGTAAAGGCTTTATTATCTTGCAAATGCATTCCTTCTTGCTGGTCTGAGAAAAGCTTTGGTTTGCAAATCAACTCAGAAAAAACAGCAGCCCAAAAATTCTCTTTTAAAAAAACTAGTGTCTGATACAGAGCAAAGGGGAAAACAAACATGCTAAAAATACTCAACATAAAATCCCAAAACATCTGGTTTAATTCTCAGTTTGCTCTGGCCCACACAACATGTTTGGTTTTTAAATGAAATACGAACAATATGTAGTCCTATTTCTTAGCAAAGTATAAATGAAACCGCAGATTTTGAGAATAACCAGTCCCACACCTTCTCTCATACATACTAGTTAATCTAATAAATCAACAGAGACAATCTTCTTAGGTAAAAAGAATAAAAGAATATTTATTCAGGAGCTTCATATGTTTAAGAAAACATAGGCTCTACTTAGACAGAAATAATCTGTAGTCTCAGTCCATTTTCAGTCATTGGTGAGTATACTCCTGGAAGGAGCATCTGCCTGCTCCCTCTGCTAGAGGTTAATGGAGAATATGCAAAAGGATCAATGTCCCCAGACAAAGGAGGAGGAAGAAGAAGGTAAATAACCCCACCCTTTAAGGGAGTTACATCATGGTAAACAAATATATAGAGATATCCCCAATACTGGTAAGAGGGGAAATCTCTCCATCAAAGGGGGCAGCATGCAAGCTTGTTTATTCCAACATAAATCCCACTGAACTCAATAAACATGCAAATGATCAAACCTGCCCTCCTCCTCTCCTCCCCCTCCTGCCTGCTCTCATCCCCCTCCACGCCTCCACCCTTCCTCCCTTCCCTCCTCCTCCCCTCCTCCCCTTCCTCCTCCCCCCATCCCCTTCCCCTGTGGTCAGTTTCACCTATCCTAAGCATGATTGCAGTGGAGTACATCCCACTGAACTCAGTAAGCATGCAAATGATCAATACATTCTCAGCAAACTTACCTCCCAGATTAAAAAGCAGATAAGTTCAAAAAAAGAAAAAACCCTTGTGGTTTAAGAATGACCTTTATTTCTATTAAACTTTTAAAAGCAAGGAAATAGAGCAGCTATAGTGAATGCACCAGGGAACAAGAGACCTAACCTACTCTCTGAGTTATTGTACTGCCCTACCAATTTGGAATTTGGCAGCCATTTTAGACTAGCACCCTTGCTACTTTACAAAAACAAGCCCTAGCTTTGATATGTTTTCATTTTTTTAATTCTTTTAAATTAAAGTAAAAAATGGCATCTATAGCATGTTAAATCAAAGCTCTGCCTGTAATTATCATAACTGCTGTCCTTATGTAATTGTACTGTGATCTCAAGGCTATCAGAAATAAATGCTCCTCTCCAGCATTAAGTACAAGTTTCAAAACAACTCCCGCTCATAACTCTTTGGGAGTGTTCTACAAACAGGTGTCTGAGAATGCAAATTGCAATAATTGAAACAGTAAAAATGTCTTGACCCTTATGGGGCTTTTAAGGTAGTTTGGATCAATTCCTGTTCTTTTCTCTGTCTGTCAGAATGAATGTGTCCCGTTTGGAGCAAGATTTTGTGGCAGCCAGATGGGTGCCACTGCTGCTGCTCATTCTGCTGCTGCTGCTGCCTCAAACTGTCAGCAAGAAGGCAGAGGACAGATGTCGTTGGCAGCCAAAGGTTAAAAACGAGTTCGGCATTCCAGATAATATTGTCATTGGTGAATTTGTCTCTTTTATAATTCCTGATATTAAAGAGCTTACATATTATATGACTCCATACCAAGACATAAGTAACTAGTAAGTTATTATGTTTTAGTATATCAAAAACATAGCGGTGAATTAAAATTACAATTAAGTAGCTTAATAAGAATATGACCAAAAATAATTCATTATTTGGGTCTTATTTTTTTGGTACTTCTACCCCTGATAGCAAAACTTGAGGAAATGGGAGTCACAAGAGGAGCAATGAGTTAACTCCTTGTAGTGAGATTACTGCTGTTCTCTATTAATAAAAATGGTTCTAAATGTGTTGCAGACATCAAAGCCATTTGTATAACCCATTCTTCAGAAAGGATTGGTGTATAATTGCAGCTTTGATCATTTGCTCAGTTTTCATCCTTCTTTGCAGCCAGACATAAAAATTATTTTGTAATGTAGGTTATGGTCAGCCTGGTTTCCTACTTCTGTCTTAATACTAATCCCCTGAGATGTTGTGAACATGAATCTCTCCACACCAAAATTCAACAGCAAAGCCAACACATCAAAGCACATTCCATGACTTTTGCCATTCATTTTTATTTATTTTTTATTTTTTATTGATTTTTTGTTAACAACTAAAAAATCAAAATAACTGGTTAACTAATAGTAGTGCCACAGATAAGTATACAATATTCACTAATAGGGAAAAAACCCATGCAGTTTAAGAACGTACCTATAGCCCACAGATATTTCTATCAAACTTTAAAAAGAAGGGAAATTGGGCAGCTATGGTGAATGGACCAGGGGAGCAGGAGACCTGACCTCCTCTTTGAGATATTGGACAGCCCTACAAATATGTCAAAATGCAAACACAATTTGGGTTGGTCTTCCACAGTCCAATCCACTTCCTGTGTAGCTTAGAAAAATTTGGTAACCTGTGCCTCTGAGCATTTGGTGAGTGGTGGCAACACCTGCAATCAGCCCAAATAATAGAAAGAAGACATGTGCTGTTCTGATCTTGTTTTAGCAGGTAGGAAGCAACATTATTAAGACAGTTGACATAGTTCAGATAGTCACTTTAAATATGTTTGATTTACTTTGCAATTTTAGTGAAGTTTCCTATAGGAATTTTTTATCTCTCTTTTTTAACATAAGTAATACAATGGAACCAAACTTCCAAGAATTTGTATGTTTGTGTTTCTTCCCTTGACGTTTTATACTGCTGAGTCAATTTCTCATCTAAACATAGCTGCAATGTCCCAGCATACCAATGTTTTGACGGAGGGGGTTACTCAGATCATTCCAGAAGTAAGTGATCTCCAGCCTGGCAGCTATAAGCGATTAAATTATCACTGCTCTGTATATCAAAAAGTTAACATGTCTTTAAAAATGGATCGTAGTGCCTGGTCAGGTCAGGAAGCACAGGCTGCTGTACGATCTGGGTTATTACAATGAAAAGCCTTCTCCTGTACTTTTTCACAAGTCCACCATAGGTGAAATAGTGTGCCCTTAATTAAACAGCATAGAGGAAATAGATTCCGATTAATATAACATATAATTAATAACTTAGTTTAATCAGAGTTCGATTCCACCAATGTATTAATTTTAGTCCCTCTTCCCTGAGCTTTGCGGGAGTGCACTTCAAATGGGGCTTCAACCACATACTTTTCCATTCAGTGTGTGTAAATAGGACATTCAAATCTCCTTCCCAGATAGCTCACAAACCTCCTCCATCTGGGTACTGAGCATCTATTAGAGTTTATATACAGTGCCTGGCAAAGTCACCTTACAACATTTGATTTCAAGTTTCAGTGTTAATTACAATGTACTATTTGTAATTTAATAATATGAGAGCATTGGTCAGGGGTCTGATTACTTTTGCAAGGCACTGTATTTCTGAAAGAAGTCTTTTTGTTTCTTTCCAGTATCCTCACAATATTTTCCCCGACCTTCTCCCACTATAAAAGCCCTGGCTATGCTGGCTAATTTTTCATTCACTTATTGATAAATTATATAGACAGATGCCTGCAAAGAGAGAGAATGTATAGATAGTCCCACCTCAAGAAGACTGTATTATTTTCAGAGAAGCACAGCTAAGGAATCACTGTTTTCATATATCTACTTGGCTTTCATTTCTGTGTGGGTAATGAAAGATTACAAAGAAACATGAGGTGGCAAAAATCTTTAGAAGACAGAAGATATATAAGACTTATAAGGATGTTTCCTATAGTATAATAGCTTCTAATGGTCAATAAGTTCACTGCATTTACATGGAATGTCATTTCAGCCTGTTCCTGAATTACTACCATCAGGTGCTTATCTTCACGTTTGCCATAAATGAGATCAACAAGAATGTGCACCTCATACCCAACAGCACATTGTCTTATCTCTTTGGTCTAAATGCTCACAATGAAATGGGAAACTATTATGGGACTATGGATCTCCTTTTCATGAGACAGGGGAGTCCTGTGAACTACAACTGTGGCAGGATCTATAAGCTAATGGCCATCATTGGTGGGCTTACTTCTCATAACACCAAACAGATGCCCCACATCTTAAATGTTTACAAGATGACACAGGTCTGTCTGTCTGTCTGTCTGTCTGTCTGTCTGCCTGTACACAAAGGTGTATCCTAGTAGGAGTTAGAGGAACAGGTCCATTTGCTGTGGAGCTAAAAGGCTCTCCCCTTGTCAACAAACAAAATTTGTTCAGTTCTTTATGGGGAAATGCATGCTTTGGTGCCTGGGTGATGTGTACTGTTTCTTTAAGAGGCAAATTAATGAGTCACAGATTGTTACGATGTCTAAAAAGATTATTTTCATTGTTCTTAGCTCAGCTATGGTTCCTTTGACCCTGCATTGAATGATAAAACACAGTTTCCTTCTGTCTATCGAATGATGCCAAGTGAAATTCTTCAATACCTTGGGATTGTTCAGCTCCTTCAGCTTTTTGGATGGTCCTGGATTGGCCTTTTTCTTTCAGATGAAGACACTGGAGAAATGTTATTGAGGAATCTCATTCCTCGACTGATCCAGCAGAATATTTGTATTTCTTTTAAGGAAATTATTCCAATACTGAAGGAGCACTGGAGAGTAACCATGCAAAATATGAAGATAATAGAAAGAATAAGTTCTCTTCTCTTATCAACAGAAACTAATGTGATTCTTGTTCATGGGGATTCATGGTCTATGGAAGGTCTACGGATGACTCTGCTTTTACTTGAAACTAAAAAAATGAAAGCAGTAGAGAGAGTTTGGATCATAACAGCTCAGTGGGATTTTGCATCTGTATTGGATAGTCGTGTTTTCACACCAAAATCCTTCAATGGCACTTTGTCCTTCACTCTCCACTCTACTGATGTAGGGCAATATAAAGAGTTCCTTGAGACCTTAAATCCTTATCAATCAATACTTTATATGATCCATGATTTCTGGAACATTGCATTTAGGTGTGTGTTCCCCACAGATAACACAGGTGCAGGAATCTGTAATGGGGAAGAGAAGTTGAGGAGCCTTCCTGACATTGTGTTTGAAATGGGAATGTCTGGTCAGAGCTACAGTATCTACAATGCTGTTTACGCTGTTGCACATGCTCTCCATGCCATGGTCTCATCAAGATATAAGCAGAAGGCAATGGCACATGGAGCCACATGGAACCTTTCAAACATTTACCCATGGCAGGTAGGATTCTCAAGTCCATTTATGGACATAAATGCCATTCACTGGCTGCATTCTGGTTCTTTATTTTAGTGCAACAATTTATTGAATTTGATAGGAACCAAGATAAAATAGTATTTAGCTCATCTTGAATCATCCCCTGGGTTTATGATGGGTCATTTCCACCACCGTAACTATTTCTCCCCGCCAATGGGAAGATTTTCAAAGCAGCCATAATTGGCTGAAAGCTGATACCTGACCATTCTCCCCTAGATTACACTGTATCAAGTAGCTCCATCGGTTTTAAAATAATCAAGATGATGGTTTATCTCTCAAGCTAACCGTGACTATATTTAAACAGTAGAGAATGATAAGAACACAAGAGTGCTCCTATGGTTAAGTCGAGTAGCAAAAACAAGAAGTAAGCATTTATGAATGCAGAGGGACATATATATATCTTCACACATATTTAGGCAGGTAATGACATGTTGCTGGACGCCCCTACCTCCACAATTTCACACGGTAACATGCGAATTGTTTTTCTGTCTGCTATATGTATCTTTTGCAACAGGATGCAGGGCAGTGGTAACTTCAGAGTGTGAAAGGAAGGGAATGTATAATTGAGAACTACCTATTATTATACAACAACTAGCTGTTCCAAGCAGTGGAGGCTGGTCCACTGGAGCTACTGGCACAGCCCTGACAATGAGAATGTCAAGCAGTTTTTTAAAACAAATTCTGAAAAATCTCAAAACCACACATTTGCATGTTCCACACAGATTTCATGCTTGTATTTGAACTCAGAGAAACTCTGAAAACATTTCTGTCAATCTACTGCTCTCTGGCCAATCAGCTTCTTTTTCTATGGACAATCAGCTCTGTGCAACACTCAGCCATGGCGACCCTATGAATAGGGATTTCATGGTAAGCGGTGTTCAGAGGGGGTTTACCATTGCCTCCCTCTGAGGATAGTCCTCCCCAGCTGACTAGGACCTGCTCAGCTTGCCACAGCTGCACAAGCCAGCCCCTTCCTTGTCTGCAACTGCCAGCTGGGGGGCAACTGGGCTCCTTGGGATTATGCAGCTTGCCCATGGCTGCACAGGTGGCAGGGCACATAACCCCTGAGCCACTCACTGTGGGGGTGATCTTTAGTTGGCCCTTGACACCCAGAAGACACGAGCGGGGATTTGAACTCACAGACTGTGGACTCCCAGCCAGGCTCTCCTCCCCACTGTGCTATACCAGCCATTCTACTGCCAGGAACCCCCAGTCAATCAGAAAGAATTTACCTGATCAGACCGCATATAATAGGATCTTAAAGTGGTCATGTCTCTCCCCTCTCAGAACCTGTCACCAAGCAACCACTGCCAGTCAGGCTTGCAACAATGTACCAAAACAAGGCTTCATGGCAGTTACACATAATATTTTTAAATACACACATATACAGCATTTCTCTACAGTCTTTCAGGCCTAAACCTAGATTGGATGAATAGAGTGGCTGGGGCCAGCAAAGCTACCTCATTCCTACATGGAGCACAAAATGGTCACTTATGTGAGTCCCTCACCTGTACTTAGCCCAGATTTCCATTATAATACTTGCAACCACTGCTTCCTGAATTACAGGCAGCAGTAGGTAGATTCTCTCTTTATAGTTTTACCCAAATACATCTATACTAGGCAGTTAGAATGAGATCAGTAGTGGCTAGCATGGTGGAGCAGAGCCATGGAACTGCCCTCCCAATACCAGCATCTTTGCATCTTTCCAGTACAGGGTGGGGCAAGAAAGCAAATACCAGGAATATCACAATTTCTGGTTCCCCTCACTGGCTTCAGTTCATGTTCTTTCCTTCCCCAATCTAGCTTCACTCCTTCCTGAAACGCATCCACTTCAACAATAGTGCCGGAGAAGAAATATATTTTGATAAGAATGGAGAGTTGGCATCTGGATATGATGTTATCAACACAGTCACATTCCCCAATAATTCCATCCATAGAGTCTGTGTTGGAAGGATTGACCCAAAGGCTCCTGAAGGAGAGAAGTTCACCATCAAAGGAAGTGCTGTTGTGTGGAACCACAAGTATAATCAGGTGGGTATGCTGATCATTTTCTTGAACTATAGCTTGAAGGAGACCAAATTCTATCTAGTCGTGGTCCAACACAGGTGTAGAATGAAGCCTGCCCTGATCTGGTCCCATGCAAACAGTATATTGAAGAGAATTGCTTTATGCAACAGAGTTCATTGGAGACATAAAATAATATGAGAGTAGGGTTTATCTTAAACAAAATAAACTCATTTTATTTACTAAGAAAGTACACGTGGATAGGAAAGCCTAATCATCGTCATTATCTGAATTCCAAAGATAGGGAGAGAGAGAATTGTGGGAAGAAGAAGGAAGTGATGATAGCCCTGAGAATATCATTCTAAATAATCAGAGGCATGTTTAAACTGGAGGAAAGTAACAAGGAGAGAATTCAAGTGAGGGCCCTTTCACCTGACTAACTATATCTATTGTCCCTAATGGTCAATAGATTCAGAGCACATAGTGAGCAGAGCTTGGAAAAGTTACTTTTTTGAACTACAACTCCCATCAGCCTCAGCCAGCATGGCCACTGGATTGGGCTGATGGGAGTTGTAGTTCAAAAAAGTAACTTTTCCAAGCTCTGATAGTGAGGCAATGCATTGACTGAAGTGACACTTCCAACACCTGTTCTCATTGCCACCACACAAGGAAGACTCGTGACACAAGATTGGAATAATGTTATATTTATTAAATATAACATACTAAATCCAAAACAAGACAGCCAATCATTCAAATATAAGTACTTCGGGCAGGTGAGGCTAAACCTAACTACGTGGGACTACACTCCCACCTTCTAAAGGCATCGATTCACGTCATTGCATAACTCCAGAGTCAAGGACGCAGGTGAAATCCCCCCCCTTGCTTCTGGAGCCAGGTGCGTGGTTCCAACCCCCACACCATGGCCCCGCCGTACAGGCGTTCACCATGATGCGCAAGCCAGTCCCACAAGGACACTATCCAGATCCCCACCAGACATGAAGCCCTGATGGTTCCCTGGGGAGTGCCCCTTTTTCAGGATGCCGTAAACGCCTAAATATAATCCCCATATACCTCACCTGCCCGAATTCTATGCCAGCCAAAGCAGACGCAACCCAACCCCACCAAAGAGCCAATTGAATCAACCCAAGCAGCATGGAGTAGGCAAAACCAAAGGGATTCTGAAATCAGGATCCCCCCCAAAAAATTCCTACTCGGCCCCATTCTGGCGACCAGCAAAGCCCATACTGACAAGGGAGGGAGGGTGGGTGCCGCGAGGCGAAAAAGG
Source organism: Rhineura floridana (assembly GCF_030035675.1). Lineage (NCBI taxonomy): Eukaryota > Metazoa > Chordata > Lepidosauria > Squamata > Rhineuridae > Rhineura > Rhineura floridana. The sequence goes on from NC_084490.1 coordinate 14,548,326, forward strand.
CAAGAGCGGGAAGGAAGGAGCAGCCTTTTATATGCTGCTCCAACACCCTTCCCAATTGGATAAACGATCTCACGTGGCTCCTAACTTGATTAACGCAATCATACACGAGTCCTCCCTATATTAATGGCGGCGGCAAATACATCCCTTAATAGGAACGACATTGTCTCGCTCTCCAACACATGATTCCCATCACTTCACGAAGATCCTGAAAACGTTCTCTGGCCAGTGGCTTGGTAAGAACATCTGCCACCATTTCTTCTGTGAGGCAGTACTTCAGATCAATGACCCCCTTCTGTTGCACATCTCTCATGCAGTGGTACTTGGTATCAATGTGCATTGTTTGAGGTGTCACCCTTTCTGACTGGGAGTGCAAAATACAGCTCTTGTTGTCTTCATGCATTCTCGAAGTCTAAGAGTAGCCTGTGTAACCAGGTTGCTTCTTGACATGCTTGTGCTGCAGATATGAATTCTGCTTCTGTAGAGGAGAGGGCTACAACTGACTGTTTTTTACTAGTCCAGTTGATGATTCCTCCCCAATAACAGAACAGATTCCCACTAATGGACTTTTGTTCTTCTCTGTCTTCAGCCCAGTTTGCATTCATACAGCCCACCAGTCTTGGGTTACTATTTGCAGGCAGAATCAATTTCAGATCTGCAGTTCCCTTTAGATATCTTCCTATCCTCTTGACTGCAGTCCAGTCTTTCTTTGTTGGTGTATTAACCTTTCTGCACAGCATCCCAACTGCTGCTGCAGTGTCTGGTCTTGTTAGAGCTGATATGTACAGAAGCTTTCCAACTGCTGTCCTGTACTGGCTGTTGTCTTTCAGTAGTTCATTAGTCTCACAGTCTTTAAAGAAGCCCACTTCCATTGGAGTTTCTGCTATGTTGCCTTCTGTCAGCCCAAGGTGCTGTGTCAGGTCCATTATCTTCTGTTAATGACATTGCTTGCAAAAAGGTGTATTTCAGTTGGAACAACATACAGAAGTCTATTAATCTCAAAAGGTTGCATGAAAATGCTGAGAAATTTTCATAATTTAAAAAAATGTAAACTGATGCATAAATGTGGAAATATTAATTTAAGATTTGAAAAACAAGACACTGAGAGAATTGAAATGGGCAGACTTGTTTATCCCTAAATTTGCAAAGGAACAATTGGGAGTGCATTTTAATACTCCCATTTTTTCCTTTGAAGCTAAATCTTTACTTGCCGCACACCAGTCATCTTATTTAATATCATGGCTTGATGGGCATGGCTTGGTGGAAATAATCTTGTGGGCAAATTAGGACTCCAATTGTGCCTAATTCGTGTGAAGGTTCTGCATGCTGGTTTGCACCCTAAATCCTTTCTTTGGGTACATTATTAGACCCTACCCAAATCCACATGTGTTGAAAGTTGCCATCCTGGACACAGCAGGATCATGAGACGAGGGGAACAGTTTTGTTGTTATGATTGTCCTCAGTGCTCTGAAGGCATGATTTCAAACCTGACAGGTAAGTAGAGATTGCACAGTTACAAGAAGATGGTAGTCCTGATATATGTAAGGTAAATTTGCTGAACACAGTGGTTTATGTATGGATGTTCATTACCTACTGCCCTTAGCGTCACACTATGATTTCAGTGTTTAAACGGAGTTCCAAAGGATAGGTGCTACACTAGTGAAGCTCCATGAGAAGAGAAGTAACAGGTGGTGATATTCTGCTCCAGTGAGGAGTCGAGCTGCTGTATTCTATACTAACTGCAGCTTTGGGCTGACCTTGTGGGCAGTCCCATATAGAGTGTATTGCAGTAATCCAACATGGAGGTCACCAGCAGGTGAACAACAGAAGTCACATAGCCCACTCCAGAAATTATTCCAGTTTTCTTATCAGCCAAAGCTGGTAAAAGACTCTCCAAGCCATTAAGATCACCTGGACCTCCATTGAAAGCATGGATCGAAAAGCAACTCCAGACTACAGATTTACAAATGGGGATCTTATCCATGCATCTCTCTCTCCTTCCTTTCTTCAAATATATATGTCACCAAATATAAACAAAACACTATCCCTGACATACACCTTATTGGTCACTTTGGCTGTCAGAGCACCAACAGCAGATGAGCAAGGGTAGGGGCTTCCACTTATGCATCAGGAAGGCTTGTGAAGACAGACCTCCTCCCCTGCATATGGACATCAGGAGAATAGTCAGAGTTCCTTGGCCAGCATTCTAGGGACCAGAGGATTGCATGCTGAGCTGATTATCCTGCAACTCTCAGCAGGTTTCTTGACTGGAATTAAGCATGGAAGGGCAGATCCTTCCTTAGGCATACTGTTAATGGTTTTTTCCCTTACTAAATAATAACAGATCCATATTGATCATGAAATTTACTACTCGAGAAAATTTAATGTGTATGTGCTTTTATAGAATGTTCGGTCAAAACATTGAAGGAAAAACACTGCTGCTTCCTAATACTGAGGAACAAATTCTACCAATTAAATGATTCAATTAAATTTTGCATCCTCTTTTCAACTGCCTACTTTGGATGAATATTAAAATGTATTAAATCAGTATTCAAGAGGAATGTGTGATGATCCTAAATAGTAACAGAAAATTAATTAATTCAGGCTCATTATTACCTGTTGCTTTTACCATGAAACTGTAGATTAGGATTATTATGACAGGTTGTTGTTATGTGCCTTCAAGGTGATTATGATTTATGGTGACCCTATGCATCAGTGACCACCAATAGCATCTGTTATGAATCACCCTGTTCAGATCTTGTAAGTTCAGGTCTGTGGCTTCCTTTATGGAATCAATCCATCTCTTGTTTGGCCTTCCTCTTTTCCTACCCCCTTCTGTTTTCCCCAGCATTATTGTGTTTTCTAGTGAATCGTGTCTTCTCATTATGTGTCCAAAGTATGATAACCTCAGTTTCATCATTTTGGCTTCCAGTGATAGTTCTGGTTTAATTTGTTCCAACACCCAAATATTTGTCTTTTTCACAGTCCATGGTATGCACAGAGCTCTCCTTGAACACCCCATTTCAAATGAGTTGATTTTTCTCTTATCCACTTTGTTCACTGTCCAACTTTCACATCCGTACATAGAGATTGGGAATACCATAGTCTGAATGATCCTGACTTTAGTGTTCAGGAATACATCTTGGCATTTGAGGACCTTTTCTAGTTCTCTCACAGCTGCCCTCTCCTGTCCTGGCCTTCTTCTGATTTCTTGACTATTGTCTCCATTTTGGTTAATGACTGTGCCAAGGTATTGATGGGAAGGAATTCTATTCTTCTTCTCTAATATGTTAAAAACCATATTTTATAACAGAACATTAAACAATTATTCCTATCTACATTAAGATAGTACATGTGCATTTTTAACTACTGAGACTTATAACTTTCAGATGCAGACCATTGTAGCAAGTGTCCTGAGGATCAGCACTCAAACAAGAACCAGGATCAGTGCATCCCTAAGAAAATAGTCTATCTATCATATGGAGAGACCTTGGGGAAATCTCTGGCTTCATCTGCTGTTTTTCTTTCTCTGATCACCCTTGTGGTAATGTGGATCTTCATTGAACATCAGAATACTCCCATTGTCAAGGCCAACAACTGGAACATCACATGCACACTCCTCATTTCCCTCTTGCTTTGCTTTCTGTGTTCCTTCTTATTCATTGGAAAGCCTGGGAAGGTGACCTGCCTTCTCCGTCAAACAGTGTTTGGAATCATCTTCTCCCTCTCTGTTTCTTGTGTGTTGGCTAAAACCATCACTGTGATTCTGGCCTTCATGGCTACCCAACCAGAAAACAGGATGAGGAAATGGATAGGGAAGAGGTTGACAGTGTCAGTCATCATCATCTGTACTCTTATTCAAATTGACATATGTGCAGTGTGGCTTGCAACCTCTCCTCCCTTCCTAGAGTTTGACATGCGCTCCCAAAAGGGTCAGATCATTGTGCAATGCAATGAAGGATCAGTCCTCATGTTTTATATTGTTCTAGGCTACATGGGGCTTCTGGCCACCATCAGCTTCATTGTGGCTTTCTTTGCCAGGAAGTTGCCAGATATTTTTAATGAAGCCAAGGTCATCAGTTTCAGCATGTTGGTTTTCTGCAGTGTTTGGTTATCCTTTGTCCCAACCTACCTGAGCACCAAAGGGAAATACGTGGTGGCTGTGGAGATCTTTTCCATCTTGGCCTCTAGTGCTGGATTGCTAGTTTGCATCTTCCTTCCTAAATTCTACATTATTGTCTTGAGACCTGAGCTGAACACCAGGGATCAGCTTGTAAAGAAAACAAAAAATGGCACATGACTAATATGCCAATTCTTCTGACAATTTCACTCACTAGCTTTTCTTTATTGTATTGTGTTTTTTAAAAGAATGTAAGGCCACAGACAAATTTATTTCTATATCTAAGTTTCTAAAGCATTTAGCAGGGGGATGCTTTTAATGAGCAGCAGAAGGGAATGTTTCTTCTGCTGCTCATTAAAAGTTCATGAGGCTCTTCTTCTCTGTCTATTTTCAGAAAAATATTAATGGCCTTCTGGAGGCATTGAGATTGGGGTGAAGGAGTCAAACTCCACATTATTTTAATTGAGTCAATGCAATCAATATGTTTTGCATGTGTTTATTTAAATTTCAGCCACAGGGAGGGGAATAGCTCTACTCTTTTGTCCTTATCCCTATGAAAAGCACCTAACACCTGCCCCTAAGCTTCCTATTAGTTCTAGGAGTGAAGCATGGAATTATTAAGGACCACCCACACCACTCATTTAAGCCTGTAATGACTTCCCCAAAAAAGAATTCTGGGAATTTTAGTTTGCTAAGGGTGCTGGGCATTATTGGTCTGTAAGGAATAATCCACAGTTCCCAGGATTCTTGGGGGGGGAGAGCCATGCCTGTTAAAGTGCTATAAATGTCACTTAAATGTATGGGATAGGTGCGACCCATCAGATTTCAATGTTATTTTGCCTGCTGGCCCTGTTGAGTTTTTCCATATTCTTCATTAGCTTCACCTGTTCTAGTTAAGTATTCCTATTCATAAGCTGCTTTGTGATCATATAGCCTGAAAGTTGTGATATAAATGTAAATATATTAAACAAATAAAATAATGACAGAGGGTGAAAACATATATCCATTCAGTTTCTTTACATCAGGCATTTTTTGAAAAAAGATATTGATTCTGTGCCCCTTAACCCTACATAAATGTCTTGGCATATGTTCAGCTGAAAGCAACCAGGAATGTTAGAGTATCATATGAACATGTTGTTGTTGCTGAATTCACACTTTTCTTTGAATGTATATATATTATTCTTTAAATAAATAAATAAATGTCTATAATATTTGCATCACTCTCAATAGAGCTGACAGAAAAAGGAAACAAATTCTAACTCAATATCAATTGCTTTGGTTGTGTTGATGGAGGAAGTCACTCGGAGGCAATTTAAACTGAAGCAAATTGCAAGTTTATTTAAAGAATGCAACCACAGAGAGCCAAGTGGAAACCTGTACTGACTCTGCTCTCTAAAAGATGCCACAGGCCTTTATACACTTTCAGGGAACAAAGACTTCAGGAGAGAGCACTGTCACATTTTGAGCATGAGTAATACACAAGAAATTTCTTTAGGTCAAATAATCCAATTACCTATAAATTGCTAAAGCAGTTGTTAGGGAGTACTTGCTAACTAGGGATGTAACACTTTGAAGCTGACTATACTGTCGTAAATAAAGTACTGTACTTCAGGGACATGCAAGAAGCTACAAAGACATGTTTTCCTTAGCTAGTCATTCTATCAGTTGTTGTTTTTCCCCAAACTCTGCAGTTTTTACACTCAGACACAGGCAGAAAGCATATTTTCAAATATGCAGAATCCTTTACATCCTGGTTATTTTAATTCCACAATAGCACTGTCAGTCACGTGCATTATAGCAAAGGCTAGGGCTTGAGCTTGGGCTCAGGACAAGATTTGTCTGTAGTCAGTCAGCTGACAAGATTGCTGCTTATTTTCTTGCTACAGCTGCCTCATATTGTCAATAATCAGAGCCCTTCATATCTTTGGTGTCCAGGCATCCACAATAACATACAACTGCAAAGATGACATTGTTGTTGAGTTGATATATCTTCCTGTCCCTGTATTGACTGAGCTCCCCTTTGATTATATTGTTATGGGATTGAGGGTCTCCATCCTGGAGCCAAGGAGAGGCTTGTGTTTTAAGTCTACGCTGGAGAAGATGGGAGCTAGGGAGACACACAGGGTTGCCTGCTTTCTGCACCATGGCTTTGGGGTGTCTCCCTACAAGTCTGATGGAAAAGCAGTATCTGTTGGACTGCTAATGCTGAGAATCCCTCCATCTTAAGTTTACATTGTGAATATGTATAAATAAAAACAGTATAGCCTATAAAACACCATAGTATCTGCTGACCTCCTTTCAAAGGAAACTTAACCCTGAGTAAGTGCAGGAACTCTTGGATGTCTCACACCACTCAGGGATTAGAGTGGTATGCAAGACTGATATTACCAGTGGGATTGAATTTCCTGGAGGAAGAATTGGGAGCAAGGTGTGCCAGATTCAAAATGGAGGGAGGAACAGCATCCTTCTGAAACTGATCAAATTGATATTCCAACAGCAAGAAGAGCGAACACAAGAAGAGAGCCAAGAGGACCAGCAGCAAAGAGAGCAGCTCACCCAAGGACTGGAGCAGCTGAAAAGCCGTGTTGGAAAGAAAATGGAGGCTTCACTCCTGAAGCTCTCCACTCCATCTTTTCTCCACTCCATCCTTGCCAGCTGTGGAAGAGAAAGTGCAATAGAAACTGTGTGTGCAAGAAGAGTTGCTAGCACTGGGAGAAATGGCTGTGTGAGGGAAAGTGCAGGAGGAACAGTTGGAGGCATGTATGCAAGTCCAAGAGGAGCTGTGAGCACCAGGAATAATAAGCGATATACTGTAAAATCCTTGAGTGACTTTGCAATTTGGGTGCCCCATGATGGCTTAACATTGTGGGGTCTGGGCCTGTAGTGGCCAAAGCCCTCAAGCAAGCTCCAGAAGCATCCACCATCCAGGGCCCTGGGAGTTTTGAGGGCAAGAGACACAGGGAAGGGTACCTGTCTCTGGGGTCATGATTTCCACTGGAAATGGTAAGGGAGAAGAAGATTTCTTTCTGCCAACCTGGGTGGGCTAGGCCAGCTAGTCGTGACGAAGATGCCCCCAGATAAAGACCTGTAGCAGGATCATGATTTGCAGTTTGGGACAGGAGATGAAGTGGACTGGGCCAAGAACTTTTTCCAAGGCAGCGAGTGGGAGAAAGATGTCTACAAACTGCAGTGTGCCATTGAGAGGGCAGATGTGTACCTGGACAGGTGGCCCAAGATCCTTCAACAACAGGGACCAACTTGGACTGGGAATTTCATGAAAACCCAAGACAAAGGGTCATGCGGGCAACTGCATGGTTTGGGTGTGGGGGCTGTGGTTATGGGACTGTTTACTGATCCATTGTAGGAATTCTGAGAGTTTTAGTATTGCCTTTAAGTAATTAACTGAAAACTTGCTTTATAGAAAGAGACTGTTTTTATATCTGTGTTACATGGAAATGTATATATTTTCCAGTGCTTCTATTAAGCCATCACTGTTATTTCTCTCCAGGGAAAATTGTTCTTCTGTTGTTTGTTTGCAGGCCTGGGATGGATCTTTGTCAGGGAAGGCGGTATTACTATGGTGCGGAGAGTTGAGATAGATGTTTTGTTTGGGTCCCCTTCAAGCCTTTAACCTGTAAGTGGCATCTGCAGTGGAAAAACCCCATTCAACTGATTAAACTAGTTTCCTTTATTAATCTAATAGTTTAGCCAAGTCACCCTATGAGTTAATGAACTTATTGAATAGCCAATCTGCCAAAGGGATGTGGCCAAGAGAGATCCTGTTGCTACTGGAATTCTTTTCAGAGAAGAGGCCTTCATCCCTTCATCCTGGAGGAGAGGCTTGTGTTCTGGAGAAGCTGGAAATGAGGCATGCTCTCTGCACCATGGCTTTGGGGTGCTTCCCTACTCTCACATTGTGAATATGTGCAAATAAAAACTATGTATCCTATAAGACACCACAGTCTCCACTGACTTTCTTTCCAAGGAAACCAAACCTTAGGTAAGTGCAGAAACCCCTGAAAGACCCTCACTGCTTGGGGATTGGGGTGGCATGCAACAATATTGACTGAGTTCCTCCCATAAGCAGGACCTGAATGCAACAGCTTTCTCCCCACTTATGCTCCTCAGCTTTTCAGAGGAATATTGCCTCTGATACTGGAGGTAGTGCACAGCCATCCTGGCTAGTAACTGTCAGGCCCAGGATGTGACTCAGGAACCAGACCAACGGCTGTAGTTAATTCGTGTTTTATTAGGGTAATGTCCAAACAAAGACTGCGTTTTCTCATGAAATACAGGTCCTGCGGCATTGGGAGAAAGTTGACAGAGCAAGGGACTTCTTCCCGCCTGTTCTTTAAGAAGGGGCCAAATGGGCGCGCAATCTTTTGCTCCTCCTTAACTGCCCCTCAGGTACTGCCCACCTTCCCCCCCTTCTCTCCTGTCTTTTCAGCTGTCTGCGTGTGCGCAATGAGGGGGGAAGCATCACCCCCTCCTCTTCTGAAGTTTGTGATTCCAGGATGGGGGATAGGGGAGGAGCTGATGGTAAACTGCCTCCCCGCTTTTCGGCTGTGAGCAGCCCTCCCTCTTTGCCCTCTTGCTCTGAGCCTGAAAGAGGGGGAGGCGTGAGAATGTCCAGGGAGGGCTCAGGCTCCCCGTTGCTAAGCGACCTTATCACTGGCAGTTCCTCTGTTTTGTCTTCGCTCCAAAGGGGGGAAGTTCCTCCCCCTTCCCTCTGCCATCCATCCGAATACTCTTCTCCCAACTCTCCGGGATCCAGCTCCCTGGGATTGGGACCCCAGCTCTGCCTTCCGACACCATCCCCCCTCCCAGGCTGTGCCCCCCTCCCCTTGTCTGGCTTGGGACGGTGGGGAAAACATTGATGGAAAAGTTTTACCAATTCTGGAGCATGCACATCAGCTGCATCTTCCCATGATCTGTCAGCCACCCCATAGCCTTTCCAGTGAATCAAGTACTGCAGCTTGTGGCGTCTGATCCTGGAATCTAAGATCTCCTCAACTTCAAACTCAAGCTGCTCATTTACCAGGAGTGGAGCTCCGGGAGGTTCCTCCGGCCGTAACTCACTGGGAGGGGCGGCTTTCGTTAAGAGGGATCGATGGAACACAGGATGTATTTTAAACATGTCAGGCAGCTTCAGTCGGTACGCCACGGGATTGATTTGAGTTTCTATTTCGAAAGGACCCAACCTCTTGTCTTGTAATTTTCTACATTTGCCCGGCATCTGGAGGAAGCGGGTGGACAGCCATACCTGGTCTCCCAGTTGAAGGGGGGGCCCTCCTTCCTGTGCAGGTCAGCAACTCGCTTGTACTCCGTTTTGGCTTCGTTTAACTGCTGTTTCAGTGTCTGTTGCGCCGCTTGCAATTCCTTAAGGAAGTTCTCAGCTGCCAGTACCAGCATTCCTTCTGAGCTGCTTGGAAAGACTTTAGGATGGAATCTATAATAAGCGAAGAACGGGGTTTGTTGAGTGCTGGAGTGCAGAGAATTGTTGTAGGCGAACTCTGCAAAATGCAAATATGATACCCAGTCAGTCTGTTGATAGGACACATAACTTCGTAAATATCTTTCCAAAACGGCGTTCAAGCGTTCCGTCTGCCCATCTGTCTGGGGGTGATGGGCGGAGGAGAGTTTTAATTCCGTCTGCAACTGTTTCCACATTGCTCTCCAAAATTTGGCTGTGAACTGAGTTCCTCGGTCTGAGACTACGCTGTTTGGCAATCCATGCAGCCGGTAGACTTCTTTTATTAATAACTTGGCCGTTTCTTTAGCCTCTAAGGCCCCTGCACAAGGAAGAATGTGTGCCATTTTGGTAAGTAGATCCACCACTACTAAGATGGCTGTCATTCCTTCGGACTTGGGTAGATCAGTTATAAAATCCATGGAGAGGTCCTTCCAGGGTTCGTGTGGGACAGGCAACGGTTGTAACAGTCCTGCTGGTGTCCCTGTTTGTGTTTTTGTCTGCATACAGACAGAGCAGGACTTTACATAACTCTCAATATCCTGACGCATTTTAGGCCACCAGAAGTCCTTGGCCACGTTCTGAATGGTCTTGTAAATCCCAAAGTGTCCCGCTGTGATGGAATCATGACACTGGCGTAGGATTCTGAGCCTTAATTCCCCTTCTGGCACATATCTGGCGGTTTTGAACCATAACAGTCCATTTCTGCAGTGAAAGGTTACTTCTGAGTCTTGACCTTGTCCCGTCTCCTGCTGATATTTTAGCATGTCTGCATCTTCTTGTTGTGCCTTTTTGAGTTCCTCTTCCCATGAAGGCTGGCATACTCCCAACGTTAATTTCTTTGGCGGGATTACGTACTGAGGCTGGTCCTCGGATTCACTTTCTTTGTATTGTGGCTGTCTGGATAAGGCATCCGCTCTCTGGTTTTTGGCTGGGGCATGGTAAGTAATCTGGAAGTTAAACCTAGTGAAGAACTGGGACCATCTTATCTGTCTCTGGTTCAGCTTTCTGGTGGTTTGGAGGCTTTCAAGATACTTGTGGTCAGAGCGCACTTCAATTCGATGAGAGGTCCCCTCTAGGTATTGTCTCCAGTTTTCAAAAGAGTCCTTGATGGCCAGCAGCTCCTTCTCCCAAACTGTGTAGTTCTTCTCTGCAGGCTTTAACTTCCTAGAGAAGTACGCACAGGGGTGCAGCTCCTTCCCTTCTTGGTCTAATTGTAGCAGGACCCCCCCGATGGCAAAATCTGAAGCATCTGCTTCCACTACGAAAGGGTGGTTCGGATCAGCAAAGCACAGAATGGGCTCAGTAGCAAACCTTCTCTTCAGCTCCTCAAAGGCCTCGGTGGCGTTCTCTGTCCATTGAAACTTCTTCTTCCCCCTTAAACAGTCAGTCAGAGGAGCTGTTAATTTGGAAAACCCTGGAATGAACTTTCTGTAATAATTGGCAAACCCCAAAAACCGTTGTACATCCTTTTTGGTGACAGGTTGGCCCCAGTCCAATATGCAGCTTACTTTCCCTGGGTCCATCTCCACGCCTTCCGCTGAGATTCGATATCCAAGGAAGTCTAGAGACTTGAGGTCAAATCCACATTTCTCTAATTTAGCATACAGGTGATTTTCTCTCAGTCTCTTCAACACCGTCTTCACATGCTGGTCGTGGTCTTCCTGGTTCTTTGAGAACACCAGGATATCATCTAAGTAACAGATTACATACGTGTCCAACAAGTCTCTAAACACGTCGTTCATGAATTTTTGAAAAATTCCTGGACTTCCACAAAGCCCGAACGGCATGACCAGGTATTCATACTGTCTGTAAGCGGTCAAGAATCCTGTTTTCCATTCATCTCCCTCCTTCATTCTGATCAGATTGTACGCTCCTCTCAAATCCAACTTCGTGAAGATTTTTGCAGAGCGCAGTCGGTCCAGCAACTCTGAGATCAGGGGCAGCGGGTAGCTGTTGGGGATGGTGATCTGGTTCAATGCGCGATAGTCGTTACAGGGTCTGAGTTCCCCCCCTTCTTTTTCACAAACAATAGTGGCGCTCCAGCAGGGGATTGTGAGGGGCGTATGAATCCTCGCCTCAGGTTTTTATCCAGGAATTCCTTCAGGGCCTCCCTCTCATTCTCTGTGAGAGAGTAGATTCTCCCTGATGGGATGCTGGCTCCTGGCACTAGGTCAATCGCACAGTCGTAAGGGCGGTGGGGGGGTAAAGTCTCTGCCTCTTTTTCATCAAACACATCTTTGAATTCTTCATACTTTGGCAGCAGGGTCACTTGCTCGATCTCTTGCACTGCCCCTGCTAAGGTGTTCTTGATTCCTTCAGGTTGACAGTTCTCCTGGCAATACTGTGAGGTGAACCACACCACCGCCTCCTTCCAACTTATTTTGGGTTCATGCTTTGCTAGCCAGGGCATTCCCAGAATCACCTCAAAGTTCGAGAGATCTGACACGTATAGCAAAATGAACTCTTCGTGCCCAGGGATTTGAAGTTTCACTTCCTCCGTGGCTTGTGTCACCCCTCCTGACTTCAGGGGTCTCCCATCGATAGTCTCCACAGCTAGGGGAGCGTCCAGTTTCCACCGGGAAATTCCATGACGCTTGACTAACTTTACATCAATAAAATTTGTGGAGGCTCCACTGTCAATTAAGGCAGTGGAATTAAACACCACTCCTCTGGAAGTTGTAATCCGAATAGGCAAGACCAACACCCCCTTTGAGGGAGGTTGGATCGTTGGGGGGCCTTTATACAATGCTGCCCCCAGTCCACCGGCCTGCACGTGGACTGGGTGTTCTAGTTTCCCGACGGCTCGGCTTTCCCCCCTTTCAGTCCACAGTCTCTGGCCACATGGCCTGGCTTTGAACAATAAAAGCATAAACGTTCCCGGCGTCATCTTTCCTTTTCTTCTTCCGACAGTCTTGGCCTAGCCCCTCCCTGTCCCTCAGTTGCATTACCTGCCATCCCTGCAGTGGGAAGGATCTTGTTGCGGGATGCCGAGGCTGAGTATCTCGGGACCTCCTGCTTCCTTTCCAGGCGCCTTCCTTCCATCCGGTGATCTATCTGTAGGCATAGCCGGATGAGCCCTGGTAGGTCAGCGGGGGGGGGAGGTCCTGGCCAACTCATCCAGGATTTCAGCATTTAATCCACTCCGGTACATAAACATCAGGGCGGCGTCATTGTAACCAGTTTCCTGGGACAGAATTTTAAAAGCGTTAGTGTACTCGGAAACAGTCCCTTTAGCTTGCTTCAGAGCGCCTAGTTGCCGCGCTACTGTTTCAGCCCTTTGCGGGTCTTGAAACATCTCGGTCATCTCCTGTATAAATCCTCTGTACCTTCCTAAGACAGTATCCTTTCTCACGAGATATGGAGTCACCCATTTTGCAGCTTCTCCCTCCAGGAGGCTAATCACGAAAGCTACTTTAGCCCCATCGTCTGGAAATTCCGTGTGCCTGACATCCAGATATAACTCACATTGAGCCACGAAGGTTGCCAACTGATCACTTTGTCCCACGTATTTTGGGGGCAATCCAATGGGAACCTTTACTACGGCAGCTGGAGGGGCTGTTCGCATCTGGTCTATCGTGGCCTTCAAGGTTTGATTATCCATCTTCAGCACCTTGACTGCTGCTAGCAGGGCTTGAACATCCGTCTGCAAATCAGCTACCTTAGTCCTCAAGAGTTCCACTTCTTCCGTCTCAGAAGTGGGGTTCGTCCCCCCCGCTGCTCCCTTTGACATCTTGTCCCAGTCAAGTGAAGAGAGCGTTGAGGGTGATTTAGGTGGCTCTGTCAAGCTGTCAGGCCCAGGATGTGACTCAGGAACCAGACCAACGGCTGTAGTTAATTCGTGCTTTATTAGGGTAATGTCCAAACAAAGACTGCGTTTTCTCATGAAGCAATACAGGGATACAGGTCCTGCGGCATTGGGAGAAAGTTGACAGAGCAAGGGACTTCTTCCCGCCTGTTCTTTAAGAAGGGGCCAAATGGGCGCGCAATCTTTTGCTCCTCCTTAACTGCCCCTCAGGTACTGCCCGCCTTCCCCCCCTTCTCTCCTGTCTTTTCAGCTGTCTGCGTGTGCGCAATGAGGGGGGAAGCATCACCCCCTCCTCTTCTGAAGTTTGTGATTCCAGGATGGGGGATAGGGGAGGGGCTTATGGTAAACTGCCTCCCCGCTTTTCGGCTGTGAGCAGCCCTCCCTCTTTGCCCTCTTGCTCTGAGCCTGAAAGAGGGGGAGGCGTGAGAATGTCCAGGGAGGGCTCAGGCTCCCCGTTGCTAAGCGACCTTATCACTGGCAGTTCCTCTGTTTCGTCTTCGCTCCAAAGGGGGGAAGTTCCTCCCCCTTCCCTCTGCCATCCATCCGAATACTCTTCTCCCAACTCTCCGGGATCCAGCTCCCCGGGATTGGGACCCCAGCTCTGCCTTCCGACAGTAACAATTTGTAAACGTATCATCCATTAATCCATCTTAAAGCTATCCAGATTGGTGGCCATGACTACTTCTTATGGTAGAGAGTTTCAGAGCTGATTATGCACTGTTTGAGGATGCGCTGCTTTTTGGTCTATCCTGAATGTTCTGATATTCAGCTTCACTGAATGACTGAGTTCAATACTATGAGAGAGGGAGAAAAACCTCTGTCTCCCTTATTGCTCAGACAGATGCCTCTGGAAACGGCCAAGCAAGGCACAAATGCGATATCTGTCAGGTGCTGTTGCTGCAGAGCAACCTTTACACATTGGTTCTGAACCTGAAGGATCCATAAAGCTGTAGCCATAATCATAACCAACAGCCATTCATGGACCTTTTCCACTATTCCCCATGACTTTATTTAATCCTCTTTCAACGCCACGTAACCTGGTAGGTGGATACCTTTGAAACATTAGACTCCTGGGAAAATTTTGGCTTCACTTCTGTTTTTAGTCATGCATTATATTATTTTGCCCAAAGTTGTTTTCCATAGAGCTAAATGGGGCAGGAAATCTGTAATTCCTTAGCACTGACCAGAACATCACTGAACCAATGAAACTGTGAACTCCCGAAAAGCCTGAATGACATGCACCCATAGAGTTCATCAAATGTGGAAAGACATATATAATATGCTTTCTTAAGACCTGGAAAAAGGGGTCAAAGTATCAATTCTTAGGACTTTCTAACTTGTATCTCTGGCGATTTTTATCAGATGCTCTTTGGTAGACCTCATACGATAGATCAGGTGTGCCAGTTTTTTGTGTTATTGGGTGAAGAGTTATTTCCTTCTGAAAACCTTAGAAAGGGGGATTATCTACTCTGCAATTATCAAAATCACTGTAATTGGATTGAGATCTCAAAGCTATGAGACAGAAGCACAGATGAATCAACATCAGAAGCTGGGGAAATGCTCTCCTCCATCTATAAGAACAAGTTTCAAAACAACTCCCAGGCAGAGCTCTTTGGAAGGGTTCTACGAAACATTTGAGAATGCAGATTGCAGTCATTGGAACAGCAAAAATTATTTGACCATTAGGGATTTTCAGGCTGCTCTTGGAGCTAATCTAGTGCTGTGTATCTGCCTCAATGAATGTGTCCAAGTGGGGGCAAGATTTGCTGATAGGTAGATGGATGTTATTGTTGCTACTTATTTTGCTGTTGCAGCTGCCCCAGATTGTCAGCAAAAATGCAGACTACAGATGTGGTCAGCAGCTAAAGGTTAAAAATGACTTTGGCATGCCAGAGATTATTGTCATTGGTGAATTTGTCTCTTTTATAATTCCTTATTTTCAAGAATTTGTATATAATAAAGCTCCAATTCATGCAACAAATTACCAGTAAGTAAATATCTTTTTATATTGAAGACCACACAGATGAATAAAAATTCCAGTTGAAAAGCGTAGTGTGAATATGACAAAATTATTCATTTTCTTGGTCTTTTATTTTTTTAGTACTGCTCTGCCTGATAGCAGAAATTGAATAAATGGTAATGAGCATACTGCTCTTCTCCTTTGATAAACATGCTATAAATGTGTATGGGGACGTCAATACCATTTGTACAATCCGTTCTTCAGAAAGGAAGAGGTGTATATTTGGGGCTTTAATTATTTGTTCAGTGTTCATCCTGCTTTGCTTCCAAACATAAAAACTGCTTTAAATATATGTTATGGTCAGTACAGTATCCTACATCTATATTGATACTGAGCTACTGAGGAACTGTTAACCCAAGTCTCTTCACACCAAAGTTCAACAGAGAAACCACTGCATCAGGGGACATGCCACAATATTTCCCATTCAGCAATTAATGAAATTTCTGCATGATAGAGTCCTGACAGTGTTATATCTTTTGAGGAAGGGCCATCACTCAGTGATAGAGCATCTGTTTTGCATGGAGAAGATCCCAGTTCAATGGCCAAGAAGTCTGGGGAGGGCTGGGAGAGAATCCTGTCTGAAAACCTGGAGAGCTGCTGATGGTCAGGGTAGACAATGCTGACCTAGATGGACACATGGTCAGACTCAGCTTCCTATGTTTCTTGATAAGACATAGATTTTATTGTATCTGGCCAGTAGCAAAGGTTTTACATTCAGTTAGAATCTGAGCTTTCCACACCTACAGATAAATAGCCTAGCACACAGCTTTCACTGAACTGTTGCATTTACTAACAAATGAAGTCCCTGCAGGAGTATGACTCCTACCAATAAATGTATTTCTTGAAAATGAGGAGTAGCTTTCATTGTGCCCCAGTTCAAGAAGTTCAGTGTGAAGGGAGAATCCCAGTTGATTGGGAAAGCCTCAATGTAAATGCAGAAAACATGTTAAGAAGATAGTTAGACCAGAATTATTTTGCTTGATATACTGATTTTGTAAACTACTTAGAGGTTTTGTAACACTCCAGTGGTATATTGATCTTGTTAAATAAATAAAAAATAAAATAATTAAGGGATTGTCATCAATCATGTGAGCATCAGACCATTGTCTGAAGCATGTACAGCCCAGTCCCTGGTTTAATATCCCACTAAGTATAAGAGGCATGAAGGAAAAGAACTAAAACTTGATAGACAGGCCTTTTGTAGTGGCAGAAAGTGGGAGAAGGTATGTATACCTTTATACATTCACTTTTAGAGTATACAGACAACAGGTAGCTGCAGAGACAGAAAGAGAGAGAGATGCACAGAGTGACAGCTCCAACACAAGAACATTGCATCAGTTTCAGAGAAACATGGATAACAAATCACAGTCTTCAAAGGTCTCCTTTGCTTTCCTTGGAAAATTAAAGTGTTGTGTGGGACATGACTCTTTAAAAGACCTAAGATACATATTTTTTACTGCACAACATAATTTCTGGTATATCAGGAAGAGCTTCTAACAGTCAATATATTCACTATAAGTACTTTAAATGTGCATGAAATGTCATTGCAGAATACTGCTGAATTACTACCACCAGGTACTTGTCTTTGTGTTTGCCATGAATGAGATCAACAAGAATGCCAACCTATTACCCAACATCACGCTGTCTTCCATCTTCGCTCAAAATGCTAACAATGAGAGAGGAACCTCTTATGGGACAATGGATCTCCTTTTCCTAAGACATGGCAGCCCCATTAACTATATGTGTGGAAAGTCATTCAAGCTAATGGCCATCATTGGCGGGCTCACACCTCATAACTCCAAACAGATGCCCCACATCTTAAATATCTACAAAATGCCACAGGTGTGTCTGTCTGCCTATATGTACAGGTCTGTCCTAGTATGGGATGTTAGAGGAACAGAGTGATTTATGATGTAGTTAAAAATCTCTGCTCTCAGTTCTGCACAGATCTTGATCCACTCATAGGATAACTACATTTTCTGGGGAAATGCATGCATTGCAGCCTGGGTATTGTGTACCGCTTCTTTAAGAGGCAAACTGATGACCAGTCACATATTGTCTAAAATGATCATATCCGCAGGGTTGTTGGTTGTCCTCTCAGCCAACCCTCAGATCTCCAGTTGCTGCTTCTTAATGCCAGATCGGTACAAAATAAAACCTCCCTCGTCCATGATTTGATTATGGATGAGGCAGCCGATCTGGCATGCATAACCGAGACCTGGGTGGGCGAGCAGGGAGGAGTTAGTCTCTCCCAGCTCTGCCCACCGGGGTATTTGGTTCAGCATCATGGTAGATCTGAGGGTCGGGGAGGTGGGGTTGCTGTGGTCTATAAGAGTTCCATCTCACTCACCAAGCACCATGTCCATGCAGTTACGGGTCTGGAGTGTTTGCACCTTGTGTTGGGCCAGAGGGACAGACTGGGAATCCGTTTGGTGTACCGTCCACCTTGCTGCCCAATGGCTTCCCTAACTGAGCTGACGGAAGTGGTCTCGGAGGTATTGTTGAGATCCCCCAGACTATTAGTACTGGGGGATGTCAACATCCATGCCGAGGCTTCTTTGTCTGGGGCAGCTCAGGACTTCATGGACGCCATGACAACCATGGGGCTGTCTCAACGTGTTAGTGGCCCAACACATACATCGGGGCATACTCTCGACCTTGTTTTTACTACTGGACATGGGGATAGTAATCTGGATGTGGGGAGTCTTACATCTCTCCCTTTGTCATGGTCAGATCACTGCTTGCTGAAGTTTAGACTTTCAGTGGCCTTTTCCCTCTGCAAGGGTGGGGGACCTATTAAAATGGTCCACCCCTGGAGACTAATGAATCCTGATGGTTTTCAAAGGGCTCTGGGGGATTTTCCGGCTGATAGGACTGGCGCTCCTGTCGAAGCCCTGGCTAATCTGTGGAATGCAGAGATGACCCGGGCAGTGGACACGATCGCTCCTGCGCGCCCTCTCCTTTGTAGAGCTCATACAGCTCCTTGGTATACTCTGGAGCTAAGAGCGATGAAGCAAGATAGGAGACGGCTTGAGCAGAGTTGGAGACGAACTCCCGACGAATGCAATTATGTGCTGGTTTGTGCTTCTACCAAGCGGTATGTAGGAGCGGTGAGGGCGGTGAAGAAACAACATTTCGCCGCCACTATTAAGTCATCTCTCTCCCGCCCAGCGGAGCTTTTTAGAGTTGTCCAAGGGCTACTCCATCCTGGCCTACAGGACATGGCAGATACATCGGTAGCCCGCTGCAATGAGTTTGCTGAGCACTTCCAGCATAAGATCTTATGCATTCGTCGGGACCTAGATTCCCATTTTATGACAGTTAGTCCTAATGAGGTGTCTGGAGCACAGTCTAGTCATGTTTTGTTGGATGAGTTTCAGTCGGTTCAGTTCGAGGACGTGGACAAGGTGCTTGGACAGGTACGTGCAACCACTTCAGTACTTGATCCTTGCCCCTATTGGCTTATAAAAACTAGCAAGGATGGAACAGCTAGCTGGGCCAAGGAAGTGATAAATGCCTCTTTACGAGAGGGAGTGGTCCCTGGCTGTCTGAAAGAAGCGGCGGTGAGACCACTCCTGAAAAAACCTTCCTTGGACCCAGAGGACTTTAACAACTATAGACCAGTGGCAAATGTTCCATTCTTGGGCAAGGTCTTGGAACAAGTGGTTGCTGACCAGCTCCAGGCGCTATTGGATGAAACCGATTATCTAGATCCATTTCAGTCGGGTTTCAGACCCGGTTTTGGCACTGAGACGGCCTTGGTCGCCCTGTGTGATGACCTATGTCGGGAGAGAGACAGAGGGAGTGTAACTCTGTTGATTCTCCTTGATCTCTCAGCGGCTTTTGATACCATCGACCATGGTATCCCTCTGGAGAGGCTTGCGGAGTTGGGTGTTGGAGGCACTGCTTGGCAGTGGTTCCGCTTCTACTTGGCGGGCTGTCTCCAGAAGATAATACTTGGGGAACATTGCTCGACCCCGTGGGTTCTCCAATATGGGGTCCCGCAGGGTTCGGTCTTGTCTCCCATGCTTTTTAACATCTATATGAAGCCGTTGGGTGCGGTCATCCGGAGTTTTGGAGTGTGTTGTCATCAGTACGCTGATGACATGCAGCTCTACTTCTCCTTCTCATCTTCTTCAGGTGAGGCGGTCAATGTGCTCAACCATTGTCTGGACGCAACAATGGACTGGATGAGAGCTAACAAACTGAGACTCAATCCTGATAAGACTGAGATGCTGCTGGTGGATGGTTTCTCTGGTCAGATGGTGGATACATACCCTGTCCTGGACGGGGTTACACTCCCCCTAAAGGATCAGGTTCGTAGTTTGGGAGTCATTTTAGACTCTTCCCTATCACTTGAGGCTCATGTAGCCTCGGTGGCACGGAATGCGTTCTACCAACTTCGGTTGGTAGCCCAACTACGTCCCTATCTGAGTAAGGAGGACCTTACATCAGTGGTTCATGCTCTGGTAACCTCACGTTTGGACTACTGCAACGCGCTCTACGTAGGGCTACCTTTGAAGACGGTTCGGAAGCTACAGCTAGTGCAAAATACGGCGGCCAGACTGCTAACAAGAACTAAGCGGTCTGAGCATATAACACCTGTTCTGGCTCACTTGCACTGGCTTCCAATATGCTACCGGGCCAGATTCAAAGTGTTGGTACTAACCTATAAAGCCTTATACGGTGCGGGACCACGATACCTGCAGGAACACCTCTTCCGTTACGAACCTGCTCGTACACTACGGTCTACTACGAAGGCCCTCCTCCGGGTCCCAACCCATAGGGAGACCCGGAGGGTAGTAACAAGATCTAGGGCCTTTTCAGTGGTGGCCCCCGTATTGTGGAATAGTCTCCCCAAGGAGGTATGCCTGGCGCCGACACTATTATCTTTTCGGCGCCAGGTTAAAACCTTTCTCTTCTCTGAGGCATTTTAATCTAAGTTATTTATGTAAATGCTGTAATTTTTATTTTAGATGGCGTACTTTTATATTTGTTATACTGATTCTGTAATTTTATTATTGTATATGTTTCTATGTTTGCCGCCCAGAGAGCTGTTTGCTAGTCGGGCGGGATATAAGCTGAATAAAATAAATAAATAAATAAATAATAAATCATTGCTATTGTTCTTAGCTCACTTATGGCTCCTTTGACCCTTCATTGAGTGAAAAAACACAGTTCCCTTCTGTCTATCGGATTATTCCAAATGAAAGTCCTCAGTATGCTGGGATAGTTCAACTGCTTCAGCATTTTGGATGGACCTGGATTGGAGTTATTGTTTCAGAGGATGACAGTGGAGAAATGTTATTGAGGATTCTCATTCCTTGGCTGCTCCAGAACAATATTTGTTTTGCTTTTAAGGAAATACTGAAGGACCCCTGGAGAGTATCAGTGCAAAATGAGAAGGCATTGGAAAGAATAAGTTATCTATCAACCAAAACCAATGTGATTCTTGTTCATGGGGATTCACGGTCTATGGAAGGCTTCCGAATGATTCTGTTTTATCTTGAACATTTTCAAAAGAAACCAATAGAGAGAGTTTGGATCATAACAGCACAGTGGGATTTTGCAACTGTGCTGGATAGTCGTACATTCACACCGAAATCCTTCAATGGCACTTTGTCTTTCACGCTCCACACAAATTATGTGGCAGAATATGAAAAGTTCCTTGAGACTTTAAATCCTTATCAATCTATGCATTATTTGATCCCACAATTCTGGTCCCGTGCATTTAGGTGTGCATTCCTCACATATAAGCTCTACCTGGAAGCTCTAGGAGACTGTACTGGGGAAGAGAAGTTGAGGAACCTCCCTGGAACTGAGTTTGAAATGGGGATGTCTGGTCAGAGCTACAGTATCTACAATGCTGTCTATGCTGTTGCACATGCTCTTCATGCCATGATTTCATCAAGATCTAAGAAGAAGGCAATGGGAGATGGAGCCACAAGGAACCTTCTCAATATTCATCCATGGCAGGTAGGATCCTCCTGTCCATCTCTAATGTATGGTCATATATGTCTTTTACTGGCTGAAATCAGGTTTTTTTTTTTTTCAGTGCAGCAATTCATTGACTTTGATTGGAGTCAGGAAAAAAATCATTTTGCATGGCTTGAATCACTCCCTTGGTTTATGATGGTCTGTTTCTTTGAATAGATTTGAAATATGCTATACTAGTATTGCAAAACCTGCTGCCCTTTGATGTTTTTGACTACAGCTCCCATCAATATGCCCAATGGTCAGGAATGATGGGAGCTGTACTTCAAGACATGTGGAGGGTTCCAAGTTGGGGAAGGCTGTCCTAAAGGAAGGCTATACAACTTGCAATCTTAATACAACCAGAATGATCAACATATTTTAGCCTGCGGGAAACTGGAAATCTCTCCACACCCCACACCCCTATTTCTCCCACACACACACACACCCCATGACTGGCTGATTGGCAACCATGACTGAAAAAACATTTTCTTTAGTAACCTCTTTGATTCATTGGCTGCCTTATTTAGCTGAATCCATCTGTAGATCAAACTCAGGAATGTTTGTATGTTATTAATATTAATTCTGGAGTGCCAAAGGAAGGAATAGGGCAATGAACTGTGGGTTTCTTTGAAATATTATTAATTTTGATGCATGTTTATTAAGGAAATCAAAAACAAAATGAAGAGGGGGACAGAAAAAGGGGATGGGAGAGAGAGAGAGAGAGAGAGAGAGAGAGAGAGAGAGAGGACGGGAAAAATACACCCATCAGCTCACAGCAACAGTACAACAAACATAAATACAGCCTTCTTAGCTGAAACATACAGATTAATATATGCCATCTCAGTGTCCCAATAGGTACCCAAGCAAAGATGATGTTTTTTTAAAAGTATGGTAAATTGTAGTATGGGCATTAAGAACTTCAGACCATTGCATAATAGATGGTGGGCATTTGTCCTTCGAGGCTCAAAATAATCTTAGTGTCCATAAGTGCTTGTAAAATCTACTGTTGTCCTGCCATTAATCCCCATACTACAGGAATATGTTGTAAAAGTACATTAACATCCACATATATCAAGGATTTCTCCAATACAATGTTGATGCAGACAAAAACTTCAGTCCAAAAATAAAACAACAGTAGATATGTCCACCTCATATGCCTCAGCAAGGAATTTCCAGCATTACACCTCCAGCATCTACATGAGTTAGACAGTGCCTTCCTCTAGAGATGTTGTGGAGTCCAGTATTCCCAAAATATCAGTTGTTGCTGAATCTGGATACAGGGCAAGCCGAGGGGAACTGGCTGTGGCATACCAGAAGCATCTGGAGAGCATCTTGCTCAGGGACCATGGAAGATAATTCTGAAAGGAAGCAAGAAAACACAGATCGTCTGAAACAGCTCGGTGCTTGAAAGCTGATGCCTGGCCCTTCTCTCCAAGATAACATTATATCTAGTAAATTCACAGGTTTTAACATGAACCTCAAAGAGAGCATATTCTCCTTAGGCTGCCCTTGACTAAATTTGAAACAATACATAATGTTATATGTACCAACTTGGACCCTGCACTCGGCATCGAAGGCCCTTCTTCATGTGCCCCCATCAAAGGAGGTGGAAAGAGTGGCAACACGAGAATTGGCCTTCTCACTGGTGGCCCCGTTTGTGAAATGCTCTCCCCACATTGAAACCACCATCTCAAACATACTACTCAACACAGAAACACACATACCACTCAATCCCCTCACAAATATGCCTCCCCAAATTGAACGCCACCCTGCCCTCAACACCCTCCAAGATACCCGGTCCCACATTGAACCAATACTGGAACTTCATGAGAATTATAATAGTGATTGTCTTCCTTTATTTAACTTCACATGACAATACTTTCCTGTGTACCAATTGCCATTTCTTTCCCCCGTCCAATAGTCAAACCACTAGACCAACGATTCTCAAAGTTTCTACCCCCAATGCTCACTGGAGACAGCTGGAAATTACTGAAGCCCACCAATCACAAAATGGTAGAAGGTAGAAACAGAGTTTCTCCTAATCAACTGGCAATTATTAGTATAATTATAGTTATTAATTATAATTTTCAACTGATATATGATATTGGGAAGTACTAAATTATTTGCCACAGTGTTTTCCTTGTGGCAAGGAGGTCCATAGATCAATTTTCCTCAAGATAAGTATGGACATTTGATCTGGAGGGTTTGTGATGGCTTTCCCTTGATATTATACAAAATTTGCAGATCAGGAGGCTCTAAGCAGAGATGGCCTTTGTCTTCTATATTTTACTCTCCTCAACCCCACATGCTTCTCTAAGTATTTTTACCCATCTCCTGTAATTTCTTCTTCCATTCTTCTTTCATACTCACCCTGTACCTCATTCCTCCCCTCCACCAAAAAACTGCTAGTTTTTTAACCCTCTTCCCTGCTTCTTTTATATTCACATCCTCCTCTTACAACTTTCCCCTCTTACAACTTTCCTTTTTATTCCCAGATTATTTATATATGTATTTATTATTAATTCATATTGATCTTTCTATCTCACTTTCTAATTTCATTCAACACCTTCTCTAACCCTTCTCCTCACTTAAAAAAAAAAAAACACCATTGTCTCCCAGCCACTTTTACTCAGCATATAAGAAGTCTCTGGTGCTGGCTTTAGTTCAACCAAAAGGCTACGGCAGGCTAGGAGATGGGGCAAGCATGTGAGGAGGCACTGGGCAGACTCTGGCTCTGGGTCCCACCCTGACAGTGGCCCTAAACTCACTGGTGGATCTGAGTCCACAGTTTGAAAAACACTGCACTAGACCATATTGCCTGCCAAATTTGTACCACCATAGTGCTCCTTTCCAAAATGAAGAGGCACTGTGGTGTAGTGGCTTGTTAAAGATGTGATATGTGGTTCACAGGAATACATTGCCACAGTCACTATATTTGGGGGAGAAAGCCTGTGAGTATGTGTATGTGTGATGAACCTGTGGGTGAGATGTAAGTATGAAGATCCTGGGAGGTGACGTTTCTGGCACAGGGGAAATGAATGAAGTTAATTAAAGAGGAACTGATTGCAGGGGAATCACGGGCAGTCATTTTGTGACAGGTCAGGCCAAGTTAGGGCACCAATTTTGTACTGTAGGCTATGACAGTTTCTCAAACTTCAAGATGTGCCCACAGTGCCCACTGGAACATTTGTTCTAGAAGTTATGGTAGAGAAATTAGAGAGCTGTTTTTGTGCATGTTTGTGTATAGCAAATAAATGCCCCAAATTTCATGGAGACTAGCTCAGTTTGTTGTGTTGCGATGAAATGCTGAAGCGATATGCCCAAAGAATAAGGCGCCAAACAATCCAGAATGCCCTCGAACGTAGAATAATGATGGACAACAGCAGCTATGTATACATGGATCTTTACTGATTCCTAAGACAAAGGCTACTTGATAATACAATTCTCTTACTCCGACTAACATCCCCCACACCTTGAGATTTGTCTCCCAAGGCTTTATACACTTTTGGTTCAGTGCCAGCTGCAGTTTGTCCTTGGACAGCTGCACAGTTTTAACCCATTACTTGTCTTTCTGGAAACACTTCACTGTCCAGAAGCCTACAGCTCCCACCTTTCCATAAAGACAAGATACAGATTAATACACAGTTTTCAAACATAATTCTCATTTGTTACATTCATGTTACATTTGTTCATTTTGGTTAGGTTTATTACAAGTGAAATATGCAGTTCCTTCTTTCGCCTTTATTTCGTTTGGGGCTTGTATTGAACTAATGTGAAATCTTTCAGGTGGTTTACCTAAGTTTTCCCTTGTTGATTTTCTTAGTGTCATGTGAGTTTCAGTCTCTGGTGTGCTATTTGCGGTATGACTAGCAAGAGTTTGTTCTATCTCCTCTTGTTTTATTCCTGTCTCTATTTCTGTCTCCATTTCTGTGTTTTCGTTATCACTCTGAGTGTTTTCTAGTTCAACATACACAGTTTTATCCCATTCTTGTTCTTGGGCTTTGACACTCCTACTTAGCACAACCCTGCTATATTTCAGTAACTAGACTCAATAATATGCATTCTGGAACCCTACCATATATCCTTTGTCTGCTCTGTGAGCCAATTTCCCATTGCGTTTCCCCTTTGGAATATGCACCCAGCATTTTGCTCCAAACCTCACAATGTGTTGTAATTTGGGTTTCTTCCCATGTAGACGTTCATATGGTGACATGTTGAGTACTCTATGAAACAACCTATTTTGTATATAGTTTGCGTATAACACGCATTCTCTCCAAAATGCTTTCTGTAGCTCTGAGTCTTTTAACATGGCTCTCATGGCATCCTGCAGAGTCCTATTTTTTCTCTCTGCTATGCCGTTCTGAAACGGGGAAAATGGGGCTGTTAATGCATGTTCTATTCCCTTCTGTACTAGATACTGTTCAAATGATTTCCCAGTGAATTCCCCACCTTGGTCTGAGCGTATTTGCCGTATGTGTTTGCCATGCTGCACTTCAATTTTCTTTATGAACTGTTTCAATTTCCTTTCTGCTTCATCCTTAGATTTCAACAAATAAACAGTACAGAATCTGGTATAATCATCGACTATTACAAGATAATATTTCG
Source organism: Rhineura floridana (assembly GCF_030035675.1). Taxonomy (NCBI): domain Eukaryota; kingdom Metazoa; phylum Chordata; class Lepidosauria; order Squamata; family Rhineuridae; genus Rhineura; species Rhineura floridana. The sequence goes on from NC_084490.1 coordinate 14,574,322, forward strand.
CTCCACCCTGTGATCTCTGAAAGGGTCCTGCCAGATCAATGTGTATTGTTTGATATGGTCCGTTTGTTTCACTTTTAGCTTCTTTTGGTATGGGAGCTACTGTGGCCTTAGTTTGGTTGCATATCTCACAATCTATATGCTTGTTGCACTCCTTGAATGTTATGTCTTCGCTATGTTCTGGCGTCTTACTAATAGTGCCAAAACAAGCATGTCCTAGTTTCCTATGCCATAGGTGAATGCACCTATCATGAGGCTTTTCATTCGTAATCATTGATATGTGTTCTCTCTGTGATCATACTGTGAGTAGCCCCTGAGTCTACTATCCACTCAATATTGTCTTTGTTTATGCAGCTTTCAGTCTTGCACTTGTCAGCACTTACCAGCTGCACGTACGATGGCTTTCTCCCTCGTCCTTTTCTTTTCACCTCACAGCCCTTTTGTAGATGCGTATGTGAACCACATATATAACAGGCTTTCAGTCCAAAAGTTCTCGTACTTATGTCAGTTCTTTCAGTTCTTCTTTCTTGTTTCCGATCCTCTCTCTCTTTCCTCTGCTTCCTTTCGCCTTTCCCATTCCTGGATCAACTTTCCCGAAACATACTGGACAGTCAGCCCTTCATCTGACATTGCTTCCAATGAACATACTACAGAGTCCCAGGAGCTATTCAATGAAGAGAGAATGATATATACCTGTTGCAATTGTGTATGAACTACATTCCTTTCTTGCAATTCAGCAAACAGCTTCTTAATCTCCAGAAGATGTGTAGACATTTTTACGTCATCATTCAGTCTCATTTGGTATAGCTTTCTTGCCAAATGTATTTTGCTGCTGGCTGTTTTTCTTACGTGCACCTCGTTAAGAGCAGTCCATATAAGCCTGGCTGTCGGCCTATCTTGAATATGAAGCAACTGTGAATCATCAACTGCCAAGATAATAAACAACCTTGCCTTTTCATCCGTACGAATCCACTGCTCCGGTGGCGGCACGGTTGGGGGTTCGTGTATCACTACTTGCCATAAATCCTCCTTTGTCAGAAATGCTTGCATCCTCAAACGCCAACTTAAGTAATTCGTTTCTGTTAGCCGTTCCAGAGGCATGCCAGCCGAAAGCGAAACTGCCATCCTGTCTGCAGCTGCTTTCCATGACTACACACACACTGTACTTTGATTGCTGTTCTCTCTGAGCTATCTGGGTTATTTCCTCGGACAGTCTGGGTTATGCCTCTGGATATTTCCTCGGACAGTCTGGGTTATGCCTCTGGATAATCTGGGCTATATCCTTGGGCAATCTGGGCCATAACCCTTGTTGTGTTGCGATGAAATGCTGAAGCGATATGCCCAAAGAATAAGGCGCCAAACAATCCAGAATGCCCTTGAACGTAGAATAATGTTGGACAACAGCAGTTATGTATACATGGATCTTTACTGATCCCTAAGACAAAGGTTACTTGATAATACAATTCTCTTACTCCGACTAACATCCCCCACACCTTGAGATTTGTCTCCCAAGGCTTTATACACTTTTGGTTCAGTGCCAGCTGCAGTTTGTCCTTGGACAGCTGCACAGTTTTAACCCATTACTTGTCTTTCTGGAAACACTTCACTGTCCAGAAGCCTACACAGTTTACCTGGGATATATAAAGCTGTAAAATGGTTGTGTCCTTCTGGTCCATTGGATCTGCTAATAACATATGTTGGGGAGGTAGGAGCAAAGTGACAACTCAGGGAAAAATGAGGTCATTTTTGAGTCCCGAGGAAGCCAGTCTGCCAGACAGAGGGATCACTGATCACTGCGAGCAGGGAGGTAAAAGAATAAAGTATAGTGCAGTCCTGTGTATGCTTACTCAAAAGTAAACCTTGCTGAACCATAGCAATTCATCCAGTTGAATTCATTTGCACATATTTATGGAGGTAATGACACATCTTCCCCACTTAAAAAACAATGACACTAGTATTATCAGGCTCAGTGGAGGCTGGTCCATTAGGGCACACAGGGCACTACTGCCTCACCAACCTCATTCTGCCATCAGCCCACAAGTCCAGTGGGTGGAACCCCCTGTCAGCTTTCTTCTCCTTAGTCTCAGAGTTACCCTTGTGGAAGTCAACAGGAAGGAAGATGGGGACAGAATCAGAATTAGGACTTATCCACATGGGAGTATACCTTCGTGCTAAAGATGCTGCTTTTGCCATTGTGATAGATTTGCAAGGTCCACACTTCGTAGCTTCAAATCCACTGTTTTCCAATGACACGAGTAGGCATTCCTCTGTGAATGATTAGTGCCACTGTTTTCTTGTGGCTCCATCCTCTAATTTTATATGTTTACTCCCTCAGGTTCAAGGCTGAAGCTGGGACAGCATATAGGTGTGAAATTGACAAGAAAAATGAAACTGACAACCCCCCCTTCTCCATTGTCCCAGCCTAGACGGATGAGGGGGACTGAGTGAAAAGTCAAAGTAGGCAGCGGCTGTGGCAGCTTTTGCGGGTGGCACAGAGACAGGAAGGGGGCAATGGGGCATTAAAAGAGAGCATGCCCAATAAAAAAAAAACATCGAAGTACAGTGCCTACAATGAGAAGCACTGCTCTATAACTGCTTCACAGCTTCTAATTGCCTGCAACGTCATGTGAACCATGCAAATTACAAGGGAATGCAAGTAGCACCAGACATACACTAAATCACCATGTGGGTGAGTCCTTAGTTGCCTTTCCATCATTGATTCTGCCTCCACCTGCTGTCCTCTCTCACCTCCTGCATAAACAGCCCCAATGGACACCAGCCACCACTGGTTAGGCTCTTGGCCAAACGTTCTGCTTCATGCTGTAACACTGTGACTTGCATTTTGTACTGCTAAATGTATCCTTCATAACAAATTGCAGTGCAGAGCAGAGTTCAGTGTGTGAATGGAAAGGAGTGTATAACTGAGGCTAACAATTATTTTAAAAAATGAATAGTTAACACAACTATTTTCACATTTAAGAAACCCCAATATTTATTTTTAAAATCCCAGACAAATTCAATGATTTAAAATAAATCTGCCAGCTGTATTATTATTATTATTATTATTATTATTATTATTATTATTATTATTATTATTATTATTATTATTATTATTATTATATCCCACCCTTCCTCCCTACAGGATCCCAGTTTAAGTTTTAGATTAGGGTTAATGCTCTCTCATGTTGGCTCAAGCTGTCCAAATTCAGGAAACTGGCAGTTAAGGTTTATATCATCAGCAGTGATGTCGTGCAATGTCATAACTCATGCTTCTTTACAACTTAGCCTCCACAGATCTTAGCTTCAGGAAGGTTTTAATGTTTTTAGTTACTGTAAACTGTCCAGAGAGCTTCGGCTATGGGGCGGTGTATAAATACAATAAAAATAAATAAATGTCTAGAGAATGGAGTACCTGAGACCAGCAAACATGTTCCATATAAACAGATTTGGAGCATCAGGTAGCCACTTGTGTCACTTATATATTTGTACACCTCAACCGTGACTTCCCTTAAAATACCACATGCTAGCACCTGCCAACTTGCATTAGAACACTCCCTTTAAACACTTACTCAGGTCTTTCTATACACATGAGGAATGAGATCAGTATTGGCCGATGTGGTGGAGCAGAATCACAGAACCACTTTCCCTGGCACTGGCATCACGGCAAGTTATCTGTATGGGGCAGAGAAGACAACAAATTCCAGGGAAATCACAGTAGCTCTTTTCCATCACTGACCTCAGTTCATGTTTTTTTCTTCTCCAATGTAGCTTCACTCCTTCCTGAAATACGTCCGCTTCAACAATAGTGCTGGGGAAGAAATATTTTTTGATAAAAATGGAGAGTTGGCAGCTGGATATGATATCATCAACACCATCACATTCACCACTCAGTCCATCCACAAAAATCATGTTGGAGGGATTAACCCCCAGGCTCCCAAAGGAAAACAGTTCACCATCAATAGAAGTGCCACTGTGTGGAATCACAAATTTAACCAGGTGGGGAAAAAAACACCATTATTTCCTCAGAATTGTAGGGCTATGGACAGTCCCAAAACCAATTTCTGGCTGGTGCAAGACCAAAACCTGTCCACAGAAGTGGAACAATCCCTTTCCATTCTCATTCCATGCAGATATTTTAGGAGGAAACTGAAGGAAAAATACAATCCACACATGGCGCTTTTTACAACAATAATAATAATAATAAATTACCATAAGGTTGTCTGAAGGCTTCCTCTGTCCCTTGATTTATTTTGAAAAGGAATCATAAGTACCTACAACTTGCTGGCTTGTACATAGAGCTCCTGCTGACATGCACCTTTGAAACAAAGGTAGTCCTTCTAGGAGTGATGGGGCTTACAGATGTGTGGCCAATATCAGGGTGAATTTATTATAAAAATGTACAGAAAATATAGTGCATATATATCCCAATTTATTTAAAAAAAAATCCTCCAGAGAATGATGGCACATCTTCGAGATGAGTCAGGGGGACTTGTTTTGTTGACACCAGAAAAGGCAGAGAGGCAGACCACAGGCAGGGATGGAAATTTGGCTCTCTCAGTTTCTCACTTTTCTGTTAAATTCAGTTCTCTACATTTCTGCAGCAATCTGCGATTTTTTTTAAAAAAAAATCTTCATGAAAATTCTCCACCATTTTTGTGTGAATTTCTCCAAATAAACACATTTTTGTAGGCAGATTTGACAAAGGTACACATTTTGCAAGTCATTTCTTATCACATCATTTTATTTTATTTATTTATCATATTTATTAGTCGCCCATCTGGCTGGTTGTCCAGCCACTCTGGGCGACGTACAGAATAAAAAACATACAAATGCATTAAAACATTGAAATCTCAAAGAGTAGTAGTAAAACCTAACCCACCCCAAAAGCCTGTCTGAAGAGCCAGGTCTTCAAGGGCCTTTTGGCATGTTATTTTCACTCATATATTTATTTTTATGTACACTTTCCCCTAATACATGTGTTTTTATAAATATTGTTTAGTTGGTGAACTGCATCCCAAAATGCTAATAAATGCGAATTTCGAAGGATGGCTGTGTTTTGGTTCTCATATTGTTTTGGAAAGCGCGAATTTGATAAATTCTGCTTGAAATGTGAACTGAATCAAAATTCTCACCTATCCCTAACCACAGACAACCTCATATGAGATCAAAAAGTGGGGGGGGGGGCTTGCAATTTATTGATTCTAGGTTTGGGGGGTAAGGCACACAAACTAATTCCACACAATAATAGGTATGGTAAGAATAATGTGATTACACACCGGGCATCATTTCTGGCAGATTACTACCCCATCACCATATAAGTTCCAAAATCACAAAAGGATGATTGTTTAGGTCTAGTCTTTATAACGGAGAAGCTTGGCCTTTGTTTATATAACACTTCATGTGGCTGAGCCCAAAGCTAATGATTGTCTGCTGAAACTGCTTGAGCAGAGAGTGGAATTAGGGTCCAGAGTTTCAAAGCTCAGCTCACTGGTTGGCCTTTTGCAACCCTTCACAACATTTACAATGCCAGCTCATAAGGGGGCATTCAGAGTAAACCCACTGAAGTTAATAGACATGACTAACTTAGGGTTCTTAATTTCAATGGGTCTGCTTTGAGTAAGAGTTACTTGAATACAAGCCATATAGATTCCCACTGCTCTCTTATATAACGTATGAACATGTATACTGGGATGAATAATATATATTTATGTTTGCAAACATCAAAAGTAAGACTAGGGCATTCATATTTTACATGGGAAGAACAAAAGGGCATCCATCCTCCATAAACTTGGTAAACTGTCAATCAACTGAGATCACCATGACATCAGGAGTCATGACATCAAGTGTTCTATGAGTTCAAGCCATGCAGCAAAGGAATTTCAATACCCCACTTTCGGGTAGAGATGAGCTCCAATGGTGACTGCACATGGGAAGTTGCAAAGTGAAAGCAAGCTAAGTGGGGCTTGGATTTTGCTTCAGATTTAAAATGCACTGATTGCCAGGGAACAATTTGGATCACATTTTATGACTCCAAATTTTCCTTTGAAACTGCAACTTAGGAGAACCCTTGCCATATACGTCTTGCAGACCAGAGATTTAACACTGTTTGTTTAGAAACTAAGTCCTTTCTTTCTGGGAATTATTAGATCCTACCCAAATCCACATGTGTTGAGAGTTGCCATCCTGGACACAGTAGGATCATGCAACAGGGGGAACAGATCTGCTGTTATGATTGTCCTCAGTGCTCTGAAGGAACAATTTCAAAGCTGATGGGTAAGTAGAGTAGAAACTGGGAACATCCAATGAAAATGAACATTGGAAGGTTCAAGACAAAGGAAGGTATTTCTTTGCACAGCTATACTATGGAATTCACTCTTAAAAGAAACTGTGATGTCCATCAACTTGTATGTCTTTAAAAGGGGATTAGACAAATACATGAAGTATTATACATACTGTTGAGCTCAGGTTCATCACTTACTGCCCACAGCATCACACAATGACTTTGATGTTTAAATGGAACTCCTAAGGTGAGGTGTATAGAATGCACTGCAGTAATTTGATATGGAAGATGCCAGCACATGAATGCCGGTTGTCAGGCTGTCCCATTCCGGAAACAGTTGTATATGTCTCATCATCCACAGCTCGTAAAAAGTGTGCTCCTAGTCACTGAGGTCACCTGAACCTTGCAGAGATGGATCCAGAAGCAACCCAAGAAGTGGAAATAGTTAATGTGGATATCTGTGGACTAAATTTACATATAAATCTATATCTGCAGTGACAAAGCAATTGCTGTTAAATGTTGCTCAGAAATGGCATTTAACCTATGTAAATCTATCCTATATGTGTAAGACTGCCTCCACCCATTTTACCCATATGTGGTGGAAGTGTAGTGAACCTCTGAAGTTCTGGGGCTCAATGTATTCAGAAATGGCGAAGTTTACAAATATGTATATATATATACACACATCTTATTCTCTCCCTTTCTCCCTTTAAATATATTTATTTCATTTTATTCAATGTGCATACCGATTTTCTGCACAAGTGCACTAAAAAGTGGCTCACAACACAATAGGAAGAAATGCATATCAATTCATTTTTCATTGGCAATCACTCGTGGCTGAGTAAGATTGTCTTCCAAGATAAGTCATAAGAACATAAGAACATAAGAAGAGCCTGCTGGATCAGGCCAGTGGCCCATCTAGTCCAGCATCCTGTTCTCACAGTGGCCAACCAGGTGCCTGGGGGAAGCCCGCAAGCAGGACCCGAGTGCAAGAACACTCTCCCCTCCTGAGGCTTCTGGCAACTGGTTTTCAGAAGCATGCTGCCTCTGACTAGGGTGGCAGAGCACAGCCATCATGGCTAGTAGCCATTGATAGCCCTGTCCTCCATGAATTTGTCTAATCTTCTTTTAAAGCCATCCAAGCTGGTGGCCATTACTGCATCTTGTGGGAGCAAATTCCATACTTTAACTATGCGCTGAGTAAAGAAGTACTTCCTTTTGTCTGTCCTGAATCTTCCAACATTCAGCTTCTTTGAATGTCCACGAGTTCTAGTATTATGAGAGAGGGAGAAGAACTTTTCTCTATCCACTTTCTCAATGCCATGCATAATTTTATACACTTCTATCATGTCTCCTCTGACCCGCCTTTTCTCTAAACTAAAAAGCCCCAAATGCTGCAACCTTTCCTTGTAAGGGAGTCGCTCCATCCCCTTGATCATTCTGGTTGCCCTCTTCTGAACCTTTTCCAACTCTAGAATATCCTTTTTGAGATGAGGCGACCAGAACTGTACACAGTATTCCAAATGCGGCCGCACCATAGATTTATACAATGGCATTATGATATCGGCTGTTTTATTTTCAATACCTTTCCTAATTATCGCTAGCATGGAATTTGCCTTTTTCACAGCTGCCTCACACTGGGTCGACATTTTCATCGTGCTGTCCACTACAACCCCGAGGTCTCTCTCCTGGTCGGTCACTGCCAGTTCAGACCCCATGAGCGTATATGTGAAATACAGATTTTTTGCTCCAATATGCATAATTTTACACTTGTTTATATTGAATTGCATTTGCCATTTTTCTGCCCATTCACTCAGTTTGGAGAGGTCTTTTTGGAGCTCTTCGCAATCCCTTTTTGTTTTAACAACCCTGAACAATTTAGTGTCATCAGCAAACTTGGCCACTTCACTGCTCACTCCTAATTCTAGGTCATTAATGAACAAGTTGAAAAGTACAGGTCCCAATACTGATCCTTGAGGGACTCCACTTTCTACAGCCCTCCATTGGGAGAACTGTCCGTTTATTCCTACTCTCTGCTTTCTGCTTCTTAACCAATTTCCTATCCACAAGAGGACCTCTCCTCTTATTCCATGACTGCTAAGCTTCCTCAGAAGCCTTTGGTGAGGTACCTTGTCAAACGCTTTTTGAAAGTCTAAGTACACTATGTCCACTGGATCACCTCTATCTATATGCTTGTTGACACTCTCCAAGAATTCTAATAGGTTACTGAGACAGGACTTTCCCTTGCAGAAGCCATGCTGGCTCTGCTTCAGCAAGGCTTGTTCTTCTATGTGCTTAGTTAATCTAGCTTTAATCATACTTTCTACCAGTTTTCCAGGGACAGAAGTTAAGCTAACTGGCCTGTAATTTCCGGGATCCCCTCTGGATCCCTTTTTGAAGATTGGCGTTACATTTGCCACTTTCCAGTCCTCAGGCACAGAGGAGGACCCAAGGGACAATTGTTAAAGACCCAAGTCTTTAACAATGAGTCTATAAGTGACTGTGGATCCCAATTCTGGATCCACACAGCCTCTCACAGTGAGGACATAGGCTTCCAGATAGAAGATGGTCAATGATCCAAACAAAAAATTCAGTTTGATCATATAAAAGTTATAATATCTTAAACACATTATAAAATAAGCTATCAAGACATAGAAAGGGGATTCCAGAGGATGCAGTAATTACCGAACTATTGCCTTAATATCCCATGCAAGTAAAGTGATGCTCAACATTCTACAACAAAGGCTCTTACCATATATGGAGCGAGAAATGCCAGTCCAAGCTGGATTTAGAAAGGAAGAGGCACCAGAGATCATATCGCAAACATAAGTTGGATAATGGAATGGAGCAAGGGATTTCAGAAGAAAATCACCCTGTGCTTTATAGACTACAGCAAAGCCTTTGACTGTGTAGAATAGATCATGAAAAACTATGGAATGCTTTAAAAGAAATGGGGGTGTCACAGCATCTGATTGTCCTGGTGTGCAACCTATACTCTGCACAAGAGGCTACTGTAAGGACAGAATATGGAGAAACCGATTGGTTCTCCATCGGAAAGGGTGTGAGACAGGGTTGTATTTTATCACCCTATTTGTTTAATCTGTATGCAGAACATATACGGAAAGCGGGATTGGACCAAGATGAAGGAGGTGTGAAAATTGGAGGGAGATGATGCAGTAAGGTATGCAGTAAGAGTATGGTATGATACCATACCCTTAGCAGAAACCAGTAATGATTTAAAACAAATGCTGATGAAAGTTAAAGAGGAAAGCACAAAAGCAGGACTACAGCTGAATGTCAAGAAGACTAAAGTAATGACCACAGAAGATTTATGTAACTTTACAGTTGACAATGAGGACATTGAACTTGTCAAGGATTATCAATACCTTGGCACAGTCATTAACCAAAATGGAGACAATAGTCAAGAAATCAGAAGAAGGCTAGGACTGGGGAGGGCAGCTGTGAGAGAACTAGAAAAGGTCCTCAAATGCAAAGATGTACCACTGAACACCAAAGTCAGGAACATTCAGACCATGGTATTCCTGATCTCTATGTATGGATGTGAAAGCTGGACAGTGAAAAAGGCGGATAAGAGAAAAAATCAATTCATTTGAAATGTGGTGCTGGAGGAGAGCTTTGTGCATACCATGGACTGCGAAAAAGACAAATAATTGGGTGTTAGAAAAAATTAAACCAGAACTGCCACTAGAAGCTAAAATGATGAAACTGAGGTTATCATACTTTGGACACATCATGAGAAGACATGATTCACTAGAAAAGACAATAATGCTGGGAAAAACAGCAGGGAATAGAAAAAGAGGAAGGCCAAACAAGAGATGGATTGATTCCATAAAGGAAGCCACAGACCTGAACTTACAAGATTTGAGCAGAGTAGTTCATGACAGATGCTCTTGGAGGTCAATGATTCATAGGATCGCCATAAGTCATAATCGACTTGAAGGCACATAACAACAACAACAATCAAGACATATAGACCAGAGTCAGAAATGAAAAACATTTTCAATACACTAAAATATCAACAAAAATATAAGCGGCAGCCAGTTCTTCAAAAATGCCAAATGCTTGACACAGCCAGTCAATCGCTTCAAGCCTGAAGGAAAATGTTTTCTCTCCTCCCTTGGTGTAAAGGCCGCTGTTATCAGGCAGTCAGGAAGGGTACCAGAAGAGCAACAGTGTCTAGGCAGGGCTGGGTAAACGGCTCACTGGCCCAGCTGAGTGGTTCCAGCTACTGCTTCCTCTCCAACAAGCCTCCTATGGACACCTCCAGGGGAGTAAGTTCTCTCAAACTCAGTGGGACTTGCTTCTGCAAAGCCATTGAACTCTCATTCTATCCTAGCTATGCCCATCTCACGCTTTGCTTAGTTCCACCTAGCACAAACAGAAGGTCCCCTTATCCAATATGCTGTATGTTTCACCAAGTCCCATAGACAGAAATACAGCCCTTGGCACACACCCTCTTTGCTGATGTCAGATCACCAATGGCAGAACAGAAAGGGCAGAGGATGCTCCCACACCTGCAACAAGAAGGCCTCCACTGTTTATGGGCTAGGGATGTCAGAGAATTCCAATGAAAAGAGAAAAGAAAGCAGGAACTGCTACAGTCTGCATGTTTGTTAAGTCAAGTGGATACAATCAATTTGCTCACATCATTAAGTTTGCAAATGATATGTAATTAATGATTTTTGCATTGTTTTGACATTTCTGATACATTGTAATGAATGTAAGATATTAGTTACATGAGTTATGGAAATTATGTAACTTAAGTTGAAGAGCAGACAGCAAGATGAATAACGTAGTATTTGGTATCATGAAAATGATGCAGATTGTGACAAATACAGGTTGGAAGGGAAACTAACATTCTTAACTATTTTTAAAACTTTGTTTTTGATCTTGAGTGTGTGGGAAGTTCTGTTTATCTGGATTTCATTTCCTTTAATGAATTTTATTTTGCACTTTTGGTTTTTCACATTTTTTTTTGAAGCCATCCAAATAAATTTATGTTATGGGACAGCCTAAAAATGTCACAAAATAACCAATTGCCTAGCGAGGTGGTGGGCTCTCCAACACTGGAGGCATTCAGAAGGAAGCTAGACAACCACCTGTCAGATTTGCTTTAACTTGGTTTCTTGCATTGAGCAAGGGGTTGGACTCGATGGCCTTACTGGCCCCTTACAACTCTACCATTCTATTAAATAAAAATGCTGAGTTCCTTTACCTTAGCCATTGGCCACTCATTGGATTGGAATAAATCTTGTAAGGTTGGACACTTTTCAGAGCTTAATTTTGCTGGTTTCTTTTCTGCAAAAATAATTAACAACAAAAACAACCAAATATACTGATTATGATTTTTACTATTCCAGAATTTTTATATATGCTGTTTTGGAATGTACTGATAAAGCACTGAAGAAAATCAGAACTAGTTCTTGATACAGATCCTAAATTTAAAGGATTCAATTCAATTTTCACATCATTTTTTTTTAAAAAAAACTGTTTTGGATCAATATTATTTACTTCATCTATATACAAAAAATATATCCTGGCCTTCTTCCCGAAGGAGACATAATATATTGAATTTCGCAATCTACTGAATCAGCATCCAAGCAGCATATGTGATGCTCCTAAATATTAATTCAAAATTAACTGAAACATTCAGCATCTGAAAATAAGAGATTTCATTCTTCTTCCCTAAGAGTCATACATTTAAAACCATATTTCATGTCATATTAAACAGTTGATGTCATCTAGGTTAAGCGGGTACATGCATATTTTTAACTACTGAGAATTATAACTTTCAGATGCAGACCACTGCAACAAGTGCCCTGAGGATCAGCACCCAAACAAGAAACAGGATCACTGCATCCCTAAACATATCATCTATTTATCATATGGAGAGCCCTTGGGGATAATTCTGGCTTCCTTTGCTCTTTTTGTTTCTCTGGTCACCCTTGTAGTAATGTGGACTTTCATTCAACATCAGAATACACCCATCGTCAAAGCCAACAACTGGAACATCACATGCACCCTCCTCACATCCCTATTGTTTTGCTTTCTGTGCTCCTTCTTATTCACTGAACAGCCTGGGAAGGTGACCTGCCTTCTGCGTCAAACAGTGTTTGGAATCATCTTCTCCCTCGCCATTTCTTGCATATTAGCTAAAACCATCATTGTGGTTCTGGCTTTCATGGCCACCAAGCCAGGAAACAAGATGAGGAAATGGGTAGGGAAGAGACTGGCAGTCTCAGTCATCATCCTCTGTACTCTTATTCAAACTGGCATATGTGTTCTATGGTTGGCAACCTCTCCTCCCTTTCCAGAGTTTGACAAGTACTCCAAAAGGGATCAGATGATTTTGCAATGCAATGAAGGATCAGTCCTCATGTTTTATACTGTCCTGGGCTACTTGGGGCTTCTGGCCATCATCAGCTTCACAGTGGCTTTCTTTGCCAGGAAGTTGCCTGATACTTTTAATGAAGCCAAACTCATCACCTTCAGCATGTTGGTCTTTTGCAGTGTTTGGTTATCTTTTATTCCAACCTACTTGAGTACTAAAGGAAAATACATGGTAGCTGTGGAGATCTTCTCCATCTTGGCCTCTAGCACTGGGTTGCTGGCTTGCATCTTCCTCCCCAAATTCTACATTATTGTCCTGAGGCCTGAGCTGAACACTAGGGATCAGCTTGTAAGGAAAAAGAATTGTGGTACCTGACAAATATCCTATTATTTCTCAAAATTTGCTTCACCTGACATCCTTAATTTTCTTGTGATTGCTTTGTTAAAAGAACGTAGACCTCGATACAAGTCGGTGTCTATTCATCTGTAAAGGACTTAGTGAGATATAAAATTCCAACCTCTTTAACTTTATTGTCTGTTTTACAGCCCACTGCAAGTTCATTACATTCCTTATCATATAAGTCTGTGTGGGATTTTTTTAAATAATGGTGCTGATCCTGGCTTCATTTTAAGTTTGGATTGCAGCCACCCCTCCTGTCCTGCTTGCATTGAAAATCACAAGTTTCAGAAACCTACTCTTAGTTCCAGGAGAGAAGCTGCCAGTATCTAATGCATCAGTTTTTTAGTATTATTTTACTGGCTGCTCTTGTTAATCAGTTCCCCATTTTCGGTTAGTTTTGCCTGTTTTAATTATGTATTCATCTTTGCATGCTGATTCATGATGATGGATCCTGAAAGCTGATGTACAGAAGTATATTAAACAAATAAAATCAGGAAAGAGGGTCAGAACTTTATTCCTGGGCTAGCACTGCTGGCAAATTCTCCTCAGGCAGAAAATGATGAATTGGTAGCTGTCAACTTTCCATTGCAATGCATAACAAAATTAAAGAGTAGACATAATAAGTCAAGTAATAACATTCTAGAGAGAAATATTTAGGAGGTATTACTTTTTTTCAATGTTACTTTAATATTTTATAGGCCAAAAAGCAGATGTTGATTTTTGCTTCAAAATGAGATATTAGTGGTGTTTCAACATCAGTGAAATATAGGACCAGAGTGAAGATTAGCAGTACTGGGCAGCTGTCAAGGCCCAGGCCCCAGCAGTGGCCCTAGTATCAACTTTTGAGGCTCCCTGGTCTTTCCTGCCTTCTTTCTTTCTCTGAATCTTTGCTTATGTCCTGTGAATGAACAGGAACAAGAAAAAGGGGATGGAATGGCTCATCTCTCCATTTAGACAACCATGTGCATTGAGGGAGAGGCCCAGTGAGTGGGCAGTGCCAAGAGCAGCTGACAGTAGTGACATACTTGTCTGGTGAACACAAGTTAATATTCAGGCTTCCATATATTGAACAATCTGAACACTCTTCAAAGGGCATCCCCATGTAAAGTGCCTGGCAGTAATGTAATCTGGTCATTACAGAGGCATGAATAGCAATAGCAAGATCCAGGAGGGACCACCATTATAGCAAGAAGTGGAGGGAGGAGGGGGAGGAGGGGAGAGGAGAGGGGAGGAGGACTGTAATTGTCCAGAGCAAGAGAGTTCTCAGAGGTCTGTGTACCTGGAGGCTCAACATGGGAAGCTTCAGTCCATTTAAAGTCCTTCTCCTCTGCCGTCTTGCTGCTTCACCCTCATTCTGCCAGGCCCATTACATTATTAACATTTTTTCCTTTGGAAAGGAAAAGGGCTTTCCCTTTGCCCAGTGCCCACCCCGAATCTCCTCCCCACCCTAGCCCACTCATCCCCTCCTCCTCTCCCCTCCTCCCTACTTCTTCATCTCCTCCCCTCCTCCTCTCCCTCCCCCTTCCCCCACCTCTCCTTCAGGTAATTTTCATCTATACTAAGCGCGATTGCACAGAGGTAAATCCCCTTGAATTCAATAAGCATGCAAATGATCTAACCTGCCTCCCCCTCCTCATCCTTCCCCTCCCTCTCCTCCTCGCCCATCCTCATCCCCCTCTCCCCTCCCCTACTCCCCCTTCTCCTTCCACTTCTCCTTCTCCTTCTCCCCTGTGGCCAAATTTGCATATCCTAAGCATGACTAAATGTAAATGCACTGCCTTCAAATTGATTCCGACTTAATGGTGACCCTATGAGTAGGGTTTTCATGAGGCTCAGAAGCAGTGACTGGCCCAAGGTCACCCAGTGAGGGTGGGGATTTGAAACCTGGTCTCCCAGGTCATAGTCCAATACCTTAACCACTACACCACACTGGACTACACAGCAGTAAATCCCATTGAACTCAATTAACATGCAAATGATCAAACCTGCCTCTCCCCTCCCCCTCTCCCCATCCTTCCTGTCTCTCCTTCCCTTCTCCTCCCCTTCTCCCCCTCTGCTGACCCCTCCTCGTCTCCTCTCCTCTCCACCTCTCATCCACCTCTCCTTGCCCCTCCTTATCACTTCCTCCTACCCCTCTCCTTTCTTCCTCCCCAACTCACTCACTCCCTTCCTCCCTCTGTGGTCAGTTTCACCTATCCTAAGCATGATTTCAGGGAAGTAAATCCCCTTGAACTCAATAAGCATGCAAATTATCAAACCTGCCCTCCTCCTCCCCTCCCCCTCTCCAACTCCCCTCTGCCTTCCCAATCCCCCCTTCCTCCTGCCCTTCCTCTCCTTCCCTGACCTTCCCTCCTCCTCCCCCTTGATCAGTTTCACCTATCCTAAGCATGATTGCAGGGGAATAAATCCCATTGAACTCAATAAACATGCAAATGATCAATCCATTCTCAGCAAACTTGCACAGGATCCAATTTCTTACCTCCTGGATTGAAAAACAGAAAAATGTACTAATAGGCAACAAACCCTTGTAGTTTAAGAACGCACCTATAACCCTTCTATCAAACTTTTAAAAGCAGGGACATTAGGCAACTATAGTGAATGCACCAGGGGAGCAGGAGACCTGACCTCCTTTCTGAGATATTGTATTGCCCTCCAAATTTGTCAAAATGCAAACACAGTTTGGGTTGGTCTTTCACAGTCCAATCCACTTCCTGTGTAGCTTGGAAGAATTTGGTTATATGTGCCTCACTGAGCATATAGTGAGTGGTGGCTAGGAATGAAGGAGAATATATGACAAAATCAAACCTGGTACCGGATCCCAACTGAATTTGCTAGTTCGCTATCCATTTGGAATGGCACCGATCTGTTGTGGTGGGCTGTGGCTGTAATCAGCATGGATTTTGTGGCTGCAACCGCAATCAGTAAGATTTTTTTTAAAAAAATCCTCCCCCTATTTTACATAATTGTTTCATAATTAAGATGTTGTGTCACCTGCAGGATATCCATTTGTCCATTATAGATTACAAAAAAATGTTATTATCAGAATATAATGCAAAAAATGTCTATATATGTCATTAATGTTAATTGTCAAATCATCCTGCAATGTCATGTTTTTCAAACAAGATATCTCAGAGCATTCTGAATCTCTTGCGTGGGAAACATTACAATGATGTGACTGACCCACGCTACCCGCCTTGCCCAGCCCCTGTCCCTCTTTCATTGCTGCTGTCCTGAGCTGGTCAAGGGCTGTCTCTCTCTCACTCTTGCTCTCTGTGTGCTAAATGTGTGTGCGTGTGTCACTGTGTGACTGACAGAGACAGACAGTGTCTGTGCGGTGTGGTGGGCTGCTGCCACTGCCTGCCTACCTGCACCTCTCCCACACTCTTTCAGACTGTGTTTTTTAACTTTCTATGACCGCCCCTCACAAGACTCTTGTTGATGTTCCATCATTGGCATGGCTGCTGGTGCCCTGTCTAAGTGTGAGAGTTTTTAAACAATTTAAATAAACTGGGAATTCATTGCTTAAACCAGATAGTAAAGCATCCTAAAAATTACACAATGTTTTTCTCTACCTCCAAAAAACAACATGGAATTCTATCATTTACATAAGTATCTATGAAAACAATTACATAATTTTTAGAATCTGAAAAAATAAATCTGATGATCAAATCACCAAAAAAAAAGTGCGCAGCAGATTGAATCAGTGCCAGAGAAAGCGGAAACAAAAAAAGGATGGACCAGTAAAGAAACATCGGACTATTGAAATGCATGCGGATCAGCACCATGCAGCGAACCCCATCCCTAGTGGTGGCAACACCTGCAATCCGGACTAAATATCCAAAGATGGAGAATTACATTTTTGTAGGTTTGTCTGTGTTCTTCTTACTTTGATTTTGTCCTGTGTTACTATTGTTTCTACAGAGAATCTTATCTAGAAAATTATCTTTAGTATCCATCCTATAAATCTGTGTCAAATTTATTTTTGTTAATTTCAAAGACTTTTTATTGGTCAATGTCGTATGATGGTGAAGACAGTCTTTTGTGTTTCAAACTGGAGGTTATGGTCTATTTCTATTTCGGGTGCATTAACAGTTGAATCTGAAACTGCAGTTTGATGTAAAATTAGACTGATTACAATACGTTGCTATTCAAGGAATTACTCTACCTGCTGGAAAAAATAAACAAACTTGGCCTGCCCAAGATGTATGTGTTCAGCCTGCTGTGCTTAATCCACTATGCCATTATTCCACAATTTATTTGAGTTTTTTTAGTGTAAATTGTGCAAAGTGCAAAGGTGAGTCCTCCCCAGCTGGCTAGGGCCTGCTCAGCTTGCCACAGCTACACAAGCCCGACCCTTCCTTGTCCGCAACTGCCACCTGGGGGGCAACTGGGCTCCTTGGGACTATGTGGCTTGCCCATGGCTGCACAGGTGGCAGGGCACATAACCCCTGAGCCACTCACTGTGGGATGATCTTTAGCTGGCCCTTGACACCCAGGAGACACGAGTGGGGATTTGAACTCACAGACTGTGGACTCCCAGCCAGGCTCTCCTCCCCACTGTACTATAGCAGCTGTTCTGCTTAAAATAAACCCATTGAAATTAATGAAGTGAAGGTGATCATGTCTATTAACTTCAATGGGTCTACTCTGAGTAGGAACAGAATTGAATACTACTGTATATACTAATGCAAATATAAAAAGGACCCAGGGGTTCTGCCTATCCCCCACAGAACTCTTATAGGACCCAGGAATCCTGGCTCTCTCTCTCTTTCTCTCTCTCTCTCTCTCTCTCTCTCTCTCTCTCTCTCTCTCTCTCTCCTGCACATACAGTGTGTGTGTGTGCATGTTGGACCCAAGAGTCCTGAAGGTCATGATCTTCACCCTGCCCAGATCCTCCCACACTCACCTTGGCTGACACTGAGAAGATCCCACCTCTCTATGGCATGGAGCAGCAACTCTGCCATCATCATAAACCCCATGGAAGTAGAAGCAGATCTCTCTCTCTCTCTCTCTCTCCCTCTCCCTCTCCCTCCCTCTCCCTCTCTCTCTCCCTCTCCCTCCCTCCCTCTCCCTCTCCCTCTCCCATTGCTGGGTAGGAAATTAATTAGGATGGTCTTTGATGGGGAGATGCCTGCCAGTCATTTTGAAGAAGGATATGTATTAAAATAATACTGTTTAACCTTTTTCTGAATTTCTGCAAAGAGGCTGTGCTGGGAAAGAGGATGAACGTGGCTGCATTCCAACACAACTTTTACTTGGGAGTAAGCACCAATTAACAGGGTGGAGGCAGGGGTGGAAAATGCAAATGCTAATACATGCCTGGGCTCCTACTGGGAGGAAAGGCAGGATATAAATTGGATAAATAAAATAAAACCTTAGCCTTTTCTACAGAGAGGCTTGTATTTGTTCAGGGGAGAGAGTGTTTGGTGGATTCAAACCCATTTATTCCATCCTCCATGATGGCAGGCAGGTAAGGATGAGGCTATCTGGGGGCTGGGGAATCTAATTTTGTGTTAAGCCATACCCCATAGCAGTCATTTTATGTTATGCCAATGAAGCTCTAATTTTGGCATGTTTTCAATTTTTAATTCTTTAAAACTCAAAGTAATACATGGCATCTTTAAAATGTTAGACCAAAGCACTGCCTGTAATTATCACAATTACTGTCCTGCGTGTAATTGTACTGTGATCTCAAGGCTATCAGAAATAAATGCTCCTCTTCATCTATAAGGACAAGTTTCAAAACAACTCCAAGACATACGTCTTTGGGAGGGTTCTACAAAACAGGTGTTTGAGAATGCAAATTGTTCTGTCCATCTGCCAGAATGAATGTGTCCCGTTTGGAGCAAGATTTTGTGGCAGCCAGATGGGTGCCACTGCTGCTGCTCATTTTGCTGCTGCTGCTGCCTCAAAATGTCAGCAAGAAGGCAGAGGACAGATGTTGTTGGCAGCCAAAGGTTAAAAATGACTTCAGCATCCCAGATAATATTGTCATTGGTGAATTTGTCTCTTATATAATTCCTGATGCTAAAGAGCTTACATATTATACGACTCCATATCAGGAAAGAAGTAACTAGTAAGTAAATATGTTTTATTATATCAAAAAACATAGTGGTGAATTAAAATTACAATTGAATAGATTAGTATGAATATGACAAAAAAAATTCATTATTTGGGTCTTATTTTTTGGTACTTCTGCCCCAATAGCAAAACTTGAGGAAACAGAAGTCACAAGAGGAACAATGAAGTTAACTCCTTGTAGTGAGATTACTACTGTTCTCTATTAACAAAAATGGTTCTAAATGTGTTGCAGACATCAAAGCCTTTTGTATAATCCATTCTTTGGAAAGGATTTGGAGTGCATTGCAGTAATCAGATAGGGGTGTAGCTGGGCCACCAACCAAAGTTGGTAGAAGGCATTTCATGCCACTGAGACTACCTGAGCCTCAAGTGACAGAGATGGTTCTAGGAGAACCCCCAAGCTATGAACCTGCTCCTTCAGGGGAGGGCAACCCCATCCAGGACAGGTTGGACATCCACCATCCGGTCAGAAGAACCACCACTAGCAGCATCTCAGTCTTGTCTGGATTATAATGAAGGGCCCCTGCACTTCTGAATTTGCTACTAAATTACTGCTAAAGATATATAAGATGTACATGATATTTTATACTACATAACTGTGTCTGATATATCAGGAATCACTTCAAATGGATAATAAATTAACTGTATATATATTAAGAAAATGGACACGTAACATCCCTAAGTTTACACTGAAATGTCATTGCAGCACATTGCTCAGTCACTACCACCAGGTGCTTGTCTTTACATTTGCCATGAATGAGATCAACAAGAATGCTGACTTATTGCCTAACAGCACATTGTCTTATCTCTTCGGTCTAAATGCTCGAAATGAAATGGGAACCTCTTATGAGACTATGGATCTCCTTTTCATGAGACAGGGGAGCCCCGTGAACTACAACTGTGGCGAGACCTACAAGCTAATGGCCATAATTGGTGGGCTTATGTCTCGAAACTCCAAGCAGATGCTCCACATCTTAAATATCTACAAGATGCCACAGGTGTGTCTGTCTGCCTTTATTCAAAGGTTATTAGTAGGGGGAATTAGAGGAACAGACTCATTTGTTTAAAAGGCTTTTAGCTTTGAACAAATCCTGTTTGATTCAGGGGATCGCTGCAGTTTATCAGGTAATGTTTGCACTGGAGCCTGAGTGTTGTGTACTGCTTCTTTAAGAGACAAGTCTGGAAGGTCTCACCATTAAGTCGTGTGAGTGAACACGAAGAAAGTTACAGTTATACAGCAGATTCCTGTTTGAGTGGTTAGGCTAGCATAATCCCATCAGGTACCACCAGCCCCATCTACTTAACTAGATCAGATATGCTGCATTTTCCCCACCTACATTCTCAGTGTTCTGCTTCAGCTTTTCCAGTGAATTGCAATAATGGCTTTCCCATCCTGTGACAGGGTGAATTTACCACACTTGATTAGAAGAAGTCTCTTTGGGCTGAGTTGGCCAATCAGATTGGGGCCAGTAAAAATTTTATGAAGCTGCGGTTGCTCCAATAACATCTGCTTCATATTTGTAAGCTGCTTAGATATTTTTTGCAATCAAGTGGTATATAATTTTAAATAAATGAAATTTAAAAAACTCTTACTGTTAGGTGGGCTGAGTAGCATTTTTGGGGGGTGTTCCTTACAGGGCTGGCACCAGAGGGTGGACAGGTCAGGCCCTGGCAAAAGGTCCCTGAAGGGCCCCTCCTTAGAGTGGGTGGGTAGCACTCCCTTCAGCAATCCGTGGCAGCATCGGCTCCCGACCCTGTCGCAGATCACAGAAAGGGAGTTCCCAGGCACCCTACTACCGTGCAGGCCTGCCTGCAAGCCCTACCCACTTTTTCCTTGAAGTAAATACTGGCTTCACTGCAGGTGCATGCCTGCCATTAACCAAGGTGGCTGAGGTTTCCCTAGAGGCTGATGCCCTGGCTGCCATCTTGGTTTCTTTTTACAAAGAAACATAATGTGGTGAAGACCCAGTGCCTGCAGGAAGAAGGAGAACATCGCCACCCAGGGAAGGAGAGCCTGCTGTTGCTGCTGCTGCTGGAACACCACCTCCACCACCCTTCCCAGTGGGACTGCTGCCTGGCAGACGTGCCTCCTGCAGGACCAGGTCCCAGGTACCCAGCCAGCTGTGACTAATTTTCATCACCTGTCCCTCTTTGGAGGGATACATAAGCCGGCTGGCTGAGGTGGCCTGGGTTTTCGTCTTTTGTTTTGTTTTTGTTTTGCTGCTTTCTTTCTTTTTGGGGGGGGGGGTGCCATTGGTTTTAGCTATGGGTGGGTTCGGTTTCATTTTATATTGTAGTTCTTGGGTTTTTATGTAGTTTGTATGTTGTATTTTACTTTATCTTGTACGCCGCGTAGAGTGGCTGCTTGTGCGGCCAGATAGGCGGCCTAGAAATAAAATTTATTATTATTATTATTATTAAAAGACTAAAGCTACATAAGATGTATAAGGATATTTCCTGCTGCACAACTCTGTGTCTGGTATATCAGCAATATGGTGAATAAGTTCACTGTATGTATATGAAAGGTACATGAAATGTCATTGCAGCATACTACCGTCAGATACTTGTTTTTGTGTTCATGAATGAGATCAAGAAGAATGCCCACCTTTTACCCAACAGCATGTTATCTTTCACCTTCACTCAAAATGCTGAAAATGAAATGGGAACCACTGATGGGGCTATGGATCTCTTTTTCCTAAGACAGGGGAGTTCTCTTAACTACATCTCTGACAAGAGATACAATCTAATGGGCATCATTGATGGGCTCACCTCTCATAGCTCCAAGCAGATGCCACACATCTTAAATATCTACAAGATGCCTCAGGTGTGTTTCCTGCCTATATACAAAAGTGTAAACTAGTAGCGGGAGTTAGGAGAAGACCCATTTGTAGTGTGGCTACAAAACTCCATTTTGCACAGATCTTGTTTAACTCAGGGAATAATTACATTTTATGAGGAGATACATGCGTTGGAACCTGGGTGTTGTGTACTGCTTTTTTATGAGGCAAACTGATGACTAGTCACAGATTATTGCTGGGTGTAAAAAGATAGTTGTCATTGTTCTCAGCTCAGTTATGCCTCCTTTGACCCTTCATTGAGTGACAAAACACAGTTCCCTTCTGTCTATCGGATGATGCCAAATGAACACGCTCAGTATCTTGGGATTTTTCAGCTGCTTCAGCATTTTGGATGGACCTGGATTGGCCTGATTGTTTCAGAGGATGACAGTGGAGAAGTGTTATTGAGGACTCTCATTCCTCGCCTGCTCCAGAGCAACATTTGCTTTGCTTTTAAGGAAATTATTCCAATACTGAAGGAGCCCTGGAGTGTAACAGTGGAAAATAAGAAAATATTGGAAAGAATAAGTTTTGTTCTCTTATCAGCCCAAACCAATGTGATTCTTGTCCATGGGAATTCACAGTCTATGGAGGGCTTACGAATGAATCTGTTATTTCATGAAGTTAAAAAGAAACCAATAGAAAGGGTTTGGATTACAACAGCTCAGTGGGATTTTGCATCTGTATTGAATAGTCTTGCATTCACACCAAAATCCTTCAATGGTACCTTGTCCTTCGCACTCCACACTAATTATGTGGCAGATTATGAAAAGTTCCTTGACAATTTAAATCCCAATCAATCTATGCTGTATTTGATCACACAGTTCTGGTTTGATGCATTTAGGTGTGCGTTTCCCACACAAAAACTTAATCCACCAGGTGTGGGAATCTGTACTGGGGAAGAGAAGCTGAGGACCCTTCCTGGTGTTGTATTTGAAATGGGAATGTCTGGTCAGAGCTACAGTATCTATAATGCTGTTTATGCTGTAGCACATGCTCTCCATGCCATGCTCTCATCCAGATCTAAGCAAAAGGCAATAGGAGATGGAGTAACAAGGAACCTTCTAAATGTTCTCCCATGGCAGGTAGGATTCTCTTGTCCATCTCTAATGTATGATCATAAATGCCTTTTACTGGCTGGATTCAGATTCTTTGTTTCAGTGCAGCAATTTATTGGATTTTATATGAGACAGGGTGAAGGATATATAGTATTGCCTTGAATCAGTCCCCTGATTTATGATGGGCTGTTTTCTTCAAGGTATTTGAAATGTTCTATACCAGCATTCCCCGACCTGGTGTCCTTGTCCTCCAGATATTTTTGACTACAGATCCCATCAGAACCAGTCAATATGCCCAATGATCAGGAATGATGGGAGTTGCAATCTTAACACAAATGCATCAGCCACATACTTTGGCCTGCAGGAAACTGGAAATCTCCCTCCCCCCCTTACACACTGTTTCTCCAGAGGCAGCCAATAGGAAGAATTAGTGAGCAGCCATGATTGTATGACTGGCAAACATGATTGAAAACCCTTTTCTTTTGTTACCCTTGGTGATTCATTGGCTGCATTAGTTAGCTCAATCCATATGTAGATCAAACCCAGGAAAGTTTGTACATTATTAATATTAATTCTGGGGTGCCAAAAAAGGTATTAAAAATGTAAATGCACTGCCTTCAAGTCGATTCTGACTTATGGTGACCCTATGAATATGGTTTTCATGAGGCTGAGAGGCAGTGACTGGCCCAAGGTCACCCAGTGAGCTTCATGGCTATGTGCAGATTCGAACCCTGGTCTCCCAGGTTGTAGTCCAACACCTTAACCACTACACCACACTGGCTCTCAAAAAGTATTAGGCCAATGAAATCTGGGATTCTTTATTATCATTTATTTTTAATGCAAAATCATTAAGGAAAACAAAAGGAATGGGAGAAACAGAAAAAAGGGTGAGGGGGAAGAGGAAAAAATCCACAAAGGAGGAAAACATATCAGATCACATTAACACTACAATAAACATAAATATATCCATCTTGATTTAAATGTATGGATTAATATATGCCATCAGGATGTTCCATTATGTATCAAGGCAAAGTTGGTGCTTATAAAAAGTATGTTCAAATGTAGCAAAGGCATTAAGAACTTCAGTCATTTGCATATTAGGTGGTAGGCATTTATTCTTCTAGGCCTGAAATAAGTCTCTTAGGGCTCATAAAATCCATTTTTGTTGTCCTGCCATTAATCCCGATACAACAGGAATATAATTTAAATGAAAAATGGAAATGGACTGCCTTCAAGTCTATCCCGACTTATGGTGACCCTATGAATAGGGATTTCATGGTAAGCGGTATTCAAGGGGAGTTCCCATTGCCTTCCTCTGAGGCTAGCCTCCCCAGCTGGTTAGGGCCTGCTCAGCTTGCCACAGCTGCACAAGCCAGCCCCTTCCTTGTCTGCAACTGCCAGCTGGGGGGCAACTGGGCTCCTTAGGACTATGTAGCTTGCCCATGGCTGCACAGCTGGCAGGGCACGTAACCCCTGAGCCACTCCCTGTGGGGGTGATCTTTAGCTGGCCCTTGACACTCAGGAGACACGAGTGGGGATTTGAACTCACAGGCTCTGGACTCCTAGCCAGGCTGTCCTCCCCACTGTGCTATACCAGCTGTCTATATAATTTAAAAGTACATGAATACTGGCATATATCAAGGATTTCACCAGTACAAGGTTGATATGGACAACAAGCTCAGATGAAGAAAAAGGTAACACTGGACATGCCCACATAAAATAATACTCATAGAACAATAGAGGTGGAAGGAGCTTATAAGCCCATTGAATCCAACCTCCTGCTCAATGCCAGAATCCATTTTAAAGCAATCCCAACAGGTGGCTGCACAACAGCCTCTTGAATACCTCCAGTGTTGAAGAGCCCACCACCTCCCTAGGTAATTGGTTCCATTGTCATACCGCTCTAACAGAAAGTTTTTTTCTTGATGTTCAGTCGAGATCTGGCTTTCTGTAACTTGAGCCCATTATTCCATATCCTGCACTGTGGGACAATCAAGAAGAGATCCTGGCCCCCCTCTGTGGAGCAACCTTGCCAATACTTGAAGAGTACTATCATATCTACCCTCAGCCTTTTCTTCTCAAAGTTCTTTCAGTCTCTCCACATATGGCTTTGTTTCCAGTCCCCTGATCATCCATGTTGCCATCCTCTGACCGCTTCCAGTTTGTCAGCATTCTTCTTAATGTGTGGTGTCCAGAACTGGATGCAGTACTTAAGATGAGACATGACAAGTGCTGAATAGAGGGGAACTAATATGTCATGCGATTTGGAAACTATACTTCTGTTAATGCAGCCTAAAATAGCATTTACCTTTTTTGCAGCCACCTCACACTGTTGGCTTATATTCAGCTTGTGATCAATAACAATTCCAAGATCCTTCTTGCATGTAGTATTGTTGAGCCAAATATCTCCCATATTGTAACTGTGCATCCCTTTCCTCCACACCACCAATCCCAAAGGGCACCAACCACCATTGGATGTGCTTGAGACCAAACCTTTTTTCAACTTTGCGGCAACACTTTGAATTGAGATTACAGTTAAGACCAACTCATGTTTGCTCAAGCTCCACAAACACAGGAAATGGACAGTTAAGGCTTATGTCATTGGCAATGATGTTGTGCAATGTCAGAATTCAAGTTTGCTTACAACTTATCCTGCATGACCCCATAGTTTCCTTGGCCCACATCCAGATGGGGAGGATAGAGTGCCTTAGACCAGCAAAGATGCCCACGTAACCACACTTGGACCATCAGATAGCCACTTATGTCAGTCCCTTACCTAGTCAACTCAGCCCAAACTTCCCTTAAAATACCATGTGCCAGCACCTATAGATTTAGAAATTGCAGTAGGGCACTCCCTTTACAGACTTTTTCAAGTCTTTCTATACTATACATGTGACTGGTGTGCTGGAGCAAAACCACAGAACCACCTTCCTGACACTAGCATCACTGTAACTGACAAAGACAGGGCAGCACAGCAAATTCCAGGGGAATGTAACTCTTTTCCACTACTAACCTCAGTTTGTGGTCTTTCCTTCTCCAATTTAGCTTCATTCCTTTCTGAAAAATATCCGCTTCAACAATAGTGTTGGGGAACAAATATTTTTTGATAAAAATGGAGAGTTGACAACTGGATATGATATCATCAACACAATCACATTCCCCAATAATTCCATCCATAGAAACTGTGTTGGAAGGATGGACCCACAGGCTCCTGAAGGAAAGGAGTTCACCATCAATGGAAGTGTCATTGTGTGGAATCATAAATTTAACCAGGTGGGAATAACTATTATTTTCCAGAATTATAGGTTTATGTATGGGCCGCAAACCAGATTCTAGCTGGTCCTGCAGAGTGGAGTCAATCCCATTCTTTTCTGGTTCCATACAAATATTTTAGGTGGAATCTGGAGAGAGAGAAATAACAACCCCCCCACTGACTTTTTTTTTAACAAAATCTTAAGATGTTCTGAAGGCTGCCTCTGTGTACCTTGATTGGTTTTGAAAAGTAATTATAAATATTTGCTAGCTAGTACATGGGGCTCCTGCCACTATGGACTTTGAAAGCAAAGCAAGTAGCTCTAAAGTGATGGATCTTTCTGATGTGCAGTCACTCTCAGGGTGAATGTATGGTGAAAACTTTACATAACAGAAATTGTATATAAAAACCATTTAAAAAAAAAGGACAGTTCCTCCAGAGAATGATGGCATATCATCAAGACCTTTCAGGGAAACTTATTTTGTTGTTAACGCATAGCTCTGCTTATAAGTGACTGGAGTTTTTTAAAAAAACAAGAAACAAGGCAGAAAGGCAGCCCACAGATCCCCTGATATGAGATCCCAAAGGGTAAGTGAGGGATCTGACAATTTGTTGATTCTAGGGTGGGAGGGCACCCAAGCCAATCCACACAATAGTCAAGATGGTACACATGAGGTGATTCCACATTGGGCATTTTTTTGTTTTGCCAAATTCACACCACATCCCTTTTTAAGTTCTATAATCATGAAAGGACAGGTCAAATATTGTTGGTTAGGTCTAGTCTTGGGAATCCATAATTGAGAAGCTTGAACCCTGTTCATATTATTCCATGCTGCTGAGCCCAATTGTCTTCTAACGCTGCTTCAGTAGAGTGGTGGTGATAGAGTCCTGAGTTTCAAAGCTCAACTTGCCTATGAATTTACTATTTGGCTTTTTGCACCTTTTTGTTCACCAGAGAGAACATTTCTAATGACAGCTCATGTAGATTCACACCACCCTTTTCTATAAAGTATAAACATTACAATGTGTCAACTGGGATGAGTAATATATGTTTCTGTTTGCAAAAATCAAAAGCGTGTCTAGAAAATTCATATTTTATATAAAAAGAAAATGGCATCCCCCCATCTCTCCCCCATTTGTTTACACTTGATAAACTGTCAGTCACCTCACATAACCATAACGTCAGATGTCCCATGGGTTCAAGCCAAGTAGCAAAGGAAGATCCCAGATGATCCAATCTGTTCTGTGGTGTCTTCAACACACACTTTGGTCAGGGATGAGCTCCAATGGAGAGTGCACATTGGAAGTTCCAAAGTACCTGAGGGACTTGAATTTTGCTTCAAATTCATAAAGCACTGAATAGAAGTCCTATTGCCAAGCAACAATCAAGAGCACATTTTATGACTCCAAATTGTGCCTTTGCAGTTTTTCTTTCCCTGCTGAACTCCTGACATAATATGTGACATCAGGTGCAGGATGGATGAGCATAGCTTGGGAAAAAATTATCTTGTGGACAACTTAAAACCCCTGCAGGCCAAAAGTTCTCCCAATGGAGGGCTGTAGAAAGTGGAGTCCCTCAAGGATCGGTATTGGGACCTGTACTTTTCAACTTGTTCATTAATGACCTAGAATTAGGAGTGAGCAGTGAAGTGGCCAAGTTTGCTGATGACACTAAATTGTTCAGGGTTGTTAAAACAAAAAGGGATTGCGAAGAGCTCCAAAAAGACCTCTCCAAACTGAGTGAATGGGCGGAAAAATGGCAAATGCAATTCAATATAAACAAGTGTAAAATTATGCATATTGGAGCAAAAAATCTTAATTTCACATATACGCTCATGGGGTCTGAACTGGCGGTGACCGACCAGGAGAGAGACCTCGGGGTTGTAGTGGACAGCACGATGAAAATGTCGACCCAGTGTGCGGCAGCTGTGAAAAAGGCAAATTCCATGCTAGCGATAATTAGGAAAGGTATTGAAAATAAAACAGCCGATATCATAATGCCATTGTATAAATCTATGGTGCGGCCGCATTTGGAATACTGTGTACAGTTCTGGTCGCCTCATCTCAAAAAGGATATTCTAGAGTTGGAAAAGGTTCAGAAGAGGGCAACCAGAATGATCAAGGGGATGGAGCGACTCCCTTACAAGGAAAGGTTGCAGCATTTGGGGCTTTTTAGTTTAGAGAAAAGGCGGGTCAGAGGAGACCTGATAGAAGTGTATAAAATTATGCATGGCATTGAGAAAGTGGATAGAGAAAAGTTCTTCTCCCTCTCTCATAATACTAGAACTCGTGGACATTCAAAGAAGCTGAATGTTGGAAGATTCAGGACAGACAAAAGGAAGTACTTCTTTACTCAGCGCATAGTTAAAGTATGGAATTTGCTCCCACAAGATGCAGTAATGGCCACCAGCTTGGATGGCTTTGAAAGAAGATTAGACAAATTCATGGAGGACAGGGCTATCAATGGCTACTAGCCATGATGGCTGTGCTCTGCCACCCTAGTCAGAGGCAGCATGCTTCTGAAAACCAGTTGCCGGAAGCCTCAGGAGGGGAGAGTGTTCTTGCACTCTGGTCCTGCTTGCGGGCTTCCCCCAGGCACCTGGTTGGCCACTGTGAGAACAGGATCCTGGACTAGATGGGCCACTGGCCTGATCCAGCAGGCTCTTCTTATGTTCTTATGTTCTTAAAAGTTCACCACTGCTGGTCTACAACCTAAGTCTTTCTTTCTGGGTATTATTAAATCTTACCCAATCCACATGTGTTCAGAGTTGCCATCCTGGACACATGAGGATTGTGCAAAAGAGATAATGGATTTGTTGTTATGATTGTCATCAGTGGTCTGAAGGAATAGTTTCAAGCATGTCATGTAGGTACAGACTGCAGAGTTATGTGGAGATGGTAATCTCCACATCTGCAAAATAAATTTCCTTAAGGGACTGGTTTATACATGCAAGTTCATCATTTTCTGTCCATAGCATCACACCATGGTTTTGACATGTGATTGGGCCATTATATGTACACCGCCCAGAGAGCCTTCGGGCTTAGGGCAGTATATAAATTAAATAAATAAAAATAAAAAATTTATTATAGGCACGAGACCTACAATGCAGGTAGAAAGCCAGCAGGGGTGTGGGGACTGTCTAGTTTACTGAACTGTTCACCACTGCTGGTCTACAACCTCAGCCTTTTCTTTCTGTGTATTATTAGATCCTACCTGAATCCACATGTGTTGACAGTTGCTATCCTGGACACAGCAGGATCATGCGACAGGGGGAACAGATTTGTTGCTATGATTGTCCTCAGTGCTCTGAAGGAATGATTTCAAACCTGACAGGTAAGTAGACTAGATCTTGGGGGCATACAATGAAACTGAACATTAGAAGATTTGGGACAGACAAAGGAAAGTACTTCACATAGCACAAAGTTATACCATGGAATTCACTCCCACAAAAGGCAGTGATGGCCACCAACTTGAATGGCTTTAAACGAAGATGAGACATACATGAAGGGTAAAACTATCAATGGCTACTCCCACTTTTAGAGGCAGTATGCTTCTAAATATCAGTTTCTGGGAATTGCATGTTGGGAGAGTGCTATTGTGCTCAGGTCCTGCTTGCTTACCATAGGTAGTTCTTGGCTACTGTGAGAACAGGTTGTTGGACTAGATGGGTCATTGGCCTGATCAAGAAGGCTCTTCTTATGATCTTAGAAACTGCAGTTACATGGGGATGGCAATCCGAATACATGTAAAATAAATCCACTGAACAGGTTGGTTTACACATGTATGCTCATCACTTACTGCCCACAAAACTACCAGTAGCTGCTTGATATCAAGTGCAATTCTTTCAGAAGTGGACTAACATGGTGGTTGTACCCCAATGAGGTCAAACCACTTCATTTTGCATTAACTGCTGCTTCCAATGTAACCTCAAGGGCAGTCCCATATAAAGTGCATTCCATTACACTCCTAGCCAATGAAATCATCTGGGTCTCCAGCGACAAATAAGGATCTCATTCCCTCCCTCCTTTTAAATATATATTTCACCAAGTCACATAGACACAAATGCAGCACTCGGCATCCACTCTCTATGCTATTACTGCTGACAAATCACCAATGGTAGAGCAGCAAGGGAACATCTTCAACACCTGCAACAAGAAGGCTTAAAAAGACTGCCTCCATTGTGTGTAGTGAATTCTACACAATGTAGAGGGTTGCTGGAGAATTCTGATGAAAATGAAAAACCACTAGATGGGCCAAGAGATATCGATGGTAAGCAAACGGTAGCTGCCCTAGGTTTCTACTGGGAGGAAGGGTGGGATATAAATAAATAAATAAATAAATAAATAAAATGAAGCAGAAATTGTTACAGAGTGTGTGTTCATCAGTCAAGCAAGTATGATCAGTATTTGTTCATATCATTGTTTTTGTAACTCGAATGATACGTAATTTTTTTTTACGTTGCAAGGACGTTTCCTTTACATTGAAACGAATGTTTATGTAAGTTATGCAGCTTAGTTAAATAGCAGGCAGGGAGGTGAGTAACATATTATTTCCTGGAATGGAAACAGTGCTGATTTTGAGTAATACTGGTTGGAATGGAAACCACTACCTTCTTCTTATCCTTAGTATGGATCTGCCTTGTAGAGATAAAGATCCACTGTATTCAACAGTTCCTGGGACATCATTCCAGGGGCCAGAGGGTTGCCTCTGGGTATAAGATTTATTGAGAGATTTTTTCTGGCCCTCTCAGCAATTTCAACATGCAATCATTGAACATGATATCCTTCTGGCAATGCTCTCATGGTTAGTGGTGGGAGACACCAAAATGTGCTGTGAGGATAGTATAGATCTACCCCTTGGCTGTCACACTTTGCTATTCAAAATTTACAATTCAAAGTGCTGGTTTTAACATTTCAAGCATTAAATTGTTACCAGTAGGTTACATTAAAGACTCCCATCTCCCACCTGTACATACCTGAACCTTACAATCTTCTACTGAATGCAGGAGGTGAACAACCACTTGGGAGAGGACCTTACCAGTAGTGACAACTTGGTTATGGAATAGCCTTCCAAGGGGGGCTTGCCTGCTCCCACCATTCACCCAAGACCATTCACCTAGGATTTTTAAATAGCTAACATAATCTTTATCTCCTTTTTGAACACAGTGTTTAATTTTGAGTATGTGGGGAGTTTGTCTTTGATATATTTATGTGGATGTCTCTTCCTTTGTAATGGCTTCATGCTTTATTTTGCACCTCTGTTGTTTTTCACTTCTTCTGGTAAGCCGTCCAGAGAAATGCATGTTATGGGACAGCATAAACATATTACAAATATATGAAGAAAAATGCTCTTTTCTTTTACAATAGCACTTTGCAGCTCAATGGGTTGGAATTCAGTCTTGTAAAGTCAGATAATTTCCATAGTTGCATTTTGCTAGTCTCTTTGCAGTCTACTGGGTCACTGTTTGGGAGGCATGTGTGATGCTCCTATTTCTTAACTTTAAATTAACTGAAACATCCAGTGCCTGTGCTTTACCACAAATTTCTACATTATGATTTTCATAACAGTTCTTCCAAAATGAAAAAAGGGATCTCACTCTTCCTCCCTAAGACTCATGCATTCAAAGATTTATTTCATGCTGTAGTTTTAAACAGTTGATGTCATCTAAGATAAGAGGCCACATGCATATCTTTAACTATTGAGAATAATAACTTTCAGATGCAGATCATTGCAATAAGTGCCTTGAGGATTAGCAGCCAAACAAAAACCAGGACCACTGCATCCCTAAGCATATCATGTATTTATCATATGCAGAGCCCTTGGGAAAAATGCTGGCTTCATTTGCTCTTTATGTTATGTTAAATAATATGTTAAAAACCATATTTTATAATAGAACATTAAACAATTATTCCTATCTACATTAAGATAGTACATGTGCATTTTTAACTACTGAGACTTATAACTTTCAGATGCAGACCATTGTAGCAAGTGTCCTGAGGATCAGCACTCAAACAAGAACCAGGATCAGTGCATCCCTAAGAAAATAGCCTATCTATCATATGGAGAGACCTTGGGGAAATCTCTGGCTTCATCTGCTGTTTTTCTTTCTCTGATAACCATTGTGGTAATGTGGATCTTCATTCAACACCAGAATACTCCTATTGTCAAGGCCAACAACTGGAACATCACATGTACCCTCCTTACGTCCCTATTGTTTTGCTTTTTGTGTTCCTTCTTGTTCATTGGACAGCCTGGGAAGGTGACCTGCCTCCTCCGTCAAACAGTGTTTGGTATCATCTTCTCCCTTGTTGTTTCTTGTGTATTGGCGAAAACCATCATTGTGGTTCTGGCCTTCATGGCCACCAAGCCAGGAAGCAGGATGAGGAAATGGATAGGGAAGAGGTTGGCAGTGTCAATCATCATCCTCTGTACTCTTATTCAAACTGGCATCTGTGCAGTGTGGCTGGCAACCTCTCCTCCTTTTCCAGAGTTTGATATGCACTCCCAAAGGGGTCAGATAATTGTTCAATGCAATGAAGGATCAGCCCTCATGTTTTATACTGTTCTGGGGTACATGGGGCTTCTGGCCACCATAAGCTTCACAGTGGCTTTCCTTGCCAGGAAACTCCCTGATACTTTTAATGAAGCCAAACTCATCACCTTCAGCATGTTGGTCTTTTGCAGTGTTTGGTTATCCTTTGTCCCAACCTACCTGAGCACTAAAGGGAAACACATGGTGGCTGTGGAGATCTTCTCCATCTTGGCTTCTAGTGCTGGCTTGCTGGCTTGCATCTTCCTCCCCAAATTCTATATTATTGTCCTGAGGTCTGAACTGAACACTAGAGATCAGCTAGTCAGGAAAAAGAATGGTAGTATCTAAGTAATATCTCATTTTTTCTCAAAACTTTCTTCATGTGATTTGCTAAATATACTTGTAATTGCTTTTTTAAAAGAATGGAAGCCCAAAGTCAAGTTTGTGTTTACTCTTATGTTTGTAAAGCTCTTAATGGGGGTGTAAAATTCCAACCTCTTTGACTTAATTGTCTCTTTTACAGCCCACTGCATGTTCATTAGCTTCTACCCTTATTCTAGGCCAACTGCATGAATGTAATTAATTTTTTTTAGCTTAGATTGCAGTCACAGGGAGGGGGATAGCTCTCGCCAGTACCCTACTCCCATGAAAACAAGTGTCCCCAATCTTGGCATTAGCTCCATAAAGGAAGCTGCAAATAATTTTTGGTATTATTTTAGCTGCTGCACTTGTTAATTCCTTCATTGGTTAGTTTTACCATTTTAGTTATGTATTCATCTTTGTAAGTTGCCTTTATGATGATGTAAAGTGGGGTATAAATATACATATATTGGACAAATGATATTATAAAAAAGGCAACAAAACTATCTCTGTTCAGTTTCTCCAAGGTGTATGTGTGTGGTTATGGGTATATAGTTACTATTGATAACGTGCTTTCCCTAGGCCTACAAATATTTCATATGTTCAGAGTCAAGAATACAAGAGTATCATGTCAGCACACTGCTGGTTCTGCAGAATTCATGTATTTCTTCCAAGGTGTTGTTTGCATGCTTGGTTGCCTGCTTTCCTCCTTGTTTGCTTATTCTTTTATTTATACAATATAACCCTGAAACATTTACATGGATGTTCATGGGGCTGACAGAAAAAGAAAAAGAAATCATAATCAATACCAATGGCCATTGTTTTAGAAAAAAATGAACACGAATATGTGATTCGGTCCTCAGAAATCTTGGTGAAGATGGTTTTAATTACACCCCACAACACATTTTTACCAGTTGCTATGAATCACAGGTGGGGATACTCAGGTAATGCTTGTGGGCTTCCCATAAGTATCTGGTTGGTTTTGCCTGGAAGCTGCAGCTGAACCCCCCACCCCCAACCCCATATATCACCTCTGCTGAACTGGCTAACAGTATGCAGTGTAAGGTTTTGTTCTTTCATTTAGAGTCCTAAACGACTTGGGACCAGGATATCTCAGGGACCTCCTCACCCAATATATCCCTGTCAGGCAGCTGCTGAGGCACTTCTGAGAGTTGCTATGCAACACACACACACATAACCTGCCACCTCTTACCTTGTGGACTGTAAAACTGAGATTGGAATTAACTACAGTAGGGCCCCACTCATACAGTGGGTTACGTTCCAGACCCCCGCCTAAAAGTGAAACCTGCCGAAAAGCAGAACTCATTCAATAGAATGGTGCCTGATGCCCAAAAAATGCCTTAAAAATGGAACAAGTGCCGTATGAGTGGGGCCTTACTCTAACTGAAAGCTGTCGTATTAGCGGAACGCCAAAAAGTGGGGTCCTACTGTATTAAGTTACATACTGAATTATCTCTGCTGTTTCACTTCCTGCACATATCATCATCCTTCCTAACCCCTACCCAGATTAGAGGAGGCACGATAGAGGTGTATAAAATTAAGTATACAGTGATGAAAGTATTTACAGAAAAGTGTTTGCCCCTCTCTCATAACCACAGAACCTCTGGACATCCAATGAAGCAGAATGATGGAAGATTCAGGACAAAGTACTTTTTCACACAATGCTGAGTTAAACTGTGGAATTCATTCCCACAAGAGGCCATGATGGTGACCAATTTGTCCACTGTGAGAACAGAATGCTGGAGTAGATGGGCCACTGGTCTGGTGCAGCGGGGCTCTTCTTAAGCTCTTAGGTTCATATAGTCAGTTCAGGAGGCTACCATAGTCAATAGTATAGAAAGTTGCTGAGTGATGCAGGAGAAATAAGAAAGTTCCACACCTTCTGCCCATTCCCTGGCAAATTCACCCACCAGGGCAACCACAGCTGCTTCCATCCTATAATCTGCCTTGCCTAATGGGTTCCCCATATGCCATAGTAGATGTGGGAAGAAAACCATATTTTGACAAAATTTCTCCCTAGAGGAAAGTCTTCCTACCTATTTACATGAATGTCATAGGAGTTGACTTAATTAATAACATTGCTTTATGTAATATTATATTTTGTAATAAAGGAGTACAACATACAGTAGCTCCATTGAATGTGCTCGTCAAAATTTAATTTTCAGAAATTGAAGCAATATTTTATTGCTGTTTTGGGGGAAAGCTGCAATTCCCTGTTTCTCCCTTTCCCTCATTACCTTAATTATAACAATTATATTAATAAAATAATCATAGTTAAGTAAAAAACATATTTAATAGTTAGAATTTGTTCTGTTATTGATATAAAAATATGCAACTATGCATAAATTATAGCATTTATTATGCTTCTCCAACAAAATCAAAAAGCACTGCTGACTCATGAGCACTAGATGTGGTGAGGTGACTGAGCAGCTAGTTTTTATTTATTTATTTAATCTATTTTACCAATTTATATACAGGTAGCTGGCCTTATTTTGAGTGCAGAAGAGAAGGTGAGACTGGCGAACCTTGGCTTTTAGCAGTCCATGGAAGGTAGGCCAGATTCATATTGTCAGAGTGGAGCAGGATGTGTAAGGGTTCTAGGGCTGGGTGTCTGGGGGTTTATATATATATATATATATATATATATATAAAGTTGTATCCCACCCTTCCTCCCAGCAGGAGCCCAGGGTGGGAAACAAAGCACTAAAACACTTTAAAACATCATAAAAACAGATCTTAAAATACATTAAAACAAAACAGCATTAAAAACATTTTTTTTAAAAACAACAACTTTAAAAAAGGGTTAAAAACGTTATTAAAACATATTAAACAATTCTGACAAAGATGCAGACTGGGATAGGTCTCAATTTAAAAGGCTTGTTGAAAGAGGAAAGTCTTCAAAAGGCACCAAAAAGATAGCAGAGATGGCACCTGCCTAATATTCAAAGGGAGGGAATTCCACAGGGTAGGTGCTGCCACACTAAAGGTCCGGTTCGTATATTGTGTAGAACGAACCTCCTGATAAGATGGTATCTGTAGGAGGCCCTCACCTGCAGAGTGCAGTGATTGACTGGGTATGTAAGGGGTAAGACGGTCTTTCAGGTCTTCCTGCAAGCATCTGCAGACGTGCATAGATTTGGGCACATGGGAGGGGGAAAGCCCTCAACTATTGTAGCATCTTGGAGAGAGAGGTTGGGGGGGGCAGAATGTAGGTGGAAGAAAGGGGGGGCACTTAGCCTCAGAAATGGAGGGAGAGCAAGTCCTGAGCTTCCTCACTGCTTCTTGCTCTGTCTGGGCTGAATGCAAGATCTGGGTAGCCTCACAAAGAAGAATATTTTTTAAAAGGAGGTGGCAGTGCAGCAGGAGCCAAGAAAGGCAAGTAGGCTGGCTGCCAGGAAGGAAAGGGGGGGGAAACAGCCTTTTCTTGTAGCCTTGCATCTATTTGCTTTACGAAAAGCTCTCTCCTCTCATTCTGAGTAAGGGCAGCAGCAGCAGCAGTGGCAGTGCGAGGAGATGGGAGTCAGGATAGTAATCCCTTCTTCTTCCTGGTAGTTCCACCGTCAGCCTCCTTTGGCATCTGCCATGTGTGGTATAGGCAGATGCCTGGCCTCAGCATGCCTGAAGGACGGTCCGGCACTTCAACAAAGTCCTCCCCTCTCATTTGGAGCAAGGGGGAGGTGTCATCTGCAGTGGCAGTGGGGAGCAGACAGTGTCCAGGGAATGAAGACTTTTAAAAATAATATAATTCATTTCTTTATTCTTCACGGCCCTCTCTGGATTACTTTGCTGGCGCCCTGGGAGTCACCGCCCTCAGGTTGGGAACCACTGATTTATGTCATAAGTGAATCCATCCAGACTTTTGAGAATCTAGGAGACTTGGCATGTTGCCACTGAAGTTAACATAGGCAATAAAAGAAACCGTACTTACTTTTTTGATGAGATGGCTGGGTGGTTTTGTTGTATATTTTTTTTAAAAAAAACTTAAATGAAGACAAGCTGTTTCATCCACAGGCCAGCTGCTGGCTTGTTCCAAAATCACCTCAGAATAATGCTGGAAACAACATTACATGCTGACACAGCATTCTTCCATTCAACATTATACAAAAAAAGAGATGACAGCAATTTATTATTATTATTTATTCTTTGCACAATGTTACCGGGACTCACATTAGACCACAAGCATGATTTTTACCTTTTATAATCACATGCATTATTCAAATGTGAAATTATTTTATTTGAATATTGTATCAAAAGAAAAAACTCAAAGAACCTAAATCGAAACACACTTTTCAATGCTTATTTCCAAAATGTCACTAATCAGCTCTTTCATGAAAACCAGAAGAAAACAGAACATTTATGAACATAGGAAACTGCCTTATACTGATTCAGACCACTGGTCCATCTAGGTCAGTATTATCTACTCTGCTCTCTGGGATTTCAGATGGGGTCGCTCCCAGTCCTATCTAGAGATACCAGAGATTGAACCTAAGTCCTTTTGCATGCAGAGCCGATGGCCTTCCGCTGAGCTTCAGTCTTTCCCAAATGTTTTCACCCTTCATAGTACATACATATAATTACTGTGGCATATCATAGCCAAAGCTTATGCCATACTAAATGTCTTAGTCTATGAGGTGCCACAGAATATTATTTTTGCTGCAGAGAATACGACAGCTACACCTCTGGAAATCGTAACTGTTGTATTTATTTATTTAAGACATTTATATGCTGCTTAATCATTCTTATTTCTAAATGTTGTACATAAAAACAGTGCCCATAGTTTTGGAACATATAAGAATGTAGATGGAACTATTTAAAACAATAGTCCAAGTTCACTTACACATGTCCACTTTAGAACTTAAGAACAAGAGCAAAACAAGTATTCTGATTAACCATAGTCATAGTATATATCACATTTTCCAGAAATACAGAAATACATTATTCAGTATGATATTGCTTCTTCCTTATTAGCTGCTCCCTTTTATTCAAATCAGGCCTCAACACAATAATGTAGCATTTTGGGCAAAATATGCAAACCAGTAACCCTGCACCAGAGGCCAAGATGGAGAAGATCTCCACTGCCACCATATATTTCCCTCTTGTGCTGAGGTAGGTTGGAACAAAGGACAACCAGACACTGCAAAATACCAACATACTGAAGGTGATGAACTTGGCTTCATTAAAGCTGTCAGGCAACTTTCTTGCTAGGAAAGCAACAGTGAAGCTGACAGTGGCAAGGAAGCCCATGTAGCCCAAGACACAGAAAAACATGGTCACTGACCCTTCATTACATTTGACTATGATTTCACCAGGCACTGAGTGCAAGTCCAAATCTGGGAATGGA
Organism: Rhineura floridana; assembly: GCF_030035675.1. Lineage (NCBI taxonomy): Eukaryota > Metazoa > Chordata > Lepidosauria > Squamata > Rhineuridae > Rhineura > Rhineura floridana. The sequence goes on from NC_084490.1 coordinate 14,612,834, forward strand.
GGAGAAGAAGCCAACCAACTGACACAAATGCCTACTTGGAGAAGGGAACAGCACAGGACAACAGAATGTGCCAATTTTTTTCCCACCCATTTCCGGAAAATGTTTCCTGGTTTGGAAGCCATGAAAGCCATAGTCACTGTAACAGTCTTGGCCAAAACACAAGAAACAGCAACAGAGAAGATAATGCCAAATGTTGTTTGCCTGAGGAGGCAGGTGACTTTATCAGGCTGCCCAATGAATAGCAAAGGACAGAGGAAGCAAAGAAGGAGAGACATGAGGAGAAGGTAGGTGAGGCTTCGGTTGTTGGCTTTGACAATGGGAGTGTCCCCTTGCTTAATAAAGATGCCAAGCACCAGACATGTGATTAGAGAGAAGAGAAAAGACAAAAAAGCTAAAGTAATCCCCAAAGTATCTTCAAAGGATAGAAAACTTTGAACCTTGGGGATGCAGTGATCTCTATGACCATTTGGAAAGTGATCTTCTGGACATCGGACACAGTAATCCAAGTCTGAAAGAGGAAGATGATATTTCGTTTTTAAAGATTACTGTAAGTATTCTAAGTAATAAGAACCATATTTTTGAGAATCCACTTAAATAAGAAGTTTCAGCCATTGGAAGCCCCAGAGAGCATCCAAGGCTTAGATCTGCTGGGTTCTACATGAAAATCATGTGGTTTAACAGTGGTATTTAACCCTTTAGTTATGCATTGAAATGAGAGGTCATTAGGGATGGCAGAATATTTGGAATTGGGAATGAAGTCCTACAAAGCAGTAATTTGTTCTTAACGGGGGTCTGATTACTTTTTCTGTCCATGCTCCAGGACCCATTTTAATTAACCAGGCATGATACACACCATGTACATCAATATATCTCCCTGAAATTACCTGTCACTGGAGAAAAGCACAATAAGAACACACTTTCTTTAATTTATCTCACAACTCCCCAGGAGCCCAAATTCCATCCATCCATAGCAGCTTTGTGAATAAGCTGCAGGGCACACCTCATTTTACATTCTCATTGAATGATTATACTTTTCATGCATTCTGTGCAAAGCTATTCTTATGCTTGATCTGGAAGCTGCAACTAATGTAGAAAGTGGTGGTCAGACTGTTGAGCAGTGCATCTAGCCACAGACGTATAACACTGTTACTGAGAGATCTCCACTGGCTGTCATTTTGCTAGTGGGCCAGATTAAGGTTTTAGTGTTAATTTATGAGACCCTAAACAGTTAAGGACCCGGGTAATGAGAGATCAACTGCTTCTATATAGACTTGCCTGATCATTGTGGTCATCTTCAGAGGCTCTCCTGCCTGTGCCACAATGTGCAAGACAGAGAGGGTGTGTGTGTGTGTGTGTGTGTGTGTTGCAATTCTGATGCATGCTGAAGGATTTTCTGTTAAACTTTCCATTTGCTAGCTTGTGATGCCAGCCATTATGTTTTTAAGCATTTTTAAAATTATTGACAATGTTTGGATATTTATTTATTTATTTGGATTGTATTGCTTTGCATATTTTGTATGTTTGTCTTTCTTGGAAATGGCAACTTGGCAGGTATTTTAAAATAAAATAATTAAATAAGGGAACAAATAAGAACCATATTTCTTATAAGTGTTTGCCCTACCTTCCTGGTCTGAGATCATGTCTTCTGGACATGGAGAACAATCGTAGCAACAAAATTTCTCCCCTTCCTTCTTTTTCCTGCTGGAGCCAGGGTAGCATTGCTCATTGCATAAGGAGAATGGAGGCACCTGTTCTTAAAAAAAAAGTGGGATTTAGCATTGGATATTTGGAACATTTTGCTTTACATATAGAGATCAGTAAAAGCACAGCTGATGACATGAAACATTGACACCTGTGAACGCAGAAATGGCATATTCAGCGGAATTCCCATTTTTAGCCAGACCAATAGTCAATCTTCCTCAATACACCCAAACAAAGTCAGAAGACCAATGGCATGATGAGGAACAATATCAGTGCTCTGTTAGCCACCAGCCCCAGTATTCTGAGATGTCCTATTGTGATTAGCCTTTCTCAAGTAAGAAGTCTACACTACACATTGTAAGTTACCATCCTTTTTAATAATCACTGTTTATATCAATGGTGATCACGTTATGTTAACAAAAAGCATTAGCATTGCATGCAGATAGGCTTCCATTTATTTCCCATAAAAATATGGATGAACATGGATTTTATTATTTCAGACACAGTGTTAAATTTGCCCACCTGAGTCAAGTTTCTGTGCCACACAAGTATTTCCTTGTCAATGGTTAATGCTTTGTCTGGAGGAATGTGAGGATCTAGCCTTCCCACTATGGCTCTAACATAGGAGTTATTTGGGAAAGTGACCAAGTTTGTAATATCAAATCCAGCTACTAATTCTCCATGTTCATTAAACATAATGTTATCTCCGGCAGTGTTGTTGAACTGGATATCTCTAAGCAATGAATGGAGCTACACGGGGAGAAAGTTAGAATGAAGAGGATAGAAAACATTGCTGTGCTGAAGTCTACTCTCCAAGTCTCAAAAGTTTTCTTCCCGTGTGAGAGGTTTCCATTTTCACCCTTGTTCACAGTTACACTTTAGCAATTATTTGCAATTTTGCTACCTGTGAGGTTGAGCTGACATTATTGATGGGAGGGGGAATGACACTTTCAGTTCCACATTTATCCTGCACTTCCTGATCTGAAAAAAGCCTCATGAAAGGAGTTGCCTCATGAGATCTTCCCTTGGGCTTTGCAGGAGACAGGGAAGCTGCAGAATACAAACCACTGGTAATATAAAACTGGGCAGGCTGTCTACCAAGTGTCTGGGATTGGTTTAGTCCAGACTTTCCCAACTAGTGGGCCACCAGATGTTGTTGGACCACAATTCCCATCTTTCCTGACCATTGGCAATGCTGGCTGAGGCTGATGGGAGTTGTGGTCCAGCAATACCTGGTGGCCCACTAGTTGGGAAAGGCTGGTTTAGTCACACATTTTGATTTAAGGGAAATTTCTTGCACTATTGTATTGTATTTTGCACAGAGGGAAATAAAGAGGCACAACGACTGGATGAATTGGGCCACATTTATTTATTTAAGTATTTAACCCCAAACAGATCTTAGGGGAACTAAGGTGCAGGATCTAACTGTGGGTGAGCCAACCCCAACAAGGAGGAGAGGCTTCTTCACCTCTACCCCTTCCCTTAAGCACCACTCTTTCAGGTGAGTAGGGAAACCTTCCTGCTCTACCCCCTGCTGGGTTCTCACAGCTCCAGGCAGGTGTTACACATTGGACCTAAAGGCGTTCCCTAACCATGCCAGAAAGACAAACAGTCCTTGAAGGCAAGACTTAGGATTACACCTTTTAAAGGTGCCTAAGCATGCTCATCAAACCTTAACTACCATATAACCTCCCCATATGCTTTAATTTGGATTCCTGCGTTGAGCAGGGGGTTGGACTTGATGGCCTTATAGGCCCCTTCCAACTCTATAATTCTATGATTCTATGACGTGTACCTGCTATGGAAGGAGACAAACCTCAGCTTTGTCCCCCAACCCCAATTAATAACCTCAAGGACACCCCCCCTGCACATCTGATAAAAAATATGCAGGGTGGGATGAGCTTAAATAGCCCCAACAGGAGCCCCGACCCAGCTGGCACTAGCATTACATGTGTCCACACACTGAAGCCACTGCCAGCCTTCCTTCATTCCTTGAGTGGCTACAAAAGCCACTTGCCACCGCAGCCTCTTCAGGTGTGACAGGTGTGGGAATCTCTTTACAAATAAATAATGTAAAAACAACAGCAAGAATGAACTAATGCTAGGAGCACAGAGAACAGCCTCCTTGGCATGCCCTGTACTTATAGGAAAGCCCAGCTGAGTATATCATGGGGTTCTCAGGAAGTGCGGGCAGCTGGGGAATCTTAACTAGACAGACCACCAGAGAGATGATTCATAGAATGACACAAAAGGCACTCTCACAGACATTCACAAGCCACCTTGGAAGGAAGATAAGCACACACACACACACACACACACACACAAATAAACTCCCCACAATACACCAATGAGAATATCTTCAAATTTTTCTCTCCCCTTTTAAAAAAATTGAATCTGATCCTTTTTTTCCTAACTTGAGGGAGAATGTCCTTTTTTTAAAAAAAAAGCAGAAAAATATCAACACAATACTGTTATAAAGAGTTGGAATGTTCTCAGTAAGATTTCTGTGATGGACTTGCAGTATAATCCCATGCATCTCTCCTCAGAAATAGGTCTCACTAGGGATGGAAAGATCTGTCAGTTTTAGTTCTGTCCATTTCTCATTTTTCCAGTCTTAAATTCAGTTCTGCAGTAATTTGATGTTTTTAAAAAAAACATGAAAATTGAGCATTTTTCTCCTACTAAACACATTTTGTATTAAGTTTTGACTAATGTACACATTTTTTGCAAGCTATTCCTCCTAATATAATGCATTTTGTATGCTATTTTCATGAATATATTCATGCACATTTCCCCCTAATATAAGTTTTTGGGTAAACTTTGGTTGGAGAACTGCATCACAAAATCGGGGTAAGTGAAAATTTTGAAGGATGTCTGTGTTTTGGTTCTTATATTGTTTCAGAAAGTTTGAATATGATAAACTCAGCTTTAATATGAACCAAACCAAATTTGTCCCCATTCCTAGATTCCTCTATGTGAATTAAAACTTAATCCCAAGAAAGTGTGGTTAAGACTGAACCAACTTATGTTTGCAACTATTAGTCAATAAAGGAAAGTAAACCACTTAAGGTACCAGACACAAGGTACCATGTCAATCCGTGCTATTTCATCATCAACAACAACAACAATAATAATATTGTTGTTTTGCTGTCTGCTGGGGCAGATTACATAGAATTAAAAATATAAAACATGCATAAAAGCATACATAAACATCCATACAATCCTTAAACTCCTTAAAACTCCTTGGACCCAGATAACCTGAACAACTATGGACCTGTGGCGAATGTTCCATTCCTGGGCAAGGTGCTAGAACGGGTGGTTGCCGGCCAGCTCCAGGGGCTCTTGGATGACACTGATTATCTTGATCCATTTCAATCCGGTTTCAGGCCCGGTTTTGGCACCAAAACAGCCTTGGTCGCCCTGTATGATGACCTTTGTCGGGAGAGGGACAGGGGGAGTGTGACTCTGTTGATTCTCCTTGATCTCTCAGCTGCTTTTGATACCATCGACCATGGTATCCTTCTGGGAAGACTCACAGAGTTGGGAGTTGGGGGTACTGCTTGGCAGTGGCTCCGCTCCTACTTGGTGGGTCGCCACCAGCAGGTAGTGCTTGGGGAACATTGCTCGATGCCCTGGACTCTCCATTGTGGAGTCCCGCAGGGATCAGTACTGTCCCCCATGCTTTTCAACATCTACATGAAGCCACTGGGTGTGGTCATCAGGAGTTTTGGGGTGCGTTGCCATCAGTACGCTGATGACACGCAGCTCTATTTCTCCTTTTCATCCTCTTCAGGTGAGGCTGTTAACGTGCTAAACCACTGCCTGGCCACGATAATGGACTGGATGGGAGCTAACAGACTGAAGCTCAATCCTGACAAGACCGAGACGCTGTTGGTGAGTGCCTTCTCTGCCCAGATGGAGGATGTTCATCCTGTTCTTGATGGGGTTACACTCCCCTTGAAGGAACAGGTTCATAGCTTGGGGGTTCTTTTTGATCCTTCCTTGTCACTTGAGGCCTAGGTGGCCTCGGTGGCACGGAATGCTTTCTACCATCTTTGCCTGGTAGCCCAGCTACGTCCCTATCTGGACAGTGACGACCTCGCCTCAGTTGTTCATGCTCTGGTAACTTCTAGACTGGACTACTGCAATGCGCTCTATGTTGGGCTGCCCTTGAAGACTGTTCGGAAACTACAACTAGTCCAGAATGCAGCGGCCAGATTGCTGACGCGGACCAGAAGGTCCGCTCATATAACACCTGTTCTGGCTCGTCTGCACTGGCTTCCTGTTTGTTTCCGGGCTAAATTCAAAGTGCTGGTTTTGACCTATAAAGCCCTACACAGCATGGGACCGCAATACCTGGTGGAACACCTCTCCCAATATGAACCTACCCGGACACTGCGCTCAACATCTAAGGCCCTCCTCCGAGTGCCATCCCATTGAGAAGCTCGGAGGGTGGTGACTAGAACCAGGGCCTTTTCTGTGGTGGCCCCCAAACTGTGGAACAGCCTCCCCGATGAGGTGCGCCTGGCGCCGACGCTACTATCTTTTCGGCGCCAGGTGAAAACCTTTTTATACTCCCAGGCATTTTAAAGTGTGTTTTAATAGCATTTTCATCATTATTTGTATTTTGGATGTTGTTTGGTTCTTTTATTGTTTGTTTGTTTTGTTTTCTTGATTTATTGTATTTATTGTATTTATACATTGCTTGTTTTTTATCTTTTTGTACACCGCCCAGAGAGCCTTCGGGCTTAGGGCGGTATATAAATTAAATTAAATAAATAAAAAAAATAAAAAACATCAGTACAATGACATAAAGAGGTAGAAATTTAACCAAATGCTTGCCAAAAAGATGAGTCTTCAACAGCCATTGGAAAAGAGGTGATGCTTAGAAAGTTACCATTGTTAAAAGGTTTGTTTTAAACACTGTGGTCTTGTAATATCTGGAAAGGGGAGGAAATTGAGAAGATGGCGCCAGTTTGTGGTTAATGAGATACTGATTATTGTCTGTCATACTGCAGTACTCTACCCCCTAATCACAAGACATTACCTGCCAGGGTTCTATGATCAGTTTGCCAGCATTCTCCATTGTTCTGAATTTGGATCTTGATGAGTATATGATATGTAAGGCATGTGCCACAGCATAAACAGCATTATAGATGTTGTAGCTGTGACCTGTCATGCTCAATTGAAAAAACTGACCAGGAAGGCTCTCCAGTCTCTCCTCACCGGTACATGCTCCATCAATATCTGTGGGTCCGTTGGAATTTGGAACAATGCAGTCAAATGCTTGCTCCCAGAAATCTTTTATAAAACCATCTCCTTTGGGCTGGGTAGGCTTTACCGTCTGAAGAAATGTTTGAAAACCTGGAAGCTCATTTGAAGGAATTGTAAAGGAAATAGCCCCATGAAACATTTGGATATCCCAGCTCCTTTGCACTGTAAAGAGTGCAAAATCAATCTGGGCTGTTGTAATCCATACCTTTCCAAAAGATGTCTTCTTGTATGGAAAATCAGCTGCAAGTGAATCCTTTATCCCTAAGATAATGGCAGCCAACCACCTAATGTTGGCAGTTTCTCCATATATAATAACTGCATTGGCTTTGCTCTCCCTGAAAATTGGCATACTGTCCATAATGTATTTGTTCATATCATTCATTTGCAATATACGCATATAAATTGGAGCTTTATTTATGAAGGCTGAACACATTCCATTCTTGGAAAGCATTGGCTCTATGGTCTGCAAGAAATGCTCTCCACCATCATCATCAAAAGTCATCAGCCCGACCCACTTCCATCTGAAATGAAGAATCAACTGGACAATTCCTTCATACTGAAGGGCTTCATTGGGGACCATGCGGTAAAAGGAAGGGAACCTAGTTTCATCTTTTATTGTTGGTTGAAATGAGCCATATGAAAACTAAAATAAATAAATAATGGAGGTATATTTTGGAGAAGGAATATAGTAGGGCCTGGTTGTGCACCAACCACAAGATTTTGTTTAGATCTATATCTGTTGCTTGGTAAGCAGCCCAAACTGATCCAACCTGCTCTATGATTTGTCTGATGCATTCAGATCCAAATCAGGTGTTTTTTTTAAAATGAAGCTCTCTTTCCTACCATTCACTATTAAGGGGAATTAAAAAAAAATCTTCATGGAATGGCTTCAGTCCTACACTGATAATAATAATAATAATAATAATAATAAATTTTGTTAGTCGCCTATCTGTCCAAATTAACGGACACTCTAGGCGACTTACAACAACATAATAATAAAATACAATATACAATCTAAAAACACAATCATCAATTAATCTAACATCAAATATATCAAAAAGCTAATCTACCCCAAAACTTCAATGATAACTTCAATGCAGGTAATGTACAGGTCCTTTGGATTCTAAGCTCAAAGTCAGCACTTGGAATTATACTCAGAAACCAACTAGGAGTCACTGAATTATTTCTTTGTGGTGAGCACCAATAAATAATCCACCATGTGCTCAACTGTAGTTTCTGAACATTTTCTCATAGCAACACTATATATACATATATTGCATGGCAAAACATTTTACTCAGGAGTTCTCAAGACATGGCAACATCAAGATTAGCACTGGAAAAGTAGCCAACAATGCTGAAAAACATGGTTCAAGAGCACCTCCACAGAAATGCAACCTCATCTAACACTGACTTAATACTAGCTCCAAGGTCAGTTAAACTACTCAGTAACATTTCCCCATCTTAAATATTTTCAGTTTTACTTTTTCAGCCCTAGTTTATCCTGTTAGTGACTCAAGACACAAATTCTGCATCTTGCCTTACCTGGTAAGAGCAAGTCAGTTTGTAACCTCTGATGACTTTGCCCCTTGCTCCAAGCAATAGTGTTCTTCCAACTTGGGTCCCAAGATGTCATTGGACTACAACAGCCATAATTCCCAGCCAGTTTAGCTAATCATCAAGGAGATATGGCAGTTGCAGTCCAACAACATCTGCAGACCAAGGTTTGAAGAATACTGTTATGGAGGACATGAATTATATGAGTATAACACAATTTAATAGTTAGGAAGTACAGCAGAGGCGCCTCAGAACCAGCTTTTGAAATTTACCCTCGAAGTAGAAGTTGAACCATTGCAATGCAGTGCCTCCAGCTACCAATACAAAAAGGTAGTGAAAAAGAATGCCATAATCAATAGTAGTGAAAGCCACTGTGAGGTTAAGGAAAATTAACAGGGTTATATCCTCCCATTTGCTTCCTAAAGCAAACCCTTGACCAGAATAATCAAGACTACTTCCATCCTAAAACCAAAAAGATACCATTTAATAGTGTATGAAAGAGATGCCTCAAACAAGTGAAACCATCAGCCAAGACAAACATGGAACTCTGTCAAGTAGCTCTCTCAAGTAATTATACATATATTTCTGGATGAACTCCCTTTGAATGAAACAGATCCAATCATCAATATGATCTGGAATCTTCTCCCTCTTCTGTAAAATATAGTTCCTTTTAGTGGGAAAAAAGCTTCAATAACTTTTGAGACGCATTGGACAACCACTTCACAAAATACTAATCCTCAACAACTTTGAAGCACCCCCTTTCTAACATGCATTAAACAAGCACTCTTGATTTGTCCTCCATTTATGCATATAATAGCTCAAAGGAACTTCACATATTTCACTTCTTTCTCCCACCTCCACTCCAATCATGCTGTTTTTTCCTTTATTTGAAGAAGTCCTGTTTTGCAGTCTATAGTTGCAGCCTGAGAGGGAGAACTGAATTCCTACCAAACAGAGAAGGGAAGAGTGGCTTATTCCCCATGAACACAATCCATAAATCCTACCTGTGGAATCTTGTAAAGACCTAAGACATCTGCCATCTGTGTGGAAGTATCAGCATTAAGTCCACCAATGACACCCATCAGACGTGTCTGGGTGCCACATTTATAATGAGGAAGAAAATGATGTAATTTGAATAGAAGATCAAGTGTGGTACGATAAGTCATCCTTGCATCATTGTAACTGTCATAGATGTGGAACCCGAGTGTGACATTGGGCAAGATGTAGGGATTCTCATTGATCTCATAGATGGCAAATGCCAAGGCAAGGACATTCTGGTAGAACTTTGGCACCATACTAGAAATAGATTAACAAGCTCTTTTTACAGAATAATTCGACAGTATGTTAAAACAGTTTATTGACGTATAGGTCCAGTTCGGCTGTATGGTATTTAGTTGTCTGAGTGAAAGGAAAAGGTACAATCCACCAAAGACAGTTATGAGTCATATTTCTATTTGACACAAAAGTAAATCATTTATGGCTCACTTTTTCTGGATTGTTCCCAAAAGAATGTACATGCTAAACATATTTTTGAAGTAAGAAACTGCTGAGATTTCAGCTTCCATCATATGTATCAGAACATCCATATAGAATGGTGGGAAAATGTATCTTTTCCTGAAATTAAAATTCTTACTTTTTATGAGATAATTCAACAAGGCATGCAAACTTTTTTTGTTAATCAAGGTATGAGTCTGCTCTGGCTCTTTGATGCTGAACTGCCTGAGTGTAAGAAGAAGGCACATTACACCCCAAATTATAGCAGAGCATATACATTAAGGTGGAGCAAGGTAAATACCTTTTCTTTTTTTAAAAAATCACTTCTTAAATTTCAGTATTTCTATCCAAACCATCGATATTTCTTTTAGGGATCTTCACAGCAAGAACAAAGGCCAGAACAAGTTCTTTTTTTATTACACTGTAGGTGGCAACAAACATACATATTCTGCTAGAGATCTATGCTAGACTCCATGAAACCACTGCAAGTATCTTTTTGCTCTTGCCAGTGTAAAGTATGCCAGATTGAAACCCTATTGAGGAGTGAGGCTATTGCCAGCTCAGCCAGCCAAAGCCCGGCAGAGGGAAAACAAGCCTGTAAAATAGAGTTTGACTTTCACCACTCCATTTGCTAGCGTAAATTTAACTGGCTTGGCAGGTCACATGACTGAATTGAATCCAGTGAAAGTCCCCCCACCTTGTTCTCACCCTGCCACTTTCCTAGAACATCTGTTGGGGGGGGGCTACACCAGTATGTTACACTGGTCTCAGCTCAGATGGCTGAGCCCCAGCTGAGATAGTACAATCAAGTCAAGTTGGTGTATATCCAGTTGAGCCAGGATAAGCAATTTATGCTGGCATAGCCCAGCTGAGATGGGAACCAGCCAACTGAACCACAGATTTACCAGATCCTAACTTGCTCATCCCAGTGGATCTTGGGTGGGGATTGTGACCTACGTACTCACCATTAAGCACTTGCCTTTGCCAGGAACTCTCCTCCCCCACTGAGAGATTCACTTAAGGGAGTAAGGAATTTCAGTTCCAAATAACTAAGGATAACTGGAAGTGGTGAGCTGTCAATTTCAATAAGGTTAAGGGCACAGCTTTCTGCCTGTTTATTCAGAAGGAAGCCCTTCAGTAGAACTTCCACATAAATGAGCTCAAGACTGCAGCCTAATATTTCTTTAATCAGGGGACAGTTCTTTTTCAAATATTGCTTGGCCAAACACTTCAGAGTTGAATAATTTCATATTGACTCCTATGGAACAAGTTAGCTCTTGACTAATTTAATTCCCATTGCTTTTCTAGGGAACTTAGTAAGGAAAAAATTGAATCTGACTTTATTCATTTGTTCATAATATTTGTTACCTGCTTTCCATTATGAAATCATTCCTTTATAGGTACAGTGCCAGTAAAGCACAATAAAATCATACAGCCAACCTACTGCTGAGCAATAAAAAAGGAAAACAGACAACAACATGTTAGCAGTCAAATAACTATTTAGAAAGTGCAGCAACACAAATTCAAGTATTGACTGGATGGAAATAATGATAGCAGAACTCACAACAACAATAAACATTTTTATCAAAGTATCTTTCCCATTTTATTTAGTTGGTTAGGTTTTGCCCCCACCCCCAGGTATTCCACAGCCCTGCAAATTAGAACTATTGTGCACATGTTTGCTTGATTGTACACCAGTTTGGTGTGATTTAAAAACAAAAGACAAAACAAACAGAGAAACAAAAACTTGGTACTGTATACACACATTCCCCTCTAAAAATAGGATGACTCCGCATATGTCTATAATCTTAGTAGAGTGAAATAGTCTGATAGAGGTCTGATCACCCACAGGCCAGTGAAGGCACAGTTGATATATACCCTTTTGTCTGAGCATTTTATTCATCGCATCAACAGTGCTTAGTGTCCAATTTTAATTAATCATTTGCAGTAATAAAATATGGAGAGACACCAGGATAAAAGCAAGAGGAAGGAATAATCCCTTACACTTGGAAGTCAAACTCCTCCTCCGAAGGGTGTTTCAGGAAATAAACTTCAGGTAAAAGAAAGTAGATATGTGAAACAATTCCACCAATTATAATTTCACTTGGCTGGTACCATGTGTGTGGAATTTGTAATGGATCATTTCCAGTGCAGTTGAAATTTGGTACTTTGCAAACCATATGAGGAAGCAGTAGCAACAGCATCATCACCAATACCATCCTCCCAATGGCACAAGTTTCTTCCAGACCCAGATGCCCTTCTGACACTGCAGCTTGATTTCCTGTGTCTGCCTGACTTGAACAAGCTGGCTTGGACGGTTGCCTACTCTGACAAAACAATCTTGGGACCTGTATCAACTTTAACTAAAGGGTGTATCTAAAGGGTGACTAAAACATGCCTCAAATGGCCTTTGAGAGATAATGGTTCCAAATGTGACTTATGCAAGTAAAAGGGAAACTGACAGTGTGCAAACCTTGTCTGCCTCTAGTCCATAACTGTAGCTGCCGATAGCTCAATGGATCTTATAAAATCATATCAGACATGCTTATTCATTTTTCCCCTGTTGCCTTCTGGAAAGCCACTGGAGTTTTGGCCAGCTGTATAAAATACAATGATTCCAGTAATTACAGAGCAGATAAGAATTACTGCTGTGTTTTTCAGATCTGGGGGTATCACCAATAGCAAACCTGCTGATGCAAGCATGTTTGTGATATGTTGTCAGTGTTCTGCTGCTCCCTAGTGAGATTGCAACTGATCACTTAGTTGATACTGAGTTGATACTGATCTACTGTGATCCCAAGAATGGAATTGGCCTGGACGTTACAGTATTTGGAACAAAAATTACAATGGTGCAGTTGGTCTCCTCCCATTCAGTAACATTATTTAAAGCATTATTATTTATTATTATTATTTTTAAAACTTATATACCGCCCGACTAGCAATAGCTCTCTGGGCGGTTAACATAAATACAATAAAATACAATAAAATACAAAAACATCACCATCTAAAATCAAATTTCACAACCTAAAAAACTGGATAAGCTAAAATCAAATTACAAACATTACAATCTTTAACAAAGAATTAAAATGCCTTGGAGAAGAGAAAGGTTTTAACTTGGCGCCGAAAGGATGATAGTGTCGGCGCCAAGCGCACCTCCTCGGGGAGACTATTCCATAGTTCGGGGGCCACTACTGAGAAGGCCCTTGATCTTGTCACCGCCCTCCGGGCCTCCCTATGGGTCAGGACCCAGAGGAGGGCCTTCGTAGCAGACCATAGTGTACGAGCCGGTTCATAACGGGAGAGGCGTTCCGACAGATATCGTGGTCCCGTGCCGTATAAGGCTTTGTAGGTTAGTACCAACACTTTGAATCTGGCCCGGAAGTGTATTGGAAGCCAGTGCAAGTGGGCCAGAACAGGTGTTATATGGTCAGATCGCTTCGTTCTTGTTAGCAGTCTGGCCGCCGCATTTTGCACCAGCTGTAGCTTCCGAACTGTCTTCAGAGGTAGCCCTACGTAGAGCGCATTACAGTAATCCAAACATGAGGTTACCACGTGTAACCTCTTCCAACCCACATCCTGGTCCTAATTTCTCACTGAGCATCTGAAGATAAATTTTAGATTATTTAGGTTAGGACAACCACTGGAGGTCTCTAGGTTTTCATTAGCAAGGGGCTTGGCAGGCAGAAATGTTTAAAAGCAGAGATGATGTGGTCCAGGAAGACCTGGTGGATATGGGTGCCCAGGTGCAGCTTCTCAGTGAACTCTGATAACTTGGATAAGATATATATTTCCAGGGGTGGCCTTTTCCTTCATAGTACTCCATTGAACCATCTCAACCATCTCTACTGAACTTGTGAACCAAATTTGCACCAAACACAAAAATATTGATTATAAAAGGATGCAGTGATTAAGTGTGCAATACTGACTCATTAAGGGCCAGTAAACTGAGAATCAGTGTAGACAAGACAAGGATACTGTTAGTGGGCTTCCCCCCCATAACAGTTGGGTAGTGTTCAACCTGATTTGAAGGAGTGGAGAACCTTTTGAAGAGATGGACAACTTTTTAAAGTTGAGGTCTGCATTCTCTCAGGGAATAATAGTCATGAGGCATACATGGTGGTGAGTGTTGCTTGTAGTGGTGGGACCAAATCCATACTGGGTGGGACATGTCCTTGTTTGCAGTGGCAGTTGCAGTCCATTGGAGCTGTTGGGAAACAATGCAAGGGGAGTAATGAGTATGGGTGATGAGAAAGAGTATTTTGCTGCTGCTGCTGCTGCTGCTGCTACTGCTACTGCTACTGCTACTGCTACTGCTACTGCTACTGCTACTGCTACTACTTTGCCCCCATCTCCCAGCCATCACCATTCCTGCCATCCACATTAGTGTGCAGCTGCCTCTGCAAAGAAGGATGTGTCAGTAATAAGTGGCCGCATATGCCTTTCCTCTGTCAATCTCTCACATTTTTCCTGCATACTCTGGACTGAAGTTCCCTTTATCTCTTCTTACCATCCATCGCCTCTCCACCCAAAGCCAGCAATTTGTGCGATTGCAATCTGGGAGTGGGGATAATGCAGGAAATAATGTGGGATTTATGAGAGAATGAGGAGATGCATCAGATGACTGCCCTGCAGATGGAGGAGGTGCTGGAGCGGATGCCATATGCAGTCTGTTGCCCATAGGTTGCCAGCTTGTGCCGCAAAAGATCAGATGTGTAGTTTGGTTATGCTCTTGGATCCAGCAGTGTTTCTTGTATCAACGTGTACCTTTTATCAGCTTAAGCTGGTATCCTAACTGCGATCTGCTCTTGGTACAGTTATGTACAGATAGTCTGACTTAATTTGCTCATCCCAGCTCAGTCAGCTGAGCCAAGACTGACATAATTTATCCTGGCGTAAGCATTCTGGGGGAGAGGTGGTGGGGACTTACACTACATTTTAACTCCATTCAGCTCAGTCACATGATTTGGCAACCGAGCTGAATTTACACCAGCAAAAAGAGTAGTGTAAATCAAACTCTATTTTACAGGCTTGTTTTCCCTGTGCAAGACTTGGGGAAGCTTAGCCAGCTGTAGCCTCACTCCTGAATGGGGATTGGATCTGGCATACTTTCTGTCATCTTAACATAAACCAGCATAAATTGCACTGGCTTCCATGACTCAGCAGTGCTCTGTAGATTAGGTTATTTAATGTCAAGGCATCTGGTCTGAGTAGGAAAGACTTAATTGAATACAACCAATCTTTAGATACATATGCACATAAAACCAAAGCAAGTAAAACATCTCCAAGGGAGCAATCTCTATGGTCCATGGAGGGCATCCCAGCACCCATAGAATGTTCAGAGTACATGAGCAGAGTAGCCCATCCAGACGTGACTAAAAAGGCTCTAAACCAAGCATGATGGGTGAGCCAAGGACCAAATTTTGCTTTAGATTCAAGTACCTTGCTGTTGTTCCTCCATTGGTGGAGAGGACAAAAGAAGGTGTTTCTGGGGATGGGAGGACTTCAGAATATGATGATTCTGGGGATGGTGCACACGTTTTCCTTCAAATTGTTCATTTTATGCTAGTATATTTCTACAAAATGCAGTATAATATAATAATGTATTTCAACACAAAACAATCAGCACAGGGTCATTCCTTCATGGCCTTCCAATTCATTTATCCTTGTAAGGATACTAACAACATAAATGAAAAGAGAAACTGACCCATTATTTATTTATTTATTTCAAATTTAAAAGTTCCCTGTTGTTTAACTCAGGCTTCACCATAATGGATTTTATTTTTTAAAAAATGATGTAGCATTTTGGGAGAAAAGATGCAACCCAGTAAGCCTGCACCAGATGACAAGGAGATTTCCACAATCACCATGTATTGGTGCTCAGATAGGTTGGAACAAATGACAGCCAAACACTTGCAGAAGACCAACATGCTGAAGGTGATGAACTTGGCTTCATTAAAATTGTCAGGCAATTTCCTGGCTAGGAAAATCACCCTAAAGCTGATGGTTGCCAGAAAGCCCATATAGCCCAACCCAAAGTAGAACATGGTGACCAACCTTCATTACATTCTACAATGTTTTTACCACTTAATTAGTGTATTTCCAATTTGGGAATGGAGGAGATGTATTCAAGCAAATAGCACAAATGCCTACTTGAACAAAGGAGCAGTACAAGATGATTGAAAGTGCCAACCTTCCCATCACCCATTTCTGGAAAATGTTTCCTGACTTGGAGGCCATGAAAACTGCAACTTGTGTAATGATTTTGGCCAAAAGAGAAGAAACAGCAATGGAGAAGATGGTGCCAAAAGCTGTTTGTTGAAGGAGGCAGGTCACCTTATTGGGCTGTCTGATGAAGATAAGATCCACCTCCATACCTGAGGACTGGAGAGTGGCCAATGTAACACCAGCCTTTAAAAAGGGATCCGGGTTGGGGGGGGATCCTGGAAATTACAGGCCTGGGAACATCTGTCCTGGGAAAATTGATAGAAAGTATAATTAAAAACAAATTAACCAAGCATATAGAAGAACAAGTCCTGCTGAATCAGAGCCAGCATGGCTTCTGAAAAGGAAGGTCCTGTCTCATTAACCTATTAGAATTATAAGAGAGTGTCAACAAGCATATAGACAGAGGTGATCTAGTGGACATAGTGCAGAGCTTGGAAGTAACTCGTTACTTTTAACGAGTTACTTGTAATTCGTTACAATTTTAAATAACGAGTGGGTAATTCCATTACATTTGGCAAGTAACGGAACAACTAGTAATTTCCCTACTTTTCAGCTGCAACTTTAACGTTTCCACATTAGGCTGGACGTTACTTGGGGGCGGGAACAAGGGGAAGTCAGTTCCTGGCTGTGATTGGTTAACACAAGACATGTGCCTCACACTGATTGGACCTCTGTGCAGACTGTCTCTTCCCTCATGATCTGTGTTAGGAGGCATGAGGGAAGAGGTGAATAGGCAGGGCCTGCTAGCGTCTGAGAGGAAAAAATGGACACCGGAGGAAAAAGCCAGGGCAAGGACAACGGAGGAGAAGGCAGCAGCAGAATGGCGAAGAGCTGTGGAGGTGAGTGACAATGATTTGTGTGTGTGTGTGTGCCCCCCCGCGGCCCCTTCCACCCCCCCATGGCATTTCCCCCCCCGCTCCCATGGCCCCTTCTGCCCCCCCACTGCCTCTCCTTGCCTCGTTGCCGCCCCCTCCATCAATCACAAGGCACTTCTGAAACTTCGGCCTATCAGAGCTTGGAAAAGTTACTTTTTTGAACTACAACTCCCATCAGCCCTAGGCAACATGGCCACTGGATTAGGCTGATGGGAGCTGTAGTTCAAAAAAGTAACTTTTCCAAGCTCTGGCCTACTTCTCTTCCTTCCCCCCCTTTTTGAACTCTCCCCCTTGTTCCCATGCATAGCTGTGTGCTGTATTTATCCAGACAGAGCACTCCTGCCTTTTAAAATGCCGGCTAGCTTTTTATTGTATATTTATTTGAACTCCATCTTTCTTTTTATTTGTATTTTTGTCCTGTTTAATCACAAGACTGAATTGTATGTGGGACAAAAACTGTCTCAGTAATAATAATAATAATAATAATAATAAATCATTAGGCGTATAATAAATGGCTTAAGGCTGATTTTTTTGTTCTTGGCAGAGATGAGGTGAGAAGTAGTGTCCTTGCAGCTCCTCCTCTCAGTCCCCCAGCTCTCAAACTCATGTTCTGTGAGAAAGAGAGAGATTCCCAGTCCCAGAGAGAGATAGACTGTTGACAATCTCTGCTAATATCTACACAAATGTACATAACATGCATCACCTGAACTCACATGATCTAGAGTTACCTTAGATCTTGCAACATTTGCAAATGAGAAGCAATAGGGTTTTATATTAGTTCTGATTGTCTATTGGGCTATCATAGGTTATATGTTTTTTTCATTTTCTATGGCAAAAACTCCAACTTCAGTGGAATTTATGTGATGTGTTCTAATCATTTGAATTTGGCTAATGAATGTGCTTTATTCTTTCATCAGAACTTTAGTAGTAGTACTAAAATATTAATAAAAAAGAAAAGGGAAAGAAAAAATACTTTACATACATCATTCAGCTGTATTGCTAATTATAGATATAGATATAAAAGATAAACAGCATTTTGTCAAAAGTATTTTTGTCTACATTTTATACCTCATCCTTGGTTTTCCAAGCTTGGCATGGAATGCTTCTCATACAGAATTAATTTGAAATGCTGCATATTTATTATCATAATCATCATATTCAAAATAAAAAATATATGTACCGCCTTCAAGTTGATTCCAACTTATGGTGACCCTATGAATAGGGTTTTCATGAGGCTGAGAGGCCGTGACTGGCCCAAGGTCACCCAGTGAGCTTCATGGCTATGTGGGGATTTCAACCCTAGTCTCATTTTGTTCTCACAACAACCCTGTGAGATAGTAGGTTAGACTGGCCCAGGCAGGGTTATTCAGTGAGCAAAAATGATGCAAATAGGATCTCTTTTAATTGTGCTATCGACCTGCTTACTTCCACTCTGACTAGGGGATCTTGCAGCATGGGGAAGAGATGGGGGCACATCACAGTTGAAGTTCACCCATATAGGAGCATTATCTCTTGTGTGGGGGGATAGTAGGAGCATGTAGTGTTGGTGAATGTATTTGTTAAGTGCACGTTGATAAAGATTTCTGTTACTGGCACGAAGCTGGACTGTGTCGGAGTTCTTCATTCCTGTTTGCCGCCTTACTGGAACTGTTTTGGCTGTAAACCTCTGTGTCCTGTGCAGCAAGCTAATTCTGCCTTGCCTGTGCAGACTAGAGCTCAACACAGACAACCCTTGAGAGGTGGGGATCTGGCAGGGAGCCTGTCACCCAGAGCAATCTCGACAGGAGAATCATTGATTTCATTGTAGAGGAGACATTACCACTTCAGACTGTGGACAAACCATCATTCATTAATCTGCTTCGCATTGGACTCCCCAAAGATCTCACCATCATATGTGCCAAGACTCTGAGAGACAGAATTGAGAAGAGAGCATGCCACATGAGAGAAACTCTTGCAAACCGAATTGGTGCTGTGGCATATATAGCAACCACTGCAGATTGTTGGACCAATGGCAAGAAGAGTTACTTTGGGGTAACAGCCCACTGGATCAACCCAACTACCCTGAAACGTGAGGTCGGGGCCTTGGCTTGTAAGCGTCTGAAGGGGCGCCATACATACGATGTCCTTTCAAAAGCACTGCATGATGTACATGTGCAGTACAGGATCCACAACAAAGTTATGTGCACTACTACAGACAATGGCTCCAACTTTGTGAAAGCGTTCAGAGTTTTCATGGCCAAAGAACCAGTAGAAGCTGCAGGCACCAGTGACGATGATGGTGATAACCAGGAGGAGGCTGAGGTGGAGTTTGTGCCTATCTGTGAGATCCTGGACACAGGACCTGAGGCAGAGGAAGAAGCTGCAGACTCAGGAGAGGATTTTGTTTTACCACCACACCAGAGATGTGCTAGCCACACCCTCAACCTTGTGGCAACACAAGACATAGAGGCCATGCTTTCTGACTCCTCCAAAAGTAGTCTTCTTGGTCCTTTCAAGAAACAGTTTCGTTCCTTGATGGGAAAGTGCAGCAAGTTGTGGTCCAAGCAGAACCAGTCAGCCCAGATTGCTGAGTATATCCGTGCGCAATGTGGTGTGTATCTGAAGGTACAGAATAAGACCAGGTGGAATTCCACCTTTGATGCGTTGAAGCAACTACATGAGCTCCTGTCAACTGTGCCACTAAAAATGCATGCCATTATGGACTGCTGCTCCTTGTCCAGGATCACAGCTGCTGAGATTGAAGTGGTACAGGAATACACAGAGATTATGGAGCCACTAGCCCAGTCCCTAGATATCCTCAACGGGAGAACGGCATGTTCATGGGGTATTTGCTACCAACGCTCTGCAATCTGGACCGCAAGTTAGGACTGGAAAACAAACCTGAGAGGTACACATACTGTTTTCAGCTGCTGAGAGGTGTGCATGAAGCCCTAAGAAAGCGGTTTGCAGCTATCTGGGAGGACAAGAGGCTTCTTCTGGCAGCCTGCCTACACCCTCACTTCAAACTAGATTGGCTGGAATCGTGTCAGGCCACCACCCATACCAACAAGTAAGAACATTAGGGAAGCCCTTTGGGTGGATTACTCCAAGGGAAATGTTGTCTCAAGCGAGGCATCAGAGGGCTTAAGGTGGTAGGCAGGGGCTGGGCCTTTTCTTCTTGGGGCTCCTCATCACAACCTTGGGTTGCTGCAGGTAATCCTTAAGGGTCTGTTGTGCTGCCCCATGAGTGTGGTGACTTGGTCACCTTCCTACCTTCCATGTCATCATCCACAGGCTGGACCCTAAACCAGGGGACATGACAAGCATCAGGAAATGAAGAGCAGATGATGGTTTCCTAACATATATGTGTTAACATATCCTCTCTCTTTCTTAGATACACAATGGAAGCCTTGTTAAAAGCTGAAATAAAGATGGGTGTACTTAATGAGGACAGTGATCAGTCTTCAGGTAAAGACCAGGAAGGAGATGACTTAGAAGATGACTTCTTTAACTTTCTGCCCCCGGGCAAGAAGTCAGCAGTGGACACTGCTGAGGAGGAACTGGTGAGGTACCGGAGGTCTCCCAGCAGGGAAGTGTCATCACTCCATGGCTTTCCACGTGTGCTGCGGTGTTTTTTGCAGCACAACACAGGCATGCCTTCAAGTGCCGCAGTAGAACGCCTGTTCAGTATCGGTGGCAACGTAATGACTGTAAAAAGACATTCCTTGTCTGACATGCTCTTTGAGCATCTTGTTCTTTTGAGACATAACAGAAACATATTATAAAAGCATTTCAAGTGTAAAATTTGATTTCAAGAGTTGGGGTATCTTCATTGCTTGGGGGGATGTGAGATTCTGTTATGCCATTATGTTAATCTTATGGATAAATTTTTTTATTCTACTACCCCCTGTGTGTGTGTGTTTATTTTTAATATTGTTTTAGGCTTCTTAGATGTGCAGCAGCCAAGGCCAGCACCTTGTAGGAGTTTTTTAAAAAAGTAACTGAAATGTAATTGTAGTGATTACTTTTGAGAAAAAGTAAAGTAATCAGTTATTTTCAGAGCAATTGTAATTGTAACGGTAATTACTACTTTTTTGGGCCAAGTAATTGTAACTGTAATTTATTACTTTTTAAAAGTAATCTTCCAAGCTCTGACATAGTGTATGTAGACTTTCAAAAAGCTTTCAACAAGGTACCTCACCAAAGACTACAGAGGAAGCTTAGCATTCATGGAATAAGAGGAGAGGTCCTCTTGTGGATCAGGAATTGGTTAAGTAGCAGGAAGCAGAGAGTAGAAATAAATGGACAGTTCTCTCAATGGGGGGCTGTAGAAAGTGGTGTATCCCAAGGATCGGTATTGGGACCTGTGCATTTTAACTTGTTCATAAACAATCTAGAGTTTGTGGAGAGCAGTGAGGCGACCAGGTTTGCTGATCACACTAAATTGTTTAGGGTTGTTAAAACAAAAAGGGATTGTGAAGAGCTCCAAAAGGACCTCTCCAAACAGTGAATGGGTGGTAAAATGGCAATTCCACTCCTTACCGTCAGACTCTGAAGGCATTTGGGCAGGAGCACTTTTGTGACTGGAGATGGAAGGAGGGCATGAAGCCACTTCTGGCTTTTTGGTGCCAAGTGTGTCAATACAAAGGAAGAGCAGGGGCAGGCTATTAAACACCTTGCTCATGCTGACCTCTTTCAGTCTAGAGGAGCATGGCAGTGACAATGTTTGGTGGTGATGTTCAGCAATGGCTGGCAGCAGGTGGCAACAAGCAGATGTTATGAGTGGCAGCGGAGCTGCAGTTTGGAACACTGACTGGTGGCAGTTAAGAGAGGTGGCGGCAGCAGCTAAGAGCAGAGTGGCAAGAGGCCCAGTGGCACAGCTGTGACTATAAGGCATCGAAGAGTGTTGGGGGTTTGAGCCCCCTTTGTGGTGTGGAGGCAGGGGGAGGAGGAGAGGCCTAGGCCAGTGGGCAGCCCCAGGCAGGAAAGGTGGGCCTTAGAGTCAGTAGGTTCTGGGGCACCTTTCCTGGTGGGGTTCCTTGAGAGGAGGAGCTGTTAGGCCTTGACATTGGGCCTTCAGGTGGCCCAGTGGTTAGAGGAGTGGTGTCCATAGTGGTGTAACTTCAGGATGTGGGCCGCAACTGTGAAAGGCTTGCATCCTAGTGGTAGTGAGCAGGATTGGTGGGCCCATTGGGGAGGCCCTGTTTATAGGGGAGGAGTGGGCAAAGTAGGCCCAAAGCCTGATTGGTATTTGGTTAATTAGATGGTGAAGGCAATCCAGCTTCATCCTCTCCAGATTTGTACGCAGCTGCCCTGGGTGGTGGTGAGGTGCATAGGCATAGGAGGCAGATAGTCTTTAGGGACTATATTTGGACAGAGGTAGTGTGCCTGGGTGATCAGTATGGCACCCAAGAAGAGTTAGGTTTGGTTCCCCAGTGTTCCCGTTTGCCTGGGGATAAATGGTTAACATTGCATAAGAAGATCCCACAGGTAAGGTTGGCAAGGAAGGTTATGTCGAAGGAACTACAGGAGTTAATGGGATCACTCAGTTATGCATATTGGGTTGTGGCACCAGGTAGAGTGTTTATGAGAAATCTTTGTGATGCCATGAGGGGTTTTCAGGTGCCACAACATAGACAGAGGGTGATGGCTGTTTGGACCTTGGTGTGTGGTTGGAATTCATGAATCATTTTATTTATTTATTTATTTATTATTTATATCCTGCCCTTCCTCCCAGCAGGAGCGCAGGGCGGCAATCATTTCAATGGGGTTTCATTTTGGAGAGAGGACATATTGTTAGAAGGTGTCCTCAGATGCAGCGGGTGCATGTGGCTTTGGAGTCATATTAAGGGATAGGTGGTATGCTACACAGTAGCATCAGGAGGGGCTGACTCACAATTTTACTTTTTTAGAATTCTTCCAGATTATAGTGGCCATATAATGGTGGCCACCCCCTCTAAGATGCACACCTTAAAATGGTGAGTGGGTTTGAGTGTGTTGAAGAAGCTTCAATCAAGAGGCTAGACTCTTAGCAGGGGCACCCAAGGTGGAATGGTCAATGCTGAGACACCAGACTAAGATGTATCCAGACTCAGAGGAAGCCAATGGTAATCCACCTCTGAATACCTCTTACCATGAAAACTTATGAACAGAGTATCCAAAATGCAACAGCAGATAGTGCCGGAAGATGAGACCCCCAGGTCAGATAGCACTCAGTGAGCTACTGGGGAAGAACAACAGACGAGTAGCACTGTGACTAATGATACAACTGGGTCAAAGCCAAAAGGAAACTCAGAGGCCAATGCACACAGATACAAAAGGAGAGTCAGGAGTTGTACAATGCACACAATAGGAACATGGAATGTGAGAAGCATGAACCAGGGAAATTTAGAAATTGTCTAGCAAGAAATGGAATGTATCAACATTACAATACTTGGTGTGAGTTAATTAAAATGGACAGGAATGGGACGTTATCATTCAGGTAACAACAACAAAATTTATACAGGAAATGCGAAATTAAGAAGAAATGGGGTTGCTTTAATAGTGAGAAGTGATGTAGCAAAAGTAATTAGGAGCTATACTGCTAGGTCTGAGCAAGTGATATCAATGAGACTCAATGGGAAACCTACTAATATAACCATCATCCAACTGTATGCTCCAAGGGTGAATGCAGAAGAATAGAAATTGGAGAGATTTACGCAGAATTACAAGAAGAAATTGATCACACACCAAAAAAGGATGTGCTGATAATCATGGTGGACTGGAATGCAAAAGTAGGGAACAGAGAAGAATGAGGAATTGTGGGAAAATGGGGTTTAGGAGATAGAAATGAAGCAAGAGAAAGGCTTATTGAATTCTGTGAAGCCAATAATCTGTTTCTAGCAAACATTTTTTGAGCAACCAAAATGACAACTGTACACGTGGACATCTCCAAATGGTCAATATAGGAATCAAATTGATTATATCATTGGTAGAAGAAGATGGAGAAGTTCCATACTTTCTGCAAAAACAAGATCAGGAGCAGACTTCAGTACAGATCATGAACTCATAATATCAAAAATCAGAGTAAAGCTAAAAACAACAAAGCAATCATAATGCCAAGATACAATTTAAACAACATCCCAGAAAAATATAAAGAGCAAATAAGGAACAGATTTGAGGCTTTAAACTTAGTTGATAGAGAACCAGAAGATCTATAGATTGAAGCAAGAGACATTATCAGGGAAGAATGTAAAAAGACAATACCTCTAGTTAAAAAGAAAGAAAGACCTCAATGGATGACAGACAAAACTCTGAAAATGGTTAAAGAGAGAAGGAAAGCAAAAGCAAAAGCAGACAGAAACACAGTCAGAACCCTAAATGCAATAATACAGTGACTAGTACATAGGGACAGAGAGAACAATTATGATGACTATTGTAGAGAAAAAGAAGAGGACAATAAAAAGGTAGAACAAGAGCCCTATTCCAAAAGATTAGAGAAATTAAAGGAAATTTTAAACCAAGAGTAAGGATGTTGAATAATCAACAGGGGAATACACTGACTGACTGAGATAAAATAAAAGGAAGATGGAAGCAATACACTGAAGAACTCTATAAAAGAGATGCAAGGATAACAGATTTATTCATGGAGGAACCATATGATAACGAACCAGAAATTTTAGAATGTGAGGTGAAAGCTGCTCTTAAAATACTTGGAAGAAACAAATCACCAAGAATAGATGGCATACCAATAGAGTTGCTACAGATTACAGAGACTGAATCTGTCCAAATTTTGACAAAAAATTGTCAACAAATATGGAAAACAAAACCATGGCCTACAGACTGGAAACATTTAATATATAGCCCAATTCCAAAGAAAGGGAATCCCAGGGAATGTAGTAATTTTCAAACTATTGCCTTAATATCCCATGCAAATAAAGTAATGCTCAAGATTCTACAGCAAAGGCTCTTACCATATATGGAGCGACAAACACCAGATGTCCAAGCTGGATTTAGAAAAGGAAAAGGCACCAGAGATCATATCATAAACATAAGTTGGATAATGGAATGGACCAAGGAATATCAGAAGAAAATCACCCTGTGCTTTAAAAACCTTTGACTGTGTAGATCATGAAAAACTATGGGATGCTTTAAAAGAAAGGGGGGGGGGGTGCCACAGCATCTGATTGTCCTGATGCGCAACCTATACTCTGGACAAGAGGCAACTGTAAGGACAGAACATGGAGAAAGTGATTGGTTCCCAATTGGAAAGGCTGTGAGACAGGGGTGTATTTTATCATCCTATTTGTTTAATCTATAAGCAGAACATATCATACGGAAAGCAGGATTAGGCCACGATGAAGGAGGTGTGAAAATTGGAGGGAGAAATATCAATAATTTAAGATATGCAGACGATACCATACTACTAGCAGAAACCAGTAATGATTTGAAACGAATGCTGATGAAAGTTAAAGAGGAAAGCACAAAAGCAGAACTACAGCTGAACATCAAGAAGACTAACGTAATGACAACTGAAGATTTATGTATCTTTAAAATTGACAATGAGGAACTTGTCAAGGATTATCAATGCCTTGGCACAGTCATTAACCAAAATGGAGACAATAGTCAAGAAATCAGGCTAGGACTGGGGAGGGCAGCTATGAGAAAACTAGAAAAGGTCCTCAAATGCAAAGATGTATCGCTGAACACTAAAGTCAGGATCATTCAGACCATGGTATTCCCAATTTCAATGAATGGATGTGAAAGTTGGACAGTGAAAAAAGTGGAGTGTTGGAGGAGAGCTTTGCACATACCATGGACCGTGAAAAACACAAATAACTGGGTGTTAGAACAAATTAAACCAGAACTGTCACTAGAAGCTAAAATGATGAAACTGAGGTTTTCATACTTTGGGCACAAAATGAGAAGACATGATTCATTAGAAAAGATAATAATGCTGGGAAAAACAAAAAGGAGCAGAAAAAGAGGAAGACCAAACAAGAGATGGATTGATTCCATAAAGGAAGCCACAGACCTGAACTTAGAAGATCTGAACAGGGTGGTTTGTAACAGATGCTATTGGAGGTCACTGATTCATAGGGTCTCCATAAGTCGTAATTGACATGAAGGCACATAACAACAGCAAACATACAAACAGAACATCAAACATTATCAGACTATAAAGACACCATGGCTTCACCAGAAGATTTGAGAAGCTTCTACCACAGCCAGCATTGAGATTATCAGGGGTCCCCTCCCCTCCCCCTTTTCCACACTTCCTCGCCACAGTAACCTGGTTGGCCATCGATTAGTTGAGTGATTGTGCAAATACGAAATATCTTGACTATTGGGCATATCTAATTTTGCATTTTACCATTTCTGCAATGGGGTGAATAAAAAGGCATTCTTGGCTGTATTAAAATTGGACATCTTTCAATAAACCTTTTAAAAACTTTTAAATTGGTGTGGTCTCATAACTCCCTCTGTTTGTTCCCACTCACTCGTGTCTTGATCACGCAGGGGAGGCTTTTGGGTTCATTGGTAAAATCTAATTTCCCCAAAACTATGTCAGATATTTTAGTGTGGGGATGGTTGTTTGTGAACTTGCAGAGTGGGATGGAGTAGGGGGCTTACTGTGCAGTGGGGTGTAGTCTGTGTAGTGAGGTTTGACACTTGTTAAATACATGATATTTGTCTAGTAAGAATATATTGTCACTGTAGCTATATGTCCATGTGCCCGACCTCACACGGTTATTATGAGATTAAATATTAGTAGAGAATCACCACTGTCCCTGTGTGTGCATGCGTGTGAGTCTATTAATGTAGCATGGTGTATTTGGAGGGAGGTTTCAGTGCTGGGCTGTTTGTTTACAGGGCAGAATGATTTAGGTCTTGTAGTATGAGGTGGGTGTGAGGAGGTTGCAATGGGCTGGATGTATGGCCCCCATGACAGTTTCTCAGGTTTTCAAATAAACTCATGGAACCTAAAAGGTTTTAAACATTGCACCACACTGTCATATGGGCTGTGATGAGTTGCAGTAGGAGAGCATGCATGACTATGGGATGACAGTTTCTTAGGTTTCCACATGTGCCCATGGGTATCAAACTCCAATGTTCCTATAATACCCAATATCGCTTGAAATCCTGCACTGACTATTTCATTAGCAGTCATTGTATAGAACAATGATAAGTAAGTTTTATTGACTTTGCTGAGAGCTGAGTATCTTGGAAAAGGGAATAATCTACCCTGTAATTATGAAAACCACTGTCCTCATGTAATTGTAGTGAGATCCCGCTGCTATCAGAAAGAAAAGAGAAAGAGACCAACTCACTCTGGGAGTTGCTCAAACGCTCCTCTCCATGTATAAAGATGAATGTCAAAACAAATTTTTTACACTTTTTTACACAGCTCTTTGGAAGAGGTCTAGGAAACATATCTTTGAGAATCCACACTGGTGAAACAGCAAAGTTTGTGAAACCCCTTATGGGGTTTCAGGGTGGATCTGGAGCTACTCTTGTTCTGTGCATCAGCTGCAATGAATGTGTCCAGCTGGGGACAAGATTTGCTGTTAGCCAGATGGATATTGTTGCTGCTCCTGCTGCTGCTCCTGCAGCTGCCTCAGATTGTGAACAAGAATACGGTCGACAGATTTGGTCAGCAGCCAAAGGTTCGTAATGACTTTGGCATTCCAAATAATATTGTCATTGGTGAATTTGTGTTTTTTTTAATTCACAAGTTTAATGAGATCACATTTGATACAACTCCAGATCCAGATATGAGAAGCTAGTAAGTAAACTTTTTTATTGCATGAAAGGAGTCTACAGGACTGAATTGAAATTCCAGTAGAATTGCGTTGTAAAGTAAGCTATGCTAACATAGGGAACACAGAAAGATGCCTTATACTGAGTCAGCCATTGGTCTGTCTAGCTCACTATTGCCAACACTGGCTGGCAGTGGCTCTCCAGGGCTTCAGAAAGGGGATATTCCTAGCTTCTCCTGGACATGCCAGGGTTTGAACCTGGGACCTTCCACATGCAAACTAGATGCTATATCACTGAGCTGTGGCTCTTCTCCAATAGTCAGAGAAATTTATAAGTTCTGACTGAATAAAGAATCACTTTTGAAGCTGACCCTTCCACAGGAAAACCCAACAGCCTAGTCACTACATCACGGGTTTAAATTACATTTCACATTCAGCAGTTAAAGAAAGTTTCTGCAAGAGATACAGTCCTGGCAATCTTAACTCTCGTGCAATTAAGGCATAATGTATCTGATCAGTTCCAAAGGTTCTCCCTTGAGGCACCTTCCACACCTAAATTTAAACAGCTTAGCCACAACATCACAGGACTTTGAATTCAACCTCTTATACATTAAGAAATGAAGTTCTTGCATGAGATAAATTCCTTTCAATCTTAACTTCCTTCAGCATAAGGCATAGCTTTCAGTGTGGCCCTGTTCAGAAGGTTCAGCCTGGAGGAAGAAGCTGAGATGACAGACAAAGCCTCAATGTAAAAAAGAAAAATGATCCATCAGTCAGGTGAGATTCCACTTGTAGGGTGAGGCAATAGAGCCAAGTTGCTGGTTGACTATCCCACTTAGTATGAGAAGCATAAAAGAAGAAAGGGGGGGGACCAGACAGCCAGGACTTTTGTAGAGCAGCAAGTGGATGTGTCTTTATTCATTCACTTATTAATAAATTAGATGGATAGATAGATGCAGAGAGAGAGAGAGAGAGAGAGAGAGAGATCACAAAGCAGAAAACCATTCCACATAAACAGAGGTATATAAATCATAGTCCTCAAAGAGCATGTGGCCTTAGTATGAAAATTATAGAGCTGTGGGAAATGAAAAATGAAAAAGAAACCTAATGAGGTGACAATAATATTTTAAAGGCTAACGATATATAGCAGATATAATTAAATTTTCTGCTGTATAACTCCATACCTGGTATTTCCAGAAGAGCCTCTAAATGGTAATTTTAGTCTGCTGTATGTGTATTACATCAATGAATATTCAACAGCACTAAATTTACATTGAAATTTCATTGCAGCTTATTGCCAAATTACTACCACCAATTCCTAGTCTTTATGTTTGCCATGAATGAGATCAACAAGAATGCCCATCTCTTACCCAACAGCACACTGTCTTCCACCTTCGCTCAAAACGCTCACAATGAAATGGGAGCCTGTGCTGGGACTATGGAAGTCCTTTTCCTACAACAGGGGAACCGCCTGAACTACATCTGTGGCAAGACATACAAGCTAATGGCCATCATTGGTGGGCTCAACGCTCAAAACTCCAAGCAGATGCCCCATATTTTAAATATCTACAAGATGGCACAGGTGTGTCTATCTGCCTACATATATAGGTTCAACCTACCAGGGGGATTAGTGGAGCAGAATGATTTGTGTCGCTGTCCATGTTCTTCCTGTGATCAAAATTGGTGTGGCTAAAAGGCTGTGCTCTTAGTTCTGCACAGATCTTGTTCAACTCAGGGGCTAACTACACCTTATGGGAAAATGCATGCATTGGGTGTTGTGTACTGCTTCATTTAGAGTCAAGTCTAGAATTATTATTATTATTATTAATTTATATCCAACTTTTTCCAAGAACTGGGACTCAAGACGACTTACAAAAATTAAAACAGTTAAAACATATAAGTGCAAATACACAGAAATGTGTTATTAAAATGTCATTAAACTATCTATAGAATTAAAACAATGTCTAAATGCAACCCTGATGACTTGTAATACCATCTACTCCAGGAGCACTCTTGGAGAAGGGCACATCTCTACTTTCTATTACTGGTGGTCTTGGGAGGGTTCTTAATCTTGGGGGCCTGGGAGTGTTCTTTGCTGACCGTTGGACAGTGGCTCTGTTTCTGCATTTGCCTCCCATCATGCAGTTCATGGTAATGGAGCTGTCTTGGGGTGGGTTTTTCCAAGGTGATCAAGAGAAGGTCTTTCTCTGTCAACACTGGTTTCTCTGTCTGATCTGCTGCAAATCAGACAGGGAAACCAGTTTCAAATATTTTTGGCACACTGAATATATGTGCCAAAACTATTTGAAATTGACTATCAAGCTTATAAATCTGTCATAATCTAGTTGAGACAATCCTGTAGGAAGGAAAGGTCACTTAATTCCACCTTTCTCCTGATGCCACACTGTTCAGGTGAGGAGGAGGCCTTCCTGTCCCACATGCCCTCAGAGCTCCACAACCCTAAGTGTGTGTCAGAGATTAGCCTCAAAAATGATCCACACTTTCCCCTTGGGTCCCAAAGTCCTATGCGCAAGTCTCTGGAATCGCTATTCACCTAAGACGTGTCTCAAGGTACTCGACATTTGTCCTAACAAATGTCCCACACAAACCTGCCAAATAACCAAAGCAATTTACCCTTATATGAAGCTCCCACCCCTAACTGCACCAGCCCTGCACAGCAGCATGGAGCAGGTGAAAAAACTCTCTCCACAGGCCAATTGCAAATAAAAAATTCCTACTTAGCCCCAACAGGTTGAGCTGCCACTCCCACACTGCATAAAAGAAAGGTGGTCTGGGTGCTGGCTGCATATTAAAGAGGGGAAGATCTGAGTGGGGACATCTTATTTATCTCATATACTCCTCCCAAGTCCTGCCAAGTCTCTAAAGTGGATACCAGGAAATGGGTTCCTGCCCATCTTTCAGTCCCTCTGCAAAAATACTCCCACCCAGACCACTTTAAGGTTGGAGGGAGGAGAGCTATTGTTGATGCTCTTTTCACTTAAATACTACTTGGAGTATTTTTTCCCTCCAAAACGGAAAATTTGTACTTGAACAATGCCTTGGTTAAAACTGTGCATGTAAAAGGGTGTGTCTGTGCTCTCACTCATTCTCACTAACACATTTAACTTTTTCACTGTTTTCTACATATCTACTCCAAATCATCCTCTCACTGGGTTTTTCTCAGCACATGTGCCCATTCTTCAAGAGAGAAAAAACTGCTAGGAGTGGAGTATTGTAGGAGAATATTAACATGGTCACAAAATGGATGCTCACCCTTTTTCTCCACTGTTCCTCAAATCCAAATTTTCCTCTCCCAATTTTTTTTAAGAGAGATTATTGTTCAGTATATAAGTATTATTGTCATTCTCCTCAGCTTAGTTACAGCTCCTTTGACTCTCAACTGAGTGATAAAATACAGTTCCCTTCTGTCTATCGGATGATCCCAAATGAAAACCATCAATATGTTGGGATTGTTCAGCTGCTTCAGCATTTTGGATGGACCTGGATTGGCCTTGTTGTTTCAGATGATGACAGTGGAGAAGTGTTATTGAGGACTCTCATTCCTCGCCTGCTCCAGAACAATATTTGTATTGCCTTTAAGGAAGTTATTCCAATACAGAAGGGGTTTGGTAGAATAACAATGCAAATGAAGAAGCAAATGGCAAGAATCAGATCTATTCTCTTATCATCCAAAACCCATGTAATCCTTGTTCATGGGGATTCAAGGTCTATGGAACTCTTACGAACAGCTCTGTCATTACAAGAAAATGTTAAAATAAATCCAATAGAGAAGGTTTGGATCACAACAGCTCAGTGGGATTTTGCAACTGTATCCCACATTGATATATTCACACCCAAATCCTTCAATGGGACCTTGTCCTTTGTGCTCCATACTAATGATGTGGCAGAATATGAAGAGTTCCTTGAGACTTTAAATCCTAATCAATCTATGCTTTATTTCATCCACCATTTCTGGTCTACTGCATTTACGTGCTCATTCCCCATATACAACATTTATCGACAAGATGCAGGAGACTGTACTGGGGAAGAGAAGTTGAGGAGCCTCCCTGGGACTGTGTTCGAAATGGGAATGTCTGGTCAGAGCTACAGTATCTACAATGCTGTTTATGCTGTAGCACATGCTCTCCATGCCATGTTCTCATCAAGATATAAGCAGAAGGCAATGGGAGATGGAGCCACATGGCACCTTTTGAACATCTCCCCATGGCAGGTAGGAGTCTCCTGTCCATCTCTACTTCAATGGATGGGTAAAAATGTCTTTCACTGGCTGGAATCAGATTCTTTACTTTAGTGAAGCAATTTATTGAATTCGATAAAAGCTCATAGATGGCTGGATGGGTAGATTGCTAAATAGACATTTAGAGTCTTCCTTTGTATAGTTTTCAAATGTTATAAACTAGCATTCCTCAACCTTGTATCCTCCAGAATATTTTGACTACAACTCCCGTGAGTACCAGCAAACCTGGTCAATAGTTAGGGATGATTGGTGTTGTAATCCAAGACCTGGAGGGTGCAAAGTTGAGGAATCCGGTTGTAAAAAGCAATAGAAATTGTTTACCAAAAGAACCTGCCCTGTACATCTTGCAAGCTAAACACATCCACGATCAGCCACATATTCTGGACTCCAAAAAACTGCAAATCTGTCTCTCACACACACACGCCAGGCCTAGTGCCAGTGGGCAGCCAGGTAGAGCCCGGGCTGAGAGGGCCCCTGAAGGGCCCCTCCATAGGCTGGGATGGTAGAGCTTCCATTCTGTGATCTGTGCCCTCAGCAGTTTGTGGGTCCCTGCAACCTGATGCTGCTATGGATAGCAGAGCAGGAGCTCCCAGGCAACGCACATACCCCAGATACAGGCAGCACATGCTTAAATAACCCTGCCTACCACACCTACCTACTGCATTGCTGAGTCAGTGTGTTAGCACACTGTGTGTGCATACCTCCCTTCACCCAAGAGGGCAGCAGAGACATACCTAAGGGGGTGATGCTCCTACTGCCATCTCGGGTGGTGTCAGGTGTGCATGTGTAGTGCACAGGGCATGCACACTGACACATTGGTGTGGGAGGTAGGTGCGCTCGGCTGGCCCATTTAAGCTCTGTGCTGCCTACATCTGGAGGTAGTGTTGGGGGGGTATGACACTGCAGGCCTGGGGCAGACTGGTGCCCAAAGCCCAAGCCATGCCTGGTGCCGGCCCTGTCCCCCACAGACAAAAAAGGACACTGTTTCTTCAGGTCCAGTGAAATGGAAGTTATAAAATATATCAAGCCTTTGTCTGAGAGCCATGATTGGCTGATGGGTTATAGCAAAAAGAAACTTCTTTGATTTTTTTAAAATTATTTTCTAGCCTCTTTGATTTATTGGTTGGCTCATTTAGCTGAAACCAGCTTTAAATCAAGCCCAGGAAAGTTGGCACATTATTAATATGATCTTATGCTTTGGGGTGCCAGAGAAAGGAGAAGGGCAATGAATCGTGAGTTTCTTGTGAATCAGGAACAATAGTTCACAAATAACATTACAGCATTGGACCTTTTTTGTCCGGTATGTATTATTGTCAAGAAAACAAGACAGCAGATTCCAGGAAGATCAAAGTAATCCTTTTCCACCACTGGACTTAGTTCATGTTTTCTCCTTCTCTAATGTAGCTTCACTCCTTCCTAAAAAACATCCGCTTCAACAATACTGCTGGGGAAGAAATATTTTTTGATGAAAACAGAGAGTTAGCTACTGGATATGATGTCATGAACACCATCACTTTCCCCAATCGGTCCATCCATAAAGTCCGTGTTGGAAGGATAGAGCCACAGGTTCCTGAAGGGGAAAAATTCACCATTAATGGAAGTGCTGTTGTGTGGAATCACAAGTTTAACCAGGTGGGAACAAATGTTATTTCCAGACCTATTGGTTTATTAATGGCCCCCAACACCAAATTCTGCCTGACCCTGTTTCACTCAGGAGTGTGGTAAACCCTGCCCTGTTCTGGTTCTGTGCAGATATTTTTAGGAGGAATCTGCCCAAAATTTGCACGCACACACACACACACACACACACACACACAAACCTTTTAAAAACTTTGTCCACCAGAGATGGCATTTATAATGCCACTACATACAAAGTCACACAACCCTTTTCTATAACATATGAACATCTGAACTGGGATGAGTAATATCTATATTTGCAAACATCAAAGGTATGTCTAGACAGTGTATACTTTACATGAAAATAATGATAGCTATGCTTTGTAGTTTGTTTCTTTGTTTACACTTAACCTTTAGTCTTCCTCCCCTTTCACTCTGACAGCTACAGTCTCCCTTCAAAACTGTCTTGCCTACTCCATCATCCCATATCTCCATGGGGATTGGGGTGGGTGGGGCTCTGTCCATAACTCTTTTAAGCTTGGCACATTGGGCTAAAGTGACCAAAGGCCTGATGGGTTGCAGGGCTGAAATAAACATGGAAATGAGGGGCAAATGTAAGAGAGAGAAAGGAAGAAGGCAAGGAATATGATGGAATATGCTTGGGACTACTTGAGGAATATAGTAAATGAATAAGGGATTGGTTCTTATGTGCAATTATATAGAATAGATTTAATTCAAAATAATAGACATAAAGCTTTATACGACCTAGGTCCAGGCTATTTGTCAGACCATATCTCCCCATATGAGCCTGCCTGGGCACTGAGATCCTCAGGAGAGGCCCTTCTCTCAGTCCCAACACCTTCGCAAGCGCGATTGGTGGGGACGCAAGATAGGGCCTTTTCGGTGGCTGCCCCCAGGTTCTGGAACTCTCTTCCTAGGGAAGCACGAACGGCACATTCCTTGCTATATTTTTGTATGTTTTTTTACCTGTGTGTAGTTTTTATTTGTAAGCCACCCTGAGTTCCAGTTTTGGAAGAAGGGTGGGGTAAAAATAAAGATTCATTCATTCATTCATTCATAAAGAGAAACCAATTGGCTTATGTCTCCGTTGTGGGTTAGGATCCAACAAGTGGGCCAGTTCCTGGGCTCCCCTATGCCCAGCTTGAACTCTGCAAAGGAACACTGGGAACATTGTAATATAGCCAAGCTTGGAGGGGCTTGAAGTTACTGCCAATTAGTTGATCAGTGCTGACTTCAGGCTCTGCTTTCAAGTGCCAATTTGGAGTTTCCAAGTGGAACCAATGATAGTTAGAATTTCATGTGGCACCAAATCTGAAAGTTTGTTTGCTCTCAATTGTTCCTTTGCAGTCATGTCTTTATCCACCCCACACCTGACACCATATACTGGGGACGGGTGGGCATGACTTGGAGACAATGTCACAGCAGTCCAAATTAGGACTCCTGCAAGGCCGAAGTAATCTTGTGGGCTGCAAGTTCCCCATCGCTGGTTTATACCCTAATTATTTTCTTTTGGGATATTAATAGATTCTCCCACAATCCACATGTGTTGAGAGTTGCCATCCTGGACATAGCAGGATTGTGCGACAGGGGGAACAGATCTGCTGTTATGATTGTCCTCAGTGCTCTGAAGGAATGATTTCAAACCTGACAGGTACGTAGACTAGAACTTGGGGGCATACAATGAAACTGAACATTAGAAGATTTGGGACAGACGAAAGTACTTTGAAAGTATGGAAGGGTTACATCGGGATGATGCTCTAGATGTCCGTTAAATACAATTTCTCAAAGAGCTGGTTCACACATGCATATTCATCACATCTTGACTTAGATTTGTGAAGGGCCACTGTAGATATAAGACCTTAGAAAGACCTTTCATATCACTTTATATATAATTCTTTTCATGGAGTCTTTTCACACATTTATCTATTTTTACTCAATTGTTCTGTGATGAGAGACATAGAATTTCTCTGTAACAGATTAATTTATTGATTTTTTTACTTATAAATTGTTTCTCATAAAATATCTTGAAGCAATTTAAAAATAAAACAATGCAAACATAGGTAAAGCAATCTCAAAATCAATACAAATAAAGATTTCTATAAAAATATACAGTGAAAAGGTTCACTGGAAAAGAGGTGTCAAAATATAATAGGGATGATGCCTGTCTGATATGTAATGAGAGGGAGTTTCTATATTGCATGGAATATAGATGAGATGGCATCTGCAGGAAGCCCTCTTTTGTAGAGCAGTGTTCAGTTGGGTATAGAGAGTGTGAAACTATATCTTAGTCATCCTGCTCCTAAGCTGTAGATAGATATGTTTATGAGAACTGGTGCCCTGAATTTAGACAAGTAGCTAACCAGCAACCAGTGTCATTATTTCAGCAATGGTTGTAGCATGATAGTC
The DNA here is from genome assembly GCF_030035675.1 of Rhineura floridana. NCBI lineage: Eukaryota > Metazoa > Chordata > Lepidosauria > Squamata > Rhineuridae > Rhineura > Rhineura floridana. Next base: position 14,648,977 of record NC_084490.1, read on the forward strand.
ATAATATTCTGCTCCAGTGAGCAGTCAAGTTCCCACATTTTGAACTAGCTACAGCTTCTGGCTAACATCCAGAGTAGTCCCACATATAGCAAATTGCAGTAATTCAGTCTGGAGGTTACTGGCATATGGATGACAGCGGTCAGGCTATCCTACTTGGGAAACAACTGTAGCTGTCTTACCAGCTGAAACTGGTAAAAAAAATACACTCATACACAATGAGGTCACCTGGGCCTCTTCTGAGAGACATGGATTCCAAAACACTCCCAGTTCTTGAATTTACAAACACAGATCTTATTCATCTCTCTTATTTCCCTTTCCCATCCTTTAAATATGTTTCACCAAATCCTAAAGGCTCAGATAGTGCTGTTTTTATGGTCAGTGCATTGACCACAGAGCAACAAGCAGGAAGGTTTTTGAAGATAGACCACCTCCGCTGAATGAGGCAGAGAGAGATCCACTGTATTCTATGCCCTCTGAGACACCTTTCTGCGGCTTTCAGCATGCAGTTGTCCATGGTATCCTTCTGAATGTATTGCTTTGGTTAGGGGTAGGAGGCACTGCTTCGTATTAGTTCCTGAACTGAATACCACTGCTTGCTGTGAGTTCAGTTATGGGCATACCGAGAGGGAAGAAGTGTACGGAGCAACAGAACTGATTCTTGACTTTCTATAGTATGCTACTTTCAAGCCATGCACAATGGAGAGATTTTCTGCACTCACATCTCTCCATCCAAGCACATAAGAAGCATTGTCACAGTTCAAGGACACAACCCAGCCAGGCAAAATAGTTCAAGGAGGGGTGTGGAGCAGTGACAATCAGGGGTGTGGCCAGAGATGGGGCATAGCCTGGTGGCCAGATACACAAGCTTGGATGCCTGCATTTGGCTGCTGGGCCTGATGTCCCCCACCATTAGAGCCCTAAATGGCTTGGGGCCATGCTAGCTGAAAGACTACCTCCTTCCATGCCTACCTGAACCTTAAGTTGTTCTTCAGGGGCTCTGCTCTGCTGATAGAAGGGGGGACAACCACTTTGAAGTAGGCCTTCTCATTAGTGGCACCAAGGTTATGGAATAACCTTCCCAGGGAGGCTTGTCTGGTGCCATCTTTGTAGTCTTCTTGGTGTTGGCAAATAACTTTCCATTCACCCAGGATTTTTAAATAATACCTTTTAAAAAAAACCTCCCGTCTTTAATTTTGAGGACTGGGAGTTCTGTTTGATATATTTATGCAGGGATTCCCTTACTTTCTAATGGTTTTATGTTTTATTTTGTACTTTAATTCATTTTACTCTTTTGGGAAGCCGTTCAGAGTAATGCATGTTAATTGGAATAACACAAAATTAATTGATTCAGCAAGTGTCATTCCCATCTCTCTGCTTTACCACAACGTTCTACATTATTATTATCACATTAGTTCATCCAAAATGGAAAGGAGTTCTTCTCCAAGAGAAATATGATCGAAGCCATATTTCATGCCACAGTATAAAATGGTTGATGCCCTACAGGCTACAATGATACATGAAAATTTGAACTATTGAAACTTGTAACTTTCAGATGCAGATAATTGCAACAATTGCCCTGAGGACCAGCATCCAAACAAGAACCAGAATGACTGCATCCCTAAACACATAATCTATCTAGCATATGGAGAGCCCTTGGGAATAATTCTAGCAACACTTGCACTTTTTGTTTCTCTGGTCACCCTTGTAGTAATGTGGATCTTCATTCAACACCAGAATACTCCCATTGTCAAGGCCAACAACTGGAACATCACATGCACCCTCCTCATGTCCCTCTTCCTTTGCTTTCTGTGCTCCTTCTTATTCATTGGACAGCCTGGGAAGGTGACCTGCCTCCTCCGTCAAACAGTGTTTGGTATCATCTTCTCCCTCGCTGTTTCTTGTGTGTTGGCTAAAACCATCACTGTGGTTCTGGCCTTCATGGCCACCAAGCCAGGAAACAGGATGAGGAAATGGGTAGGGAAGAGGCTGGCAGTCTCAGTCATAATTCTCTGTACTCTTATTCAAACCAGCATCTGTGTAGTGTGGCTGGCAACCTCTCCTCCTTTTCCAGAGTTTGACATGCTCTCCCAGACTGGCCTGATCATTGTTCAGTGCAATGAAGGATCAGACTTCATGTTTTATATTGTCCTGAGCTACATGGGGCTTCTGGCCATCATCAGCTTCACTGTGGCTTTCTTTGCCAGGAAGTTGCCTGATACATTCAATGAAGCCAAGCTCATCACTTTCAGCATGTTGGTGTTTTGCAGTGTTTGGTTATCCTTTGTCCCAACCTACCTGAGCACCAAAGGGAAATACATGGTGGCCGTGGAGATCTTCTCCATCTTGGCCTCTAGTGCTGGATTGCTGGGTTGCATCTTCCTCCCCAAATTCTACATTATTGTCCTGAGGCCTGAGCTGAACACCAGGGATCAGTTAGTAAGGAAAAAGTATTATGGAACCTGAGTAATATCCCATTTCTTCTCATAATTTACTTCAGCTGCTTTTATTTTCTTGTTATTTATTTTATTTTTTAAAGAATGTAAACCCAGATAAAAGATTGTGTGTGCTTACATGTTTTTAAAGCATTAGTGCAGTGTGAAATTCCAAGGTTTGTTGTCTCTTACCACAGAAGTGGTGTATATGTGTGAATAAAACCTTGTTTGAATAATGCTGCTAAGGCTCTTTTGGATGCTAGATAATCCTCCTTCTCTGTTGAATGTATACTTAGAGAGACAATCAAATGTTTTTCTGGCTTAACTTCATGCTGATCAGCAGCAAATCAGTCTCTCAAGTTTGGCTTTGTGTGTCATGCAGATTACTCCATTATGTCAATTACATGAATGCAATTGGTAAACACTTCTGCAAACTTTGGATTGCAGCTACAGGGAGTGAGGAAGCCCTTCCATCCCCTCCTGCTTTGCTGCCATTGAAATCCAGTTGTCCCCAAGGTTACTCTCAGTTCTAGGAGAGATGCTGCTAATTGCTAATACATCATTTTGTTTGGTATCACTTCAGCTGTTGCTCCTGCTTCCTTCCTCCTCCCCATTCTTGCCAAGTCTTGCTTGTTTAAATCATGTATTCATCTCCCTAACCTGAAAGGTGGGGAAAAATAGAAATATATATTAAATCAATAAAATCATGAGAGACCCACAACTTTTCCCATTTACTACACAACATGCATTTAAAATGTGCGTGCATGTGCATGCAGACACACACACACGCACACACACTATTGAGGACATGCCCCTTAGTCCTAGTAAGGTTTCCTATGTAGTTTGCCTATGTTCAGATGAACACTGAACACAGTAATTATAGTGGCATCCCACTGATATCAGAAAAACAGAAACACAGATGGATCCACCTCAGGAGCTGGTGTAATGGTCCTCTTCACGTATAAAGATGAGAATTAAAACAACCTTTTATTAACAATTCAAGGTAGTTTTGGAGTTACTCCTGTATTGTATATCTGTCACAATGAATGTGTCCAGTTCGTGGAGAGATTTGCTAGTAGTCAGACAAGTGTCGTTGCTGCTGCTACTTTTGCTCCTTGAGCGATTGTCAGCAAGAATGCAGATAAAAGATGTGCCCAGGAGCCAAAGATTCAAGATTAGTTAGGCATTCCAGAGTATATTTTCATTGGTGAATTTCTTTTTCTCGTCCATGATTTTTGATGAGATCACACATAAGAGAAAACCAGATGAGACAATGATAACTTTGTATGTAAACTTTTTATTATGTCAAAGGAGTCCACAGGACTGGATTATAATTCCAGTTGAATAGTTTAGTGTGAATATGGAAAAAGTATTCAACTTACTAGGTCATTTTTTTTTATTTATTCTACTGTGCCTGGTAGGACAATGTGAGAAAATGAGAGTCACAAGAGAACCAATACAGTTATGGCCTTGTAGTAGGATTACTGCTGTTCTCCATTAATAAAAATGATGCTAAATGAAAACCATTCATAAAATTCTTTCTCCAGCAAGAATATTGTTGTTGGTGAATTCTTTTCTTTTTTGATTCTACTTGTTATTTTAATGAGATCGCATAAAACAGAAATCTAGAACAGCAAATAGGTGTCTAGCAAATAGATGTTTTATTATGTGATAGGTTAGAGTGTTGGACTACAACCTGGCAGACCAAGATTTGAATCCCCACACAGCCATGAAGCTCACTGGGTGACCTTGGGGCAGTCACTGCCTCTCAACCTCAGAGGAAGGCAATAATAAACCACCTCTGAATATTGCTTACCATGAAAACCCTATTCATAGGGTTGCCGTAAGTCAGGATCGACTTGAAGGCAGTCCATTTCCATGTAGAGCATATATTGCTGATATATATATCACTGTGTGTGGTAGTACAGTTTGAGAAAATGGGGATCATAAGAGAACCAAAGAACTTAACTCATTGTGGCAAGATTGTTTCCATTGATAACAATGTTCTAAATGTGCTTAGGTGGTGGAAAGAAGAAAATCTATTTAAGGGGACTTTCTAACCAAATTATTCCCAGAGCAGAAAAGTCCTTGCCTGGCCAGTGGAGCCTTGCTCTTAAGTGTTGGTCACACATTACGTGTTTTGGTTTCATTGGAGATATGGTGTGGTTAAAGTTTTCATTCTATGAAGAGGAATTGTGATAGATGGAGTTCCTATGCTCTACTGAAGAGTTCTGTTTCACTGCTGACATCTCAGGATAATAAACATAATTTGAGAGAAATTCTTGCTACATGCAATTATGTATCTTCCAGACAGGGAGTATGAGAATAGACAATCTCCTGTATAAAGTTCTTGGCCAATTTTCAACCTAACAATTTATAATACTAAAGAGACTCCATCATTGTGTACTAGAGTTGCCAGTTCAGAAGCATCCCAAACCCTGAGATTTCAGGGGTGGGCACTAGTGATGTCAGGGGGGTGGGCCGGAGTGATGTCACAGGGGCAGGCCCGAGTGATGTCACAGGGGTGGGCCCAAGTGATGTCATTAAGCATGATACATTCAGCATCAATTACAGTTGCTTGGAGCATACAATTAAAATAAAAACATTTATCTGATTGGAAATTAAGATAGAAATCTTAGCTGAAAAATGGAGCCTGGGTAGGGAACATTTAATCTAGCCTACTTGCTTACAGTGATGGGCATGGCCAGAGGCAGAACATGGGTGGAGTAGCACATGTGACTCTTGCCTTTGTACAGTAGGTTACATTCAATCCATGCACAAATCAAAGGTGTCTACACAGCCATCTCTTCTTCTAGGCAACTATGAGGCATTATCAGACTTCAAGGCCACATTCCAGCCAGGTAGATGTGGTAGAGCAAGGCAATGAGGGCTGTGGTCTGAGGCAGGGTGGTGGCCTGAGGAGTGAATAGTGAGCCCTGGAGGTCTGTATTGCCCAGAGCTTAGAGAGCTGCATTTGGCTATTTGGCCTGGTGTCCCCTGGCCCCATGTTAGAGCCCTGAAAGGTTTGGAGACAAGGCTACCTGAAAGACCACATCCTGCCATATATACTGACATGAACCATAAGTTCCTCTTCAGAGGCCCTGCTCTGCTGAATGGACAACCTTTAGAGAGAGAGTCTTTTGAGTAGTGTTACCATGGCTATGGAATAGCTTTCCCAGTAAGGTATACATGATGGCATCATAGTGGTCTTTTCAGTGGTAATTTTAGGGGTGTGGGGAGTTCTCTACTGATACATTTTTAGTACTATTTTAGCTGCTGCTCCTGGTTTTTCCCCATTTGTAAGTTAGTTCTGCTTGTTTAAATTTGTATTCATCTAGGTAACTTACAAGGTAGGTATACATAGAAATATATATTAAGCAACTAAACTCATGAGGGCAAAAATCTTATCCCTATCTAGTTTCTTCACAGCATGCATATATCCAATACAGTTCTTTTTACCTGGCATCTGAAAGAAAATCTATCTAAGAATATCAAAGAAGGCAGCTGTCAATTTCCCTTTGGAAGACACACAAAAAAGCCCTGTTCCACTAGTAAGACTCCCACCTAACCACCATAGGAGAAGTCATCACCAAAGGAGGAGCCATTCAAAGCCTGGCTTCTGAAGATGTCCTATGTGGATGGGCAGGTTCATACTGGAAGGTATCTTAAGTGTATATGTGATTAGTCACACAAAAATATCCTAGAGATTAATACTTAGGAGGTGTTAGTCCTTTCAAAACCCATCTCCCAGGCTGTTTTAAGGTTTTATAGGCCAAAAACAATACTTTTTTGCCTGGAAACAAAGTGGGGGGCATTGGTGGCATTTCAACAACAATGAAATGCAAGGCCAGGAGGATCAAGGGTTGGCAGTATTGGGCAACTATCAAGGTTTATGCCCCAGAAGGGGACAGCGTTTGCAAGCTTGCAGAGAGGGATGGGATATGGTTTATTGTGTAGGCTACATGTTGTGGGGTATGGTCTGCTCTTGTAGTTTGACTATTTGACTGGTTAAACACACAACATTTCTCTTGCATGAATACATCATCACTGGAACAAACTGTCCATGTGTCCTACCTCACAGGGTTGTTATGAGATTACATCTAGAACAGAATCACCAGTCTCTTCTTGTGTGGAGGAATATTCCTGTGGGGCGGTGTATTTTTGAAGGAGGTTTCAGTTTTGGGCTGGTAGTGTGAAGGGTAGAATGATTTGGGGGTTCCAACGTGAGGTGAGTGTGAGGAAGTTGCAATGGGCTGGATATATATACATCCTGTAGGATGTATAGTCTCCCATAATGATTTCTGAGGTTTCCAACTATACCCATGGAGCTTATAACGTTGGTGAACTCTCAACATGGCTTGTGGGGGATTGCTGTGGGGGTACATATGTGGCTATGGGGTGACAGTTTCTTAGGCTTCCAAATCTGCCCATGGACCCAGAGCTCCAACACTCCTATAATACCCAGCATTCCTGTGCTGTACATTTCATTAGCAGGCATTGGCTATAACTATGAAAAATAAGTTTTTGTTGACTTTGCTGAGAGTTGAGAATCTTGGGAAAGAAAATTATCTACCCTGCAATTATCAAAATCACTGGTCTCATGTAATTGTAGTGGGATTTCACTGCTATCAGAAACAAAGAGACACAAATGAATCCATCTTGGAAGTTGCTGAAATGCTCTTCTCCATGCTTAAATATGAATTTCAAAACATCTCCTTGGAAAAGGTTTATCAAACATATATTTGAGATATGAATCAGTGAAACAACAATTTGTTTAAATCCCGTATAGGATTTTCAGGGTGGTTTTGGAGCTACTCCTGTTCTGTGCATTACCCACAATGAATGTGTCCAGTTGGGGTCAAGATCTGCTGGTAGCCAGAATGATGTCTTTGCTGCTGCTCCTTTTGCTACTTCAGCTGCCTCAGATTGTTAGCCAAAATGTGGACAACAGATCTGGTCAGCAACCAAAGGTTCGTAATGACTTGGGCATTCCAGAGAACATAGCTATTGGTGAATTTCTCTCTTTTTTAAACTATAAATTTAATGAGATCACATTTGATACAACACCAGATCCAGATACGAGAACTTTGTAAGTAAACATTTTATTTTATGAAAGGAGTCCAGAGGGCAGAATAAAAATTCCAGTTGAATGGCTGAGTGTGTATATAAAAAAATATTCATTACTCTTGGCTTAAAACTAACCAACCACACACAAAAAAAACTACTATGCAGAATTTGAGGAACTTTGATTTATGAATTTAAGTCCTTGGAAGTGAGATTACTGTTGCCCTCTTTGAATAAAAATCATGACTGAAGACATCAAACCCATTCATTCATTCATTATTTCTTTCTCCAGAATGGATTAGGTGTATGTGTTTTAGTAATTTGCTCAATATTAATCCTGCTTTCTTTCAAATGTAACAATTTCCTTGTGATGTAAGGTATGATAACATAGATTACATAGGAAGATGCCGTACGGAGTTAGGCAATCAGTTAATCTAGTTTTTATTGTCAAAAGTGACTGGCAGTAACTCAAGAGTTTCAGACAGGGAATATTTGCAGCTCTTCCTTTAGATGCCAGTATTGAACCTGGAACCTTCTGTATGAAAAGCAGATGTTCTATCACTGACCTACAGCTCTTCCTCAATAGGCAGTCAATTTCTAAGTTCTGATTTCATAACGTGATTATTTTTGAAGCCTACTATTCCACAGCAAAAATCCAACATCATAGCAACTAAGGTAATACTTTAGAGAGGTAGATAGACCATAACTCTTCTGTTTGACATCAATTTATGCTCAGTAGATAGACCAATGAGAGCCAGTGTGGTGTAGTGGTTAAGGTGTTGGACTATGACCTGGGAGACCAGGGTTCGAATCCTCACACAGCCATGAAGCTCACTGGGTGACCTTGGGCCAGTCACTGCCTCTCAGCCTCAGAGGGAGGCAATGGTAAAACCACCTCTGAATACCACTTACCATGGAAACCCTATTCATAGGGTCACCATAAGTCAGAATCGACTTGAAGGCAATCCATTTAATTTTTTCAAATAGAACAATACCCCTTCATTAAATATCTGGGTATTTTATTTCAAGAGTCCCTGTCATGAAAGATGCAGCTTAATGAAGCCCTACCAATTGTTCATTGATCAGTGGAGGTTATTATAAAATTCTTCTTTTCTAAGAGCAGCTAATCAATCGCCCCTGCACTAAAAAATACTTCAAGGCAAAGTAACTACACAGCTCCTGTATGGAGCTGAGATTTGTAAATGGAATGAGAAGATGCTGGGGGATTCCTGTTTGACCCCTTGGCCATTGACCTGTGCGGTCCCTCAGGGCTCAGTTTTATCCCCTATGCTATTTAACATCTACATGAAACCACTGGGAGAGGTTGTCCGGGGGTTTGGGGTTCGGTGCCATCAGTATGCTGATGACACCCAACTCTATGTCTCCTTTCCACCTAATTCCAAGGAAGCTGTCTCGGTTTTAAACCAGTGTCTGTCATCAGTGGTGGACTGGATGAGGGTGAACAAATTGAAGCTTAATCCAGACAAGACAGAGGTGCTCCTGGTCAGTCGTAAGGCGAATCAGGAAATAGGGATACAGCCTGTGCTGGATGGGGTTACACTCCCCCTGAAGACACAGGTTCGCAGTTTGGGTGTGCTCCTGGACTCAGCGTTAAATTTGGAGGCCCAGGTTTCTGCAGTGGCCAGGAGTGCTTTTGCACAATTAAGATTAGTGCGCCAACTGCGCCCGTTCCTTGAGCTGTCTGATCTGGCCACGGTGACACATGCCTTAGTTACATCCCGTTTAGATTACTGTAACGCGCTCTACATGGGGCTGCCTCTGAAGACTGTTCGGAAACTTCAGTTGGTACAACGTGCTGCAGCCAGAACGTTAACTGGGGCTGGTTACAGGGACCGTACTACCCCCCTGTTAAAAAAGCTCCACTGGTTGCCAGTCTGTTTCTGGACACAATTCAAAGTGCTGGTGTTGACCTATAAAGCCCTATATGGCTTAGGTCCAGGCTATTTATCAGACCGTATCTCCCTGTCTGACCCCCTCTTTGCAGTCCTTCCGCCGACAAGCAAAGACCTTCCTATTCCAACAAGCTTTTGGAGTTGAAGGCTAAGGATAGGGTGTGAAGGGTGCTGCATTGCTAATGTCTATTATATCATTTTTAAACTAGTTTGAACTTTTTTAGCTATATGTGTGTATGGTTTTAATATTGGAAATAGTTTAATCTTATTTTAATGTAGACTGTATGTTTTTAATTATATGTATTTTTTATCTGGAAGCCGCCATGAGTTCCAGTTTTGGAAAAATGGTGGGGTATAAATAAAGATAATAATAATAATAATAATAATAATAATAATAATAATAATAACTGCTCATCTGGAAATAAGTCCAGAATAACTTTCTAAAGAAAATTTTGGGTCTCCCCAGGGCAACCCAATGCACACTTAAGGTTGGAGATAGGGTTGCTTTCAATTACCATAAGAGTCCATCTGATATTGTTAAAAAAATTCAAGACACTTGATAGCTTCCCTGTAGATCACTCAGTTAAATCCTGTTATTGACACTACAGGAATGGGAACCAGTGAGCAAGCATGTTGCCCCATATCTTGAAAACGTATTTTGTCCTCGTCAGCAGATGTTAAGTCTTCGGACACAAATAAAATTTGTGACTAGCTCGTCATGCAGGACGCCAATCGAGATGTCAGCCTGGTTTTTCACTCAAGATTCTCCCTGTGGTACCCTTATTTTAAGAAAAATAAATTTATTTCACAATACTTAATTGGTGCACCTAACCAATGCACCATTAAGAAAGGTATTTACTAATTTATGTTTTAAAACCATGTTTTCTGTGTATGTTGAGGGTAGATTCTGTAAAGCCTCCATGAAGCCTCCTTGTGGTCAGGGTCAAGTGGAGAACATTCAACATTATGTCCTACAGTGCCCCTTGTATGAAGCAATAAAAGAAAGATTTCTGGGTGAGATGATTGTTAACTGATGGGTTCCGAAATGGAATGCATCAGTTACAGTATCTATTGGTGGATGCACTTCCTTACGTTAGTTATCAAGGGGCCATTTTTACTATTTTTATCTCTTAAAATTAGAAAGAGATCTGTACCAGCCAATCGTGCTAGGCGTCTGGTTAAATTGTAGTATTAGGGCAAACCTTATTATCTGGATTGCTTTTATTAGTGTTGTAACTACTATTTGAAGACCCTCCGTGGTGCAGAGTGGTAAGCGGCGGTAACGCAGCCGAAGCTCTGCTCACGGCCGGAGTTCGATTCCAACGGAAGGAGGAAGTCGAATCTCTGGTAAAAGGGGTCAAGGTCCACTCAGCCTTCCATCCATCCGTGGTTGGTAAAATGAGTACCCAGCAAATGCTGGGGGGTAAAGAAAGGCCAGGGAAGGAACTGGCAATCCCACCCCATATATACGGTCTGCCTAGTAAACGTCGCAAGACATCACCCTAATAGTCAGAAACGACTCGCACTGTAAGTGTGGGGACACCTTAACCTTTAACTACTATTTGGTATTTTGGATTTTACAGTTTTATTCATATTTTGTATTAATGCTTTTAATCTTATTGGATGTATGACATTTTAATGGTTTTTATGTAAGTTTTGACCTGTGGTTACAACATTAAACTAAACTTAGCTTGCCATGCTGCTTGAGGGATTTTCATTGTAGGGAGGATCCATCCATCAGGAGAGACTTCACTTGTAGTGCAAGGCAATATAGCTCAGCCACTGGTTTACTGTCCCAGGCATAAAGGAAGAAAGCTATAACTTGATAGCCAAGCCTTTTGTAGCGCAGCAAGTGGGTGAAAACATGTGTCTTTATTAATTCACTTATTTATAAATTAAATGGATAGACAGATAGATGCATAGGGAGAGAGAAAGAGAGCACAGAGACAGTTGAATGAATCACAGTCCTCAAAGAGCATGAAGCCTTAGTAAGAAAATTAAAGAACTGTGGAGGATGGAATATGAGAAAGAACCCTAATGAGGATCTGATATTTAAAAGTCTGAAGAAACATAACAGATATAACAAACGTTTATCCTGTGTAACTCCATGCCTTTAATTTCCAGAAGAGCTTCTAACAGTGATTTTAGTCCACTGTAAGTATATTACATCATTGACGTTTTGATATTTCATTGCAGCCTAGTGCCGAATTACTACCATCAATACCTTGTATTTACTTTTGCCATGAATGAGATCAACAAGAATGTCAACCTCTTACCCAACACAACCCTCTCTTCCATCTTCGCTCAAAATGCTGACAATGAAATGGGAAACTGTTCTGGGACTATGGAACTCCTTTTCCTAAGACAGGGGAACCCCGTCAACTATATGTGTGGCAATACATACAAGCTAATGACCATCATTGGTGGGCTGTCCTCTCATACCTCCAAGGAGATGCCCCACATCTTGAATATCTACAAGATGCCACAGGTGGGTCTGGATGCCTATATACATTGGTGTGAGCTAGTGAGGGAGCAAGAGGAACAGGCCTTGGGTGACCGGATCAGTTTCAGTTTCTTTCCATTTTTCTTTTTTCCTGTCTTAAGATTGGTTCTCCACATTGCCACAGCAGTTTGGCTTAAAAAATAAGGTCTCATGAAAATTCATTTGAGAGTTTACCCTTGTCCTCCCCTTTTTAAAACGTTTGTTGCTAAATGGCTCTGATCTTATTTATTTTATTTATTTATTGTACTTATATACCGCCCCATAGCTGAAGCTCTCTGAGCGGTTTACAGTAACTAAAAACATTAAAACAAATGTACAAATTTAAAAAACACATCTTTTAAAAACAATTTAAAACACAATTTAAAAATGTAAGACAATTTAAAACACATGCTAAAATGCCTGGGAGAAGAGGAAGATCTTAGCTTTGCACAGACCCTGTTAGGCCCTACATTTTGGGGAGAAATGCATGCATTGGAGCCTGGGTGTTGTGTACTGCTTCTTTAAGAGTCCAGTCCAGAAGGCCTCACCATTAAGCCTTTACAGCGGAAGCCTCTTTGAGTGGTTAGGGCAGCATAATCCTGAACTGGAGCAGTTAACTTGGGCTTGTGGCTTTTTTACCCTCCTCCATTCCAAGTTTTCTACTTGAGCTTTTCCAGTAAATTGTAAAAACACTGCCCATCACAGAAGCACACTTTGGAGAAGGGCACATCTCAGACTGCCTTCTATTAATTACAGGCTTAAGGCTCCTTGATCTGCTGCTCTTGAAGTCCTGGGAGCATGCCCTGCTGAATGCTGGACAGTGGGGCTAGAGTGTGCTGTAAACCCACTGGTGCCTCCCATCATGAACTTTATGATGATGGAGCTCTTTTGTGGTAGACAGGAAGTCTTTTGCTCACCATCATTACAGGTTTCCCTGCCTGAATTGTGACAGTTTTGCTCAGTTTGCTGCAGATCCTCAAGCTACGTTGAATAAATCTACCATACCAAAATACTAACTGTTGAGTCTTCATTCTGGGTGCATGGACAATAACTAGTCTGTTTAAAAAGAAAGAAATCAGGTTGCACAGGGAGATCGGAATAAATAAGCAAGACATGGATCCAAACTAGGGCCACTTTATTAAATATAAATGAATTTCTGATTTGCATAGGTGAAATTCAATGTGCAGGAAACAGTTAAAAAGTAACTATCTGGCTCCTAAGCCTGACATAATCTGGTTGAGTTTACACTGTAGGGAGGAAAAAGTTTAATTCTACCTCTCCCCTCATGCCACACAATTCAGGTGAGGTGGGAGGCCTTCCTGACCCACATCCCCCAGAACCCCACAACTCAGAGTGAGTGACACAATTTAGCTTCAAAGAGTCTTATGTGCAAGTCTCTGGAATCGCTATTCATCTGAAAAGTGCCTCAGGGTACTCATCACTCATAACCTATTTTTATTTTATTTATTAGATTTATATCCTGCCCTTCCTCCCAGTGGATGCCCAGGGTGGCAAACAAATGCACTACAAACACTCTGAAACATCATAAAAACAGACTTTAAAATATATTACAAAACATCCTTAAAAACACATTAAAACAAACCATCTTTAACATCTTTTTTTTAAAAAAGCTCTAAAAAAATCTTTAAAAGGAATTCCAACACAGACCTATTTCCTTTGTCTCTCATACCTGCCAAGTGACCACTCCAATTAACCTATTTATGCAGTCCCCACCACTAAATGCACCAAGCTTGCACAACAGTATGGAATAAGCAGAAAAATCTCTCCTACAGGTCAATCACAGATGAGGATGAAAAATTCCTATTTAGCCCCGACATCACAACCAGCTAATCTCAAAACTGCAGGGAAAAAGTGGGGAGAATGTGGGTGGGGCCATCTTTTATACCCCACACACTCCTCCCAGATCTTGGGAACCTTGCAATGTGGAGGTCAGAAATTAACTTCCTGGCCATCTTCCACCCAGACCTCTTTTGAGGCCGGAAAGAGGAGCAATATTCTTGATGCTCTTTTCATTTATATAATCCTGGGAGCTTTTTCCCTTTCTTGAATGTGGAAATGTGCATTTGTATATTACCTTTTAAAAGCATGCATGTAAAAGTGTGTGTCTATGTGCACACACTCACCCACGTGCACTCACACATTTAACTCATACCTCATTTCCTACTTATTCACTCCAAATCATCACCACACTGGGCTCTTCTGAGCAAATGTGCCCATTTGTTTGAATTCTTAAAGGAGTGGAAAAACTGCCAGGAATGGAACATTTCTAAAAGAGTATTAACATGGTTACAAAGCAGGTGAAGCTTGTCCTTTTTCTGCACTATTTCTCAGATCCAAATTCCCCTCTGCCAAAAGATCGTTTTGTGGGAGAAAAAGTGTATGTGGTGCTGATTCATTTGTTTGTACATTCAGTAATATTCAGTTCTATTATCATCAACATTATCATCACCACCACCACCATTTTTATTACCTGCGGTCCCAGGTTGGATCACAACAATATAATGCTCAATGTAAAAAAAGTTTACAATAAATTACAATCACTACTACAGACATTTGTGTGTGTGTGTGATATCTCAAGTGTCAAAGGCCAGGTTGAAGAGGTGTATCTTCAACATGGGGTGGAAGCTGTATAATAACGTGTCAAACACATCTCTGTGAGGAAGGAATTCCACAACGTGGGGGCTCCCATTGAGAATGCCCTCTCCGGACACCCCCACTAAAAAAAAACCCTCTGAAGGTGCTGGAACTACCAAGAGGGCTCCCTCTCCTCATCTCAACACCTGAAAAGGTCCATTGAAGTTAACGACGTGGCTAAGTTGGATTCATTAATTTCAACAGGTCTATTCTTGGTAGCACTTACTTGAATATATCCCTTAGTCTTTAGTTAGCCCATTTCTAATCTTGTACTGGAGAGCATATAGGTTCTGCAGTATTTTCTGGAGGATCAAATATACAATTATCTCAATCTCTTATTATTCTTGGCAATTGAAGCAAATAATTTAAACATCAGAATAACCGGAGATGATTGTTAGAACTAAAAAGATTATTGTCCTTCTCTTTAGCTCAGCTATGCTTCCTTTGACCCTACATTGAGTGATAAAACACAGTTCCCTTCTGTCTATCGGATGATCCCAAATGAAAGTCCTCAGTATGCTGGGATTGTGCAGCTCCTTCAGCATTTTGGATGGACCTGGATTGGCCTTATTGTTTCAGATGATGACAGTGGAGAAATGTTATTGAGAACACTCATTCCTTGCCTGATCCAGAACAATATTTGTTTTGCTTTAAAGGAAATTATTCCAGTGCTGAAAGAGCTCAGTAGAATAACAGTGCAAATTCACAAGAAAATAGAAAGAATAAGTTCCATTCTATCATCAACTGAAACGAATGTGATTCTTGTTCATGGGGATTCACAATCTATGGAGGGCTTACGATTTGTCCTATTCTCACATGAATATACTGAAATGAAAGCAATAGAGAAGGTTTGGATCATAACAGCTTGGTGGGATTTTTCATTTGCATTCCGCAGTAGTGCATTCACACCAAAATCCTTCAATGGTTCCTTGGCCTTCGCACTCCACACAAAGTATGTTGCAGAATATGAAGAGTTCCTTGAGACTTTAAATCCTAATCAATCTATGCTTTATTTCATCCATGGGTTCTGGTCCAATTTATTTGTGTGCTCATTCCCAGCATACAACATTTACACACGAGGTGCGGGAAACTGTACTGGGGAAGAGCCACTGAGGAGCCGTCCTAGTGTTGTGTTTGAAATGGGAATGTCTGGTCAGAGCTACAGTATCTACAATGCTGTCTATGCTGTAGCACATGCTCTCCATGCCATATTCTCATCAAGATCTAAGCAGAAGGCAATGGGAGACGGAGCCAGATGGAAACATTGGACCATTTACCCATGGCAGGTAGGATTCTCATGTCTCTTTCTACAATACAGTATGGACATAAATGCTTTTTACAGGATGGATTCATGTCTTTTATTTCAGTGCAGCAAACTATTGAATTTGAAAGGAGCAAGACAATTATATTTAGCTTGCCTTGTATCACTCCCTTGTTTTGTGATGGACTGTTTATTTTGAAATAGTTTACCCCAGAGTTCACCAAGCTGGCGGTCTCCAGATAATGTTGATCATAGATGGATCTAGGGAGTGCTTAGTGCCTCATTATGGGAGGGAGTTACACCCACTGCCTTGATAAAGGTAACAAGCTTCTTGAAGAGGCCCTCCCTAGATTCAGAAGTTTTAGAAAACTATCATCTGGGCTCTACTATTCCCTCCTTGGGTAATGTGATTGGCCAGCCAGCCAGCTACAGGTTGCTTGGAGGAAGCAGATTATTGAGGCCCATTTCAGTCTGGCTTCAGGTCTGGATCTGGTACTGAAACAGCCTATAACATATTTCAAGGATTCAAGCACGGTTTATTGGCCCTCATCTAGTCCACTACAGTGTTCAGACACCAGTCCAGAGCATTCACAGCTTCTCCTGATTCAGATGATATGGGGGGAAAGAGCTGTGTGTCACCAGCATACTGATGACACTTTGCTCAGAAACACCTAATGCCCACTCTCAACAGGACTGGGAAGTGAATAGTACCTGGCAGGATCCCATAGCACAAGTGCCAGGGGGCTAAGGAACACTCATCCAATGGATATGGCCCTGACGTTAGGAGTGGAACCGCTGCAATACAGTAGCTGTGATGCCCATCTCACTGAGTGGGTCCAGCAGGATACAAAGAAAAGAGTTTGACAAATCCAACTTTTTAAATCTTTGTAAAACCCAATGTAGTTTTTAAAGCATCAAAGTGTACTGAGTAAGCTGTTGAGTACACCAAACTGCTACTCCCAAGTGGATTTTTTTTTTTTTTAAGGAGCCAATCTGTTGCTCCTACTGGTGCATCCATGCAATCACGACCTCACTGATACCCTTCCCACTCCCTGCCCTACCAGCAAACCAATAAAGGTAAGCTGCAGCATTGCTGGTGTTGGAAGAGAACCTTTCATTTTCATATGAAATTGGAGGTGGGGAACATTTACTGTTCAATAGCAAAATCCTGGGAAATCACAGTACCCCTTTCCCACCACAGGCTTCAGTTCATGTTCTTTCCTTCTCCAATCTAGCTTCACTCCTTCCTGAAGCACATCCGCTTCAACAACAGTGCTGGGGAAGAAATATTTTTTGATAAAAATGGAGAGTTGACAACTGGATATGATATTATCAACACAGTCACATTCCCTAATTGGTCCATCCATAAAGTCTTGATTGGACGGTTGGACCCACAGGCTCCTGAAGGGGAAAAAATCACTATTAATGGAAGTGCTGTTGTGTGGAATCACAAATTTAACCAGGTGGGAAGGACTATTATTTTGAGATCTTTCAGTTTATGGATGGCTCTGAAGGCCAATTTCTGCCCTGCTCGAGCTCCACACAGAGTGTGGTAAACCCTGCCCTGTTCTGTGCAGATGTTTTAGGAGGAATTTGTACAAATTCTAAACACATACACACACTTTTTAAAAAGTTAAAAATAACACAAGGTGGTGTGAGGGATGCTTCTCTGTCTTGCTTTTGCAAGTTTCCCTGGGCAGAATCCATAATGGAATCATGAAATCAGTGGCAGCTTGTATCATTTTGACTTGGTAGGTCTGTCATTTTTAACCATGCTGTTTTCATCACAATTGGATTTATACAGCACTTATTCAGGAAAGTGTGTCATTACACATGTGGAGAATGCCACTGTCTCCTCGCTAAAATATATATAAATTCTTTGCACATCTGTAAATATTGGAAAACCTTCCATGTCAGAAGACCAAGTATGATTTTCAGACAATACTGACTCCAAAACTCTTATTTAGACATTATCCCATGCCACATGACATAATTTTTGAATTCATATATTGATTACATCTACACAACCATTACCAAAAAAACTAAACACACACAAAAATTGTGAAGAACACTTGCTTCCAGTTGCATGCAGTTTTACTCTCCCCCCCAAAATTATCTAGAACACCTTTTTCTCTATATTAAAAAGAAAAAAAAGTATTCCAACCAATAGACAAAAAATAAAATGTTTAATTTGAGCCAAGGCACATCAGAGCACAAGCAGAATGTATTTGCAATGCACTGCTCAGTCCCAAAAATGTAAAGTAATAATCTCTGCTCATGTGCAAAGTACATCACACCAGATTAATCTTAATAAACTTCTATTAGGTCTTTGATTAGGGAGAATATCTTCCAGGTTGGGGGAAGGATATAGAATCTGGCAACAGGCATAATTTTTCATTTTAGAAATCACTGACAAAACTCACAAAAAACAAGTTAGAAGTAAAAACACCAGCATCTTCCTCCATTCCTATGCACTGAAAACATTCTGAACTCTTGGAGGGACTTGTTAGAAGACAATCCACACACTTTTTCTGGAAATACTCTGGCACTGAAAGTGACTCAGATCAATTTGCCCTGCTCTACTCACCTTTAATGGGTGAAGGCAGGGAAATGATTAATATAGAGTTTGTTGCAATACATAGGCCACATTCACACTGCATCTTTATTCCACTATTATTCCACTATTATTCCACTTTAAACCGTCATGGCTTCCCCCAAAGTACCCTGGGAAGTATAGTTTGTGAAGGGTGCTGAGAGCTGTTAGGAGACTCCTATTCTCACAGAGCTACAATTGCCATAATGGTTTAATAGTCAGTCCCTCTTCCCAGAGAACTTTGGGAATTATAGTATGAGGGGAATAGGTATCTCCTCTCAGCACCCTTCACTTCTTGACCAGCCTCCACTATCTATAATATTTAAACTTCTAACGTTGGATGAGTAGTATATGTTTCTGTTTTAAAATGGACCACCCATGGTAAACAAGCTTCATTCAGGTGATCCTTGGCATGTCCACATTAATATATTTAATTTTAACTGTGTTAATTGCTTCTTTTATTATATTGTATTGCAGTAAGGACTGCAAACTGTAGTACAATAAAATACAATATATGAGAAATAAAGAAACGAGAAAAGTACTATTAAAAGCATGCAGCATCTAGCACTACACATTAATCACATTGGAATGTTGCTACAATAGGCAGAAAAAATCATTATGTGGTCCACCAAGATCATCAGCAATTTTCAAATGGCCCATGGGAATGGGGGAAAGGTTTGAGAATCACAGGTCTAGACAATGCATAATTTATATGAAAAGAAGAAAATGCCATCTATTCTTTGCTTCCTTTCTTTCCTTTCACTCTCACCTCTACAGCATAGCATCCCTTCCTTATGAGTTATGAGCCCAGAATAATCATAGAGAGGAGAGGAGAATGTGTGTGAGAGAGACAGAGAGCGCATGCGCGCACGCAAGAGAGCAAGGAATAATTATGGAACATCTTTGGTATGACTGGGGGATTCAAGGAAATGAGCCAGGGATTGGTTCTGGATGTGTAATTATGTATAATGGATGAAATTCAATATTATAGACATGAGAAATCAGTTCATCTGGACCTTGGATGTGGACTAGAATTCGACAACTGGGTTAGAGCTCCCCTACCCCCAGTGGTCTATTTTCACAGAGGGTCCCACCCTCTTGCCAATCACCTGACAGCACTATGCCATCAGGTGATACATGTATCCTCTGAGTGCAGCTTGAGCTGTGCAATGGAACATTAGGAACTCTGTAGTATAACTGCGCCTTAGGTGGGGGTGGGTGGATTTGAAGTTACCGCCAGTCAGCTGATCAATGCTAACTTTAGGCTCTGCTTTCAAACACTGATTTGAAGTTTCCAAGTGGACCCAATCCCAGTTGAAATTACATTTATCAACAAAGTGGAAAGTTGAATACAAGCCCTAATTGTATTCTTTGCAGCCACATCTTTATCTAACCCACACCTGATGCTGTATATGTAGGATGGGCGGACATGATTTGGAGAAAATCCCACAGTAATCCAAATTAGGGCTCCTGCGAGGCTTAGGTAGGCTTGTGGGTTGAAAGTTCTCCACCACTGGTCTATACCCTAAATCTTTCTTTTCTGGGTATAAATAGATCCTACCGAAATCCACATGTGTTGAAAGTTGCCATCCTGGACAAAGCATGATCATGCGACAGGGGGAACAGATTTGTTGTTATGATTGTTCTCGGTGCTCTGAAGGAATGATTTCAAACCTGATGGGTAAGTAAAGATGAAAGGGTTACATTGGGATGATGTTCCAGATGTCAGGAAAATAAAGTTCCTCAAAGGGCTGGTTCACACAAGCATATCCATCACATTTTGTCTTAGATGTGTAAATGAGCCATTGTAGATATAAGACTGTAGAAAGAATTTTGGTATCACTTCAGATATAATTATTTCCATAGTATCTGTTCACACATTTAGCTATTTGTACTCAATTCTACAATGATCAGGGGCATTGGATTTTTCTCTCACAAATACTGTAGATACTTTAAGTATTGGTTTTTACTTTGACTTGTTTCTCAGAAAACATTATGAATCAATTTGAAAATAAAAATATGAACAAGCAAAAAAGTAGATAAACTATTCCAAATCCAATACTAATGCAGATTTCAATAAAACAAATAAACAAAGAAAAGGCTTGTTGGAAAAGAGGGTGTCCAATCATAACAGAGATGATGCTGTCTGATATGTAATGAGAAGAAATTCCAAAGAGAAGGTGTTGCCATGCTAAAGCAGAGCTTGGAAAAGTTACTTTTTTGAACTACAACTCCCATCAGCCCCAGCCAGCATGGCCACTGGATTGGGCTGATGGGAGTTGTAGTTCAAAACAGTAACTTTTCCAAGCTCTGCGCTAAAGTCCTATATTGTGTGGAACAAATTGCTTGCTAATGAGATGGCATCTGCAGGAGGCCCTCTTTTGTAGAGCACAGTGGTCAGCTGGATATAGAAGGTGTGAAACAATCGTGCTCCCAAACTGTACAGGGACGTGTTTATCAGTCCCACTGCCTTGAACAAGTAGCTAATTAGCAACTGGTGACATTTTTAGCAGTGGCGAAACATGATGATGATAATATTCTGCCCCAATCAGCAGTCAAGGTATTGAATTTTGCACTAGCTGAAGATTCTGGCCAATGTCTGTAGCCCCACATCAGGAAAGGGTGACAAATTTGATTCAGTTGGCATTTCAAGCCAAAT
The DNA here is from genome assembly GCF_030035675.1 of Rhineura floridana. Taxonomy (NCBI): domain Eukaryota; kingdom Metazoa; phylum Chordata; class Lepidosauria; order Squamata; family Rhineuridae; genus Rhineura; species Rhineura floridana. The sequence goes on from NC_084490.1 coordinate 14,670,036, forward strand.
TTATCAAATCTTACTCTCCGAATCAATAAGAGAACCTAAACGCAGCCATTCTTTGAAATTTGCTCTTTTTCTAATTTTGCATTGCTGTTCTCCAACTAATGTTTACCCTCCCCCCCAAAAATAAGCATATGTTAGGGGAAGGTGTGCATAAAAATGAATATGATTGAAAATAGCATACGAACTTACATTATATAACATGAAAATGGTTGCAAAAATTGGTGCATTGGTCAAAACGTCCTACAAAAATATATGTTTATCAGGAGAAATTAGCACTAAAGTACTGGAGAATTTTCATGAGATTTTTTTTTTTAAAAAAATGCAAATTGCTGCAGAAATGTGGAGAACTGGATTTAAGATTGGGAAAATGAGAAACTGGGAGAACCAAAATTGAAAGACCTTTCCATCCCTACCCCACATAGATTGAATTGCAGTAATCCAATCTGGAAGTTACTGGAATATGAATGGCAATGGTTGGGCCATCCCAGTCAAGAAGTAGTTGTTTTCTTTTTGGTTACTAGTTTCCCTTGGTAAGACAACTTACCCACTGTGGCCACCTAGGCCTCTAGTGACAGAGATAGATCCAGAAGGCTGAACTTACAGATGCGAGTCTTATTCATCCTCTGTTTCCCTTTCCCTTCCTTTAAATATAAGCTACACTAGATCTTTTAGGTTCAAATAGAGCTGTTTCTGTGGTCATTACAGAACTGACTTGACATACCATAGTACACCACATTCAAGCAATGCACTGTTGAGTGGTCTTCTATACACACATCTCTCCATCCAGGCATATAAGAAGCCTCATCACAGTTCAAGAACATGTTCTTGTTTTTGAGGCTGGATATTCTGCTCTAATGTATTGGTGTAGGGATTTCCTTTTTAATGGCTTTATGCTTTATTTTCTACTACAATTATTATCACTTCTTTTTGGAGACTGTTCAGAAAAATGTATGTTAGTAGTAATGTGTGGCAAAAGAAATGCAAGAAGACAATAAGGGATGCTAAAAAAGAACTTGAGGAGCACATTGCTAAAAACATAAAAACCAACAACAAAAAATTCTATAAATACATTCAAAGCAGGAGAACATCTAGGGAGGCGATTGGACCCTTGGATGATAAGGGAGTCAAAGGTGTACTAAAGAATGATAAGGAGATTGCAGAGAAGCTAAATGAATTCTTTGCATCTGTCTTCACAGTGGAAGATATAGGGCAGATCCCTGAACCTGAACTAACATTTGCAGGAAGGGATTCTGAGGAACTGAGACAAATAGTGGTAACGAGAGAGGAAGTTCTAAGCTTAATGGACAATATAAAAACTGACAAATCACCGGGCCTGGATGGCATCCACCCGAGAGTTCTCAAAGAACTCAAATGAGAAATTGCTGATCTGCTAACTAAAATATGTAACTTTTCCCTCGGGTCCTCCTCCGTGCCTGAGGACTGGAAAGTGGCAAATGTAACGCCAATCTTCAAAAAGGGATCCAGAGGGGATCCCGGAAATTACAGGCCAGTTAGCTTAACTTCTGTCCCTGGAAAACTGGTAGAAAGTATTATTAAAGCTAGATTAACTAAGCACATAGAAGAACAAGCCTTGCTGAAGCAGAGCCAGCATGGCTTCTTCAAAGGAAAGTCCTGTCTCAGTAACCTATTAGAATTCTTTGAGAGTGTCAACAAGCATATAGATAGAGGTGATCCAGTGGACATAGTGTACTTAGACTTTCAAAAAGCGTTTGACAAGGTACCTCACCAAAGACTTCTGAGGAAGCTTAGCAGTCATGGAATAAGAGGAGAGGTCCTCTTGTGGATAAGGAATTGGTTAAGAAGCAGAAAGCAGAGAGTAGGAATAAACGAACAGTTCTCCCAATGGAGGTCTGTAGAAAGTGGAGTCCCTCAAGGATCGGTATTGGGACCTGTACTTTTCAACTTGTTCATTAATGACCTAGAATTAGGAGTGAGCAGTGAAGTGGCCAAGTTTGCTGATGACACTAAATTGTTCAGGGTTGTTAAAACAAAAAGGGATTGTGAAGAGCTCCAAAAAGATCTCTCCAAACTGAGTGAATGGGCGGAAAAATGGCAAATGCAATTCAATATAAACAAGTGTAAAATTATGCATATTGGAGCAAAAAATCTTAATTTCACATATACGCTCATGGGGTCTGAACTGGCGGTGACCGACCAGGAGAGAGACCTCGGGGTTGTAGTGGACAGCACGATGAAAATGTCGACCCAGTGTGCGGCAGCTGTGAAAAAGGCAAATTCCATGCTAGCAATAATTAGGAAAGGTATTGAAAATAAAACAGCCGATATCATAATGCCGTTGTATAAATCTATGGTGCGGCCGCATTTGGAATACTGTGTACAGTTCTGGTCGCCTCATCTCAAAAAGGATATTCTAGAGTTGGAAAAGGTTCAGAAGAGGGCAACCAGAATGATCAAGGGGATGGAGCGACTCCCTTACGAGGAAAGGTTGCAGCATTTGGGGCTTTTTAGTTTAGAGAAAAGGCGGGTCAGAGGAGACATGATAGAAGTGTATAAAATTATGCATGGCATTGAGAAAGTGGATAGAGAAAAGTTCTTCTCCCTCTCTCATAATACTAGAACTCATGGACATTCAAAGAAGCTGAATGTTGGAAGATTCAGGACAGACAAAAGGAAGTACTTCTTTACTCAGCGCATAGTTAAACTATGGAATTTGCTCCCACAAGATGCAGTAATGGCCACCAGCTTGGACGGCTTTAAAAGAAGATTAGACAAATTCATGGAGGACAGGGCTATCAATGGCTACTAGCCGTGATGGCTGTGCTGTGCCACCCTAGTCAGAGGCAGCATGCTTCTGAAAACCAGTTGCCGGAAGCCTCAGGAGGGGAGAGTGTTCTTGCACTCGGGTCCTGCTTGCAGGCTTCCCCCAGGCAACTGGTTGGCCACTGTGAGAACAGGATGCTGGACTAGATGGGCCACTGGCCTCATCCAGCAGGCTCTTCTTATGTTCTTATGTTCTTAAGTTTCTAAATATGAACACCAAATTAACTGAATCATCATGCATGATTATCATCTCTCTGCTTTAACACAAAGGTCTATATTTATTATATCATACCTGTTTTTCAAAAATGAAATGAAGGGATTTAATTCTTCTTCTCCAAGAGAAATGAGACCAAATCCACATGTCATGCCACAATATAAAATGTTTGATGCTATCTAACTATTGAAACATATCTTTCAGATGCAGACCATTGCAACAAGTGCCCTGAGGATCAGCATCCAAACAAGAACCACAACCACTGCATCCCTAAAGCTATAATCTATTTATCATATAGTGAGCCCTTGGGGATCATTCTGACTTCATTTGCTCTTTCTATTTCTCTGGTCACCGTTGTGGTAATGTGGATCTTCATTCAACATCGGAATACTCCCATTGTCAAGGCCAACAACTGGACCATTACCTGCACCCTCTTTATTTCCATATTGCTTTGCTTTCTGTGCTCTTTCTTATTCATTGGGAAGCCTGGGAAGGTAACCTGCCTTTTCCGTCAATCAGTGTTTGGAATCATCTTCTCCCTTGTTGTTGCTTGTGTGCTGGCTAAAACAATTACTGTGGTTCTTGCTTTTATGGCCACCAAGCCAGGAAACAAGATGAGGAAATGGCTAGGGAAGAGGCTGGCAGTGTCCATCATCATTCTCTGTACTCTTATTCAAACCAGCATCTGTGCAGTGTGGCTGGCAACCTCTCCTCCCTTCCCAGAATTTGACATGCATTCTCAATTCAGTGAAATTATAGCACAGTGTAATGAAGGCTCAGACTTCATGTTCTACATTGTCCTGAGCTACATGGGGCTTTTAGCCATCATCAGCTTCACTGTGGCTTTCTTTGCCAGGAAGTTGCCTGATACTTTTAATGAAGCCAAGCTCATCACCTTCAGTATGTTGGTTTTCTGCACTGTTTGGTTATCTTTTGTCCCAACTTACTTGAGCACGAAAGGAAAATACATGGTGGCTGTGGAGATCTTCTCCATCTTGGCCTCTAGTGCTGGATTGCTGGGTTGCATTTTCCTTCCCAAATTCTATATTATTGTCCTGAGGCCAGAGATGAACACCAGGGATCAATTAGTAAGGAAAAAGATCACTGATCACTGAGTGAGATTTTTCTTGTAACATATTTTCTACTGACTTCCCATGTTGCTTTGTCTTTTTAAAAAAGCTAAACAGATAATGTACTGTCTTCTTTTGTGCCTCCAATGTCCTTAGAAGGATATAAAATTTCTAGCTAGCCTGATATTGTAGTCCCCTGCTACCTGATGGTTTGCTTATAACTAGAGTTGCCATGTTCTTGGCCTGAGACTGATCCTGTATCTTTAGGAGAAGAGAAAATCAGCCAAGTGCAGGTGTTCTTGCAACATTGTAATGGGGAAAAAAATCACAAGGTGGAATTCTCCCCCCCCCGCACAACTTTTAAATATACAGAAGACCTCTTGGTTACCAGGCCCGGCCTCCAAGAGGTCTTCTGTATCTTTAAAAGTTGTGCAGGTGGAAGGGAGAATTCCACCTTGTGGTTGTTCCTATTACAGGGTTGCAAGAGCACCTGCACTTGGCTGACTTTCTCTTCTCCTAAAGAAGGATCAGTCTCAGGGATTGAACCTGGCAACCCTAGTTATAGAGGAGGTTGGGGTGCAATGACCCATGAAAGCCATACCACTCTCAGTGGTAGAGTATCTGCCTTGCATGCAAAAGGTCCTGGGTTCAATCCCTTGCATCTTCAGGTAGAGCTTGGAGAGACTCCCTACTAAAAACCCTGCCAGTCTGTTCAGTCAGTACTGAGCTAGATGGAACAATGGTCTGACTCACTATAGGGCAGCTTCCTTTGGCCCTATGGCCCTAGATCCCCCTGCTGTGCCTCACTATCAACTGACATATTTTCAGCAAGAGTCAGAGCCTCTCATGCATTTGGCACCCAGTTGTTCACAGTGACATAAACAGCTCCATGGATTATGTTATCAATGATGAAAATCCCAGTTGTCTCAGTTCAATCCCTGGCCTTTTCAGGGAGAGACCCCTTTCTGAAACCTTGGTTTTGCTGCCAGTGAATGTATGTCTAAGTATATGTGTGCAGCTGTGTTGAGTTGAGAGGGCTGTAAGTATGGTGCAGAGAATGTACGAGAGGTTGGTGTTAAGTGTGGGACAAGGCATGTCTGCTTTTCAGGGTCGGGCAGTGTTCATGTGGAAGTTTCAGTGTAGGGACACTTGTTTGCAGGCTTGCAGAGTGGGATGGCTAGCAGCTTTACTGTGCAGGGTGCATGTTTTGTGTGGACTGTGATGATCCCACCTTTGGCTCCACCTGTCAGGTTCCCACCTGCTTGTGGCTACCTGCCTTTCACTAGACACCACCTCAGGACACCACCAGTCAGGATCGTCATTTTTATTTTTTTCTCACTCCGCTCAAGCACAGATCTCTCAAGATCCCACTGCTAGGCAGCACCACCAGCCACTCCCTGTAAACAATACTGCTAGAGACTTTGCCTTAGTCTCCCTATGGCTTGTTACTTTGTGTCTGGGTGCCTTTGCTGTCCACACCCCCCCTGTATCTTTGTCTATAAAGCATACAATCCTGGGTTGCTCTGGATACTTGACGTTGTTACAATATCTCCCTTCACCGCTGCCACCATATGATACAGTTTCCCTTCAGCCTTGGTAATTACCCTTCCCTCCCTTCTGGTCTGTGTATTCCCAGCCAAGGATCAGGCTTTTGGTAAACCAACAGAAGTATTTATTTGATAACACTAGGAAATAACAAGATTACTTTAGGGATGTTTAACAAGCATATGGTTTCATATAGTGTCACTCTTTATGTTTCTGGTCATATATATACTGTCTAAATATCAGCCAAATATAATCCAGCCCGGATGGCATCCACCCGAGAGTTCTCAAAGAACTCAAAGGTGAAATTGCTGATCTGCTAACTAAAATATGTAACTTGTCCCTCGGGTCCTCCTCCGTGCCTGAGGACTGGAAAGTGGCAAATGTAACACCAATCTTCAAAAAGGGATCCAGAGGGGATCCCGGAAATTACAGGCCAGTTAGCTTAACTTCTGTCCCTGGAAAACTGGTAGAAAGTATGATTAAAGCTAGATTAACTAAGCACATAGAAGAACAAGCCTTGCTGAAGCAGAGCCAGCATGTCTTCTACAAGGGAAAGTCCTGTCTCAGTAACCTATTAGAATTCTTTGAGAGTGTCAACAAGCATATAGATAGAGGTGATCCAGTGGACATAGTGTACTTAGACTTTCAAAAAGCGTTTGACAAGGTACCTCACCAAAGGCTTCTGAGGAAGCTTAGCAGTCATAGAATAAGAGGAGAGGTCCTCTTGTGGATAAGGAATTGGTTAAGAAGCAGAAAGCAGAGAGTAGGAATAAACAGACAGTTCTCCCAATGGAGGGCTGTAGAAAGTGGAGTCCCTCAAGGATCGGTATTGGGACCTGTACTTTTCAACTTGTTCATTAATGACCTAGAATTAGGAGTGAGCAGTGAAGTGGCCAAGTTTGCTGATGACACTAAATTGTTCAGGGTTGTTAAAACAAAGAGGGATTGCAAAGAGCTCCAAAAAGACCTCTCCAAACTGAGTGAATGGGCAGAAATATGGCAAATGCAATTCAATATAAACAAGTGTAAAATTATGCATGTTGGAGCAAAAAATCTGAATTTCACATATACGCTCATGGGGTCTGAACTGGCGGTGACCGACCAGGAGAGAGACCTTGGGGTTGTAGTGGACAGCACGATGAAAATGTCGACCCAGTGTGCGGCAGCTGTGAAAAAGGCAAATTCCATGCTAGCGATAATTAGGAAAGGTATTGAAAATAAAAAAACCGATATCATAATGCCGTTGTATAAATCTATGGTGCGGCCGCATTTGGAATACTGTGTACAGTTCTGGTCGCCTCATCTCAAAAAGGATATTCTAGAGTTGGAAAAGGTTCAGAAGAGGGCAACCAGAATGATCAAGGGGATGGAGCGACTCCCTTACGAGGAAAGGTTGCAGCATTTGGGGCTTTTTAGTTTAGAGAAAAGGCGGGTCAGAGGAGACATGATAGAAGTGTATAAAATTATGCATGGCATTGAGAAAGTGGATAGAGAAAAGTTCTTCTCCCTCTCTCATAATACTAGAACTCGTGGACATTCAAAGAAGCTGAATGTTGGAAGATTCAGGACAGACAAAAGGAAGTACTTCTTTACTCAGCGCATAGTTAAACTATGGAATTTGCTCCCACAAGATGCAGTAATGGCCACCAGCTTGGACGGCCTTAAAAGAAGATTAGACAAATTCATGGAGGACAGGGCTATCAATGGCTACTAGCCATGATGGCTGTGCTCTGCCACCCTAGTCAGAGGCAGCATGCTTCTGAAAACCAGTTGCCGGAAGCCTCAGGAGGGGAGAGTGTTCTTGCACTCGGGTCCTGCTTGCGGGCTTCCCCCGGGCACCTGGTTGGCCACTGTGAGAACAGGATGCTGGTCTAGATGGGCCACTGGCCTGATCCAGCAGGCTCTTCTTATGTTCTTATGTTCTTAACCCACCCTCAGAACTCTGCCAACCAACCCATCCAAATAACTCTCCACTAACGACTCTCCAACAACTCTCACCAACTGACCTCCTCTCAACTGTCATCCTCCCATATATACCTTCAGCCATTCAAACACTCAGCCAATCATCATCCAGCATTCTCCAACCTTCCTACCCATGCTCTCCCCCCTCTCATTCAATTCACTTACTATATATCCCTTAATAAACCCGCACGTACCATATTTACAGGTTTTAACATATAAGGGCATCACATGGACCCCTCTGATAGTTTGACTATTTGACTAGTTAAACACATGACACTGATCTTGCATGCATACATTGCCACTGATCCTATCTGTCCATGTGCCCTAGCTCACAGGATTGTTGAGAGATTAAAAACTAGAACAGAACCTAACTATCCTTTTGTGCAGAGGACAATTCATGTGGGGTGCTGTATTTTTGAGTGAGGTTTCAGTGTTTAGTTGTTTTTGTGAAAGGCTTGTATTTATTTATTTATTACATTTATACCCCGCCTTTCTTTTCATTATAGAAACCCAAGGCAGCTTACACTGACAAGACCTGGTCCTCCTTAGCCTCAGCGGGGAGCTGGCCTTATGTGCCTTCAGACCATAGCCTGGGACTTGTAGTATGAAGGGTGTGTGAGGAAATTGCAATGGACTGGATGTATGCAAGGCTACTAGCTGTGATGACTATGTTTGCCTCCATAGTCAGAGGCATTATGTTTCTAAATATCAGTTTTCAAAACTGCAGGAAGGGAGAGTGTTCTTACACTCACATCCTACTTGTGAGCTTCCCATAGGTATCTGACTGGCCACTGTGAGAACAGGATGCTGGACTAGGTGGAGCATTGGCTTGATCCAGCAAGTTCTTCTTATGTTCTCATAAATTCCAATATTGACCATGCTGTTGGTAAGCATTGTACATGAAGAAGATAAATAAGTTTTTCTTAACTTTGCCGATAATTGAGAATCTTGGAAAACAAAAATATCTAACCTGTAATTATCACAATCACTGCCCTCATGTAATTGTAGTGGGACCCCACTGCTCTCTGAAAGACAAAAACACAAATGAATGCACTTGTGAAATGTTGCTCTCCATCTACAAATATGAGTTTCAAAACAACCTTTTACAAACAGATCTTTGGAACAGTTCTCTGTTTGAGAATCCACGTTGGAAGCAGTGAGACAGCACTTTTGTGTCACCCTTATGGGCTTTTGAGGGCTGACTCTTTTCCTGTTCTGTGTTTCTGTCACAATGAATGTGTTCAGCTGGGACCAAGATTTGCTGGTAGCCAGATTGGTGTCTATACTGGTGCTTCTTTTGCTTCTGCAGGTGCCTCATATTGTCAGCAAGAATATGGACAACAGATTAGGCCAGCAGCCAAAGCTTCAAAATGACATTGGCATTCCACAGAATATTGTCATTGGTGAATTTGTCTCTTTTCTAATCCATGATTTTAATGAGATCCCATATGATACAACTCCAGATCCAAAAATGAATATCTAGTAAGTAAAAAGTTTAATATAAAATTAAATTCCAGTTGAATTCCAGGGTTGTATCCAATGTTAGTCATATTGTGAGTAAGCCAGTGGGTTGTGTTCAATGAAGTCTTACTCAGAGAAGTCCTGTTACACCGAAGTTACTCCTGTCTGTTAACTTCAACAGGTCTACTCTAAGTACCCCTAGCACTGAATACTACCATCTAAAATTAACTTAGGTTCATACATTTCAGTAGGTCTGCTTAGAGTAAAACTTAGTTGCATACAACTCTCATTTATTTTATGTCTTTTTTATATACTACTCTTCCTGATGGCATAAGAGGACCAAAAAAATAAGTCCTTGTAATGAGATTATTGCTATTCTCAATTGAAAAAAATGATTCTAAATGTGTTTGGGGACATCAGAACCACTGATATGGTTGTTTCTCCAGAAAGGAATGGTGTATATGTCATATTTGGTCACTATACATCATTCTTTGCTTCCAAACATAAAACATTACATTTTAAAGTAAGTTATGGTAACATTGAGAACATAGACAGATACCTTATACCAAGTCAGCCCATCGGTCCAAGTACTTCACTTTTGTCTGCACTGAGTGACAGTGGCTCACCAGTATTTCAGACAGGGGGCATTCCCAGTCCTACCTGGCAATGTTGGGGGTTGAAGTTAGGCCCTTCTGCATGCAAAACAGATGACCTAAACTCTTCTCCAACTGTCAGTGTTTCCAGTTTTATCCTGAAACTGAGCTTCATAACTGACATCTTTTGAAGTCAGCCATTCCATATGAATATCCAACAGCCTAGCCACTATATCAAGGGACTTTTCATTATATAACATGTCCAGCAATTAGTGAAGTTTCTGCAGGAGATAAAGCCCTGACTATCTCACCTCTCTTAAAATAAGGCAACCTTTTAAGTGTATCTTGCCAGTAGCAAAGGTCTTTCGTTGAGGTAGTAACTGAGCCTTTCATGTTTAAATTTAAACAGCCTAGTCTCTATATCACAAGACTTTTCATTAAATGTATTATTCACTTACAGATAAAGTTCCTGCATGAGATAAATTTATGCTAAGCTTATTCTTTAAACTGGAAAAGGTGTGGAGTATCTAACAGGTAGATAATGAAAGGCTATCTAGAGATAAAATCTCTCAAAATGTAGGCCCTTGGAGACCCCTGTGGTTCCAATATCTTCAACTAAGAGATCTATTGTGTAATTTTTTGCAGTCCCATATTATATTAAGATAGATGCCCTTATGTGAAAAAATGATAAAAGGATAAGAAGTATGAGGCTTGAGACTAAAATTTGTAAAATATGAATGGTTTTCAGTAAAAAAGGAACAGTAATAAGAATAAGGTGGAAATAGAGTTGGGACTCAGGATTTCTGAGCAATGGTAGATTGCTGTTACGTGCCTTCAAGTGGATTACAACTTATGGCAACCCTATGAATCAGCGACTTACAATAGCATTTGTTATAAACCACGCTGTTCAGATCTTGTAAGTTCAGGTCTGTGGCTTCCTTTATGGAATCAATCCATCTCTTGTTTGGCCTTCCTCTTTTTCTACTCCCTACTGTTTTTCCCAGCATTATGGTCTTTTTTAGTGAGTCATGTCTTCTCATTATGTGTCCAAAGTATGATAACCTCAGTTTCATCATTTTTGCTTCTAGTGATAATTTCAATTTAATTTGTTCAGTTAATTTGTCTTTTTCATAGTCCATGGTATCCGCAAAGCGCTCCTCCAACACCACATTTCAAATGAGTTGATTTTTCTCTTATCTGCTTTTTTCACTCTCCAACTTTCACATCCATACATAGAGATCAGAAATACCATGGTCTGAATGATCCTGACTTTAGTGTTCAGTGATACATCTTTGCATTTGAGGACCTTTTCTAGTTCTCTCAAAGCTGCTCTCCCCAGTCCTAGCCTTCTTCTGATTTCTTGACTATTGTCTCCATTTTGGTTAAGATCTGTGCGAAAGTATTGATAATCCTTGACAAGTTCAATGCCCTCATTGTCAACGTTAAAGTTACATAAATCTTCTGTTGTCATTTTTTTAGTTTTCTTGATGTTCAGCTATAGTACTGCTTTTGTGCTTTCCTCTTTAACTTCAGTCCCCCTTGATTATCAGAACATCTTGGTTTTGGTGTGTGCAGGTTCAGTGATACATCTTTGCATTTGAGGACCTTTTCTAGTTCTCTCAAAGCTGCCCTCCCCAGTCCTAGCCTTCTGATCTCTTGACTATTGTCTCCATTTTGGTTAATGACTGTGCCAAGGTATTAATAATCCTTAACAAGTTCAATGTCCTCATTGTCAGCTTTAAAGTCACATAAATCTTCTGTTGTCATTACTTTAGTCTTCTTGACATTCAGCTGTAGTCCTGCTTTTGTGCTTTCCTCTTTAACTTTCATCAGCATTCGTTTGAAATCATTGCTGTTTTCTGCTAGTAATGATGGATTCTTAACTGGCAATCACATTAAAAAACAATGATTAGATAAATAGTGCTTGATTATTTGATTAAAAGGTAAAATAAACCAAAACTTTGAGTGTGTCCCAGTTCAAAACATTCAGCTTGGAGGAAAAGTCCCAGATGATGGGAAATTTCTCAATATAAATAAAAGAAAAATATTTTATGCTGGTTGAAAGATTGTAGGAAGGATGCCTCAATCAGGTGAGATTCCTATAGTCTGAAGCAATACAACCCAGGTACTGGTTTGCTATCTCACTTAGAAGAAGAGGCATGGATGAAGGGAGCTAAAAGTTTATAGCTGGGTCTTTTATAGTGAAAGAAAGTAGGGATGGGTGAGAAATTTGCTTTAGTTCACATTTAAAATCAAACTTACCTAATTCACACTTTCTGAAATAATACGTGAACTGAAACACAACCATCCTTTGACATTTGTACCACTCCAAACTTTGCAATGTACTTCTCCAGCCAAGTAGTGAGCAGAGAAATGGATATACTAGGGTAAACTGTGCATAAAAAGACATACTTCACTGAAAACAGCACAAAAATGTATTATACTAGGAGGAAGTTGCTTTATAAATATGCATACATTAGGCAAATATGTATACATAAATGTGTATATTCAGATAATTTTGCCTGACAATCCTAATGCTTTTTATGGGATTTTTGAAAATGCAAACTGATGTGGAGAAATGAATTTAAGATTGGGAAAAACTAGGAACTGGGAGAAACTGAAATTGACAGAATTATCCATCCCTAGAAAGTGGGGGTAAGTACACATGGGAAAGATACCATATGTGTACATTCAAAGCAGATTGCATCAGTTTCAGAGAAACACAACTGATGAATCACAGTCCTCAAAGGCCACAGAGCCTTAGAAAATGAACAGCTGTGGGGAAAATGAAATAACAGGAAGAAACATGATGAAATTACTATAATCTTAAAGATACTGTATATTAGTTATACAGATATTTCCCACACTACAACTCTGTGCCTAATATTGCAATATTGGCATCTAAGATCAATATACTGTATAATCAATGGATATGCAACAGCCCTATCTATATTGAAATGTCATTGCAGCCTATTGCCGAATTACTATCACCAAGTCCTTGTCTTTACGTTTGCCATGAATGAGATCAACAAGAATGTCCACCTCTTACCGAACACAACGCTGACTTCCATGTTTGCTCAAAATGCTCACAATGAAATGGGAACTTCTCATGGGACTATGGATCTCCTTTTCCGAAAACAGGGGAATCCACTTAACTACATGTGTGGCAAGACATACAAGCTAATGGCCATCATTGGGGGACTCACCTCTCATAACTCCAAGCAGATGCCGCACATCTTAAATATCTACAAGATGCCACAGGTGTGTCCATCTGCCTATATGCAAAGGTGCAAGCTAGCTGGGTGTACATTGAACAAGCAGTGGATGATTATCTCATTTTCAGGTTCTCATTTTTCCAATCTTAAATTTGGTTCTCCACATTTTCACATCAGTTTGCATTAAAAAAAGGGGCTTCATGAAAATTCATCAGGAGAGCAGGCCCATTTATGTTGCTACCATCTTCAAAATTGGTGTGGCTAAATGGATCTGGTCTTAGCTCGCACAGACCCTGTTTAGGACAGGCACTAAACTTTGGGGAACATGCATGTGTTGGATCCTGAGGGTTGTGTATTGTGGCTGAGGGTTGAAATAAACACACAGACACAAAGGCCGGGTTGAATGAAGGACCACTTTATTAAACTTTAAACTTACACCTTCAAATAACCTGCAGAGGTAAAACATAGGTGAGGGAGCTAGGTTATAATTGATGTATCTAATTACAGCTATTGGGCGACCACTCTTGCCTGGGCAAGGGCGAGCCATTCTGCTTGCTCCTACCCCAGCTCACCTCAAGGGTGAGTAGGGGGGTCTTCCCACCTCACCACCCTCGGGACATACAACTCCAGGTGGATGAGGTAAGTTGGCCCCAAAGGCAGCCCATATCCTGCCTCCAAGCCGTACAGCTCTGAAGGGCAGGCATCCAGATCTGCCAGTCACCCTCAAAGGTGCTTAATGGTGCCACCTAGCTATCCTTACCAGCTTCCCTTCCTGCACCTTCCTGCCAAAGTGACCAACTACAATGGAATGCAACCACCCATTTAGGTACAGCAAATTAGCCAAATCAGCTGAAACAACCTATTAAACAAGGACACTCCCTAACTCCATTGCATCCCGCTACCACAGTGTAGATTAGGCAAAAAACCTGCCCACCAACATGAGTGAGCAGAGCAAAAATTCCTACTCGGCCCCAAAGCGACCCACACCAAGGCAAGCGGAGGGGGGAGAGGAGTCACTCACCAAAGAGGGAAGCTTAAGGGCGGTGTGAGCTTAAATTAGCTCAGTCGCCCCACCTCCCTCATGCCTGCACACAGCACATAAGTGCTGGCTTGGGCATGCTAGCTGTCCTCATCTGGTGGCTGGGACTTCAATCCTGGGCTGCAAACATGCCCTGCTGCCCCAGACCTTGCCGGGGCCACGAAGAGGGACTTTCTTCTTTAAGAAGCAAGACCACAAGGCTTCACCATTAAGCCAAGTGAGTGATCAGGAAGAAGATTATAGTTGTATAGCAGAACCCTGAATGGCTAGGTCAGAATAGTCCTGAACCAGGCCAGTAAATTTACATTTGGTCCACCCCCCTTTTCTGACTGAGCTTTCCTAAGCTGTAACAATACTGTTCCTATCCTTGTGATAGAATTGAATGTGTCCCAGCCTATTACAGAAAAATCTTGAAAGAAAATAGTTAGGATGAATGGAATTGGTAGCATCCCAATTAACTCTTGGATGAAGAGCACTTTTCCAACTATCTTCAATATCTGAAGGACCACCTCTCCCCATATGAACTGACCCAAACCCTGTGCTCATCATCAGAGGTCCTTCTTCATGTGTCCCTTCCATGTGAGGCTTAGAGGGTGGAAACTCAAGAATGGCCTTCTCAGTGGTGGCCCCCACACTGGAGTGCTCTTCCAAGGAAGACACGGCTGGTGCCTTCTCTATCCATTTTTAGGTGCCAGACAAAGACCTTCCCTTTTACTCAGGCCTTTGGCTCTTGAGGTGTGCTGTCTTAGTTTCTTTCATTTGGATTTTAATATTATATGGATTGAGTTTTAAGTTTTTATATTGTAAGTTTTTTAATCTGTGCTATATTGCATGTTTAAAATCTGTTTTACATTGTATGATTTTAAATCTGTTGTAAGTTGTTGAGAGACCCTTGGGTATGAGGCAACCAACGAATGAAATAAACAAAATAAATAAATACTATATCCTATTTCTGACTGACTTGCTAGGTTCTTTGGCCTCGTGTTCTTGGGGCTTGATGTGTGTTTCCTGCTAAATGCGGATCAACAGAGATGGGGTGTGCAGAACTGGTTCCCCAGAATGCACTGCTTCCCCATATCGGGATATAGAATGATCTGACTCCCATCATAGAGTTTAAGGTGATGGAGCTCTGCTGCGTGGTTTTGCCCAGAGTGGTAGACAGGACGTCTTTCCCTATTTGTCTACACAACCGTGCTACACAGGCTTCCCTTTCTGCACTGTAATAGTTTTGCTCAGTTCCCTGAAGGTCCTCAAGTTACATGTAATAAATATATCATCATAGCAAATTACTGTCTCTACAGTCTCCATTCTGAATATGTGGGAAATAAATAGTCAATCCTTTGAGAGAATTCAGGTTCATGATGCTGTTCCCAGATATATAACACTGGGAGCCATTTGGGGATATAGAATGATTTGAGTCACAGAGTTTAAGGTGATGGAGCTGTGGTGGTTTTGCCTAGAGTGGTAGACAGGATGTCTTTCCCTATCTGTCTATACAGTAGGGTTGCCAGGTCTCCGGTTTTTGGCCGGAGTTTCAGGGAAAAAGGGGCCGTCTCCGGCCTCCGGCAATACTTTGCTTAAACTGGATGATCTCCAGCTTTTCATTGGCCACCTTCCCGTCCTTTGTCATTGAGGCAGAGAGAGCTGGTGCCGCCGGGGCCGGGCTCTGTCTTCCCAGGCAGCAGCCTGTCTTGGACGGGGCGGGCGGGAGCGGCAATGAGGGGCTGGCCCTGGGCGTGCGAGGCGGGCGCTGCTTAAAAGGCCAGTCGGGCGAGCGCGGCGCTGTCATTCTCCCTCCTGCTGTGGGCGCCACTGGGCGGGAGTGGCCGCGATGGAGCTCGGCAGTGGCGGCGGCGGCGGCCGCAGTGTATCTGGCTGGGGAGTGCATCGCGGCCGCTGCCGCCCAGCGGTGCCCACAGCATGAGGGGTGAAGCAGCCGGGCATCCTCGGGGCTAAGAAGGAGCTGGCCCCGTCCGGCATCCACTGCTGCTGTGGGTAGCAGGCTGGAGAGAGAGAGAGAAAGAGAGAGAGGCTGGAGAAAGAGAGAGAGGCTGGAGAAAGAGAGATAAAGACAGAGAGGCTGGAGAAAGAGAGAGATGCTGGAGAGAGAGAGAGAGATGCTGGAGAAAGAGAGAGATGCTGGAGAGAGAGAAAGAGAGAGAGGCTGGAGAAAGAGAGAGATGCTGGAGAGAGAGAAAGAGAGAGATGCTGGAGAAAGAGAGAGATGCTGGAGAAAGAGAGAGATGCTGGAGAAAGAGAGAGATGCTGAGAGAGAGAGAGAATGAGAGAGATGCTGGAGAGAGAGAGAGAGAGAGAGTGATGCTGGAGAAAGAGAGAGATGTTGGAGAAAGAGAGAGATGCTGAGAGAGAGAGAGAGAGATGCTGGAGAGAGAGAGAGAAAGAGAGCGATGCTGGAGAAAGAGAGAGAGAGAAAGAGAGAGAGAGAAAGAGAGAGAGAGAGAGAAAGAGAGAGAGAGAAAGAGAGAGATGCTGGAGAGAGAGAGAGAAAGAGAGAGATGCTGGAGAAAGAGAGAGATGCTGGAGAAAGAGAGAGATGCTGAGAGAGAGAGAGAGAGAGAGAGATGCTGGAGAGAGAGAGAGAGAGAGAGAAAGAGAGCGATGCTGGAGAAAGAGAGAGATGCTGGAGAGAGAGAAAGAGAGAGAGGCTGGAGAGAGAAAGAGAGAGTTTGGCCCTAATCCTCAGTTTCTTACTATTTCCTCTGGATAATTGCACTGCTGGAGACGGACAGAATCATCATGTAATTGACTTTTCTTGACAGGATGTGGGAGTGAGATTGAAATGACAACAAATAGGAATGAGTGCCATTGTTCCATTTTTCTGCACATTTCCCATCTCCCCAAAGCAGCCTTCCCCAACCTGGTGCCTTCCAGATATCTTTGGGCATACAGCTGCCACCAGCTAACATCTGGAGGGCACCAAGCTGGGGAAGTCTGCCCTAAATTGTCAGCTGCTTCAGGTCTATCAGATCTAAGCATATGGTCACCCTGTGTAGGAAAGTTCCCAATAAACTGACTCGTGTTGTCTCATTAAGTCTCTAATGTGGCAATTTAAGCGAACAGACCTGATCTTGTTCTGGGTTTTGGACTTCCAGCAGGGGCTTAGACTAGAAGGACTAAAAGGCCCCTTCTAGCTCTGTGAGTCTATGCTACATGTAAGTGTGTGTGTGTGTGTGTGTGTTACACACAAACGCACAGGCACACACACAAGCATACTTTCTTTCTTTGATCAATTTTGCTTAGAAAAAAAGTGTCTTGTTCTTGTCAGTTGACTTCCTTTTTTATTCTTCGTATGTACTTAAACAAGCTGGTCTGTTTTAAAAGAAAAGCTTGGTGGTGTTTGTGAGAGCCCACGAAAGAGCAATTTCAGGTAACTGCCACAGCCAAATGGTTAAGAATTGGCCTTATGACATAATGTGTACTGGCTGGTCTCTACAGAATTCCAAACACCATTTCAGACTTAAGGCTGACATCTATTATCCCAAAGGCAGCCAAAGTAGCATCCTCCAGATATTGTACTAAAACTCCCATGAGCCCTATCCTGCTTGGCCAGCAATCACAATAAAGTCCAAAAACTTGACTGCATCTGTTTAATTATATGCATGGAAATGGAAATGGACTGCCTTCAAGTCGATTCCGACTTATGGCTACCCTATGAATAGGGATTTCATGGTAAGCGGTATTCAGAGGCGGTTTACCATCTAAGGCTAGTACTCCCCACCTGGCTAGGGCCTGCGCAGCTTGCCACAGCTGCACAAGCCAGTCCCTTCCTTGTCCGCAACTGCCAGCTGGGGGAAACGGCTCCTTGCGACTATGCACCTTGCCCACAGGTGGCAGGGCACATAATCCCTGAGCCACTCACTGTGGGGGTGATCTTTAGCTGGCCCTTGACATCCAGGAGACATGAGTGGGGATTTGAACTCATAGACTCTGGACTCCCAGCCAGGCTCTCCTCCCCACTGTGCTATACCATCTGTTGCATGAGCATACAGTTAACATACAACTGACTTCATAGCACCATGCAGCTAACAACTGGCTCACTCTGCATTAGCATAGCTGCTGCAAGCACTCTTAGTTCATTTTTACAAGATAGTTCAACATGCTATCTTGTTCATTAAAAAAATGCATTCATTCCTGACTTTACCTCTTAGCACTTCTCCAGGCTGTAAAAAATAAAATAAAACACCTTCCACTTTCCTTTTTTGTATCTTTAATTCAGTTGTTGTTGTTAATGTGCCTTCAAGTCAATTTCAACTTGTGGTGACCCTATGAATCAGCGACCCCAATAGCATCTGTCATAAACCACCCTGTTCAGATCTTGCAAGTTCAGGTCTGTGGCTTCCTTTATGGAATCAATCCATCTCTTGTTTGGTCTTCCTCTTTTTCTACTTGTGAGGCGTCCTTCCCTGGCTCTCCCTGTCAGGTTCCTACCTGCTCGTGGTTACTGCCTGTCTCTAGGCACCACCAGGGACTCCACCAGTCCGGACCGCTCTCTCTTATGATTTCTCTCCCCGCTCTAGCACAGATCTCAACAGATCCCCCTGCTAGGCAACCACCAGTAACGTCCCAATACTAGTATTCCCAGAGACTCTGAATACTGGTATTGTTATTCTCTTCACCGCTGCCACCATTTGTTACAGTTCCCCTTCAGCCTTGGTCATTACCTTACCCTCCCTTCTGGTCTGTGAAACCCCAGCCAAGGATCAGGCCTTTGGTAAACCAAATTAAGTATTTATTACAGATAACAAAGCTAACAAGATTAACAAGATTTCTTCTTAAGGCACATAAGCATATGGTTTTACTCAATACTAATCCGAACTCCACCTCCCTCCTGGTAAACAACTTTCTAAACCCCACCAAGCAATCCACTCTTTCTCTTCTCCCCCCAGATTCCACAATTCACCACCTCACATTTCCCAGATTTACCTGTCATCCTTTCATTTATACTGTCAGCCATTTTAAACATTCAGCCAATCATCAAGCATTCTATTGCCCATTCACTCCCCCTCCTCTTTCACTACTTACCATGTATACTCTAAACAACCAGCACTTACCATATATACACTAATATATAGGAACATCACACTACTCCCTTCTGTTTTCCCCAGTATTATTGTCTTTTCTAATGAATCATGTCTTCTCATTATGTGTCCAAAGTATATGTGTCCAAAGTCAGAGGAAGGCAATGGTAAGCCACCTCTGAATACCTCTTACTATGAAAACCCTATTCATAGGGTCACCAAAAGTTGGGATCGACTTGAAGGCATTCCATTTCCATTTTCCATCCATACTAAGATGGTGAGAAGGAATGACCTTGTCACTTCAGCTGGACCTCTTTTAGGTAAGATTTCTATTTTAATTTCCAATCAGAAATTTTTTTTTTAATGGTATGCTGCACGCAAGCATGGTTGATACAATGTATCATGCTTCATGATGTCACTAGGGCCCGCCCCATGATGCCACTAGGGCCTGCCCCGTGACGTCACTAGGGCCCACCCCGTGACGTCACTAGGGCCCACCCCATGACGTCACTAGGGCCCACCCCGTGACATCACTAGGGCCCACCCCATGACGTCACTAGGGCCCGCCCCATGACGTCACTAGGGCCCGCCCCATGACATCACTAGGGCCCGCCCCCATTATCTCAGGTTTTTGGATGGTTCCGACCTGGCAACCCTACTATACAGGTTTGCTTCATAGGCTTTCCTTTCTGAACTATAGGAAAGTACTGTCTCTAGAGTCTCTTTCTGAATATGTGGGAAATAAATAGTAATTTTTAGAGAGAATTCAGGTTCATGATGCTGTTCCCAGTTATACAATACTGGGACCTATTTTTCTCTCCAAAAGGAAAGGAATTTGTACTTGAAATATGCCCTGTATAACATTTGTGTATAAATATGTGAGTAAATGTGGGAAGGGTAATAGCTCAGTGGCACAGCATCTGCCTTGCATGCTGAAGGACCAAGCTCAATCCCCAGCATCACTAGGTAAGGCTGGGGGAGACTCCTGAAACCCTACACAGCCACTGCAAGTCAGTGTAGACAGTATCTTGCTAGATTAATCAGTGCTCTGACACAGTATAAGGCAGCTTCCTATCTTCCTTCCTGTGTGTGTATGTGTGTGTATGTTCACTCCCCCTCAGATGCATATTTAACTCTGTCAGTGGTTCCCAGTTCTCCACTCGTTCCCATATTTACCCACCTAGGGTTCATATCATGTGTTTGAATTCTTAAACAAGTGCAAAACGTGCTACAGAATGCTTTCATAGAGAGATGATAGCCTCCATAGCATTTGTGTGAAGATCAAAAATAAATTGATCTTGGTGTTCTATCATGCAAAAGCCTTGAAGGAAGTGTATAAAATGGAAGAACAGTGATTGTTGTTAGATCTAAAAAGAGCTCATTGCCCTTGGTCTTAGCTCAGTTATGCCTCCTTTGACCCTGCATTGAGTGATAAAACACGGTTCCCTTCTGTCTGATGATCCCAAATGAAAGTTCTCAGCATGTTGGGATTGTTCAGCTGCTTCAGCGGTTTGGGTGGTCCTGGATTGGCCTGATAGTTACAGATGATCACAGTGGAGAAAAGTTAAGAACATAAGAACATAAGAAGAGCCTGCTGGATCAGGCCAGTGGCCCATCTAGTCCAGCATCCTGTTCTCACAGTGGCCAACCAGGTGCCTGGGGGAAGCCCGCAAGCAGGACCCGAGTGCAAGAACACTCTCCCCTCCTGAGGCTTCTGGCAACTGGTTTTCAGAAGCATGCTGCCTCTGACTAGGGTGGCACAGCACAGCCATCACGGCTAGTAGCCATTGATAGCCCTGTCCTCCATGAATTTGTCTAATCTTCTTTTAAAGCCGTCCAAGCTGGTGGCCATTACTGCATCTTGTGGGAGCAAATTCCATAGTTTAACTATGCGCTGAGTAAAGAAGTACTTCCTTTTGTCTGTCCTGAATCTTCCAACATTCAGCTTCTTTGAATGTCCACGAGTTCTAGTATTATGAGAGAGGGAGAAGAACTTTTCTCTATCCACTTTCTCAATGCCATGCACAATTTTATACACTTCTATCATGTCTCCTCTGACCCGCCTTTTCTCTAAACTAAAAAGCCCCAAATGCTGCAACCTTTCCTCGTAAGGGAGTCGCTCCATCCCCTTGATCATTCTGGTTGCCCTCTTCTGAACCTTTTCCAACTCTAGAATATCCTTTTTGAGATGAGGCGACCAGAACTGTACACAGTATTCCAAATGCGGCCGCACCATAGATTTATACAACGGCATTATGATATCGGCTGTTTTATTTTCAATACCTTTCCTAATTATCGCTAGCATGGAATTTGCCTTTTTCACAGCTGCCGCACACTGGGTCGACATTTTCATCGTGCTGTCCACTACAACCCTGAGGTCTCTCTCCTGGTCGGTCACCGCCAGTTCAGACCCCATGAGCGTATATGTGAAATTCAGATTTTTTGCTCCAATATGCATAATTTTACACTTGTTTATATTGAATTGCATTTGCCATTTTTCCGCCCATTCACTCAGTTTGGAGAGATCTTTTTGGAGCTCTTCACAATCCCTTTTTGTTTTTAAAGCAATAGGGTATAAAATTCCAACCTGTTTGGTGGATACGTTCATCAGCTTCTTCACTTAGCAAGGAATGACCGTGTGTGCATGCGTAGAGCTGGGTGGGCAGGTGGGTATATATATGTGAATAAAACCTTGCCGATGTACAGTTGCTAAGCCTAGTCAGACCACCAACACCCCACTGCCTTTCTTCTGTATCTAAGGTATATTTAGGGACATATCTCAATATTTTTTTCAGGCACTGAGACTGAGAAAAAGGGGATGCTGAGAGTTAAACTATGTTAACAACATGAATGTAATTAATTCGTTTTTTAAAAGTTTGATTTGTATATACAAGTCAGATGATAATCCTCCTCACCTGCCCTACTCCCAGTTAAAAGCATGTGTCCCCAAACCTGCTATTAGTCCCAGGAGTGAAACTATCAATGACTAATGCATCAGTGTTCTGTATTATTTTGGTTGCTGCTCTTGTTAATCCCCACCCCAACCATGGTTCTTGGTTATTTTCATTCCATGACAGTGTAGCTTGAAAGGTGGGATATAAATATAAATATTTCAATAGTAAAATCATGAGATAGAGCAAGAGCAGGTTCTCCAAAGCATGATATTTAAAAGAAAAACACTGTTGATCATGGCCCTTTGCATATTTCTTCTAAGGTGTCCCTTTGTCTTGAATAACTACTAACCAGTTGCAAATACCTCCTTCTTGGGGGAGGTGGTGCATAGAGTTTTTATGGGGCAGCTGCATGCATTCTTCAATTGCACAGGTTATTTAGATCCATTCCAATCTCATTTCAGGCCAGATGAATGACTTTTGCTGAGAATGAGACCAGGGGAATGTGACCTTGCTCCTGCTTTTTGGTTCATCTGTGGTGTTTGATACCATTGACAATGGTATTCTCCTGGCTCTGTGGGATGGTAATTGAGGGCCCTGTGTTACAATAGTTCTGGCCCTCCTATGGGACTCTGTCCATAGACACATAGCAGCATCTAACCTGCAACCTGTTTTGGCCACTATAGCAAAAACAGAAAGTGCAGTGGTTGCATTCCATATGGGTAGTCGTGGGAGCCCATGCCATGGTATATGGCACAGGGAAGAGCCTGTTGAGAGGACAAGCACTGATTTGGCAGTGAATATGGCTTTGGAAGCTCTGCCTGATTATCATACCAGAGCAGAACAATTTGACATTGTGTTAGCTCAAGCCCAGAATGCCCTGGGTCCAGATCCTTTGGGAAGAGCACAAGGAGCTCGAGACAAGGAGATCACTGAAGGCACAGAAACTGGAAGACAAGGTCAGCGGTTTGGAGGAAGATGACCTGCTAGACTTTCAAAGACCTGGCGGGTGAGTTGTGATTGCCACCATCACCACTCACTCTTCCTGCTGTTGTACTGTCTACTCTACTGCTGCTTGTTCATGCTGCCTCTGCCATTGCCAGTCACCTGTGCCACTGCCACTGCTTTTCTGAGCTTCTTCCACCACTCAAACACTCTCCAGCTGCTCATCTGCTGCCCAACCTAGGTGCTAAATGACTCTCCTTTGAGGTGTACCCCCACAAACACCAACAACAACTGAAGAGGCTGGAGGGAGGGCTGCTGTGGGCTTAAATAGCCCAAAGTGCAGCCCTACGACAGCACAAGTGTCATATGCATCAGCACACCACATGGCTGCTATCACTCCTCTCTTCATCACACAACCACAAAGGCTTACTGCCACTGGAGCACGCTACTCCCAGTGGCAAGTGGGCAAGGGTTCAGGGTTCGGTGTTGTCCCTGATGTTATTTAATATCTATATGAAGCCTCTGGGCGAGGTCATCCGGAGGTTTGGAATTCGTTACCATCAATATGCTGAAGATACCCAGCTTTACTTTTCCTTCCCTCCTGATGCTAGGGAAGCCGTTCAGCCCCTAAACCAATGCCTGACTGCAGTGATGGACTGGATGAAGGTGAATAAGCTGAAATTAAATCCAGACAAAACAGAAGTGCTCCTTGTTAGTCGTAAGACTGATCTGGACATAGGGAATTTTCCAATGTTGGATGGGGTTGCACTCCCCCTGAAGACTCAGGTTCGCAGTTTGGGGGTGCTTCTGGATTCGGCTTTGAACCTAGAGGCCCAGGTTTCGGCAGTCTCCAGGAGCGCTTTTGCCCAGTTAAGACTGGTCCGCCAATTGCGCCCGTTTCTGGAGACATCCGACTTGACAAAGGTAACACGTGCCTTAGTTACATCCCGGTTAGACTACTGCAAGGCGCTCTACGTGGGGCTGCCTTTGAAAACAGCTCGGAAGCTTAAATTGGTTCAGAAAGTGGCAGCTAGAAGGTTAACAGGAGCTGGCCTACGAGCTCATACAACTCCTCTTTTACAACAACTACACTGGCTGCCGATCTGCTTCCGAGCCCAATTCAAAGTGCTGGTCTTAACCTTTAAAGCCTTACACGGCTTGGGCTCTCTCTATCTGTCTGGTCGTATCTCTTTTTATGAACCCTCCCGATCCTTGAGGTCCTCTGTTGATCCTCCTCTTATGATCCCCCCAACTTCCCAAGCTCATCTGATGGGAACTAGATCTAGGGCCTTTTCTGTTATTGCCCCCAGGCTGTGGAATTCCTTACCGTTAGAAGTGCGGTTATCTCCTTCTCTTGTTGTATTCCGTCGCCAGGTCAAGACGTTCCTATTTCGTCAAACATTTAATTTAAATGATGTTCAGGATGTCTTTTAATTAGTGACAGGCCCTGCTGTGATTATGTTTATTTTAAAATTGTTTTTATTGCTCATTTTAACCTTTGTGTATGATTGTTGTTTGTTCGCCGCTCTGAGTCTTCGGAAATAGAGCGGGTTATAAATGTTTTAAATAAAATAAATAAATACTGGAATTTGCTCCCATAGAAGATGGTGATGGCCAACACCTTGAATAGATTTAAAAGAGTAGACAAATTCATGGAGGATAAGGCTGGCAATGTCTACAAGCCATGATGACTGTGTTTGTCTCCATGGTCAGAGGCACTATGTTTCCAAATACCAGTTTTCAAAACTGCAGGTAGGGAGAGTACTCTTGCACTCACATCCTACTTGTGAGCTTCCCACAGGTATCTGACTAGCCGCTGTGAGAACAGGATGCTGAATTCCAGCACTGACCATTATACATGAAGAAGATAAATAAGTTTTCCTTAACTTTAACAATAGCTGAGAAAAGCATAATATCTAACCTGTAATTATCACAATCACTGCCCTCATGTAATTGTTGTGGGACCCCACTGCTCTCTGAAGGACAAAAACACAAATGAATATGGTTGTGAAATGTTGCTCTTCATCTATAAGTATGAGATACAAAACAACCTTTTACGAACAGCTCTTTGGAACAGATCTATAAATAGATGTTTGTGAATCCACATTGGAAGCAGTGAAACAGCAATTTGGTGTCACCCTTATGCGGTTTTGAGGCCTTTTTGACGCTTTTCCTGCTCTGTGTTTCTGTCACAATGAATGTGTTCAGCTGGAGCCAAGATTTGCTGGTAGCCAGATTGGTGTCTATATTGGTGCTTCTTTTGCTTCTGCAGGTGCCTCATATTGTCAGCAAGAATATGGACAACAGAGTAGGCCAGCAGCCAAAGCTTCAAAATGACATTGGCATTCCACAGAATATTGTCATTGGTGAATTTGTCTCTTTTTTAATCTATGATTTTAATGAGATCCCATATGATACAACTCCAAATCCAAAAATGAGTGTCTAGTAAGTAAAAGGTTTAATATAAAATTAAATTCCAGTCGAATTCCAGGGTTGTATCCAATGTTAGTCATATTGTGAGTATGCCAGTGGGTTGCATTCAACAAAGTCGTACTCAGAGAAGTCCTGTTACACCAAAGTTACTCCTGTCTGTTAACTTCAACAGGTCTACTCTAAGTACCCTTAGCACTTAATACTACCCACTGAAATTCATAAATTTCAGTAGGTCTACTCAGAGTAAAATTTAGTTGCATACAACTCTCATTTATTTTATGTCTCTTTTTTTATACTACTCTTCCTGATAGCACAAGATGACCAATAAAATAAGTCCTTGTAATGAGATTATTGCTATTCTCAACTGATAAAAATGATTCTAAATGTGTTTGGGGACATCAAAACCACTGATATGGTTGTTTCTCCAGAAAGGAATGGTGTATATGTCATATTTGGTCAGTATACATCATTCTTTGCTTCCAAACATAAAACATTACATTTTAAAGTAAGCTATGGTAACGTTGAGAACATAGACAGATACCTTATACCAAGTCAGACTATAGGTCCAAGTACTTCACTTTTGTCTGCACTGAGTGACAGTGGCTCACCAGTATTTCAGACAGGGGGCATTCCCAGTCCTACCTGGCAATGTTGGGGATTGAAGTTAGGCCCTTCTGCATGCAAAGCAGGTGACCTACACTCTTCTCCAACTGTCAGTGTTGTTTCTAGTTCTATCCTGAAACTGAGCTTCGTAACTGACATCTTTTAAAGTCAGCCGTTCGGTACCAAATTCCAACAGCCCTGCCATTACATCATGGGGCTTTTCATTATGTATTATGTCCAGCAATTAATGAAGTTTCCGCAGGGGATAAAGCCCTGACAATCCCATCTCTCTTGAAAATAAGGCATCCTTTTAAGTGTATGTTGCCAGTACAAAATATTTTTCCTTGAGGTAGAAGCTGAGACTTTCAAGGCCAAATTTAAACAGGAATCATCTTGAAGGCAATGCATTTACATTTAGCCTCTATATCACAGGGCTTTTCATTAAATGTATTATTCATTTACAAATAAAGTTCCTGCATGAGATACCTTCTTGCCAATCTGATTTTGTCAACTGGAAAAGGTCTGGAGTATCTATCAGGTAGATAATGGAAGGATGCTATCTAGACATATAATCTCTCAAAAGGCAGGAGTTAGGAGACCCCTGTGGTACCAATATTTTAAATTAAGAGATCCATTGTGTATTTTTTTTTTTGCAGTCCCACGTTGCATTAAGACCAATGAACTTATGGGAAAAGATGATAAAAGGATAAGTAGCAAAAATTATAAAATATGAATGGTTTTTCGTAAAAAAGAAACAATGATAAGAATAAGGTGGGAAATAGAGTTGGGCAATCAGTTTAAAAAGCAATGATTATAAAATAGTGTTTGAGTATTTGATTAAAAAGTAAAATAAACCATAACTTTGAGTGTGTCCCAGTTCAAAACATTCAGCTTGGAGGAAAAGTCCCAGATGATGGGAAATTTCTCAATATAAATAAAAGAAAAATATTTTATGCTGGTTGAAAGATTGTAGGAAGGATGCCTCAATCAGGTGAGATTCCTATAGTCTGAAGCAATACAACCCAGGTACTGGTTTGCTATCTCACTTAGAAGAAGAGGCATGGATGAAGGGAGCTAAAAGTTTATAGCTGGGTCTTTTATAGTGAAAGAAAGTAGGGATGGGTGAGAAATTTGCTTTAGTTCACATTTAAAATCAAACTTACCTAATTCACACTTTCTGAAATAATACGTGAACTGAAACACAACCATCCTTTGACATTTGTACCACTCCAAACTTTGCAATGTACTTCTCCAGCCAAGTAGTGAGCAGAGAAATGGATATACTAGGGTAAACTGTGCATAAAAAGACATACTTCACTGAAAACAGCACAAAAATGTATTATACTAGGAGGAAGTTGCTTTATAAATATGCATACATTAGGCAAATATGTATACATAAATGTGTATATTCAGATAATTTTGCCTGACAATCCTAATGCTTTTTATGGGATTTTTGAAAATGCAAACTGATGTGGAGAAATGAATTTAAGATTGGGAAAAACTAGGAACTGGGAGAAACTGAAATTGACAGAATTATCCATCCCTAGAAAGTGGGGGTAAGTACACATGGGAAAGATACCATATGTGTACATTCAAAGCAGATTGCATCAGTTTCAGAGAAACACAACTGATGAATCACAGTCCTCAAAGGCCACAGGGCCTTAGAAAATGAAAGAGCTGTGGGAAAATGAAATTATGAGGAAGAAACATAATGAAGTTGCTATAAACTTAAAGATACTGCATATTAGAGCTATACATAAGAACATAAGAAGAGCCTGCTGGATCAGGCCAGTGGCCCACCTAGTCCAGCATCCTGTTCTCACAGTGGCCAACCAGGTGCCTGGGGAAAGCCCACAAGCAGGACCCGAGTGCAAGAACAGATATTTCCCATTGTACAACTCTGTGCTAATATTGCAATATTGACATCCAAGACCAATATATTGTATAATCAACAGATATGCAACAGCCTTATCTATATTGAAATGTCATTGCAGCCTCTTGCCAAATTACTACCACCAAATGCTTGTCTTTACATTTGCCATGAATGAGATCAACAAGAATGTCCACCTCTTACCGAACACAACATTGACTTCCATATTTTCTCAAAATGCTCACAATGAAATGGGAGCTTCTCATGGGACTATGGATCTTCTTTTCAAAAGACAAAGGAGCCCCCTGAACTACATCTGTGGCAACACATACAAGCTAATGGCCATCATTGGGGGGCTCACCTCTCATAACTCCAGGCAGATGCCCCACATCTTAAATATCTGCAAGATGCCACAGGTGTGTCCATCTGCCTATATGCAAAGGTGCAAGCTAGCTGGGTGTAAACTGAACAGGCCATGGATGATTATCTCATTTTCAGGTTCTTGATTTTCCAGTCTTAAATTTTGTTCTCCACACACCCATATCATTTTGCATTAAAAACAACAACAACAGAACTTCATGAAAATCCATAATCAGGGCAGACCCATTTATGTTACTACCTTTGTCCTCCCATCTTCAAAACTGGTGTAGCTAAATGGATCTGGTCTTAGCTCTGTACAGACCCTGTTTTGGACAGGCACGAAACTTTGGGGAAAATTCATGTATTGGATCCTAGGTGTTGTGTACTGCTTCTTTAAGAAGAAAATCCAGAAGGCTTCACCATTAAGCTAAGTGAGTTCTCAGGAAGTTATAGTTTTATAGCAGAAGCCTGAATGGTTAGGTCAACATAATCCTGAACTGGGCCAGCTAATTTACACTTGGTCACCCCCCATTCTGCCTGAGCTTTCCTAGTCAGCTGTAATAATACCATTCCTGTCCTTGTGACAGAATTGAATGTGTTTCACCCTTTTAGAGGAAAATCGTAAAGTAAATAAGTGGATTAGGATGAATGGAATTGGTAAGCACCCCAAGTAACTCTTGAGAGAAGAGCACTTTTCCAACTATCCTCTAAAGGATCACCTCTCCCCATATGAACCAACCAAAACCTTGCACTCATCATCAAAGGTCCTTCATGTGCCCTCTCTATCGGAGGCTCAGAAGGTGGCAACTCAAGAATGGTCCTTTCTAGTGGTGGTCCCCTGGCAGTGGAATGCTCTTCCATTGAAGGCATGCTTGGTGCCTTCTCTATCCATCTCTAGGTGCCAGATAAAGACTTTTCTTTTCACTCAGGCCTTTGGCTCTTGAGATGTGCTGTCTTAGTTTCTTTCATTTGGATTTTAATTTCATATGGGTTTTGGTTTTAAGTGTTTATATTGTATGTTTTTTTTAATTTGGGATGTATCGCATGTGTAAAATCTGTTTTATATTGTAACTTTTAAAATCTATTGTAAGTTGTTTAGAGACCATTGGGTATGAGGCAACCAGCAAATGAAATAGATGAAATAAATAAACAAATACTATATTCTATTGCTGACTGACTTGCTAGGCTCTTTGGCCTTGTGTTCTTGGGGCTTGATGTGTGTTTCCTGCTAAATGCGGGTCAACAGAGATGGGGTGTGCAGAACTGGTTCCCCAGAATGCACTGCTTCCCCATATGGGGATATAGAATGATCTGACTCCCATCATAGAGTTTAAGGTGATGGAGCTCTGCTGCGTGGTTTTGCCCAGAGTGGTAGACAGGACGTCTTTCCCTATTAGTCTGCACAACCGTGCTACACAGGCTTCCCTTTCTGCACTGTAATAGTTTGCTCAGTTCCCTGAAGATCCTCAAGTTACATGTAATAAATATATCATCATAGCAAATTACTGTCTCTACAGTCTCCATTCTGAATATGTGGGAAATAAATAGTCAATTCTTTGAGAGAATTCAGGTTCATGATACTGTTCCCAGATGTACAACACTGGGAGCCATTTTTCTCTCCAGAAGGAGGGGAATTTGTACTTGAAATACGCCCTGTATGACATTTGTGTATAAATTTCTGGGTAAATGTGGGAAGGGTAATAGCTCAGTGGCACAGCATCTGCTTGTATGCTGAAGGCCCAAGTTCAGTCCCCGGCATCTCTAGGTAAGGCTGAGAGAGACTCCGACCTGAAACCCCAGAGAGCCACTGTCAGTCAGTGTAGGCACTACTTTGCTAGATGAAGCAATGCTCTGACTCAATATAAGGCAGCTTCCAATCTTCCTTCCTATGTGTGTATGTGTGTGTATACTCACTCACTCGCAGACACATATTTAACTCTGTCACTGCTTCCCACGCCTCTACTCATTCCCATATTTACTCACCCAGGGTTCATATCATGTGCTGAATTCTTTAAAAAGTGCAAAACGTACTACAGATTGCTTTCATGGAGAGATTATAGCCTCTGCAGTATTTGTGTGAGGATCAAAAATAAAGTGATCTCAATGTTCTATTATGCAAGACCTTTGAAGGAAATGTTTAAAATGGAAGAACAGTGATTGTGGTTAGATCTAAAAAGAGCTCATTGTCCTTATTCTTAGCTCAGTTATGCCTCCTTTGACCCTGCATTGAGTGACAAAACACGGTTTCCTTCTGTCTATCGGATGGTTCCAAATGAAACCTCACAGTATGTTGGTACTGTTCAGCTGCTTCAGCATTTTGGGTGGACCTGGATTGGCCTGATTGTTTCAGATGATGACAGTGGAGAAATGTTTTTGAGGACTCTCATTCCTTGGCTGCTTCAGAGGAATATTTGTACTGCTTTTAAGGAAGTTATTCCAACACTGAAAACGCTCATCAGAAGAACAATACAAATTCAGAAAACAATGGAAATATTAAGTTCTATTCTCTCATCAACCAAAGCCAATGTGATGGTTGCTCATGGGGATTCACGGTCTATGGAGGTCTTACGAATAGTTCTGTCATTGCATGAAAATGATAAAATGAAACCAGTCGAGAGGGTTTGGATCGTAACAGCTCAGTGGGATTTCATATCTGTTACTCATGCGGATATATTCACACCAAAATCCTTCAATGGCACCTTATCATTTGAACTTCATACTGATGATGTGGCAGAATATGAAGACTTTCTTGAGACTTTAAATCCTAATCAATCTATGCTTTATTTCATCCACCATTTCTGGTCTACTGCATTTATGTGCTCATTCCCCATGAAAAACCTCAATGCACCGTCTCCAAGAAACTGTAGTGGGCAAGAAAAGTTGAGAAGCCTCCCTGGAATTCTTTTTGAAATGAGGATGTCTGGTCAGAGCTACAGTATCTACAATGCTCTTTATGCTTTAGCACATGCTCTCCATGCCATGTTCTCATCAAGATTTAAACACAATGCAATGGGAGATAGAGCCACATGGAACGTCCTTATTTCCCATACATGGAAGGTTGGAATCTAATGTTCCTCTCTCCAGTAATGCCTTTTATTGCTTGGAATCCAGTTATTTATTTAATTGTAACCATTTGCTTAATTTGATAGGAGACAGACCAAAAATAGTTACTTTCTCTTTACCAGTGTCTCTTGGTTTATGTTGGCCTGTTGAGTTCAAGCTTTTTGACATGTTCTAAAGCAGTATTCTGGAACCTAGTGTCCTCCAGATGTTTTTTTACTACATCTCCATTAGCACCTAACCCTAACCCTTCCCAAGATGGGATGGGAACCCCATCCCACACACCCTGTCCCACATTGAACTTCCCCAGGATGTTCACAACGAGGATAATGGTGATTCTCTTCTAGTATTAAATGTCACAGTGACTCAATGCTGTGGGTTATGTGGAAAGATGGTGACAATGGAAATATATTCCTGTGAACCAGAGGTCCAACCAGCCCAATAATTAAACCACTAGAGCATACTGGCTGCCAACTTTTTACCATATCATCACAGTGCCCCTGTCAAGAATGAAAAGGCAGTGCAGTGTAGTGGTTTGACTACTGAACTGGTTACACACATGACCTGTGGTTCAAAGGAATGTCTTTGCTACAATCACTACCTTTGGGAGAGAAATTATGTGCATGTATGATGATCCTGGGGTGAGATGCATGAAGGATGATCCTTGCAGGGGAGGGGATAAGTTTGCTGGCAAAGGGTAAATTAATGGATCAAGAGCTATTTAAAGAGGAATAGATTGGAGAGGAACTAGGGGCACCCACCTCTTAACAGTGAGTTTGTGACTCGGCAGGCTCAGTCACGCCAGCAGTCTGTTTTGTGTCTGACAGCTTCTCAAACCTCCAACTGCACCTAGGAGCCAAAAAAGATTAGTTCTAGGGATTCGGAGGAAGAGGTTGCAGAAACTCTTGTGTGTGTTTGTGTCTGAACACCATGTAAATAGCCTAAATTATATTGGGAGTAACTCAGTGACATTAAAAAAGAAGAGAAAAGGAAGATATAAAGTGGCCCAGTCAAGCATGCTCAGGACCAGTCTCATATCAGGGGAATGAAGGGAAAACAGAAGTAAGAGTGAGGTGATTTTTTTGGCATAAAGAAGTCAGTCTTCCAGAGAGAGAGAGCACTGATCAAGAGAGGGTAGGAAGCAGAAGAATAAAGTACAGTGCAAACCTGTGCAAGTCTGTCCTTGCCGGAGAATCACTGCACACATAATTCTGAATTTCAGAAGGGATTACTACTGCTGCTACTACTACTACTACTACTACCCACCCTTCACCAGTAGGTCCCAGGGTGAGTTATAGAAGTTATCGATCAATAATAATAAAATAACTGTTGAAATTTACTTTCCTAGCATATATGGAAGGCGGTAATCATTTTATTCCATCTAACATATTCATTATATATGAGTAGGAAGTAACGTTGACCTTAATGTGAAATATAAAGTGACAAAGACCAGTTGTTTAATAGCTATGTTTCAAATTTATGATGTGAGGATTTCTACTTTATCTAGAAATAAATCTGGAAATAATTATAGTTTTATCACTGGAAATTAATTATATCAATCATACATGAGTAAGACACAACAATTTCAATATGATATTTCATTGGGGAAAACAGGTTGCATGTCAACAGGATATTCCAAGGAATCCAAAGTAACTATTTCCCACTACTGGGCTCAGTTCATGGTTTTTTCCTTTTCCAATCTAGCTTCACTCCTTTCTGAAACACATTCATTTCAACAATAGTGCTGGGGAAGAAATATTTTTTGATAAAAATGGAGAGTTAGCAACTGGTTATGATATCATCAATACGGTCACATTCCCCAATCTATCAATCCATAGAGTCCGCATTGGAATGATGGACCCACTGGCTCCTGAAGGAAAAAAGTTCACCATTGACAAGAGTGCTATTGTGTGGAATCAAAAGTTTAACCAGGTAGGAATGTCTATTATTATGTAGGTTTCAGTCTCCAGGAGCAAGTCCTCTACTCCCAAAGAAAGAACAGCTGTTGAAGTCCTTCAGAAAGGTAAGCCACAGGGGATATCCACACACCTCCTATCTGAGACACTACTGAAATGAAAAACATGAGCACACAACTTCCGTGTCCTCACAAAGGCACCGAAATAATGCTCCATCAGGAGAAATGACCTTGGAGGTAAATACCAAGCAACTCCTGAAATAAAAGGAGTATAAGCGTAGGACCAATGGCATGATGCACTGGATCTGCCTTTTATCATGGCAATACAAAGTCCTCTAAATGTGTATTTGAAATATCATCAAAAAGGCTGTCTGAGAGAGTGCTTGTGCGCAATAGTTTAAGACAGCCACCAATTGCCAGGACTGCACTGGCCCTAAAAGAGTTAGTATTGGAAATGACGAATGGGCCAATGCTCAATTACTCATACATCTGGCCAGCAGCACTTGTACAATCCCTGAGAAGTGCTTGGGATCTAGATGTCGGCCTGGTCATGATGCAAATGGCCACACAACCTATGCAGGCTTCCCACCGAAGGTTCTCCTTCAGATGATATAAACAAGTACTGCCGGTCAGATGTACAAATGAATGTGAATCTGACAGGCAGCAATCACCTATTGTGTGTGAGACTGCCGTAAAATAATTTAAGAAGGTACCTATATATTATGGAGCATGCAGTAAACAACTGATATTTCTTAGAAATAAATTTAAATCGGTTTTAACAAGCCCTGTAAAAGCTTTATATTATAGATTTCCCAAACACTAAATCAGCACTTGAAGCAAGAACCAGAAATCTATCTTTTTTTAAAAAAATGAGCATATGATTGGGCTAAGATCCAAGAGCAATCACACACCCTGGGAAGGCCTCCTTTTCCTCCTGTGACCCAGTAAACCACGCGGCCCCGGGCAGGCTGGGGCCAGCAAGCAGCTGGCGAGGCGTGAAGCCACCGCAGACCAGGGCACTCAAGACTCTACACTCTCCTATGATCTGGGTAAGGTGCAACACCCTAAGGTGAAGGAGAGCCTCTCTTGTCCCAGTAGGAGCATGCTTTTGATGCCACAAGGCAAAAAGAGGCAAGGTTTAGAGAGAGGAGTGGGCTTTTAAACCCACTTCTACCTCACATCTCATTGGTCAGGTAACCCCAACTGACCATCTTTGTAAACCACGAAAAGGTTCCCGAGCCTTCTAAAAGTTGGGTGGCAGCAAACATCCCCCTGCTTCAGGCGGGAAAGCCATTATCCAAAACTGGAAAAGAATGGACAATTCCTCACCTATTAAGGTCAAAGCAGAATGAGCCTTGTACTTTCCAGCAGCAGTGTTCAAATGAGGGACCATCCCCAGAGGACTGGCCAATTGAAAGGTGAGGGACCACGTCCAAAAGGACTGGTAAATTGAGGGTCTTGACACACACCTTTTACAGGAGAAATGAAGGAGAAATGACAGGGAACATGGCTTTCCCATGCTTATCCAATGCATTGCAAGCCAGTCAGCAGGAAAAAGGAACTGAAGTAGGAAAAGCCATATATGGACGGTCAGCCTGTGTATCTCTCTGCATTCACATGCCTGGAAGCTTGGCCAACTTGCTAGAATTGAATGAAAAAAACTGTACAGTTAAACTGGAGGAAGGAAAAGTGGCCTTTTTTAAACTGAGGCTTTTCTGTTTCGACACTTATGTACAACTCTGATGGGAAATCTATTACCATGATATTGGGTGATCCATTTTTTCTTTGCAATATGGTTTGAATTCAAGCAGTACTGTATCTCTTCCTTCCAAGTTCTCTAGCCTATTCGTTTGTTTGTTTGTT
Source organism: Rhineura floridana (assembly GCF_030035675.1). Classification (NCBI taxonomy): domain Eukaryota; kingdom Metazoa; phylum Chordata; class Lepidosauria; order Squamata; family Rhineuridae; genus Rhineura; species Rhineura floridana. The sequence goes on from NC_084490.1 coordinate 14,704,913, forward strand.
CATTCATTTCATCACACCTGCAGGGATTGGGGGTAGAGCTATTTTGACATGTGGGTGTGGCTACCCACCTGTCAATCACTTGCAATTACCATGACATTGGGTGATCCATTCTTTCTTTGCAATATGGTTTGAATTCAAACAGTACTGCAAATAAACATTAGGAACCAATCAGGGCTGGAAGCCCCTAAGTGGAACCAATCACAGTGGAACATGCATTGCATTCCAAGGAACTATCAGGAATATATTTTAAGGCTCCCAATTGCTCCTTTGCACCTATGTCTTTATCTGTTCCACACCTAACTTCATACATGACATGACAAAGGCAGTTGTAAGGCCTTTGTTAAAAAAGCCCTCCCTGGACCCCTCCATAATGGATAATTACTGGCCAGTGTCCAATATTCCATTTTTGGGTAAGGTAATAGAGCGTGTGGTGGCCTCCCAGCTCCAGGGATTCTTGGATGAAACAGCTTATCTGGATCCATTTCAATCTGGTTTCAGGCCTGGTTATGGGACGGAGACGGCTTTGGTCGCCTTGGTGGATGACCTACGCAGAGAACTGGACAGGGGGAGTGTATCCCTGTTGGTTCTGCTGGACCTCTCAGTGGCTTTTGATACCATCGACCATGGTATTCTTCTGGGCCGCCTTGCTGGGATGGGACTTGGGGGCACTGTTTTGCAGTGGCTCCATTCCTTCCTGGAAGGACGAACCCAGAAAGTGGTGCTGGGGGATTCCTGTTCGACCCCTTAGCCATTGACCTGTGAGGGTGAACAAATTGAAGCTTAATCCAGACAAGACAGAGGTGCTCCTGGTCAGTCGTAAGGCGAATCAGGGAATAGGGATACAGCCTGTGCTGGATGGGGTTACACTCCCCCTGAAGACACAGGTTCGCAGTTTGGGTGTGCTCCTGGACTCAGCGTTAAATTTGGAGGCCCAGGTTTCTGCAGTGGCCAGGAGTGCTTTTGCACAATTAAGATTAGTGCGCCAACTGCTCCCGTTCCTTGAGCTGTCTGATCTGGCCACGGTGACACATGCCTTAGTTACATCCCGTTTAGATTACTGTAACGCGCTCTACATGGGGCTGCCTCTGAAGACTGTTCGGAAACTTCAGTTGGTACAACGTGCTGCAGCCAGAACGTTAACTGGGGCTGGTTACAGGGACCGTACTACCCCCCTGTTAAGAAAGCTCCACTGGTTGCCAGTCTGTTTCCGGACACAATTCAAAGTGCTGGTGTTGACCTATAAAGCCCTATACGGCTTAGGTCCAGGCTATTTATCAGACTGTATCTCCCTGTCTGAGCCTGCCTGGGCTCTGAGATCCTCAGGAGAGGCCCTTCTCTCAATACCCACATCTTCTCAAGTACGACTAGTGGGGACGCGTGAGAGGGCCTTCTCGGTGGCTGCCCCTACGCTTTGGAATTCCCTTCCTAGGGAGGTAAGATTGACCCCCTCTTTGCAGTCCTTCCGCCGACAAGCAAAGACCTTCCTATTCCAACAAGCTTTTGGAATTGAAGGCTAAGGATAGGGTGTGAAGGGTGCTGCATTGCTAATATCTATTATATCATTTTTAAACTAGTTTGAACTTTTTTAGCTATATGTGTGTATGGTTTTAATATTGGAAATAGTTTAATCTTATTTTAATGTAGACTTTGTATGTTTTTAATTATATGTATTTTTTATCTGGAAGCCGCCATGAGTTCCAGTTTTGGAAAAATGGTGGGGTATAAATAAAGATAATAATTATTATTATAATTGTAATTATGGGCATGTCTAGGAAAACAGCTTCACTGGTCAAATGACCCCTCTGGGGACTAATTAGGCCCACAGGGTAGAGGTTCCCCACCACTGATCTACACACTAATTATTTTCTCTTTCTTAATAGATCCTACCCAAATCAACATGTGTTGAGAGTTGCCCTCCTGGACACAGCAGGATTGTGAGAGAGGGAGAACAGATTTGTTGCTATGATTGTCCTCAGTGCTCAGAAGGAATGATTTCAGACATGACAGGTAAGTAGGGATTGTACAGCTACATGGGGATTATAGTCCAGGTTTTGTAAAATGGATTTTCTAAAGGGGCTGTTTTACACATGCATGTTCATCACTTACTGCCCATAGTATCACACAGCTATGATCTTATGTTTGTGTGAATGGACCACTATAGAAATAAGACCCTAGCAAGAGTTTTCCTGTCACTCCAGATGAAATCCTTTTTTTTTCTCCTTCTTTTTGGAATCCATTCTAAGAAATTTATGTCACAGGACAACATAAAAATGTCACAAATAAATAAATATGCTAGGAGTGAGTTTCTTTAAAAATAGTTTAAGCCTGAGTGGACAGGAATTATGCCTTGGCAGTTTGAACTCTTCTAGGGCCTCCTGTTGCTGTTTCCCCCCCCCCAATAAACAGTTAGGGAACCTACTGACTGTTAAATCTACCACTTTAGAATGTACAATTTATATGTGCTTTTATGGCATGTTCTTGTAAAACTTTGAAGAAAAGTACTGCTTATTCCTAATACCTGAAATAAAAATCCTAATTTTTAAAAATGATTCTGTTTAGATTTTGTATCCCCTTCTCAACTTCCTATTTTGGCTGGATGTTGTATCAGTATTCAAGAAAAATGAGTGATGCTACTAAACGTTAACACCAAATGAACCAAATCACCCATGATTGTTATTGCCCATTTTTGTTAGCAAAACTTTCTCATTATGTTTACCTCTTCAGTTTAAACATGAAAATAAATGATTCCATTATTCTCCAAGAAGAAATGTCAAAGCTGTATATCATGCTACAAGAAACAGTTGATGCTATCTAGCTTAAGTGGGTGCATCTACATTTTTTTTACTATTGAGACATATTTTTCAGATGCAGACCAGTGCATCAAGTGCCCTGAGGATCAGCATGCAAACAAGAAGCAGGATCACTGCATCCCTAAACATATCAGCTTCCTATCACATGGAGAGCCCTTGGGAATTCTTCTGACTTTGTTTGCTCTCTTTATTTCTCTCATCACTCTTGTAGTAATATGTATCTTCATTCAACAACGCAATACTCCCATTGTCAAGGCCAACAACTGGAACATCACATGCACCCTCCTGACTTCCCTCTTGTTTTGCTTTCTGACATCCTTCTTATTCATTGGAAAGCCTGGGAAGTTGACCTGCCTTCTCCGACAAACTGTTTTTGGAATCATCTTCTCCCTCGCTGTTTCTTGTGTGTTGGCTAAAACTATCACTGTGGTTCTGGCATTTATGGCCACCAAACCAGGAAAAGGGATGAGGAAATGGGTAGGGAAGAGGCTGGCGGTGTCTGTCATTGCCCTCTGTACTTTTATTCAAACTGGCATCTGTGCAGTGTGGCTGGCAACATCTCCTCCCTTCCCAGAGCTTGACATGCACTCCCATATTAGCCAGATCATTGTGCAATGCAATGAAGGATCAACTCTTATGTTTTATACCATCCTGGGCTACATGGGGCTTCTGGCAATGATGAGCTTCACTGTGGCCTTCCTTTCAAGGAAGCTGCCAGATACTTTTAATGAAGCCAAACTCATCACTTTCAGCATGTTGGTGTTTTGCAGTGTTTGGTTATCCTTTGTTCCAACTTACCTGAGCACAAAGGGGAAATACATGGTGGCTGTGGAGATCTTCTGCATTTTGGCATCTGGTGCCGGATTGTTGGGTTGCATCTTCCTCCCCAAATTCTACATTATCATGCTGAGGCCTGAGTTGAACACAAGGGATCATCTTGTAAGAAAAAATATTATGGTACCTAAGTAATATTGCATTCTCATAATTTACTTCACCTGCCATTCTTAACTTTCTTCTTACTGCTTCTTTTAAGGTCGGTTCACAGACACATTATGACACTTATGTTTGTAAAGCAATGGGGTATAAAATTCCAACATGTTTGGTGGGTACGTTCATCAGCTTCTTCACTTAGCAAGGAATGCCCGTGTGTGGGTGTGAGTAAGTGGGTGGGGAGGTGGGTGGGCAGGTGGGGGTATATGTGTGAAGAAAACCTTGCCAATGCACTGTTGTTAAGCCTAGTCCAACCACTGACACTCCACTATCTTTCTTCTGTGTTCAAGGTATATATTAGGACATATCTCAATAGTTTTTTTAACTATTGAGACTGATAAAAAGGGGATGCTGAGAGTTAAACTATGTTAACATCAATGTACTTACTTTGTGTTTTTAAAAAAATGTTATTTGCATACACAAGAAGGTTGATAGCCCTCCTCGCCTGCCCTACTCCCAATTAAAAGCATGTGTCCCCAAACCTGGTAATAGTCTCAGGAGTGAATCTATCATTGACTAATGAATCAGTGTTCAGCATTATATTCGCTGCTGCTCTTGTTAATCCCCACCCCACCAATGGTTCTTGGCAGAGCCAGTTCTAAAGGGTGGGCAGGTGGGGCCCTGGCTGAGGGCCCCTGGGGCTACAGGGAGCCCTGAGGGGGCCCTCCGCTCCCCTTCCGCTATTCGTGGCAGGATTGTTGCCGTGAATTGCATGGGGAGAGCTTCACAGCCACGTGCACATCTCTGCCATGAGCCAAGAAGGGGAAACCTTAGGGAAACCTCAGCCTTATTGATCATGCGCCCCTTGTATATTTCTTCCAAGGTGCCCCTTTGTCTTAAATAATTACTAATCAGTTGTAAATACCTCCTTCTTGGGGAAAGTGGTGGAGAGAGTTGTCTCCATCTTGGTTGATCACTGTGCCAAGGTATTGATAATAAAACAAAACATTAAAAAAAGCTTTAAAATATCTTTTAAAAATGTTTAAAAACTATTTTTTAAAAAAAAGTTTAAGAAGATATTAAAAAGCAATTCCAACACAGACACAGACTGGGATAAGGTCTCAACTTAAAAACTTGTTGAAAGAGGAAGGTCTTCAGTAGGTACCAAAAAGATAACAGAGATGGTGCCTGTCTAATATTTAAGGGGAGGGAATTCTAAAGGGTGGGTGCCACTTCACTAAAGGTCCATTTCCTATTTTGTGGGCAATGGGCCTTCTGATAAGATGGTATCTGCAGGAGGCCCTCACCTGCAGAGTATAATGATCACTTGGATATATAAGGGATAAGACGGTCTTTCAGGTATCCTGCTCCCAAACTGTATAGGGCTTTGTACATCAAAACTAGATCAACCCTCAGCCAATCATCATCCAACATTCTCCTGCATTCTAGCCCATGTACTCCCCCCCTTACTCGATTCACCTACCATATATCCCTATATAAACCCACACTTACCATATTTACAGTTTTTAACATATAAGGACATCACAGCCTCCCCCCCCCATATGGGCACCATGGGGCAGATTAAAGGACTATGCACAGCCCTAATGTTTGCCTCCGAGCACAGCTATAGGAGCACTCTTGTTCTCCTGGAATACCCAACATTCCTTGAATTCCCAGCATTGAGGATTTGTTAACCCTGGATATGAAGAAGGTAAAGATTTTTTTTCCTTAACTTTTTTAACAGCAATCTTGAAAAAGCTAATTATTTACCATGTAATTATTATAACTACTGTCCTCATGTAATTGCAGTGGGACCCCACTGCTATCAGAAAGAATTAAACACAGATAAATCCACCTCAGGAGCTGATGAAATGCTTATCTCCATCTATAAAGACTAGTTCCAAAACAACCTTTTAGAAACAGGTCTTTGGAAAAGTTCAGTGAAACAGATGTTTGAAAATTCAGATTGGAATAAGTGGAACACAAACGCTTGTGGGGTTTTCAGGGTGTCACAATGAGTGTGTCCAGCTGGGGCAAAGATTTTTTAATAGTCAGATGGATGTCATTGCTGCTGCTCCTTTTGCTGCTGCAGCTGCCTCAGATTATCAGCAAAAATATGGTCAGCAGAAGTTGCTGGCAGTCAAAGGCTCAAAGTATCTTTGACATACCTGAGAATATTGTTATTGCTGAATTTGTTTCTTGTTTTGTTCATCTTTTTAACGAGATCACATATAATAGCACTCCAGGTCTGGATACCAGTGTCTTGTAAGTAAATCTTTTATTATATGAATGGAGTGATAGGACTGAATTAAAATTCCCACAGAGTAGCACATTCTCCCTCTCTCTCTCCTGTCCATGGTAGCACATTATGAGAAAAGGGGAATCAGAAAAGGACCAATGAAGATAAGAACTTGCAGTGAGATTACTGATCACAATTATTCTAAATGTGCTTTGGGACATCAAGACCATTAATACAATTCTTTCTCCAGAAACGTAGAGGTGGATACCTTTTACTCAATTTTCATGGTGTTCTCCTTCCAAATGAAACAATTGCCTTGTAAAATCATGGAATCGGAAAGAACACAGGGAGGTGTCTTATACTGAGGCAATCCTTGAGTCCATCTACCTTAGTATTGTCCAGACTGCTGGAAGTGACACTATTATTTCAGACAGGGAACATCCCCAATCCTCTCTGGCAATGTTGGGGATTGTACCTAGGACCTTCTGCACGCAAACAGATGCTTTACTACTGAGCTATGTTATAAATATATTTCCTACTGCACAGCTCTGTGTCTGGTATAGATTTGAATGGTAATAGGTCCACTGTATGTACATTAAATCAATAAATATTCAACAACACTAAGTCTTCATTGAAATGTCATTGCAGCCTATTGCCGAAAAATTACCACCAAGTCCTTGTCTTTACGTTTGCTATGAATGAGATCTATAAGAATACCCACCTCTTACCCAACATCACACTGTCTTACATCTTTGCTCGAAATACTTTCAATGAAATGGGAACCTGTTATGAAACTATGGATCTCCTTTTCATAAGACGGGGGAACCCCCTTAACTACATCTGTGGCAAGGCACAGAGGTTAATGGCAATCATTGGTGGGCTCAACACTCATAACTCCAAGCATATGCCACACATCTTAAATATCTACAAGATGCCACAGGTGTGTCTGTCTGCCTATATACATTAGTGCAACCAGTAGGGGATTAAGGGGACACTTTCCTTTATTTATTTATTTGCTTTCCATCACATCCACACCATACTTTTAAAACGACTCTTATAGCAATTGAACTGTCATGGAGAATCCAGGAAAATGTGGTTTGTTAAGGGTACTTGAGGTTGTAGGTCTGTGAGGTCAGCATGCTTAACAAATTACTATTCCCAGGACTCTTTGGGGGAAATCCATAAATGTTAAAGTGGTATAAAAGTGCTTTAAATGTGTGGTGTGGTTTCTGAATGCTCAAAACTGGTGTGGTTAAAAGGCTTGGCTGTTAGCTCCATATAGGTTTTGTTCAAGCAAGCATTAACTATATTTTATGGGGAAATGCATGCCTTGAAGTCTGTATGTTGTGTTCTGCTTCTCTAAGAGGCAAATCTAGAGGACCTCACCATTAAACCATGTGAGTGAACACGAAAGAAGTTGCACTTTTTGCAGTAGAAACCTGTTTGGTTAGGCCATCATAATAAACTCAGTTGCCAAAACAACCTGGAACTTAATTGGACCTGTTAAGCTGCACTTGTTATTTTTTACTTTCATTCTATTTTTTTCTGCCTGAGCTATCCAAGGGAATTGTGATAATAGTCTTTTTATTATTTTGGAAGAAGTCAGATTCATGATGCTCCTTCCATTTCTACAATGTTGAAAACATTTCTCCCTCAAATATACCTTCCATTAAGGTGTGTAAACATTGGTGTGTGCACTCATTCTCACATTTAATTATTTCATTACTTCCTACTTCTAACTCCAGATTATCTCTTCACAATGTCCATGCCCTATGTGCCATGTCTGAATTCTTATAGGAGTGGAAAAACCAGCTCAATGTGGGAAATTTGGAGAATATTAACATAGGAACAAAAAGAACAGAACCTGTCTTTTCTCTCAATTAATGCACAGATCTGAACTCCCCCCAAAAGATTATTTCCCCCTTTAAAATGGGCATAGCACTGATGCATGTATTTGTATTTCATATCTAGTTAGCCCATTACTAATTCTGTCCTGATAGTGATGCTATTTGTTGAAGGATTAAATATAAAAATAGATTAACCTTCTATCTGCCTTGACTTTTCAATGAAGTAATTTAAATCAAAGAACAGAGATTGGTTGTAGGTCTAAAAACACCATCTCTATTGTTCTTAGCTCAGCTATGCCTCCTTTGACCCTGCACTGAGCGATAAAACACAGTTCCCTTCTGTCTATCAGATGATCCCAAATGAAAGGTCCCAGTATGCTGGGATTGTTCAGCTGTTGCAGCATTTTGGATGGACCTGGATTGGCCTTATTGTTTCAGATGATGACATTGGAGAAATGCTGTTGAGGACTCTCATTTCCTGGCTGCACCACAACAATATTTGTATTGCTTTTAAGCAATTTATCCCAACACCTACTAAGTTCACAGATGAAATATATCACCTTAATGAGAAATTACAAATGACAAGTTATATTCTCTCATCAACCGAAACCAATGTGATTCTTGTTCATGGGGATTCACGGTCTATGGAGGGATTACGAATGGTTCTTTTAGTACATGAAAATGATAAAATGAAACCACTAGAGAAGATTTGGATCATAACAGCTCAGTGGGTTTTTGCAGCTGTATCCAATAAAGATTTATTCACACCCAAATCCTTCAATGGAACATTATCCTTTATAATCCACACAAATGAAGTGACAGGATATAAAGAGTTCCTTGAAAGTTTACATCCTAATAAATCTAAGCTGTATATGATCCTTTACTTCTGGACCACTGTATTTGCATGCTCCTTCCCCATAAACAATTTGTATGACCCAAACACAGGAAACTGTACTGGGGAAGAGAAGCTGAGGAGCCTCTCTGAAACTGTGTTTGAAATGGGGATGTCTGGTCAGAGCTACAGTATCTACAATGCTGTTTATGCTGTTGCACATGCTCTCCATGCCATGATTTCATCAAGATCTAAGCAGAAGGCAATGGGAGATGGGGGCACATGGAATATTCCTAAAGCTCATCCATGGCAGGTAGGAACTAATGTCCATCTCTACTATAACACATGGACATAAATGCCTTTCACTGGTTGAACCCATTCCATCCCATCCTTTGAGCAGTGCAAGACTTTCAGTGGTTACTGCACTTACCCAGGGCTTGGTTTCCTTTGAAAGGTAAGCAGAGACTATGGTGTCTTATAGTATATATGTTTTTTATTTACATCCATTCCAGCCTGAGCTTAAGATGGAAGGGTTTATAGCATTAACAGTCCATCAGATCTTGCTCCCCATTGCCCATAGCTTTGGGGGTCCAGACAGCAAGCAAGCCTCTCTGTCTGTCTCCAGTTCCCAAGCTTCTCCCCACCTTAGAATAAAAACACACACAAGCCCCTCCTTGGCTGCAGGAAGGGGGGGTCCAGACAACTAATGGGGGAGGAGGGTCTCTGCCCTGAAAAGAGTTAGCTTCCTTTGAATATGCAGATTGACCATTCAATAAGTCCATTAACTCACAGGCTATCTGAACAAAGGAAACTAGCCTGACCAGTAGAGCAGGTTTCTTGCTTGCATATCCCAACTTCAGATACAAGATTATTGGCTTGAAGGAGACACAAAGAAATCATCTATCTATCATCTATCATCTATCATCTTAGTCTTGAATCACCCCGATATATGCCATGGTATTTCTTTGTTGTTGTTATGTGCCTTCAAGTCGATTACAACTTACAGCGACCCTATATATTATAGTATCTGTTATAAACCACCCTGTTCATATCTTGTGATTCAGGTCTGTGGCTTCCGTTATGGAATCAATCCATCTCTTGTTTGGTCGTCCTCTTTTTTCTACTCCCTTCTGTTTTCCCCAGCATTATTGTCTTTTCTAGTGAATCATGTCTTCTCATTATGTGTCCAAAGTATGATAACCTCGGTTTCATCATTTTACCTTCTAGTGATAGTTCTGGTTTAATTTGTTCTAGCACCCAATTATTTGTCTTTTTTGCAGTCTGTGGTATGCACAAAGCTCTCTTTAAACACCACATTTCAAATGGGTTGATTTTTCTCTTATCCACTTTTTTCATTGTCCAATTTTCACATCCATACATAGAGATCAGGAATACCATGGTCTGAATGATCCTGACTTTAGTGTTCAGTGATACATCTTTGCATTTGAGGACCTTTTCTAGTTCTCTCATAGCTGCTCTCCCCAGTCCTAGCCTTCTTCTGATTTCTTGACTATTGTCTCCATTTTGGTTAAAATCTGTGCGAAAGTATTGATAATCCTTGACAAGTTCAATGCCCTCATTGTCAACTTTAAAGTTACATAAATCTTCTGTTGTCATTTCTTTAGTTTTCTTGATGTTCAGCTATAGTCCTGCTTTTGTGCTTTCCTCTTTAACGCCAGTCCCCCTTGATTATCAGAACATCTTGGTTTTGGTGTGTGTGTGATCAATTTCTTCCTGTACGTCTGCATAAAATCTTTCCAATTCCTCTTCTTCTGCATTTGCCATTGGAGCGTAGACTTGGATGATGCTGATGTTGACAGGTGTCCTGTTAAGTCTCAGCGATATCACTCTTTCAGGCCTTGCATTATAGCTTCTGATTGCTTTTGCTACATCACTTCTCACTATTAAAGCAACGCTGTTTCTTCTTAATTTCTCATTTCCTGCATAAAATATTTTGTAGTTGCCTGATTGAAAATGTCCCATTTCCATGCATTTTAATTCATTCACACCAAGTATTGCAATGTTGTTAGTTCCATTTCTTGCTTGACAATTTCTAACTTTCCCTGGTTCATTCTTCTCATATTCCATGTTCTTATTGTCTGCATCATACAACTCTGGACTCTCCTTTTGCATCTGTGCGCATCAGCCTCTGGGGGGTTCATTCAGCTTTGACCCAGTTGAATCATTACTGACAGAGCTACTTGTATTTGTCCATTGTTCTTCCCCAGTAGCTCCCTTAGTGCCATCTGACCTGGGGGGGTCTCATCTCTCGGCACTATCTAATGCTGCATATTGGATAGTCTATTCATAGAGTTCTCATGGTAAGAGGTATTACCATTGCCTTCCTCTGAGTTTGGATGCATCTTAGTCTGGTGTCTCAGCTTTGACCATTCCTCCTTGGGTGCCCCTGCTAGGAGTCTAGCCTCTTGGTCTAGACTCCTGACAGCATTGCTCTCAGCTTCTTCAACACTTTCAAACCCACTCACCACGTTAAGGTGTGGAGTTCTAAATTTTCCACACCAGCATTCCCCAACTTGCTTTCCTTCAGAAATGTTTCACTACAACTCCCATCGGTACCAGCAATTATAGCTAACATTCAGGGATGATGAGAATTTTACCTCAAAATATTTGGATGGTATCAGGTTGAGCAAGGCTGTATATCTTGCAAGCTAAACACATTCAGCATCAGCACATATTCTGACCTTCAAGATACTTAACTTAAATTTAAATTCTCATTTTTCTCTTGGCCCAGCCAATGGGAAGATTTACCAAGCCTTTGTTTGCCAGCCATGGTTATCTGATGGAGTTTAACAAAAAAGACACACCTTAGTTTTGCTTTAAAAAAAAAATCTAGGTACTCTGATTCATTGGCTGGTTCAGTTAGCTGAATCTACCTGTAAATCAAGCCCAAGAAGTTTTGCACTTTAATAATATGTTATGTCAGTGTGTATATAATTTAACAATTTTGATACACAACCATGCACTTCAACAATGCATTCTTATATACATATATCTGAACTGCTATATAAATCACACAAATGCCAGATATTAGTGCTGTGCATGTAACACACACACCCTTCCCAATCCAACTTGGAGACCAATTTGGTGATTCAGATCAGATCTGATCTCATCCAGACCAGTCCTGTCTGACCTGACCCCTGCATCCAGAACACAATCTGGGGAAAAAACAAATCTTTGGAAGTCCCATTGACTTGCGCTGAGAAACTAAAAAAGCTATAACTCTCCCACACACATACACACATGGTTGCATGAAATGTGGAAAACTGATTAACTCTGCCAAATTTCAGACAGGAAGCTCCAGGGATTTTCATCCTAGTCACTTTTAAAATTTGCATTTTTAAAATTATTTCTTTGAAATGTCTGCACCGTCAGTGCTCAATCCTGCTAATTCTCATGCTAGTGTTTTTCCTGTTCCATGAGATGGGTGGGCAAAAGGACAGCCATATAGCCATGAGTGGATAGGGATGGGCATAGGACTCTTTCAAGGCTCTGTATTTTGAATGGCCACCTTAAATCCTTCCATAGGAAAGGATGCATTATTTGAGGGGGCAGGCAAGTCAGCTGCCAGGACCAGTAATTATTGTTAATAACAATTATTAGAATGAGCATCCTGTAAATCCTTTAACAAAGAAGGATCCATTAGAGGGGACAACTAATTTGAAGGATTAGGGATGAAAAATAAATAATACAGCAGAGGAGCCCTTGACATGGTGGCACTCCTGGATTTTGAATAAAGGGAGCACCCCATAATTCTTGTGGAGAAGGATGAATGATGGGAGAGGGGAAGTAATATGAAGAAGCAGGGATGAAAAATAACAATACAGGAATCCTTGGAGGGAAGGAAGCTCTTACTTTGAATGAGAACCCTGTAAATGATTTTCAAAGGGAAGAAAGCATTATTAAGAGTCAAGGCCAGCTCACTCAGGCGAAGATACTTGGGATTCTTGCTTATCCCAACTCAACCAGAGCTCAGCTGGCTGAGGAGAAACTGGCATAATTTATGCTGGCATAAGCTGTGAAAAAGAGAGCCAGTGTGGTGTAGTGGTTAAGGTGTTGGACTACGACCTGGGAGACCAGGGTTCAAATCCCCACACAGCCATGAAGCTCACTGGGTGACCTTTGGCCAGTCACTGGTGGGCATATCTGCACCTTCTATTTAAAGCATAGCTACAGCCAGTGTGATGTAGTGGTTAAGGTGTTGGACTATGACCTGGGAGACCAGGATTCAAATCCCCACATAGCCAGGAAGCTCACTGGCTGACCTTGGGCCAGTCACTGCCTCTCGGCCTCATGAAAACCCTATTCATAGGGTCGCCATAAGTCAGAATCGACTTGAGGACAGTACATCTACATCTAAGCTCTGAAAAATGGGTGTTGTGGAGGAGTGATGGGGGGGACTTATGCTGGATCTTAACTCTATTCTGCTCAGTCACATGAGCAGGCAACCCAGATGAACTCACACCAGCAAAATGGGTGGTGTAAGTCAAACTTTATTTTACAGACTTGTTTTCCCTCTGCAAGCTTGGGCTAGGTCAGTTGGCAATAGCCTTGCTCTTGAATGGGGTTTGGTTCTGGCGTACTTTACACCAACTTCATTTAAACCAGTGTAAATTATTCTGGCTTCCATCTCAGTAATAATTCTAGATTATCACTGAAGATAATAACTTTGTTGAATATCACCTTCCCAGCATATCTGCAAGGTGGCAAGCATTTTATTCCATCTAACTAGGGATCCTCTGTGGCGCAGAGTGGTAAGCGGCGGGAATGCAGCTGAAGCTCTGCTCACTGCGGGAGTTCAATTCCAACGGAAGGAGGAAGTCAAAACTCTGGTAAAAGGGGTCAAGGTCCACTCAGCCTTCCATCCATCCGTGGTCGGTAAAATGAGTACCCAGCATATACTGGGGGGTAAAGAAAGGCCGGGGAAGGAACTGGCAATCCCACCCCATATATACGGTCTGCCTAGTAAACGTCGCAAGACGTCACCCTAAGAGTCGAAAACGACTCGCACTATAAGTGCGGGGACACCTTTACCTTTAGGGATGGAATGATGTGTCAGTTTTGATTCTTTTCATTTCTCGATTCTAATCTTAGATTCTGTGCAGGAATTTGTGAATGTTTAAAAAGAAATCTTCATGAAACTTCTTCAGTAGTTTAGTATGAATGTCTCTTAATAAACAGATGTTTGTATGCAGTTTTGACTAATGTACTCATTTCTGCAAGCAATTACTCCTTAAATAACATATTTGTTTATGTTATTTTCACACATTCATTTTTATGCACACTTTCCCCTAATAATATACATTTTGGCAAACAATATTAGTTGGAGAACTGTATGGCAAAATTCAGATAAGTGCAAATTCAAAGGATGGCTGTGTTTCGGTTATATTTGTTTGGAAAGTGCAAATAAATTCTGACAAAAAGTGACAAAAAGGGATTGGATTTCAATACAGCAAATTCCAGGGAAATCACAGTAACCCCTTTTCCACCACTGGCCTCAGTTCATGGTTTTTTCCTTCCCCAAACTAGCTTCACTCCTTTCTGAAACACGTCCGCTTCAACAATACTGCCGGGGAAGAAATATTTTTTGATGAAAATGGAGAGTTGGCAACTGGATATGATATCATCAACACAGTCACATTCCCCAATAAGACAAACCATAGAGTCCGTGTTGGATGGATTGACCCACACACTCCTGAAGGAAAAAAGGTCATAATCAATGGAAGTGCTGTTGTGTGGAATCACAAATTTAACCAGGTGGGAAATACTGTTATTTCCAGAACTGCAGGTTTATAGATGATCCCAGAGCTAATTTCTGCATGTTCCTGATTCCACACAGGAGTGGAGCAAAGTATGCCCAGTATTGGTTCTGTGCAGATACTGAGAAGGAATCTGCACAAATCCTAAAAACAACAAAAATGCACAGTTGTTTTTTTAAAAAAGTTTGACGAAAATGAAGTGGTCTGAGTGAAAGTCTCCTAGGAGTTACAGGTCTTACACATGTGTGGTCATTCTTGGGGGGATTTGTACAATAAAATGTAAGTAAAATACATTATTTGTCTTTAAAGAATCTGGAATTACCTCAGGAAATGAAGGCATATCACCAGGACCTGTCAGGTGTTCACTGACACTTTGCTGTCAATGCATTGTCTCATTATAAGTGATTGTAATTACTTTAAAAAAACCAGAAAAGAAAGCAAATAAGCAACCCTCAGATAATGTCTAATAAAATCAATAATGGGGGAATCATTAATTCATGGATTCCAGGGGGCAAAACCAAGCCAGTCCACACATTGGTCCGCATGTTGTGGATCAAGTGATTTTAGATTTGTTTTCACTGGATGCCAACCCCATCTGTATATATGTTCCCAGTAACATAAGTGTAAGGAAATGCTGTTGGTCAGGTCTAGTCATTGATGGATACCCCCAAATCAGTTCATATACCACTCTATCATGCTGAACCATACATTTACAATTGTTTTGTAAAGTTGCTTGAGTAGATAGTTTCTGTAGAGTCCAGACTTACAAAGGTCAACTAACCCATGAACTTACTAGTTTGATTTTGAAAAACTGTCTTCTCCACAGTGTGTGTGTATCACAATACCTTCTTTATGAACATCCTGATTGTTCCTTTGCACTTGCATTTTTACTTGTTCCACACCTGATGTCACACATGATATCAGGGGTGGTATAGATGGGTATGGCTTGGATAAAAATGTGTTTCCTACTAATGAGACCTTAAGACAGGACGTTCCCCATCATTGGTCTACATTCTGGTTCCTTTCTTTCTGGATATTATTAGAGTGTACCTAAATCCATATGTGTTGAGAGCTGCTATCCTGGGCACAGCAAGATTGTGCGTCAGGGGAAACAGATCTGTTGTTATGATTGTGTTCAGTGCTCTGAAGGAATGATTTCAAACCTGACAGGTAAGTAGACATTTCACAATTTACTTGAATGTGGTAGTCTAGATGTTTGTAAACTAAATGTGCTCAAACAGCTGGTTTACACATGTATGTTAATCACTTTCTGCTCACAGCATCATATTATGATGTTGATGCATGAACGGGCAATTGTGAATATAAGAATCTAGAAAGACCCATCATAACACATACACAAATTGAGATGTTTCTATTTCATTGTACAGTGATCTGGTGCATAGAATTTTTTCCTCTTTCAGATATATATGGATCACATCTCATAAATCATCCTGAAGCAATTAACAATTTTTAAAAAAAAAAACACAACCAAATCCAATACAAATGCAGACTTGGATAAAAACAATCAATTTAAATTCATGTTGAAAAATAAATACCTTCAGAGCTCACCCCTCAAAATAATAGAGACAATGCCTGCCTAATATGTGATGGGAGGGCAGGTGCTGCCACCAGGGCTGGCGCCAGGCATGCCAGGGCCCTTGGGCACCAGCCTGCCCTGGGCCCTGGCAATTGCACATACGCATGCCCTACCTACCTACCTACGAAGCGGGGGGCAGATAGGAGACAAGAGGTCAGGTGAGCAAGTGGGTGGGAGGTCGGGTGAGCGAGCGGGTGCAGGGATGGCAGACAGGCAAGCGAGCGAGCAGATGGGGTGAGCGAGTGGGTAGGTGGGTGAGTGAGTGGGCAGGTGGGGGTGGGTGGGCAAGCGAGAGAGCGGGCGAGTGAGTGGGTGGCTGAGGAGGGTGAGCAAGTGGGCTAGGGCAGGCTGGCAAGTGAGCGAGCAGGCAGGCAGCTCCCTCCCTGTGATCCGCAGCGGGGTCCAGCAGGGGAGCTGTACTCCCCCACACTAACGAGGGGTCCTTTAGGGCCCCTGTGGGCTGTGGGGCCCTTGGCCAGGGCCCCACCTGGCTGCTCTTTGGTGCTGGCCCTGGCTGCCACATTAAAGGCCCAATTCCCAAATCCTATGGCTCCAATCTCCAAATGAAATGGTGTCTTGCAGGACAGAGTGACTGGTTGGGTATAGATGGGATGGGAAGATCTTTAAGTTTCCAAGCTGCATAGAGGTTCCTAACACCAGTGCTAGCAACTTAGTTTGATACCTAACAAGTGCAGTTCTTTCAGCATCAGCATAATATGATGGCAATTGTCTGCCACAGTGAGTAGTCAAGCGACTGTATTTAAACTAGCTGCAGCTTCTGAGTCAACCTCACAGGCAGTCCCACATACAGTATAGTGTATTGCATAATCCAGCCTGAAGGTTACCAGCACATGGCCATAGCTGTCTTACCAAATGACAGTGGGGTTTTTAAGGCACTCTTGACCACTGACGTCAGCTAGGCCTCTAGTGGCAAAAATGAATTCAGGAGCATTCTCCGACTGTGAATTTATACACTGGAATGTTATACACTCCTCTTTCTTTCCCTCCCTTTAAATATACTGTTACAGGTTTAGGGATTTAAATATATTGTTATAGGTTTGGGGACTATGTCTGTGGATACCCTCCAAGCCTGTAACTCTGTATTTTCCCAGGTCAAGCCAGTTTCTTTGTTAAGTTGATGGATCTGATTTACATGTTTAAAGACTTGATCAAGAGCAGATGTGTTGGCATGGGAACCAGTGGCCAGTGATGCTCCTAAATGGCCAGTTGCTATGTGTTAAAGTCTGATGTGACTGGAAGCTGAAAAGACACAGAGATGCTTTCCCTCTAGAAACCTAATGAGGAAGCAACATCTGTTGGGATGTTAATGCTGCGAATCCCCTCCATCTTACATTCAGTATGTATATATATGTAAATAAACCTTATGTCCCAAAGATACCACAGCCTCCACTGACCTTCATTCCAAGGAAACCAAGCCCTGGGTATGTGAAGGACCCCCTGGAAGTCTCTCACCACTCAGAGGTCACAATATATTTCACCAAAACCCATAGGCTCAGTGATCCTACCAAACACACTTTATACTATTATTGCTGTCAAACCACTGACAGCAGAGCATCAAGGGCAGAGAAGGCTGGGGAGGATGAACTTCCCCCTCTACATGTGGACATCCCTCATCGTGGACACAGAGATTCACTGTATTCTATGGGCCCTGGACACCCATCCAGAGACTAGGTGGTTGCATCGTAGGATAATATTTACTGAGAGAAAATTCCTATTGATACTACCTGACATCTCAGCAACTTTCAAAATACAATCAGCTATAGTATCCTTCTGGCTATGTTATCCTGCTTATGGGGGGGTACTGCATCGGTGGGAAGCACTGTATAACATTGTTTCCTTAACTGGATGGACATAGCTTGGTCACAGTGACCAATGCTCTGGTAAACCTCTATTTAGACTATTGCAGTGTGCTGTATGTGAGGGGTTGCAATCAAAAATAATCCAGACACTGAATTTAGGTTTTAAGTGGTTTTAAATTAAAAATTAGGGTTGTGGGGTGTTGTTTCAGCCAGTGGGTTACACTCCCCCAAGGGCAAACTTCCAGGGCAAACTTCCAGGAACAGTTGTGCAATGGGGTATATGATCTGCTACTAATTATATGGAATCTTCTGGTAAAGCATTGAATAAAAGCACTGCTACTTCCTGATCCTGGAAGGAAGGGGGATCCTGAATTTTAAATTATTCAATGGAAAATTTATATCCTCTTTTCACCTTCCTATATCGGATAATGTTGAAATGTTTGAGTAAATATTCAAGAGGACTGAGTGATATTTCTAAATATTAACACCAAATTAACTGAATCGGTCAGTGTCATTATTATCTCCGGTTCACCACAACATTCTACATTATGTTTATCATATCAGTTCTTCCCAAGTGAAAGGAATGGATTGTATTATTCTCCAGGAAAACATGTTCAAAGGCATATGTGGTGTTGTGCTAATGAATAGTTCATTCCATCTAGTTCCAGAGGGTACATATAAGTTTTTAACTACTGAGACTTCTAATTTTCAGATGCAGACCATTGCAACAAGTGCCCCGAGGATCAGCATCCAAACAAGAAACAGGATCTCTGCATCCCTAAACATATAATTTATCTAACATATGGAGAACCCTTGGGAATAATGCTGGCTTCATTTGCCCTTTTCCTTTTTCTGACCACCCTTATGGTAATGTGGATCTTCATTCAACATCAGAACACTCCCATTGTCAAGGCCAACAACTGGAACATCACGTGCACTCTCCTCACATCCCTATTGCTTTGCTGTCTGTGCTCCTTCTTATTCATTGGACAGCCTGGGAAGGTGACCTGCCTTCTCCGACAAACAGTGTTTGGAATCATCTTCTCCCTCTCTGTTTCTTGTGTGTTGGCTAAAACCATCACTGTGGTTCTGGCCTTCATGGCCACCAAGCCAGGAAACAGGATGAGGAAATGGGTAGGGAAGAGACTGGCAATGTCAGTCATCATCCTCTGCACTCTCATTCAAACTGGTGTCTGTGCAGCGTGGCTGGCAATCTCACCTCCTTTCCCAGAGTTTGATATGCACTCCCATATTAGCCAGACCATTGTGCAATGCAATGAAGGATCAACAGCAATGTTTTATACTGTTTTGGGCTACATGGGGCTTCTGGCCATCATCAGCTTCACTGTGGCTTTGTTTGCCAGGAAATTGCCTGATACTTTTAATGAAGCCAAGCTCATCACCTTCAGCATGTTGGTGTTTTGCAGTGTTTGGTTGTCCTTTGTCCCAACCTACCTGAGCACCAAAGGGAAATATATGGTTTCCATGCTAGCGATAATTAGGAAAGGTATTGAAAATAAAACAGCCGATATCATAATGCCGTTGTATAAATCTATGGTGCGGCCGCATTTGGAATACTGTGTACAGTTCTGGTCGCCTCATCTCAAAAAGGATATTCTAGAGTTGGAAAAGGTTCAGAAGAGGGCAACCAGAATGATCAAGGGGATGGAGCGACTCCCTTACAAGGAAAGGTTGCAGCATTTGGGGCTTTTTAGTTTAGAGAAAAGGCGGGTCAGAGGAGACATGATAGAAGTGTATAAAATTATGCATGGCATTGAGAAAGTGGATAGAGAAAAGTTCTTCTCCCTCTCTCATAATACTAGAACTCGTGGACATTCAAAGAAGCTGAAGTTGGAAGATTCAGGACAGACAAAAAGAAGTACTTCTTTACTCAGCGCATAGTTAAAGTATGGTATTTGCTCCCACAAGATGCAGTAATGGCCACCAGCTTGGACGGCTTTAAAAGAAGATTAGACAAATTCATGGAGGACAGGGCTATCAATGGCTACTAGCCGTGATGGCTGTGCTGTGCCACCCTAGTCAGAGGCAGCATGCTTCTGAAAACCAGTTGCCGGAAGCCTCAGGAGGGGAGAGTGTTCTTGCACTCGGGTCCTGCTTACGGGCTTCCCCCAGGCAACTGGTTGGCCACTGTGAGAACAGGATGCTGGACTAGATGGGCCACTGGCCTGATCCAGCAGGCTCTTCTTATGTTCTTATGTGCTTAAGTTTCTAAATATGAACACCAAAGTAACTGAATCATCATGCATGATTATCATCTCTCTGCTTTAACACAAAGCTCTATATTTATTATATCATACCTGTTTTTCAAAAATGAAATGAAGGGATTTAATTCTTCTTCTCCAAGAGAAATGAGACCAAATCCACATGTCATGCCACAATATAAAATGTTTGATGCTATCTAACTATTGAAACATATCTTTCAGATGCAGACCATTGCAACAAGTGCCCTGAGGATCAGCATCCAAACAAGAACCACAACCACTGCATCCCTAAAGCTATAATCTATTTATCATATAGTGAGCCCTTGGGGATCATTCTGACTTCATTTGCTCTTTCTATTTCTCTGGTCACCGTTGTGGTAATGTGGATCTTCATTCAACATCGGAATACTCCCATTGTCAAGGCCAACAACTGGACCATTACCTGCACCCTCTTTATTTCCATATTGCTTTGCTTTCTGTGCTCTTTCTTATTCATTGGGATGCCTGGGAAGGTAACCTGCCTTTTCCGTCAATCAGTGTTTGGAATCATCTTCTCCCTTGTTGTTGCTTGTGTGCTGGCTAAAACAATTACTGTGGTTCTTGCTTTTATGGCCACCAAGCCAGGAAACAAGATGAGGAAATGGCTAGGGAAGAGGCTGGCAGTGTCCATCATCATTCTCTGTACTCTTATTCAAACCAGCATCTGTGCAGTGTGGCTGGCAACCTCTCCTCCCTTCCCAGAATTTGACATGCATTCTCAATTCAGTGAAATTATAGCACAGTGTAATGAAGGCTCAGACTTCATGTTCTACATTGTCCTGAGCTACATGGGGCTTTTAGCCATCATCAGCTTCACTGTGGCTTTCTTTGCCAGGAAGTTGCCTGATACTTTTAATGAAGCCAAGCTCATCACCTTCAGTATGTTGGTTTTCTGCACTGTTTGGTTATCTTTTGTCCCAACTTACTTGAGCACGAAAGGGAAATACATGGTGGCTGTGGAGATCTTCTCCATCTTGGCCTCTAGTGCTGGATTGCTGGGTTGCATTTTCCTTCCTAAACTCTATATTATTGTCCTGAGGCCAGAGATGAACACCAGGGATCAATTAGTAAGGAAAAAGATCACTGATCACTGAGTGAGATTTTTCTTGTAACATATTTTCTACTGACTTCCCATGTTGCTTTGTCTTTTTAAAAAAGCTAAACAGATAATGTACTGTCTTCTTTTGTGCCTCCAATGTCCTTAGAAGGATATAAAATTTCTAGCTAGCCTGATATTGTAGTCCCCTGCTACCTGATGGTTTGCTTATAACTAGAGTTGCCATGTTCTTGGCCTGAGACTGATCCTGTATCTTTAGGAGAAGAGAAAATCAGCCAAGTGCAGGTGTTCTTGCAACATTGTAATGGGGAAAAAAATCACAAGGTGGAATTCTCCCCCCCCCCCGCACAACTTTTAAATATACAGAATACCTCTTGGTTACCAGGCCCAGCCTCCAAGAGGTCTTCTGTATCTTTAAAAGTTGTGCAGGTGGAAGGGAGAATTCCACCTTGTGGTTGTTCCTATTACAGGGTTGCAAAAGCACCTGCACTTGGCTGACTTTCTCTTCTCCTAAAGATACAGGATCAGTCTCAGGGATTGAACCTGGCAACCCTAGTTATAGAGGAGGTTGGGGTGCAATGACCCATGAAAGCCATACCACTCTCAGTGGTAGAGTATCTGCCTTGCATGCAAAAGGTCCTGGGTTCAAACCCTTGCATCTTCAGGTAGAGCTTGGAGAGACTCCCTACTAGAAACCCTGCCAGTCTGTTTCAGTCAGTACTGAGCTAGATGGAACAATGGTCTGACTCACTATAGGGCAGCTTCCTTTGGCCCTATGGCCCTAGATCCCCCTGCTGTGCCTCACTATCAACTGACATATTTTCAGCAAGAGTCAGAGCCTCTCATGCATTTGGCACCCAGTTGTTCACAGTGACATAAACAGCTCCATGGATTATGTTATCAATGATGAAAATCCCTGTTGTCTCAGTTCAATCCCTGGCCTTTTCAGGGAAAGACCCCTTTCTGAAACCTTGGGTTTGCTGCCAGTGAATGTATGTCTAGGTATATGTGTGCAGCTGTGTTGAGTTGAGAGGGCTGTAAGTATGGTGCAGAGAATGTACGAGAGGTTGGTGTTAAGTGTGGGACAAGGCATGTCTGCTTTTCAGGGTCGGGCAGTGTTCATGTGGAAGTTTCAGTGTAGGGACACTTGTTTGCAGGCTTGCAGAGTGGGATGGCTAGCAGCTTTACTGTGCAGGGTGCATGTTTTGTGTGGACTGTGATGATCCCACATTTGGCTCCACCTGTCAGGTTCCCACCTGCTTGTGGCTACCTGCCTTTCACTAGACACCACCTCAGGACATCACCAGTCAGGATCGTCGTTTTTATTTTTTTCTCACTCTGCTCAAGCACAGATCTCTCAAGATCCCACTGCTAGGCAGCACCACCAGCCACTCCCTGTAAACAATACTGCTAGAGACTTCGCCTTAGTCTCCCTATGGCTTGTTACTTTGTGTCTGGGTGCCCTTGCTGTCCACAACCCCCCTGTATCTTTGTCTATAAAGCATACAATCCTGGGTTGCTCTGGATACTTGACGTTGTTACAATATCTCCCTTCACCGCTGCCACCATATGATACAGTTTCCCTTCAGCCTTGGTAATTACCCTTCCCTCCCTTCTGGTCTGTGTATTCCCAGCCAAGGATCAGGCTTTTGGTAAACCAACAGAAGTATTTATTTGATAACACTAGGAAATAACAAGATTACTTTAGGGATGTTTAACAAGCATATGGTTTCATATAGTGTCACTCTTTATGTTTCTGGTCATATATATACTGTCTAAATATCAGCCAAATATAATCCAGCCCGGATGGCATCCACCCGAGAGTTCTCAAAGAACTCAAAGGTGAAATTGCTGATCTGCTAACTAAAATATGTAACTTGTCCCTTGGGTCCTCCTCCGTGCCTGAGGACTGGAAAGTGGCAAATGTAACGCCAATCTTCAAAAAGGGATCCAGAGGGGATCCTGGAAATTACAGGCCAGTTAGCTTAACTTCTGTCCCTGGAAAACTGGTAGAAAGTATTATTAAAGCTAGATTAACTAAGCACATAGAAGAACAAGCCTTGCTGAAGCAGAGCCAGCATGGCTTCTGCAAGGGAAAGTCCTGTCTCAGTAACCTATTAGAATTCTTTGAGAGTGTCAACAAGCATGTAGATAGAGGTGATCCAGTGGACATAGTGTACTTAGACTTTCAAAAAGCGTTTGACAAGGTACCTCACCAAAGGCTTCTGAGGAAGCTTAGCAGTCATGGAATAAGAGGAGAGGTCCTCTTGTGGATAAGAAATTGGTTAAGAAGCAGAAAGCAGAGAGTAGGAATAAACGGACAGTTCTCCCAATGGAGGGCTGTAGAAGGTGGAGTCCCTCAAGGATCGGTATTGGGACCTGTACTTTTCAACTTGTTCATTAATGACCTAGAATTAGGAGTGAGTAGTGAAGTGGCCAAGTTTACTGATGACACTAAATTGTTCAGGGTTGTTAAAACAAAAAGGGATTGCAAAGAGCTCCAAAAAGACCTCTCCAAACTGAGTGAATGGGCAGAAAAATGGCAAATGCAATTCAATATAAACAAGTGTAAAATGATGCATATTGGAGCAAAAAATCCTAATTTCACATATACGCTCATGGGGTCTGAACTGGCGGTGACCGACCAGGAGAGAGACCTCGGGGTTGTAGTGGACAGCACGATGAAAATGTCGACCCAGTGTGCGGCAGCTGTGAAAAAGGCAAATTCCATGCTAGCGATAATTAGGAAAGGTATTGAAAATAAAACAGCCGATATCATAATGCCATTGTATAAATCTATGGTGCGGCCGCATTTGGAATACTGTGTACAGTTCTGGTCGCCTCATCTCAAAAAGGATATTCTAGAGTTGGAAAAGGTTCAGAAGAGGGCAACCAGAATGATCAAGGGGATGGAGCGACTCCCTTACGAGGAAAGGTTGCAGCATTTGGGGCTTTTTAGTTTAGAGAAAAGGCGGGTCAGAGGAGACATAAGTGTATAAAATTATGCATGGCATTGAGAAAGTGGATAGAGAAAAGTTCTTCTCCCTCTCTCATAATACTAGAACTCGTGGACATTCAAAGAAGCTGAATGTTGGAAGATTCAGGACAGACAAAAGGAAGTACTTCTTTACTCAGCGCATAGTTAAACTATGGAATTTGCTCCCACAAGATGCAGTAATGGCCACCAGCTTGGACGGCTTTAAAAGAAGATTAGACAAATTCATGGAGGACAGGGCTATCAATGGCTACTAGCCATGATGGCTGTGCTCTGCCACCCTAGTCAGAGGCAGCATGCTTCTGAAAACCAGTTGCCGGAAGCCTCAGGAGGGGAGAGTGTTCTTGCACTCGGGTCCTGCTTGCGGGCTTCCCCCAGGCACCTGGTTGGCCACTGTGAGAACAGGATGCTGGACTAGATGGGCCACTGGCCTGATCCAGCAGGCTCTTCTTATGTTCTTATGTTCTTAACCCACCCTCAGAACTCTGCCAACCAACCCATCCAAATAACTCTCCACTAACGACTCTCCAACAACTCTCACCAACTGACCTCCTCTCAACTGTCATCCTCCCATATATACCTTCAGCCATTCAAACACTCAGCCAATCATCATCCAGCATTCTCCAGCCTTCCTACCCATGCTCTCCCCCCTCTCATTCAATTCACTTACTATATATCCCTTAATAAACCTGCACGTACCATATTTACAGGTTTTAACATATAAGGGCATCACATGGACCCCTCTGATAGTTTGACTATTTGACTAGTTAAACACATGACACTGATCTTGCATGCATACATTGCCACTGATCCTATCTGTCCATGTGCCCTAGCTCACAGGATTGTTGAGAGATTAAAAACTAGAACAGAACCTAACTATCCTTTTGTGCAGAGGACAATTCATGTGGGGTGCTGTATTTTTGAGTGAGGTTTCAGTGTTTAGTTGTTTTTGTGAAAGGCTTGTATTTATTTATTTATTACATTTATACCCCGCCTTTCTTTTCATTATAGAAACCCAAGGCAGCTTACACTGACAAGACCTGGTCCTCCTTAGCCTCAGCGGGGAGCTGGCCTTATGTGCCTTCAGACCATAGCCTGGGACTTGTAGTATGAAGGGTGTGTGAGGAAATTGCAATGGACTGGATGTATGCAAGGCTACTAGCTGTGATGACTATGTTTGCCTCCATAGTCAGAGGCATTATGTTTCTAAATATCAGTTTTCAAAACTGCAGGAAGGGAGAGTGTTCTTACACTCACATCCTACTTGTGAGCTTCCCATAGGTATCTGACTGGCCACTGTGAGAACAGGATGCTGGACTAGATGGAGCATTGGCTTGATCCAGCAAGTTCTTCTTATGTTCTCATAAATTCCAATATTGACCATGCTGTTGGTAAGCATTGTACATGAAGAAGATAAATAAGTTTTTCTTAACTTTGCCGATAATTGAGAATCTTGGAAAACAAAAATATCTAACCTGTAATTATCACAATCACTGCCCTCATGTAATTGTAGTGGGACCCCACTGCTCTCTGAAAGACAAAAACACAAATGAATGCACTTGTGAAATGTTGCTCTCCATCTACAAATATGAGTTTCAAAACAACCTTTTACAAACAGATCTTTGGAACAGTTCTCTGTTTGAGAATCCACGTTGGAAGCAGTGAGACAGCACTTTTGTGTCACCCTTATGGGCTTTTGAGGGCTGACTCTTTTCCTGTTCTGTGTTTCTGTCACAATGAATGTGTTCAGCTGGGACCAAGATTTGCTGGTAGCCAGATTGGTGTCTATACTGGTGCTTCTTTTGCTTCTGCAGGTGCCTCATATTGTCAGCAAGAATATGGACAACAGATTAGGCCAGCAGCCAAAGCTTCAAAATGACATTGGCATTCCACAGAATATTGTCATTGGTGAATTTGTCTCTTTTCTAATCCATGATTTTAATGAGATCCCATATGATACAACTCCAGATCCAAAAATGAATATCTAGTAAGTAAAAAGTTTAATATAAAATTAAATTCCAGTTGAATTCCAGGGTTGTATCCAATGTTAGTCATATTGTGAGTAAGCCAGTGGGTTGTGTTCAATGAAGTCTTACTCAGAGAAGTCCTGTTACACCGAAGTTACTCCTGTCTGTTAACTTCAACAGGTCTACTCTAAGTACCCCTAGCACTGAATACTACCATCTAAAATTAACTTAGGTTCATACATTTCAGTAGGTCTGCTTAGAGTAAAACTTAGTTGCATACAACTCTCATTTATTTTATGTCTTTTTTATATACTACTCTTCCTGATGGCATAAGAGGACCAAAAAAATAAGTCCTTGTAATGAGATTATTGCTATTCTCAATTGAAAAAAATGATTCTAAATGTGTTTGGGGACATCAGAACCACTGATATGGTTGTTTCTCCAGAAAGGAATGGTGTATATGTCATATTTGGTCACTATACATCATTCTTTGCTTCCAAACATAAAACATTACATTTTAAAGTAAGTTATGGTAACATTGAGAACATAGACAGATACCTTATACCAAGTCAGACCATCGGTCCAAGTACTTCACTTTTGTCTGCACTGAGTGACAGTGGCTCACCAGTATTTCAGACAGGGGGCATTCCCAGTCCTACCTGGCAATGTTGGGGGTTGAAGTTAGGCCCTTCTGCATGCAAAACAGATGACCTAAACTCTTCTCCAACTGTCAGTGTTTCCAGTTTTATCCTGAAACTGAGCTTCATAACTGACATCTTTTGAAGTCAGCCATTCCATATGAATATCCAACAGCCTAGCCACTATATCAAGGGACTTTTCATTATATAACATGTCCAGCAATTAGTGAAGTTTCTGCAGGAGATAAAGCCCTGACTATCTCACCTCTCTTAAAATAAGGCAACCTTTTAAGTGTATCTTGCCAGTAGCAAAGGTCTTTCGTTGAGGTAGTAACTGAGCCTTTCATGTTTAAATTTAAACAGCCTAGTCTCTATATCACAAGACTTTTCATTAAATGTATTATTCACTTACAGATAAAGTTCCTGCATGAGATAAATTTATGCTAAGCTTATTCTTTAAACTGGAAAAGGTGTGGAGTATCTAACAGGTAGATAATGAAAGGCTATCTAGAGATAAAATCTCTCAAAATGTAGGCCCTTGGAGACCCCTGTGGTTCCAATATCTTCAACTAAGAGATCTATTGTGTAATTTTTTGCAGTCCCATATTATATTAAGATAGATGCCCTTATGTGAAAAAATGATAAAAGGATAAGAAGTATGAGGCTTGAGACTAAAATTTGTAAAATATGAATGGTTTTCAGTAAAAAAGGAACAGTAATAAGAATAAGGTGGAAATAGAGTTGGGACTCAGGATTTCTGAGCAATGGTAGATTGCTGTTACGTGCCTTCAAGTGGATTACAACTTATGGCAACCCTATGAATCAGCGACTTACAATAGCATTTGTTATAAACCACGCTGTTCAGATCTTGTAAGTTCAGGTCTGTGGCTTCCTTTATGGAATCAATCCATCTCTTGTTTGGCCTTCTTCTTTCTCTACTCTCTTCTGTTTTTCCCCAGCATTGTGGTCTTTTCTAGTGAGTCATGTCTTCTCATTATGTGTCCAAAGTATGATAACCTCAGTTTCATCATTTTTGCTTCTAGTGATAATTTCAATTTAATTTGTTCAGTTAATTTGTCTTTTTCATAGTCCATGGTATCCGCAAAGCGGTCCTCCAACACCACATTTCAAATGAGTTGATTTTTCTCTTATCTGCTTTTTTCACTCTCCAACTTTCACATCCATACATAGAGATCAGAAATACCATGGTCTGAATGATCCTGACTTTAGTGTTCAGTGATACATCTTTGCATTTGAGGACCTTTTCTAGTTCTCTCAAAGCTGCTCTCCCCAGTCCTAGCCTTCTTCTGATTTCTTGACTATTGTCTCCATTTTGGTTAAGATCTGTGCGAAAGTATTGATAATCCTTGACAAGTTCAATGCCCTCATTGTCAACTTTAAAGTTACATAAATCTTCTGTTGTCATTTTTTTAGTTTTCTTTTTTTTTTTTCCAATAATTTTTATTCAGATTTTCATAAAACATACAAGACAAAATCATAAAACATTCAAAGACAAAAAACAAAATCAAAAATAGTTAAACAAAAAGAAAAAAAGAAAAAAAAAACAAAAATAAAAAATAAAGAGTAAAATATTGACTTCCCATTTGTCAAAGATCAAATCAGTTATAAGTCTATAATATATAACAATCCTGTCTCTTAAGTCATATTATAAAATCACTTTCCTCCAGTAGTTATCTTACTTAATCATCAAATCTCATAAACATTACTTTATTCTTTCCACAAAAAGTCAAAGAGAGGTTTCAATTCTTTAAGAAATATATCTATCAATTTTTTTTTCCAGATAAGCATATCGATTAATCCATCTCATTACTAATTATGATAATCTTATTGTCATAACCATAGTCAAAATAAACATTTCAATTAATCCATCACATCAGAATCTGTTAGGTTCAGTAATTTCAGTAGCCATTGTTCTATTATCTCTAGTAATTCCATTTTCCATCTTCCATCTTCAGTAGTCTTGTTAAGTCCAGTAATTTCAATATCCAATCTTCCATTATCAGTATTCCATAATAATCTTGCTGTCAAAGCCATAGTCATATAGTAAGAGTCTGATGGGAATTACCTCTATCCCAAATATTTTCTTGCCATCCATTCTGAATAGGTTGCTGAAATACTGCTGTAAAATCATATCTCTGTTCTTTTTTTCAAAATACACTGGGTCATCTCTTAAAAGTTTTTCCATTGTCACATGGCTGCAGTTAATTCCATAGATTTTCTCTATATTGGGCTCCATCACATCATTCCAGTCCAGAAGATAGTCCATGCCATTGATAACTTTATCTCTAGAATCTTCATTAATTTCTTCAGAGATAACATTGAGTTCCAAACAATAGATTTTATTTCTAAAGTCCATAGACTCCAAATCTTGTTCCTGTTCCACGTTTGTTCCAATCTCCGGGATCTCCTCTCTCACAGGGACCCCTATTCCAGTCTCCAGGGTCTCCTCTCTCACAGGGACCCCTGTTCCAATCTCCGGGGTCTCCTCTCTCACAGGGACCCCTTCCAGGGTCACCTCTCTCACAGGGACCCTTATATCTTTAATCTCCTGCTTCATTTTACTCAATTCAATTTTCGTTATCTCAATCTCATCCATTATTCTCTGAAACATAGTTATTTCCAGATTCTCAGCCACTTTCTTAATTGCCATTTTAAAAGAAAAATATAGGAAAACCACTTCTTATTTCAGCAACAATTGGGTTAATACTCCAAACTTGGTGACATCACAGTATAAACAGAGCAGACAGCCTTATCTCTCCAATAGTTAAGTAAACAAAATGCAGTTCCCAGGATCGAAACAATTAATGGCAATCGTCAAGAAACAGATTCGTCAAAATAAAATAGACCAAAAAGAGAGTAGTCTCAAAACAGTATAATATTTTTCAAAATAAAAATCTGGAATAGAAATCCCTCTTCTGTGTATATCTTTAGAATGCAAATCCAGGACAGCTTTTTGCAACAAAAACAGAGATAAGCTATTAATTAGTGCGTAGCAGAGAGAAGTTACGGCTCCCCAGTGAGATGTCAAAAACCGATCAATCTGGCAAATCTCTTTTAAACAGCAACAATTTAAGTCAAGTAAAAGAAAAATATAGAAAGAAGGGTGCTTGCCTGTTAGTGCGTTCTCTCTTAGAAGATAAGATGAACGTTCGCTTTAACAGATAGAGCTTGCTGTTGAAAATCCGTCCCACCTTCGTCGGCTGGACCTCGTCCCATAAATTAATGAGATCTGGTCGTCCCAACAAAAATAGGCTTTGAGGTTAATCTCTTCGTTTCTCCCTACCCGGGAGAAGTTTAATCAGTCAAAAAAAAAAGAAAAAACTGACTGATATATCTGAATAAGCTTCTTTTGAGGCAGGAGCCCGTCTCAAAAGCAGGCACAGGCTAAGTCACCCTTCCCGGAAGTCCCATTTTTTTAGTTTTCTTGATGTTCAGCTATAGTACTGCTTTTGTGCTTTCCTCTTTAACTTCAGTCCCCCTTGATTATCAGAACATCTTGGTTTTGGTGTGTGCAGAGCTTGTTCAGTGATACATCTTTGCATTTGAGGACCTTTTCTAGTTCTCTCAAAGCTGCCCTCCCCAGTCCTAGCCTTCTGATCTCTTGACTATTGTCTCCACTTTGGTTAATGACTGTGCCAAGGTATTAATAATCCTTAACAAGTTCAATGTCCTCATTGTCAGCTTTAAAGTCACATAAATCTTCTGTTGTCATTACTTTAGTCTTCTTGACATTCAGCTGTAGTCCTGCTTTTGTGCTTTCCTCTTTAACTTTCATCAGCATTCGTTTGAAATCTTTGCTGTTTTCTGCTAGTAATGATGGATTCTTAACTGGCAATCACATTAAAAAACAATGATTAGATAAATAGTGCTTGATTATTTGATTAAAAGGTAAAATAAACCAAAACTTTGAGTGTGTCCCAGTTCAAAACATTCAGCTTGGAGGAAAAGTCCCAGATGATGGGAAATTTCTCAATATAAATAAAAGAAAAATATTTTATGCTGGTTGAAAGATTGTAGGAAGGATGCCTCAATCAGGTGAGATTCCTATAGTCTGAAGCAATACAACCCAGGTACTGGTTTGCTATCTCACTTAGAAGAAGAGGCATGGATGAAGGGAGCTAAAAGTTTATAGCTGGGTCTTTTATAGTGAAAGAAAGTAGGGATGGGTGAGAAATTTCCTTTAGTTCACATTTAAAATCAAACTTACCTAATTCACACTTTCTGAAATAATACGTGAACTGAAACATAACCATCCTTTGACATTTGTACCACTCCAAACTTTGCAATGTACTTCTCCAGCCAAGTAGTGAGCAGAGAAATGGATATACTAGGGTAAACTGTGCATAAAAAGACATACTTCACTGAAAACAGCACAAAAATGTATTATACTAGGAGGAAGTTGCTTTATAAATATGCATACATTAGGCAAATATGTATACATAAATGTGTATATTCAGATAATTTTGCCTGACAATCCTAATGCTTTCTATGGGATTTTTGAAAATGCAAACTGATGTGGAGAAATGAATTTAAGATTGGGAAAAACTAGGAACTGGGAGAAACTGAAATTGACAGAATTATCCATCCCTAGAAAGTGGGGTAAGTACACATGGGAAAGATACCATATGTGTACATTCAAAGTAGATTGCATCAGTTTCAGAGAAACACAACTGATGAATCACAGTCCTCAAAGGCCACAGAGCCTTAGAAAATGAACAGCTGTGGGAAAATGAAATAACAGGAAGAAACATGATGAAGTTACTATAATCTTAAAGATACTGTATATTAGTTATACAGATATTTCCCACACTACAACTCTGTGCCTAATATTGCAATATTGGCATCTAAGATCAATATACTGTATAATCAATGGATATGCAACAGCCCTATCTATATTGAAATGTCATTGCAGCCTATTGCCGAATTACTATCACCAAGCCCTTGTCTTTACGTTTGCCATGAATGAGATCAACAAGAATATCCCCCTCTTACCGAACACAACGCTGACTTCCATGTTTGCTCAAAATGCTCGCAATGAAATGGGAACTTCTCATGGGACTATGGATCTCCTACTCCAAAAACAGGGGAATCCACTTAACTACATGTGTGGCAAGACATACAAGCTAATGGCCATCATTGGGGGACTCACCTCTCATAACTCCAAGCAGATGCCGCACATCTTAAATATCTACAAGATGCCACAGGTGTGTCCATCTGCCTATATGCAAAGGTGCAAGCTAGCTGGGTGTACATTGAACAAGCAGTGGATGATTATCTCATTTTCAGGTTCTCATTTTTCCAATCTTAAATTTGGTTCTCCACATTTTCACATCAGTTTGCATTAAAAAAAAGGGGCTTCATGAAAATTCATCAGGAGAGCAGGCCCATTTATGTTGCTACCATCTTCAAAATTGGTGTGGCTAAATGGATCTGGTCTTAGCTCGCACAGACCCTGTTTAGGACAGGCACTAAACTTTGGGGAACATGCATGTGTTGCATCCTGAGGGTTGTGTATTGTGGCTGAGGGTTGAAATAAACACACAGACACAAAGGCCGGGTTGAATGAAGGACCACTTTATTAAACTTTAAACTTACACCTTCAAATAACCTGCAGAGGTAAAACATAGGTGAGGGAGCTAGGTTATAATTGATGTATCTAATTACAGCTATTGGGCGACCACTCTTGCCTGGGCAAGGGCGAGCCATTCTGCTTGCTCCTACCCCAGCTCACCTCAAGGGTGAGTAGGGGGGTCTTCCCACCTCACCACCCTCGGGCCATACAACTCCAGGTGGATGAGGTAAGTTGACCCCAAAGGCAGCCCATATCCTGCCTCCAAGCCGTACAGCTCTGAAGGGCAGGCATCCAGGTCTGCCAGTCACCCTCAAAGGTGCTTAATGGTGCCACCTAGCTATCCTTACCAGCTTCCCTTCCTGCACCTTCCTGCCAAAGTGACCAACTACAATGGAATGCAACCACCCATTTAGGTACAGCAAATTAGCCAAATCAGCTGAAACAACCTATTAAACAAGGACACCCCCTAACTCCATTGCATCCCGCTACCACAGTGTAGATTAGGCAAAAAACCTGCCCACCAACATGAGTGAGCAGAGCAAAAATTCCTACTCGGCCCCAAAGCGACCCACACCAAGGCAAGCGGAGGGGGGAGAGGAGTCACTCACCAAAGAGGGAAGCTTAAGGGCGGTGTGAGCTTAAATTAGCTCAGTCGCCCCACCTCCCTCATGCCTGCACAAAGCACATAAGTGCTGGCTTGGGCATGCTAGCTGTCCTCATCTGGTGGCTGGGACTTCAATCCTGGGCTGCAAACATGCCCTGCTGCCCCAGACCTTGCCGGGGCCACGAAGAGGGACTTTCTTCTTTAAGAAGCAAGACCACAAGGCTTCACCATTAAGCCAAGTGAGTGATCAGGAAGAAGATTATAGTTGTATAGCAGAACCCTGAATGGCTAGGTCAGAATAGTCCTGAACCAGGCCAGTAAATTTACATTTGGTCCACCCCCCTTTTCTGACTGAGCTTTCCTAAGCTGTAACAATACTGTTCCTATCCTTGTGATAGAATTGAATGTGTCCCAGCCTATTACAGAAAAATCTTGAAAGAAAATAAGTGGGTTAGGATGAATGGAATTGGTAGCATCCCAATTAACTCTTGGATGAAGAGCACTTTTCCAACTATCTTCAATATCTGAAGGACCACCTCTCCCCATATGAACTGACCCAAACCTTGTGCTCATCATCAGAGGTCCTTCTTCATGTGTCCCTTCCATGTGAGGCTTAGAGGGTGGAAACTCAAGAATGGCCTTCTCAGTGGTGGCCCCCACACTGGAGTGCTCTTCCAAGGAAGACACGGCTGGTGCCTTCTCTATCCATTTTTAGGTGCCAGACAAAGACCTTCCCTTTTACTCAGGCCTTTGGCTCTTGAGGTGTGCTGTCTTAGTTTCTTTCATTTGGATTTTAATATTATATGGATTGAGTTTTAAGTTTTTATATTGTAAGTTTTTTAATCTGTGCTATATTGCATGTTTAAAATCTGTTTTACATTGTATGATTTTAAATCTGTTGTAAGTTGTTGAGAGACCCTTGGGTATGAGGCAACCAACGAATGAAATAAACAAAATAAATAAATACTATATCCTATTTCTGACTGACTTGCTAGGTTCTTTGGCCTCGTGTTCTTGGGACTTGATGTGTGTTTCCTGCTAAATGCGGGTCAACAGAGATGGGGTGTGCAGAACTGGTTCCCCAGAATGCACTGCTTCCCCATATGGGGATATAGAATGATCTGACTCCCATCATAGAGTTTAAGGTGATGGAGCTCTGCTGCGTGGTTTTGCCCAGAGTGGTAGACAGGACGTCTTTCCCTATTTGTCTACACAACCGTGCTACACAGGTTTCCCTTTCTGCACTGTAATAGTTTTGCTCAGTTCCCTGAAGGTCCTCAAGTTACATGTAATAAATATATCATCATAGCAAATTACTGTCTCTACAGTCTCCATTCTGAATATGTGGGAAATAAATAGTCAATCCTTCGAGAGAATTCAGGTTCATGATGCTGTTCCCAGATATATAACACTGGGAGCCATTTGGGGATATAGAATGATTTGAGTCACAGAGTTTAAGGTGATGGAGCTGTGGTGGTTTTGCCTAGAGTGGTAGACAGGATGTCTTTCCCTATCTGTCTATACAGTAGGGTTGCCAGGTCTCCGGTTTTTGGCCGGAGTTTCAGGGAAAAAGGGGCCGTCTCCGGCCTCCGGCAATACTTTGCTTAAACTGGATGATCTCCAGCTTTTCATTGGCCGCCTTCCCGTCCTTTGTCATTGAGGCAGAGAGAGCTGGTGCCGCTGGGGCCGGGCTCTGTCTTCCCAGGCAGCAGCCTGTCTTGGACGGGGCGGGCGGGAGCGGCAATGAGGGGCTGGCCCTGGGCGTGCGAGGCGGGTGCTGCTTAAAAGGCCAGTCGGGCGAGCGCGGCGCTGTCATTCTCCCTCCTGCTGTGGGCGCCACTGGGCGGGAGTGGCCGCGATGGAGCTCGGCAGTGGCGGCGGCGGCGGCCGCAGCATATCTGGCTGGGGAGCGCATCGCGGCCGCTGCCGCCCAGCGGTGCCCACAGCATGAGGGGTGAAGCGGCCAGGCGTCCTCGGGGCTAAGAAGGAGCTGGCCCCGTCCGGCATCCACTGCTGCTGTGGGTAGCAGGCTGGAGAGAGAGAGAGAAAGAGAGAGAGGCTGGAGAAAGAGAGAGATGCTGGAGAAAGAGAGATAAAGAGAGAGAGGCTGGAGAAAGAGAGAGATGCTGGAGAGAGAGAGAGAGAGGCTGGAGAAAGAGAGAGATGCTGGAGAGAGAGAAAGAGAGAGAGGCTGGAGAAAGAGAGAGATGCTGGAGAGAGAGAAAGAGAGAGATGCTGGAGAAAGAGAGAGATGCTGGAGAAAGAGAGAGATGCTGAGAGAGAGAGAGAAAGAGAGAGATGCTGGAGAGAGAGAGAGAGACAGAGAGAGAGAGAGAGAGAGTGATGCTGGAGAAAGAGAGAGATGCTGGAGAAAGAGAGAGATGCTGAGAGAGAGAGAGAGAGAGAGAGAGATGCTGGAGAGAGAGAGAGAGAGAAAGAGAGCGATGCTGGAGAAAGAGAGAGAGAGAAAGAGAGAGAGAGAAAGAGAGAGAGAGAGAGAAAGAGAGAGAGAGAAAGAGAGAGATGCTGGAGAGAGAGAGAGAAAGAGAGAGATGCTGGAGAAAGAGAGAGATGCTGGAGAAAGAGAGAGATGCTGAGAGAGAGAGAGAGAGAGAGATGCTGGAGACAGAGAGAGAGAGAGAAAGAGAGCGATGCTGGAGAAAGAGAGAGATGCTGGAGAGAGAAAAAGAGAGAGAGGCTGGAGAGAGAAAGAGAGAGTTTGGCCCTAATCCTCAGTTTCTTACTATTTCCTCTGGATAATTGCACTGCTGGAGACGGACAGAATCATCATGTAATTGTCTTTTCTTGACAGGATGTGGGAGTGAGATTGAAATGACAACAAATAGGAATGAGTGCCATTGTTCCATTTTTCTGCACATTTCCCATCTCCCCAAAGCAGCCTTCCCCAACCTGGTGCCTTCCAGATATCTTTGGGCATACAGCTGCCACCAGCTAACATCTGGAGGGCACCAAGCTGGGGAAGTCTGCCCTAAATTGTCAGCTGCTTCAGGTCTATCAGATCTAAGCATATGGTCACCCTGTGTAGGAAAGTTCCCAATAAACTGACTCGTGTTGTCTCATTAAGTCTCTAATGTGGCAATTTAAGCGAACAGACCTGATCTTGTTCTGGGTTTTGGACTTCCAGCAGGGGCTTAGACTAGAAGGACTAAAAGGCCCCTTCTAGCTCTGTGAGTCTATGCTACATGTAAGTGTGTGTGTGTGTGTGTGTGTTACACACAAACGCACAGGCACACACACAAGCATACTTTTTTTCTTTGATCAATTTTGCTTAGAAAAAAAGTGTCTTGTTCTTGTCAGTTGACTTCCTTTTTTATTCTTTGTATGTACTTAAACAAGCTGGTCTGTTTTAAAAGAAAAGCTTGGTGGTGTTTGTGAGAGCCCACGAAAGAGCAATTTCAGGTAACTGCCACAGCCAAATGGTTAAGAATTGGCCTTATGACATAATGTGTACTGGCTGGTCTCTACAGAATTCCAAACACCATTTCAGACTTAAGGCTGACATCTATTATCCCAAAGGCAGCCAAAGTAGCATCCTCCAGATATTGTACTAAAACTCCCATGAGCCCTATCCTGCTTGGCCAGCAATCACAATAAAGTCCAAAAACTTGACTGCATCTGTTTAATTATATGCATGGAAATGGAAATGGACTGCCTTCAAGTCGATTCCGACTTATGGCTACCCTATGAATAGGGATTTCATGGTAAGCGGTATTCAGAGGCGGTTTACCATCTAAGGCTAGTACTCCCCACCTGGCTAGGGCCTGCGCAGCTTGCCACAGCTGCACAAGCCAGTCCCTTCCTTGTCCGCAACTGCCAGCTGGGGGAAACGGCTCCTTGCGACTATGCACCTTGCCCACAGGTGGCAGGGCACATAATCCCTGAGCCACTCACTGTGGGGGTGATCTTTAGCTGGCCCTTGACATCCAGGAGACATGAGTGGGGATTTGAACTCATAGACTCTGGACTCCCAGCCAGGCTCTCCTCCCCACTGTGCTATACCATCTGTTGCATGAGCATACAGTTAACATACAACTGACTTCATAGCACCATGCAGCTAACAACTGGCTCACTCTGCATTAGCATAGCTGCTGCAAGCACTCTTAGTTCATTTTTACAAGATAGTTCAACATGCTATCTTGTTCATTAAAAAAATGCATTCATTCCTGACTTTACCTCTTAGTACTTCTCCAGGCTGTAAAAAATAAAATAAAACACCTTCCACTTTCCTTTTTTGTATCTTTAATTCAGTTGTTGTTGTTAATGTGCCTTCAAGTCAATTTCAACTTGTGGTGACCCTATGAATCAGCGACCCCAATAGCATCTGTCATAAACCACCCTGTTCAGATCTTGCAAGTTCAGGTCTGTGGCTTCCTTTATGGAATCAATCCATCTCTTGTTTGGTCTTCCTCTTTTTCTACTTGTGAGGCGTCCTTCCCTGGCTCTCCCTGTCAGGTTCCTACCTGCTCGTGGTTACTGCCTGTCTCTAGGCACCACCAGGGACTCCACCAGTCCGGACCGCTCTCTCTTATGATTTCTCTCCCCGCTCTAGCACAGATCTCAACAGATCCCCCTGCTAGGCAACCACCAGTAACGTCCCAATACTAGTATTCCCAGAGACTCTGAATACTGGTATTGTTATTCTCTTCACCGCTGCCACCATTTGTTACAGTTCCCCTTCAGCCTTGGTCATTACCTTACCCTCCCTTCTGGTCTGTGAAACCCCAGCCAAGGATCAGGCCTTTGGTAAACCAAATTAAGTATTTATTACAGATAACAAAGCTAACAAGATTAACAAGATTTCTTCTTAAGGCACATAAGCATATGGTTTTACTCAATACTAATCCGAACTCCACCTCCCTCCTGGTAAACAACTTTCTAAACCCCACCAAGCAATCCACTCTTTCTCTTCTCCCCCCAGATTCCACAATTCACCACCTCACATTTCCCAGATTTACCTGTCATCCTTTCATTTATACTGTCAGCCATTTTAAACATTCAGCCAATCATCAAGCATTCTATTGCCCATTCACTCCCCCTCCTCTTTCACTACTTACCATGTATACTCTAAACAACCAGCACTTACCATATATACACTAATATATAGGAACATCACACTACTCCCTTCTGTTTTCCCCAGTATTATTGTCTTTTCTAATGAATCATGTCTTCTCATTATGTGTCCAAAGTATATGTGTCCAAAGTCAGAGGAAGGCAATGGTAAACCACCTCTGAATACCTCTTACTATGAAAACCCTATTCATAGGGTCACCAAAAGTTGGGATCGACTTGAAGGCATTCCATTTCCATTTTCCATCCATACTAAGATGGTGAGAAGGAATGACCTTGTCACTTCAGCTGGACCTCTTTTAGGTAAGATTTCTATTTTAATTTCCAATCAGAAATTTTTTTTTTAATGGTATGCTGCACGCAAGCATGGTTGATACAATGTATCATGCTTCATGATGTCACTAGCGCCCGCCCCATGATGCCACTAGGGCCTGCCCCGTGACGTCACTAGGGCCCACCCCGTGACGTCACTAGGGCCCACCCCATGATGTCACTAGGGCCCGCCCCATGACATCACTAGGGCCCACCCCATGACATCACTAGGGCCCGCCCCCATTATCTCAGGTTTTTGGATGGTTCCGACCTGGCAACCCTACTATACAGGTTTGCTACATAGGCTTTCCTTTCTGAACTATAGGAAAGTACTGTCTCTAGAGTCTCTTTCTGAATATGTGGGAAATAAATAGTAATTTTTAGAGAGAATTCAGGTTCATGATGCTGTTCCCAGTTATACAATACTGGGAGCTATTTTTCTCTCCAAAAGGAAAGGAATTTGTACTTGAAATATGCCCTGTATAACATTTGTG
Organism: Rhineura floridana; assembly: GCF_030035675.1. Taxonomy (NCBI): domain Eukaryota; kingdom Metazoa; phylum Chordata; class Lepidosauria; order Squamata; family Rhineuridae; genus Rhineura; species Rhineura floridana. The sequence continues at coordinate 14,743,774 of NC_084490.1, forward strand.
TATAAATATGTGAGTAAATGTGGGAAGGGTAATAGCTCAGTGGCACAGCATCTGCCTTGCATGCTGAAGGCCCAAGCTCAATCCCCAGCATCACTAGGTAAGGCTCGGGGAGACTCCTGAAACCCTACACAGCCACTGCAAGTCAGTGTAGACAGTATCTTGCTAGATTAATCAGTGCTCTGACACAGTATAAGGCAGCTTCCTATCTTCCTTCCTGTGTGTGTATGTGTGTGTATGTTCACTCCCCCTCAGATGCATATTTAACTCTGTCAGTGGTTCCCAGTTCTCCACTCGTTCCCATATTTACCCACCTAGGGTTCATATCATGTGTTTGAATTCTTAAACAAGTGCAAAACGTGCTACAGAATGCTTTCATAGAGAGATGATAGCCTCCATAGCATTTGTGTGAAGATCAAAAATAAATTGATCTCGGTGTTCTACCATGCAAAAGCCTTGAAGGAAGTGTATAAAATGGAAGAACAGTGATTGTTGTTAGATCTAAAAAGAGCTCATTGCCCTTGGTCTTAGCTCAGTTATGCCTCCTTTGACCCTGCATTGAGTGATAAAACACGGTTCCCTTCTGTCTGATGATCCCAAATGAAAGTTCTCAGCATGTTGGGATTGTTCAGCTGCTTCAGCGGTTTGGGTGGTCCTGGATTGGCCTGATAGTTACAGATGATCACAGTGGAGAAAAGTTAAGAACATAAGAACATAAGAAGAGCCTGCTGGATCAGGCCAGTGGCCCATCTAGTCCAGCATCCTGTTCTCACAGTGGCCAACCAGGTGCCTGGGGAAGCCCGCAAGCAGGACCCGAGTGCAAGAACACTCTCCCCTCCTGAGGCTTCCGGCAACTGGTTTTCAGAAGCATGCTGCCTCTGACTAGGGTGGCACAGCACAGCCATCACGGCTAGTAGCCATTGATAGCCCTGTCCTCCATGAATTTGTCTAATCTTCTTTTAAAGCCGTCCAAGCTGGTGGCCATTACTGCATCTTGTGGGAGCAAATTCCATAGTTTAACTATGCGCTGAGTAAAGAAGTACTTCCTTTTGTCTGTCCTGAATCTTCCAACATTCAGCTTCTTTGAATGTCCACGAGTTCTAGTATTATGAGAGAGGGAGAAGAACTTTTCTCTATCCACTTTCTCAATGCCATGCATAATTTTATACACTTCTATCATGTCTCCTCTGACCCGCCTTTTCTCTAAACTAAAAAGCCCCAAATGCTGCAACCTTTCCTCGTAAGGGAGTCGCTCCATCCCCTTGATCATTCTGGTTGCCCTCTTCTGAACCTTTTCCAACTCTAGAATATCCTTTTTGAGATGAGGCGACCAGAACTGTACACAGTATTCCAAATGCGGCCGCACCATAGATTTATACAATGGCATTATGATATCGGCTGTTTTATTTTCAATACCTTTCCTAATTATCGCTAGCATGGAATTTGCCTTTTTCACAGCTGCCGCACACTGGGTCGACATTTTCATCGTGCTGTCCACTACAACCCCGAGGTCTCTCTCCTGGTCGGTCACCGCCAGTTCAGACCCCATGAGCGTATATGTGAAATTAAGATTTTTTGTTCCAATATGCATAATTTTACACTTGTTTATATTGAATTGCATTTGCCATTTTTCCGCCCATTCACTCAGTTTGGAGAGATCTTTTTGGAGCTCTTCACAATCCCTTTTTGTTTTTAAAGCAATAGGGTATAAAATTCCAACCTGTTTGGTGGATACGTTCATCAGCTTCTTCACTTAGCAAGGAATGACCGTGTGTGCATGCGTAGAGCTGGGTGGGCAGGTGGGTATATATATGTGAATAAAACCTTGCCGATGTACAGTTGCTAAGCCTAGTCAGACCACCAACACCCCACTGCCTTTCTTCTGTATCTAAGGTATATTTAGGGACATATCTCAATATTTTTTTCAGGCACTGAGACTGAGAAAAAGGGGATGCTGAGAGTTAAACTATGTTAACAACATGAATGTAATTAATTCGTTTTTTAAAAGTTTGATTTGTATATACAAGTCAGATGATAATCCTCCTCACCTGCCCTACTCCCAGTTAAAAGCATGTGTCCCCAAACCTGCTATTAGTCCCAGGAGTGAAACTATCAATGACTAATGCATCAGTGTTCTGTATTATTTTGGTTGCTGCTCTTGTTAATCCCCACCCCAACCATAGTTCTTGGTTATTTTCATTCCATGACAGTGTAGCTTGAAAGGTGGGATATAAATATAAATATTTCAATAGTAAAATCATGAGATAGAGCAAGAGCAGGTTCTCCAAAGCATGATATTTAAAAGAAAAACACTGTTGATCATGGCCCTTTGCATATTTCTTCTAAGGTGTCCCTTTGTCTTGAATAACTACTAACCAGTTGCAAATACCTCCTTCTTGGGGGAGGTGGTGCATAGAGTTTTTATGGGGCAGCTGCATGCATTCTTCAATTGCACAGGTTATTTAGATCCATTCCAATCTCATTTCAGGCCAGATGAATGACTTTTGCTGAGAATGAGACCAGGGGAATGTGACCTTGCTCCTGCTTTTTGGTTCATCTGTGGTGTTTGATACCATTGACAATGGTATTCTCCTGGCTCTGTGGGATGGTAATTGAGGGCCCTGTGTTACAATAGTTCTGGCCCTCCTATGGGACTCTGTCCATAGACACATAGCAGCATCTAACCTTCAACCTGTTTTGGCCACTATAGCAAAAACAGAAAGTGCAGTGGTTGCATTCCATATGGGTAGTCGTGGGAGCCCATGCCATGGTATATGGCACAGGGAAGAGCCTGTTGAGAGGACAAGCACTGATTTGGCAGTGAATATGGCTTTGGAAGCTCTGCCTGATTATCATACCAGAGCAGAACAATTTGACATTGTGTTAGCTCAAGCCCAGAATGCCCTGGGTCCAGATCCTTTGGGAAGAGCACAGGGAGCTCGAGACAAGGAGATCACTGAAGGCACAGAAACTGGAAGACAAGGTCAGCGGTTTGGAGGAAGATGACCTGCTAGACTTTCAAAGACCTGGTGGGTGAGTTGTGATTGCCACCATCACCACTCACTCTTCCTGCTGTTGTACTGTCTACTCTACTGCTGCTTGTTCATGCTGCCTCTGCCATTGCCAGTCACCTGTGCCACTGCCACTGCTTTTCTGAGCTTCTTCCACCACTCAAACACTCTCCAGCTGCTCATCTGCTGCCCAACCTAGGTGCTAAATGACTCTCCTTTGAGGTGTACCCCCACAAACACCAACAACAACTGAAGAGGCTGGAGGGAGGGCTGCTGTGGGCTTAAATAGCCCAAAGTGCAGCCCTACGACAGCACAAGTGTCATATGCATCAGCACACCACATGGCTGCTATCACTCCTCTCTTCATCACACAACCACAAAGGCTTACTGCCACTGGAGCACGCTACTCCCAGTGGCAAGTGGGCAAGGGTTCAGGGTTCGGTGTTGTCCCTGATGTTATTTAATATCTATATGAAGCCTCTGGGCGAGGTCATCCGGAGGTTTGGAATTCGTTACCATCAATATGCTGAAGATACCCAGCTTTACTTTTCCTTCCCTCCTGATGCTAGGGAAGCCGTTCAGCCCCTAAACCAATGCCTGACTGCAGTGATGGACTGGATGAAGGTGAATAAGCTGAAATTAAATCCAGACAAAACAGAAGTGCTCCTTGTTAGTCGTAAGACTGATCTGGACATAGGGAATTTTCCAATGTTGGATGGGGTTGCACTCCCCCTGAAGACTCAGGTTCGCAGTTTGGGGGTGCTTCTGGATTCGGCCTTGAACCTAGAGGCCCAGGTTTCGGCAGTCTCCAGGAGCGCTTTTGCCCAGTTAAGACTGGTCCGCCAATTGCGCCCGTTTCTGGAGACATCCGACTTGACAAAGGTAACACGTGCCTTAGTTACATCCCGGTTAGACTACTGCAACGCGCTCTACGTGGGGCTGCCTTTGAAAACAGCTCGGAAGCTTAAATTGGTTCAGAAAGCGGCAGCTAGAAGGTTAACAGGAGCTGGCCTACGAGCTCATACAACTCCTCTTTTACAACAACTACACTGGCTGCCGATCTGCTTCCGAGCCCAATTCAAAGTGCTGGTCTTAACCTTTAAAGCCTTACACGGCTTGGGCTCTCTCTATCTGTCTGGTCGTATCTCTTTTTATGAACCCTCCCAATCCTTGAGGTCCTCTGTTGATCCTCCTCTTATGATCCCCCCAACTTCCCAAGCTCATCTGATGGGAACTAGATCTAGGGCCTTTTCTGTTATTGCCCCCAGGCTGTGGAATTCCTTACCGTTAGAAGTGCGGTTATCTCCTTCTCTTGTTGTATTCCGTCGCCAGGTCAAGACGTTCCTATTTCGTCAAACATTTAATTTAAATGATGTTCAGGATGTCTTTTAATTAGTGACAGGCCCTGCTGTGATTATGTTTATTTTAAAATTGTTTTTATTGCTCATTTTAACCTTTGTGTATGATTGTTGTTTGTTCGCCGCTCTGAGTCTTCGGAAATAGAGCGGGTTATAAATGTTTTAAATAAAATAAATAAATACTGGAATTTGCTCCCATAGAAGATGGTGATGGCCAACACCTTGAATAGATTTAAAAGAGTAGACAAATTCATGGAGGATAAGGCTGGCAATGTCTACAAGCCATGATGACTGTGTTTGTCTCCATGGTCAGAGGCACTATGTTTCCAAATACCAGTTTTCAAAACTGCAGGTAGGGAGAGTACTCTTGCACTCACATCCTACTTGTGAGCTTCCCACAGGTATCTGACTAGCCGCTGTGAGAACAGGATGCTGAATTCCAGCACTGACCATTATACATGAAGAAGATAAATAAGTTTTCCTTAACTTTAACAATAGCTGAGAAAAGCATAATATCTAACCTGTAATTATCACAATCACTGCCCTCATGTAATTGTTGTGGGACCCCACTGCTCTCTGAAGGACAAAAACACAAATGAATATGGTTGTGAAATGTTGCTCTTCATCTATAAGTATGAGATACAAAACAACCTTTTACGAACAGCTCTTTGGAACAGATCTATAAATAGATGTTTGTGAATCCACATTGGAAGCAGTGAAACAGCAATTTGGTGTCACCCTTATGCGGTTTTGAGGCCTTTTTGACGCTTTTCCTGCTCTGTGTTTCTGTCACAATGAATGTGTTCAGCTGGAGCCAAGATTTGCTGGTAGCCAGATTGGTGTCTATATTGGTGCTTCTTTTGCTTCTGCAGGTGCCTCATATTGTCAGCAAGAATATGGACAACAGAGTAGGCCAGCAGCCAAAGCTTCAAAATGACATTGGCATTCCACAGAATATTGTCATTGGTGAATTTGTCTCTTTTTTAATCTATGATTTTAATGAGATCCCATATGATACAACTCCAAATCCAAAAATGAGTGTCTAGTAAGTAAAAGGTTTAATATAAAATTAAATTCCAGTCGAATTCCAGGGTTGTATCCAATGTTAGTCATATTGTGAGTATGCCAGTGGGTTGCATTCAACAAAGTCGTACTCAGAGAAGTCCTGTTACACCAAAGTTACTCCTGTCTGTTAACTTCAACAGGTCTACTCTAAGTACCCTTAGCACTTAATACTACCCACTGAAATTCATAAATTTCAGTAGGTCTACTCAGAGTAAAATTTAGTTGCATACAACTCTCATTTATTTTATGTCTCTTTTTTTATACTACTCTTCCTGATAGCACAAGATGACCAATAAAATAAGTCCTTGTAATGAGATTATTGCTATTCTCAACTGATAAAAATGATTCTAAATGTGTTTGGGGACATCAAAACCACTGATATGGTTGTTTCTCCAGAAAGGAATGGTGTATATGTCATATTTGGTCAGTATACATCATTCTTTGCTTCCAAACATAAAACATTACATTTTAAAGTAAGCTATGGTAACGTTGAGAACATAGACAGATACCTTATACCAAGTCAGACTATAGGTCCAAGTACTTCACTTTTGTCTGCACTGAGTGACAGTGGCTCACCAGTATTTCAGACAGGGGGCATTCCCAGTCCTACCTGGCAATGTTGGGGATTGAAGTTAGGCCCTTCTGCATGCAAAGCAGGTGACCTACACTCTTCTCCAACTGTCAGTGTTGTTTCTAGTTCTATCCTGAAACTGAGCTTCGTAACTGACATCTTTTAAAGTCAGCCGTTCCGTACCAAATTCCAACAGCCCTGCCATTACATCATGGGCCTTTTCATTATGTATTATGTCCAGCAATTAATGAAGTTTCTGCAGGAGATAAAGCCCTGACAATCCCATCTCTCTTGAAAATAAGGCATCCTTTTAAGTGTATGTTGCCAGTACAAAATATTTTTCCTTGAGGTAGAAGCTGAGACTTTCAAGGCCAAATTTAAACAGGAATCATCTTGAAGGCAATGCATTTACATTTAGCCTCTATATCACAGGGCTTTTCATTAAATGTATTATTCATTTACAAATAAAGTTCCTGCATGAGATACCTTCTTGCCAATCTGATTTTGTCAACTGGAAAAGGTCTGGAGTATCTATCAGGTAGATAATGGAAGGATGCTATCTAGACATATAATCTCTCAAAAGGCAGGAGTTAGGAGACCCCTGTGGTACCAATATTTTAAATTAAGAGATCCATTGTGTATTTTTTTTTTTGCAGTCCCACGTTGCATTAAGACCAATGAACTTATGGGAAAAGATGATAAAAGGATAAGTAGCAAAAATTATAAAATATGAATGGTTTTTCGTAAAAAAGAAACAATGATAAGAATAAGGTGGGAAATAGAGTTGGGCAATCAGTTTAAAAAGCAATGATTATAAAATAGTGTTTGAGTATTTGATTAAAAAGTAAAATAAACCATAACTTTGAGTGTGTCCCAGTTCAAAACATTCAGCTTGGAGGAAAAGTCCCAGATGATGGGAAATTTCTCAATATAAATAAAAGAAAAATATTTTATGCTGGTTGAAAGATTGTAGGAAGGATGCCTCAATCAGGTGAGATTCCTATAGTCTGAAGCAATACAACCCAGGTACTGGTTTGCTATCTCACTTAGAAGAAGAGGCATGGATGAAGGGAGCTAAAAGTTTATAGCTGGGTCTTTTATAGTGAAAGAAAGTAGGGATGGGTGAGAAATTTGCTTTAGTTCACATTTAAAATCAAACTTACCTAATTCACACTTTCTGAAATAATACGTGAACTGAAACATAACCATCCTTTGACATTTGTACCACTCCAAACTTTGCAATGTACTTCTCCAGCCAAGTAGTGAGCAGAGAAATGGATATACTAGGGTAAACTGTGCATAAAAAGACATACTTCACTGAAAACAGCACAAAAATGAATTATACTAGGAGGAAGTTGCTTTATAGATATGCATACATTAGGCAAATATGTATACATAAATGTGTATATTCAGATAATTTTGCCTGACAATCCTAATGCTTTTTATGGGATTTTTGAAAATGCAAACTGATGTGGAGAAATGAATTTAAGATTGGGAAAAACTAGGAACTTGGAGAAACTGAAATTGACAGAATTATCCATCCCTAGAAAGTGGGGGTAAGTACACATGGGAAAGATACCATATGTGTACATTCAAAGCAGATTGCATCAGTTTCAGAGAAACACAACTGATGAATCACAGTCCTCAAAGGCCACAGGGCCTTAGAAAATGAAAGAGCTGTGGGAAAATGAAATTATGAGGAAGAAACATAATGAAGTTGCTATAAACTTAAAGATACTGCATATTAGAGCTATACATAAGAACATAAGAAGAGCCTGCTGGATCAGGCCAGTGGCCCACCTAGTCCAGCATCCTGTTCTCACAGTGGCCAACCAGGTGCCTGGGGAAAGCCCACAAGCAGGACCCGAGTGCAAGAACAAATATTTCCCATTGTACAACTCTGTGCTAATATTGCAATATTGACATCCAAGACCAATATATTGTATAATCAACAGATATGCAACAGCCTTATCTATATTGAAATGTCATTGCAGCCTCTTGCCAAATTACTACCACCAAATGCTTGTCTTTACATTTGCCATGAATGAGATCAACAAGAATGTCCACCTCTTACCGAACACAACATTGACTTCCATATTTTCTCAAAATGCTCACAATGAAATGGGAGCTTCTCATGGGACTATGGATCTTCTTTTCAAAAGACAAAGGAGCCCCCTGAACTACATCTGTGGCAACACATACAAGCTAATGGCCATCATTGGGGGGCTCACCTCTCATAACTCCAGGCAGATGCCCCACATCTTAAATATCTGCAAGATGCCACAGGTGTGTCCATCTGCCTATATGCAAAGGTGCAAGCTAGCTGGGTGTAAACTGAACAGGCCATGGATGATTATCTCATTTTCAGGTTCTTGATTTTCCAGTCTTAAATTTTGTTCTCCACACACCCATATCATTTTGCATTAAAAACAACAACAACAGAACTTCATGAAAATCCATAATCAGGGCAGACCCATTTATGTTACTACCTTTGTCCTCCCATCTTCAAAACTGGTGTAGCTAAATGGATCTGGTCTTAGCTCTGTACAGACCCTGTTTTGGACAGGCACGAAACTTTGGGGAAAATTCATGTATTGGATCCTAGGTGTTGTGTACTGCTTCTTTAAGAAGAAAATCCAGAAGGCTTCACCATTAAGCTAAGTGAGTTCTCAGGAAGTTATAGTTTTATAGCAGAAGCCTGAATGGTTAGGTCAACATAATCCTGAACTGGGCCAGCTAATTTACACTTGGTCACCCCCCATTCTGCCTGAGCTTTCCTAGTCAGCTGTAATAATACCATTCCTGTCCTTGTGACAGAATTGAATGTGTTTCACCCTCTTAGAGGAAAATCGTAAAGTAAATAAGTGGATTAGGATGAATGGAATTGGTAAGCACCCCAAGTAACTCTTGAGAGAAGAGCACTTTTCCAACTATCCTCTAAAGGATCACCTCTCCCCATATGAACCAACCAAAACCTTGCACTCATCATCAAAGGTCCTTCATGTGCCCTCTCTATCGGAGGCTCAGAAGGTGGCAACTCAAGAATGGTCCTTTCTAGTGGTGGTCCCCTGGCAGTGGAATGCTCTTCCATTGAAGGCATGCTTGGTGCCTTCTCTATCCATCTCTAGGTGCCAGATAAAGACTTTTCTTTTCACTCAGGCCTTTGGCTCTTGAGATGTGCTGTCTTAGTTTCTTTCATTTGGATTTTAATTTCATATGGGTTTTGGTTTTAAGTGTTTATATTGTATGTTTTTTTAATTTGGGATGTATCGCATGTGTAAAATCTGTTTTATATTGTAACTTTTAAAATCTATTGTAAGTTGTTTAGAGACCATTGGGTATGAGGCAACCAGCAAATGAAATAGATGAAATAAATAAACAAATACTATATTCTATTGCTGACTGACTTGCTAGGCTCTTTGGCCTTGTGTTCTTGGGGCTTGATGTGTGTTTCCTGCTAAATGCGGGTCAACAGAGATGGGGTGTGCAGAACTGGTTCCCCAGAATGCACTGCTTCCCCATATGGGGATATAGAATGATCTGACTCCCATCATAGAGTTTAAGGTGATGGAGCTCTGCTGCGTGGTTTTGCCCAGAGTGGTAGACAGGACGTCTTTCCCTATTAGTCTACACAACCGTGCTACACAGGCTTCCCTTTCTGCACTGTAATAGTTTGCTCAGTTCCCTGAAGATCCTCAAGTTACATGTAATAAATATATCATCATAGCAAATTACTGTCTCTACAGTCTCCATTCTGAATATGTGGGAAATAAATAGTCAATTCTTTGAGAGAATTCAGGTTCATGATACTGTTCCCAGATGTACAACACTGGGAGCCATTTTTCTCTCCAGAAGGAGGGGAATTTGTACTTGAAATACGCCCTGTATGACATTTGTGTATAAATTTCTGGGTAAATGTGGGAAGGGTAATAGCTCAGTGGCACAGCATCTGCTTGTATGCTGAAGGCCCAAGTTCAGTCCCTGGCATCTCTAGGTAAGGCTGAGAGAGACTCCGACCTGAAACCCCAGAGAGCCACTGTCAGTCAGTGTAGGCACTACTTTGCTAGATGAAGCAATGCTCTGACTCAATATAAGGCAGCTTCCAATCTTCCTTCCTATGTGTGTATGTGTGTGTATACTCACTCAGTTGCAGACACATATTTAACTCTGTCACTGCTTCCCACGCCTCTACTCATTCCCATATTTACTCACCCAGGGTTCATATCATGTGCTGAATTCTTTAAAAAGTGCAAAACGTACTACAGATTGCTTTCATGGAGAGATTATAGCCTCTGCAGTATTTGTGTGAGGATCAAAAATAAAGTGATCTCAATGTTCTATTATGCAAGACCTTTGAAGGAAATGTTTAAAATGGAAGAACAGTGATTGTGGTTAGATCTAAAAAGAGCTCATTGTCCTTATTCTTAGCTCAGTTATGCCTCCTTTGACCCTGCATTGAGTGACAAAACACGGTTTCCTTCTGTCTATCGGATGGTCCCAAATGAAACCTCACAGTATGTTGGTACTGTTCAGCTGCTTCAGCATTTTGGGTGGACCTGGATTGGCCTGATTGTTTCAGATGATGACAGTGGAGAAATGTTTTTGAGGACTCTCATTCCTTGGCTGCTTCAGAGGAATATTTGTACTGCTTTTAAGGAAGTTATTCCAACACTGAAAACGCTCATCAGAAGAACAATACAAATTCAGAAAACAATGGAAATATTAAGTTCTATTCTCTCATCAACCAAAGCCAATGTGATGGTTGCTCATGGGGATTCACGGTCTATGGAGGTCTTACGAATAGTTCTGTCATTGCATGAAAATGTTAAAATGAAACCAATCGAGAGGGTTTGGATCGTAACAGCTCAGTGGGATTTCATATCTGTTACTCATGCGGATATATTCACACCAAAATCCTTCAATGGCACCTTATCATTTGAACTTCATACTGATGATGTGGCAGAATATGAAGACTTTCTTGAGACTTTAAATCCTAATCAATCTATGCTTTATTTCATCCACCATTTCTGGTCTACTGCATTTATGTGCTCATTCCCCATGAAAAACCTCAATGCACCGTCTCCAAGAAACTGTAGTGGGCAAGAAAAGTTGAGAAGCCTCCCTGGAATTCTTTTTGAAATGAGGATGTCTGGTCAGAGCTACAGTATCTACAATGCTCTTTATGCTTTAGCACATGCTCTCCATGCCATGTTCTCATCAAGATTTAAACACAATGCAATGGGAGATAGAGCCACATGGAACGTCCTTATTTCCCATACATGGAAGGTTGGAATCTAATGTTCCTCTCTCCAGTAATGCCTTTTATTGCTTGGAATCCAGTTATTTATTTAATTGTAACCATTTGCTTAATTTGATAGGAGACAGACCAAAAATAGTTACTTTCTCTTTACCAGTGTCTCTTGGTTTATGTTGGCCTGTTGAGTTCAAGCTTTTTGACATGTTCTAAAGCAGTATTCTGGAACCTAGTGTCCTCCAGATGTTTTTTTACTACATCTCCATTAGCACCTAACCCTAACCCTTCCCAAGATGGGATGGGAACCCCATCCCACACACCCTGTCCCACATTGAACTTCCCCAGGATGTTCACAACGAGGATAATGGTGATTCTCTTCTAGTATTAAATGTCACAGTGACTCAATGCTGTGGGTTATGTGGAAAGATGGTGACAATGGAAATATATTCCTGTGAACCAGAGGTCCAACCAGCCCAATAATTAAACCGCTAGAGCATACTGGCTGCCAACTTTTTACCATATCATCACAGTGCCCCTGTCAAGAATGAAAAGGCAGTGCAGTGTAGTGGTTTGACTACTGAGCTGGTTACACACATGACCTGTGGTTCAAAGGAATGTCTTTGCTACAATCACTACCTTTGGGAGAGAAATTATGTGCATGTATGATGATCCTGGGGTGAGATGCATGAAGGATGATCCTTGCAGGGGAGGGGATAAGCTTGCTGGCAAAGGGTAAATTAATGGATCAAGAGCTATTTAAAGAGGAATAGATTGGAGAGGAACTAGGGGCACCCACCTCTTAACAGTGAGTTTGTGACTCGGCAGGCTCAGTCACGCCAGCAGTCTGTTTTGTGTCTGACAGCTTCTCAAACCTCCAACTGCACCTAGGAGCCAAAAAAGATTAGTTCTAGGGATTCGGAGGAAGAGGTTACAGAAACTCTTGTGTGTGTTTGTGTCTGAACACCATGTAAATAGCCTAAATTATATTGGGAGTAACTCAGTGACATTAAAAGAGAAGAGAAAAGGAAGATATAAAGTGGCCCAGTCAAGCATGCTCAGGACCAGTCTCATATCAGGGGAATGAAGGGAAAACAGAAGTAAGAGTGAGGTGATTTTTTTGGCATAAAGAAGTCAGTCTTCCAGAGAGAGAGAGCACTGATCAAGAGAGGGTAGGAAGCAGAAGAATAAAGTACAGTGCAAACCTGTGCAAGTCTGTCCTTGCCGGAGAATCACTGCACACATAATTCTGAATTTCAGAAGGGATTACTACTGCTGCTACTACTACTACTACTACTACCCACCCTTCACCAGTAGGTCCCAGGGTGAGTTATAGAAGTTATCGATCAATAATAATAAAATAACTGTTGAAATTTACTTTCCTAGCATATATGGAAGGTGGTAATCATTTTATTCCATCTAACATATTCATTATATATGAGTAGGAAGTAACGTTGACCTTAATGTGAAATATAAAGTGACAAAGACCAGTTGTTTAATAGCTATGTTTCAAATTTATGATGTGAGGATTTCTACTTTATCTAGAAATAAATCTGGAAATAATTATAGTTTTATCACTGGAAATTAATTATATCAATCATACATGAGTAAGACACAACAATTTCAATATGATATTTCATTGGGGAAAACAGGTTGTATGTCAACAGGATATTCCAAGGAATCCAATGTAACTATTTCCCACTACTGGGCTCAGTTCATGGTTTTTTCCTTTTCCAATCTAGCTTCACTCCTTTCTGAAACACATTCATTTCAACAATAGTGCTGGGGAAGAAATATTTTTTGATAAAAATGGAGAGTTAGCAACTGGTTATGATATCATCAATACGGTCACATTCCCCAATCTATCAATCCATAGAGTCCGCATTGGAATGATGGACCCACTGGCTCCTGAAGGAAAAAAGTTCACCATTGACAAGAGTGCTATTGTGTGGAATCAAAAGTTTAACCAGGTAGGGATGTCTATTATTATGTAGGTTTCAGTCTCCAGGAGCAAGTCCTCTACTCCCAAAGAAAGAACAGCTGTTGAAGTCCTTCAAAAAGGTAAGCCACAGGGGATATCCACACACCTCCTATCTGAGACACTACTGAAATGAAAAACATGAGCACACAACTTCCGTGTCCTCACAAAGGCACCGAAATAATGCTCCATCAGGAGAAATGACCTTGGAGGTAAATACCAAGCAACTCCTGAAATAAAAGGAGTATAAGCGTAGGACCAATGACATGATGCACTGGATCTGCCTTTTAGCATGGCAATACAAAGTCCTCTAAATGTGTATTTGAAATATCATCAAAAAGGCTGTCTGAGAGAGTGCTTGTGCGCAATAGTTTAAGACAGCCACCAATTGCCAGGACTGCACTGGCCCTAAAAGAGTTAGTATTGGAAATGACGAATGGGCCAATGCTCAATTACTCATACATCTGGCCAGCAGCACTTGTACAATCCCTGAGAAGTGCTTGGGATCTAGATGTCGGCCTGGTCATGATGCAAATGGCCACACAACCTATGCAGGCTTCCCACCGAAGGTTCTCCTTCAGATGATATAAACAAGTACTGCCGGTCAGATGTACAAATGAATGTGAATCTGACAGGCAGCAATCACCTATTGTGTGTGAGACTGCCGTAAAATAATTTAAGAAGGTACCTATATATTATGGAGCATGCAGTAAACAACTGATATTTCTTAGAAATAAATTTAAATCGGTTTAAACAAGCCCTGTAAAAGCTTTATATTATAGATTTCCCAAACACTAAATCAGCACTTGAAGCAAGAACCAGAAATCTATCTTTTTTTAAAAAAATGAGCATATGATTGGGCTAAGATCCAAGAGCAATCACACACCCTGGGAAGGCCTCCTTTTCCTCCTGTGACCCGGTAAACCACGCGGCCCCGGGCAGGCTGGGGCCAGCAAGCAGCTGGCGAGGCGTGAAGCCACCGCAGACCAGGGCACTCAAGACTCTACACTCTCCTATGATCTGGGTAAGGTGCAACACCCTAAGGTGAAGCGGAGCCTCTCTTGTCCCAGTAGGAGCATGCTTTTGATGCCACAAGGCAAAAAGAGGCAAGGTTTAGAGAGAGGAGTGGGCTTTTAAACCCACTTTCTACCTCACATCTCATTGGTCAGGTAACCCCAACTGACCATCTTTGTAAACCACGAAAAGGTTCCCGAGCCTTCTAAAAGTTGGGTGGCAGCAAACATCCCCCTGCTTCAGGCGGGAAAGCCATTATCCAAAACTGGAAAAGAATGGACAATTCCTCACCTATTAAGGTCAAAGCAGAATGAGCCTTGTACTTTCCAGCAGCAGTGTTCAAATGAGGGACCATCCCCAGAGGACTGGCCAATTGAAAGGTGAGGGACCACGTCCAAAAGGACTGGTAAATTGAGGGTCTTGACACACACCTTTTACAGGAGAAATGAAGGAGAAATGACAGGGAACATGGCTTTCCCATGCTTATCCAATGCATTGCAAGCCAGTCAGCAGGAAAAAGGAACTGAAGTAGGAAAAGCCATATATGGACGGTCAGCCTGTGTATCTCTCTGCATTCACATGCCTGGAAGCTTGGCCAACTTGCTAGAATTGAATGAAAAAAACTGTACAGTTAAACTGGAGGAAGGAAAAGTGGCCTTTTTTAACTGAGGCTTTTCTGTTTCGACACTTATGTACAACTCTGATGGGAAATCTATTACCATGATATTGGGTGATCCATTTTTTCTTTGCAATATGGTTTGAATTCAAGCAGTACTGTATCTCTTCCTTCCAAGTTCTCTAGCCTATTCGTTTGTTCGTTTGTTCATTCATTCCATCACACCTGCAGGGATTGGGGGTAGAGCTATTTTGACATGTGGGTGTGGCTACCCACCTGTCAATCACTTGCAATTACCATGACATTGGGTGATCCATTTTTTCTTTGCAATATGGTTTGAATTCAAACAGTACTGCAAATAAACATTAGGAACCAATCAGGGCTGGAAGCCCCTAAGTGGAACCAATCACAGTGGAACATGCATTGCATTCCAAGGAACTATCAGGAATATATTTTAAGGCTCCCAATTGCTCCTTTGCACCTATGTCTTTATCTGTTCCACACCTAACTTCATACATGACATGACAAAGGCAGTTGTAAGGCCTTTGTTAAAAAAGCCCTCCCTGGACCCCTCCATAATGGATAATTACTGGCCAGTGTCCAATATTCCATTTTTGGGTAAGGTAATAGAGCGTGTGGTGGCCTCCCAGCTCCAGGGATTCTTGGATGAAACAGATTATCTGGATCCATTTCAATCTGGTTTCAGGCCTGGTTATGGGACGGAGACGGCTTTGGTCGCCTTGGTGGACGACCTACGCAGAGAACTGGACAGGGGGAGTGTATCCCTGTTGGTTCTGCTGGACCTCTCAGTGGCTTTTGATACCATCGACCATGGTATTCTTCTGGGCCGCCTTGCTGGGATGGGACTTGGGGGCACTGTTTTGCAGTGGCTCCATTCCTTCCTGGAAGGACGAACCCAGAAAGTGGTGCTGGGGGATTCCTGTTCGACCCCTTAGCCATTGACCTGTGAGGGTGAACAAATTGAAGCTTAATCCAGACAAGACAGAGGTGCTCCTGGTCAGTCGTAAGGCGAATCAGGGAATAGGGATACAGCCTGTGCTGGATGGGGTTACACTCCCCCTGAAGACACAGGTTCGCATTTTGGGTGTGCTCCTGGACTCAGCGTTAAATTTGGAGGCCCAGGTTTCTGCAGTGGCCAGGAGTGCTTTTGCACAATTAAGATTAGTGCGCCAACTGCTCCCGTTCCTTGAGCTGTCTGATCTGGCCACGGTGACACATGCCTTAGTTACATCCCGTTTAGATTACTGTAACGCGCTCTACATGGGGCTGCCTCTGAAGACTGTTCGGAAACTTCAGTTGGTACAACGTGCTGCAGCCAGAACGTTAACTGGGGCTGGTTACAGGGACCGTACTACCCCCCTGTTAAGAAAGCTCCACTGGTTGCCAGTCTGTTTCCGGACACAATTCAAAGTGCTGGTGTTGACCTATAAAGCCCTGTACGGCTTAGGTCCAGGCTATTTATCAGACTGTATCTCCCTGTCTGAGCCTGCCTGGGCTCTGAGATCCTCAGGAGAGGCCCTTCTCTCAATACCCACATCTTCTCAAGTACGACTAGTGGGGACGCGTGAGAGGGCCTTCTCGGTGGCTGCCCCTACGCTTTGGAATTCCCTTCCTAGGGAGGTAAGATTGACCCCCTCTTTGCAGTCCTTCCGCCGACAAGCAAAGACCTTCCTATTCCAACAAGCTTTTGGAATTGAAGGCTAAGGATAGGGTGTGAAGGGTGCTGCATTGCTAATATCTATTATATCATTTTTAAACTAGTTTGAACTTTTTTAGCTATATGTGTGTATGGTTTTAATATTGGAAATAGTTTAATCTTATTTTAATGTAGACTTTGTATGTTTTTAATTATATGTATTTTTTATCTGGAAGCCGCCATGAGTTCCAGTTTTGGAAAAATGGTGGGGTATAAATAAAGATAATTATTATTATTATAATTGTAATTATGGGCATGTCTAGGAAAACAGCTTCACTGGTCAAATGACCCCTCTGGGGACTAATTAGGCCCACAGGGTAGAGGTTCCCCACCACTGATCTACACACTAATTATTTTCTCTTTCTTAATAGATCCTACCCAAATCAACATGTGTTGAGAGTTGCCCTCCTGGACACAGCAGGATTGTGAGAGAGGGAGAACAGATTTGTTGCTATGATTGTCCTCAGTGCTCAGAAGGAATGATTTCAGACATGACAGGTAAGTAGGGATTGTACAGCTACATGGGGATTATAGTCCAGGTTTTGTAAAATGAATTTTCTAAAGGGGCTGTTTTACACATGCATGTTCATCACTTACTGCCCATAGTATCACACAGCTATGATCTTATGTTTGTGTGAATGGACCACTATAGAAATAAGACCCTAGCAAGAGTTTTCCTGTCACTCCAGATGAAATCCTTTTTTTTTCTCCTTCTTTTTGGAATCCATTCTAAGAAATTTATGTCACAGGACAACATAAAAATGTCACAAATAAATAAATATGCTAGGAGTGAGTTTCTTTAAAAATAGTTTAAGCCTGAGTGGACAGGAATTATGCCTTGGAAGTTTGAACTCTTCTAGGGCCTCCTGTTGCTGTTTCCCCCCCCCCCAATAAACAGTTAGGGAACCTACTGACTGTTAAATCTACCACTTTAGAATGTACAATTTATATGTGCTTTTATGGCATGTTCTTGTAAAACTTTGAAGAAAAGTACTGCTTATTCCTAATACCTGAAATAAAAATCCTAATTTTTAAAAATGATTCTGTTTAGATTTTGTATCCCCTTCTCAACTTCCTATTTTGGCTGGATGTTGTATCAGTATTCAAGAAAAATGAGTGATGCTACTAAACGTTAACACCAAATGAACCAAATCACCCATGATTGTTATTGCCCATTTTTGTTAGCAAAACTTTCTCATTATGTTTACCTCTTCAGTTTAAACATGAAAATAAATGATTCCATTATTCTCCAAGAAGAAATGTCAAAGCTGTATATCATGCTACAAGAAACAGTTGATGCTATCTAGCTTAAGTGGGTGCATCTACATTTTTTTTACTATTGAGACATATTTTTCAGATGCAGACCAGTGCATCAAGTGCCCTGAGGATCAGCATGCAAACAAGAAGCAGGATCACTGCATCCCTAAACATATCAGCTTCCTATCACATGGAGAGCCCTTGGGAATTCTTCTGACTTTGTTTGCTCTCTTTATTTCTCTCATCACTCTTGTAGTAATATGTATCTTCATTCAACAACGCAATACTCCCATTGTCAAGGCCAACAACTGGAACATCACATGCACCCTCCTGACTTCCCTCTTGTTTTGCTTTCTGACATCCTTCTTATTCATTGGAAAGCCTGGGAAGTTGACCTGCCTTCTCCGACAAACTGTTTTTGGAATCATCTTCTCCCTCGCTGTTTCTTGTGTGTTGGCTAAAACTATCACTGTGGTTCTGGCATTTATGGCCACCAAACCAGGAAAAGGGATGAGGAAATGGGTAGGGAAGAGGCTGGCGGTGTCTGTCATTGCCCTCTGTACTTTTATTCAAACTGGCATCTGTGCAGTGTGGCTGGCAACATCTCCTCCCTTCCCAGAGCTTGACATGCACTCCCATATTAGCCAGATCATTGTGCAATGCAATGAAGGATCAACTCTTATGTTTTATACCATCCTGGGCTACATGGGGCTTCTGGCAATGATGAGCTTCACTGTGG
Organism: Rhineura floridana; assembly: GCF_030035675.1. Classification (NCBI taxonomy): domain Eukaryota; kingdom Metazoa; phylum Chordata; class Lepidosauria; order Squamata; family Rhineuridae; genus Rhineura; species Rhineura floridana. The sequence continues at coordinate 14,762,348 of NC_084490.1, forward strand.
CCTTCCTTTCAAGGAAGCTGCCAGATACTTTTAATGAAGCCAAACTCATCACTTTCAGCATGTTGGTGTTTTGCAGTGTTTGGTTATCCTTTGTTCCAACTTACCTGAGCACAAAGGGGAAATACATGGTGGCTGTGGAGATCTTCTGCATTTTGGCATCTGGTGCCGGATTGTTGGGTTGCATCTTCCTCCCCAAATTCTACATTATCATGCTGAGGCCTGAGTTGAACACAAGGGATCATCTTGTAAGAAAAAATATTATGGTACCTAAGTAATATTGCATTCTCATAATTTACTTCACCTGCCATTCTTAACTTTCTTCTTACTGCTTCTTTTAAGGTCGGTTCACAGACACATTATGACACTTATGTTTGTAAAGCAATGGGGTATAAAATTCCAACATGTTTGGTGGGTACGTTCATCAGCTTCTTCACTTAGCAAGGAATGCCCGTGTGTGGGTGTGAGTAAGTGGGTGGGGAGGTGGGTGGGCAGGTGGGGGTATATGTGTGAAGAAAACCTTGCCAATGCACTGTTGTTAAGCCTAGTCCAACTACTGACACTCCACTATCTTTCTTCTGTGTTCAAGGTATATATTAGGACATATCTCAATAGTTTTTTTAACTATTGAGACTGATAAAAAGGGGATGCTGAGAGTTAAACTATGTTAACATCAATGTACTTACTTTGTGTTTTTAAAAAATGTTATTTGCATACACAAGAAGGTTGATAGCCCTCCTCGCCTGCCCTACTCCCAATTAAAAGCATGTGTCCCCAAACCTGGTAATAGTCTCAGGAGTGAATCTATCATTGACTAATGAATCAGTGTTCAGCATTATATTCGCTGCTGCTCTTGTTAATCCCCACCCCACCAACTGGTTCTTGGCAGAGCCAGTTCTAAAGGGTGGGCAGGTGGGGCCCTGGCTGAGGGCCCCTGGGGCTACAGGGAGCCCTGAGGGGGCCCTCCGCTCCCCTTCCGCTATTCGTGGCAGGATTGTTGCTGTGAATTGCATGGGGAGAGCTTCACAGCCACGTGCACATCTCTGCCATGAGCCAAGAAGGGGAAACCTTAGGGAAACCTCAGCCTTATTGATCATGCGCCCCTTGTATATTTCTTCCAAGGTGCCCCTTTGTCTTAAATAATTACTAATCAGTTGCAAATACCTCCTTCTTGGGGAAAGTGGTGGAGAGAGTTGTCTCCATCTTGGTTGATCACTGTGCCAAGGTATTGATAATAAAACAAAACATTAAAAAAAGCTTTAAAATATCTTTTAAAAATGTTTAAAAACTATTTTTAAAAAAAAGTTTAAGAAGATATTAAAAAGCAATTCCAACACAGACACAGACTGGGATAAGGTCTCAACTTAAAAACTTGTTGAAAGAGGAAGGTCTTCAGTAGGTACCAAAAAGATAACAGAGATGGTGCCTGTCTAATATTTAAGGGGAGGGAATTCTAAAGGGTGGGTGCCACTTCACTAAAGGTCCATTTCCTATTTTGTGGGCAATGGGCCTTCTGATAAGATGGTATCTGCAGGAGGCCCTCACCTGCAGAGTATAATGATCACTTGGATATATAAGGGATAAGACGGTCTTTCAGGTATCCTGCTCCCAAACTGTATAGGGCTTTGTACATCAAAACTAGATCAACCCTCAGCCAATCATCATCCAACATTCTCCTGCATTCTAGCCCATGTACTCCCCCCCTTACTCGATTCACCTACCATATATCCCTATATAAACCCACACTTACCATATTTACAGTTTTTAACATATAAGGACATCACAGCCTCCCCCCCCATATGGGCACCATGGGGCAGATTAAAGGACTATGCACAGCCCTAATGTTTGCCTCCGAGCACAGCTATAGGAGCACTCTTGTTCTCTCTGGAATACCCAACATTCCTTGAATTCCCAGCATTGAGGATTTGTTAACCCTGGATATGAAGAAGGTAAAGATTTTTTTTCCTTAACTTTTTTAACAGCAATCTTGAAAAAGCTAATTATTTACCATGTAATTATTATAACTACCTGTCCTCATGTAATTGCAGTGGGACCCCACTGCTATCAGAAAGAATTAAACACAGATAAATCCACCTCAGGAGCTGATGAAATGCTTATCTCCATCTATAAAGACTAGTTCCAAAACAACCTTTTAGAAACAGGTCTTTGGAAAAGTTCAGTAAAACAGATGTTTGAAAATTCAGATTGGAATAAGTGGAACACAAACGCTTGTGGGGTTTTCAGGCTGTCACAATGAGTGTGTCCAGCTGGGGCAAAGATTTTTTAATAGTCAGATGGATGTCATTGCTGCTGCTCCTTTTGCTGCTGCAGCTGCCTCAGATTATCAGCAAAAATATGGTCAGCAGAAGTTGCTGGCAGTCAAAGGTTCAAAGTATCTTTGACATACCTGAGAATATTGTTATTGCTGAATTTGTTTCTTGTTTTGTTCATCTTTTTAACGAGATCACATATAATAGCACTCCAGGTCTGGATACCAGTGTCTTGTAAGTAAATCTTTTATTATATGAATGGAGTGATAGGACTGAATTAAAATTCCCACAGAGTAGCACATTCTCCCTCTCTCTCTCCTGTCCATGGTAGCACATTATGAGAAAAGGGGAATCAGAAAAGGACCAATGAAGATAAGAACTTGCAGTGAGATTACTGATCACAATTATTCTAAATGTGCTTTGGGACATCAAGACCATTAATACAATTCTTTCTCCAGAAACGTAGAGGTGGATACCTTTTACTCAATTTTCATGGTGTTCTCCTTCCAAATGAAACAATTGCCTTGTAAAATCATGGAATCGGAAAGAACACAGGGAGGTGTCTTATACTGAGGCAATCCTTGAGTCCATCTACCTTAGTATTGTCCAGACTGCTGGAAGTGACACTATTATTTCAGACAGGGAACATCCCCAATCCTCTCTGGCAATGTTGGGGATTGTACCTAGGACCTTCTGCACGCAAACAGATGCTTTACTACTGAGCTATGTTATAAATATATTTCCTACTGCACAGCTCTGTGTCTGGTATAGATTTGAATGGTAATAGGTCCACTGTATGTACATTAAATCAATAAATATTCAACAACACTAAGTCTTCATTGAAATGTCATTGCAGCCTATTGCCGAAAAATTACCACCAAGTCCTTGTCTTTACGTTTGCTATGAATGAGATCTATAAGAATACCCACCTCTTACCCAACATCACACTGTCTTACATCTTTGCTCGAAATACTTTCAATGAAATGGGAACCTGTTATGAAACTATGGATCTCCTTTTCATAAGACGGGGGAACCCCCTTAACTACATCTGTGGCAAGGCACAGAGGTTAATGGCAATCATTGGTGGGCTCAACACTCATAACTCCAAGCATATGCCACACATCTTAAATATCTACAAGATGCCACAGGTGTGTCTGTCTGCCTATATACATTAGTGCAACCAGTAGGGGATTAAGGGGACACTTTCCTTTATTTATTTATTTGCTTTCCATCACATCCACACCATACTTTTAAAACGACTCTTATAGCAATTGAACTGTCATGGAGAATCCAGGAAAATGTGGTTTGTTAAGGGTACTTGAGGTTGTAGGTCTGTGAGGTCAGCATGCTTAACAAATTACTATTCCCAGGACTCTTTGGGGGAAATCCATAAATGTTAAAGTGGTATAAAAGTGCTTTAAATGTGTGGTGTGGTTTCTGAATGCTCAAAACTGGTGTGGTTAAAAGGCTTGGCTGTTAGCTCCATATAGGTTTTGTTCAAGCAAGCATTAACTATATTTTATGGGGAAATGCATGCCTTGAAGTCTGTATGTTGTGTTCTGCTTCTCTAAGAGGCAAATCTAGAGGACCTCACCATTAAACCATGTGAGTGAACACGAAAGAAGTTGCACTTTTTGCAGTAGAAACCTGTTTGGTTAGGCCATCATAATAAACTCAGTTGCCAAAACAACCTGGAACTTAATTGGACCTGTTAAGCTGCACTTGTTATTTTTTACTTTCATTCTATTTTTTTCTGCCTGAGCTATCCAAGGGAATTGTGATAATAGTCTTTTTATTATTTTGGAAGAAGTCAGATTCATGATGCTCCTTCCATTTCTACAATGTTGAAAACATTTCTCCCTCAAATATACCTTCCATTAAGGTGTGTAAACATTGGTGTGTGCACTCATTCTCACATTTAATTATTTCATTACTTCCTACTTCTAACTCCAGATTATCTCTTCACAATGTCCATGCCCTATGTGCCATGTCTGAATTCTTATAGGAGTGGAAAAACCAGCTCAATGTGGGAAATTTGGAGAATATTAACATAGGAACAAAAAGAACAGAACCTGTCTTTTCTCTCAATTAATGCACAGATCTGAACTCCCCCCAAAAGATTATTTCCCCCTTTAAAATGGGCATAGCACTGATGCATGTATTTGTATTTCATATCTAGTTAGCCCATTACTAATTCTGTCCTGATAGTGATGCTATTTGTTGAAGGATTAAATATAAAAATAGATTAACCTTCTATCTGCCTTGACTTTTCAATGAAGTAATTTAAATCAAAGAACAGAGATTGGTTGTAGGTCTAAAAACACCATCTCTATTGTTCTTAGCTCAGCTATGCCTCCTTTGACCCTGCACTGAGCGATAAAACACAGTTCCCTTCTGTCTATCAGATGATCCCAAATGAAAGGTCCCAGTATGCTGGGATTGTTCAGCTGTTGCAGCATTTTGGATGGACCTGGATTGGCCTTATTGTTTCAGATGATGACATTGGAGAAATGCTGTTGAGGACTCTCATTTCCTGGCTGCACCACAACAATATTTGTATTGCTTTTAAGCAATTTATCCCAACACCTACTAAGTTCACAGATGAAATATATCACCTTAATGAGAAATTACAAATGACAAGTTATATTCTCTCATCAACCGAAACCAATGTGATTCTTGTTCATGGGGATTCACGGTCTATGGAGGGATTACGAATGGTTCTTTTAGTACATGAAAATGATAAAATGAAACCACTAGAGAAGATTTGGATCATAACAGCTCAGTGGGATTTTGCAGCTGTATCCAATAAAGATTTATTCACACCCAAATCCTTCAATGGAACATTATCCTTTATAATCCACACAAATGAAGTGACAGGATATAAAGAGTTCCTTGAAAGTTTACATCCTAATAAATCTAAGCTGTATATGATCCTTTACTTCTGGACCACTGTATTTGCATGCTCCTTCCCCATAAACAATTTGTATGACCCAAACACAGGAAACTGTACTGGGGAAGAGAAGCTGAGGAGCCTCTCTGAAACTGTGTTTGAAATGGGGATGTCTGGTCAGAGCTACAGTATCTACAATGCTGTTTATGCTGTTGCACATGCTCTCCATGCCATGATTTCATCAAGATCTAAGCAGAAGGCAATGGGAGATGGGGGCACATGGAATATTCCTAAAGCTCATCCATGGCAGGTAGGAACTAATGTCCATCTCTACTATAACACATGGACATAAATGCCTTTCACTGGTTGAACCCATTCCATCCCATCCTTTGAGCAGTGCAAGACTTTCAGTGGTTACTGCACTTACCCAGGGCTTGGTTTCCTTTGAAAGGTAAGCAGAGACTATGGTGTCTTATAGTATATATGTTTTTTATTTACATCCATTCCAGCCTGAGCTTAAGATGGAGGGGTTTATAGCATTAACAGTCCATCAGATCTTGCTCCCCATTGCCCATAGCTTTGGGGGTCCAGACAGCAAGCAAGCCTCTCTGTCTGTCTCCAGTTCCCAAGCTTCTCCCCACCTTAGAATAAAAACACACACAAGCCCCTCCTTGGCTGCAGGAAGGGGGGGTCCAGACAACTAATGGGGGAGGAGGGTCTCTGCCCTGAAAAGAGTTAGCTTCCTTTGAATATGCAGATTGACCATTCAATAAGTCCATTAACTCACAGGCTATCTGAACAAAGGAAACTAGCCTGACCAGTAGAGCAGGTTTCTTGCTTGCATATCCCAACTTCAGATACAAGATTATTGGCTTGAAGGAGACACAAAGAAATCATCTATCTATCATCTATCATCTATCATCTTAGTCTTGAATCACCCCGATATATGCCATGGTATTTCTTTGTTGTTGTTATGTGCCTTCAAGTCGATTACAACTTACAGCGACCCTATATATTATAGTATCTGTTATAAACCACCCTGTTCATATCTTGTGATTCAGGTCTGTGGCTTCCGTTATGGAATCAATCCATCTCTTGTTTGGTCGTCCTCTTTTTTCTACTCCCTTCTGTTTTCCCCAGCATTATTGTCTTTTCTAGTGAATCATGTCTTCTCATTATGTGTCCAAAGTATGATAACCTCGGTTTCATCATTTTACCTTCTAGTGATAGTTCTGGTTTAATTTGTTCTAGCACCCAATTATTTGTCTTTTTTGCAGTCTGTGGTATGCACAAAGCTCTCTTTAAACACCACATTTCAAATGGGTTGATTTTTCTCTTATCCACTTTTTTCATTGTCCAATTTTCACATCCATACATAGAGATCAGGAATACCATGGTCTGAATGATCCTGACTTTAGTGTTCAGTGATACATCTTTGCATTTGAGGACCTTTTCTAGTTCTCTCATAGCTGCTCTCCCCAGTCCTAGCCTTCTTCTGATTTCTTGACTATTGTCTCCATTTTGGTTAAAATCTGTGCGAAAGTATTGATAATCCTTGACAAGTTCAATGCCCTCATTGTCAACTTTAAAGTTACATAAATCTTCTGTTGTCATTTCTTTAGTTTTCTTGATGTTCAGCTATAGTCCTGCTTTTGTGCTTTCCTCTTTAACGCCAGTCCCCCTTGATTATCAGAACATCTTGGTTTTGGTGTGTGTGTGATCAATTTCTTCCTGTACGTCTGCATAAAATCTTTCCAATTCCTCTTCTTCTGCATTTGCCATTGGAGCGTAGACTTGGATGATGCTGATGTTGACAGGTGTCCTGTTAAGTCTCAGCGATATCACTCTTTCAGGCCTTGCATTATAGCTTCTGATTGCTTTTGCTACATCACTTCTCACTATTAAAGCAACGCTGTTTCTTCTTAATTTCTCATTTCCTGCATAAAATATTTTGTAGTTGCCTGATTGAAAATGTCCCATTTCCATGCATTTTAATTCATTCACACCAAGTATTGCAATGTTGTTAGTTCCATTTCTTGCTTGACAATTTCTAACTTTCCCTGGTTCATTCTTCTCATATTCCATGTTCTTATTGTCTGCATCATACAACTCTGGACTCTCCTTTTGCATCTGTGCGCATCAGCCTCTGGGGGGTTCATTCAGCTTTGACCCAGTTGAATCATTACTGACAGAGCTACTTGTATTTGTCCATTGTTCTTCCCCAGTAGCTCCCTTAGTGCCATCTGACCTGGGGGGGTCTCATCTCTCGGCACTATCTAATGCTGCATATTGGATAGTCTATTCATAGAGTTCTCATGGTAAGAGGTATTACCATTGCCTTCCTCTGAGTTTGGATGCATCTTAGTCTGGTGTCTCAGCTTTGACCATTCCTCCTTGGGTGCCCCTGCTAGGAGTCTAGCCTCTTGGTCTAGACTCCTGACAGCATTGCTCTCAGCTTCTTCAACACTTTCAAACCCACTCACCACGTTAAGGTGTGGAGTTCTAAATTTTCCACACCAGCATTCCCCAACTTGCTTTCCTTCAGAAATGTTTCACTACAACTCCCATCGGTACCAGCAATTATAGCTAACATTCAGGGATGATGAGAATTTTACCTCAAAATATTTGGATGGTATCAGGTTGAGCAAGGCTGTATATCTTGCAAGCTAAACACATTCAGCATCAGCACATATTCTGACCTTCAAGATACTTAACTTAAATTTAAATTCTCATTTTTCTCTTGGCCCAGCCAATGGGAAGATTTACCAAGCCTTTGTTTGCCAGCCATGGTTATCTGATGGAGTTTAACAAAAAAGACACACCTTAGTTTTGCTTTAAAAAAAAAATCTAGGTACTCTGATTCATTGGCTGGTTCAGTTAGCTGAATCTACCTGTAAATCAAGCCCAAGAAGTTTTGCACTTTAATAATATGTTATGTCAGTGTGTATATAATTTAACAATTTTGATACACAACCATGCACTTCAACAATGCATTCTTATATACATATATCTGAACTGCTATATAAATCACACAAATGCCAGATATTAGTGCTGTGCATGTAACACACACACCCTTCCCAATCCAACTTGGAGACCAATTTGGTGATTCAGATCAGATCTGATCTCATCCAGACCAGTCCTGTCTGACCTGACCCCTGCATCCAGAACACAATCTGGGGAAAAAACAAATCTTTGGAAGTCCCATTGACTTGCGCTGAGAAACTAAAAAAGCTATAACTCTCCCACACACATACACACATGGTTGCATGAAATGTGGAAAACTGATTAACTCTGCCAAATTTCAGACAGGAAGCTCCAGGGATTTTCATCCTAGTCACTTTTAAAATTTGCATTTTTAAAATTATTTCTTTGAAATGTCTGCACCGTCAGTGCTCAATCCTGCTAATTCTCATGCTAGTGTTTTTCCTGTTCCATGAGATGGGTGGGCAAAAGGACAGCCATATAGCCATGAGTGGATAGGGATGGGCATAGGACTCTTTCAAGGCTCTGTATTTTGAATGGCCACCTTAAATCCTTCCATAGGAAAGGATGCATTATTTGAGGGGGCAGGCAAGTCTGCTGCCAGGACCAGTAATTATTGTTAATAACAATTATTAGAATGAGCATCCTGTAAATCCTTTAACAAAGAAGGATCCATTAGAGGGGACAACTAATTTGAAGGATTAGGGATGAAAAATAAATAATACAGCAGAGGAGCCCTTGACATGGTGGCACTCCTGGATTTTGAATAAAGGGAGCACCCCATAATTCTTGTGGAGAAGGATGAATGATGGGAGAGGGGAAGTAATATGAAGAAGCAGGGATGAAAAATAACAATACAGGAATCCTTGGAGGGAAGGAAGCTCTTACTTTGAATGAGAACCCTGTAAATGATTTTCAAAGGGAAGAAAGCATTATTAAGAGTCAAGGCCAGCTCACTCAGGCGGAGATACTTGGGATTCTTGCTTATCCCAACTCAACCAGAGCTCAGCTGGCTGAGGAGAAACTGGCATAATTTATGCTGGCATAAGCTGTGAAAAAGAGAGCCAGTGTGGTGTAGTGGTTAAGGTGTTGGACTACGACCTGGGAGACCAGGGTTCAAATCCCCACACAGCCATGAAGCTCACTGGGTGACCTTTGGCCAGTCACTGGTGGGCATATCTGCACCTTCTATTTAAAGCATAGCTACAGCCAGTGTGGTGTAGTGGTTAAGGTGTTGGACTATGACCTGGGAGACCAGGATTCAAATCCCCACATAGCCAGGAAGCTCACTGGCTGACCTTGGGCCAGTCACTGCCTCTCGGCCTCATGAAAACCCTATTCATAGGGTCGCCATAAGTCAGAATCGACTTGAGGACAGTACATCTACATCTAAGCTCTGAAAAATGGGTGTTGTGGAGGAGTGATGGGGGGGACTTATGCTGGATCTTAACTCTATTCTGCTCAGTCACATGAGCAGGCAACCCAGATGAACTCACACCAGCAAAATGGGTGGTGTAAGTCAAACTTTATTTTACAGACTTGTTTTCCCTCTGCCACGCTTGGGCTAGGTCAGTTGGCAATAGCCTTGCTCTTGAATGGGGTTTGGTTCTGGCGTACTTTACACCAACTTCATTTAAACCAGTGTAAATTATTCTGGCTTCCATCTCAGTAATAATTCTAGATTATCACTGAAGATAATAACTTTGTTGAATATCACCTTCCCAGCATATCTGCAAGGTGGCAAGCATTTTATTCCATCTAACTAGGGATCCTCTGTGGCGCAGAGTGGCAAGCGGCGGGAATGCAGCCAAAGCTCTGCTCACTGCGGGAGTTCAATTCCAACGGAAGGAGGAAATCAAAACTCTGGTAAAAGGGGTCGAGGTCCACTCAGCCTTCCATCCATCCGTGGTCGGTAAAATGAGTACCCAGCATATACTGGGGGGGTAAAGAAAGGCCGGGGAAGGAACTGGCAATCCCACCCCATATATACGGTCTGCCTAGTAAACGTCGCAAGACGTCACCCTAAGAGTCGAAAACGACTCGCACTATAAGTGCGGGGACACCTTTACCTTTAGGGATGGAATGATGTGTCAGTTTTGATTCTTTTCATTTCTCGATTCTAATCTTAGATTCTGTGCAGGAATTTGTGAATGTTTAAAAAGAAATCTTCGTGAAACTTCTTCAGTAGTTTAGTATGAATGTCTCTTAATAAACAGATTTTTGTATGCAGTTTTGACTAATGTACTCATTTCTGCAAGCAATTACTCCTTAAATAACATATTTGTTTATGTTATTTTCACACATTCATTTTTATGCACACTTTCCCCTAATAATATACATTTTGGCAAACAATATTAGTTGGAGAACTGTATGGCAAAATTCAGATAAGTGCAAATTCAAAGGATGGCTGTGTTTCGGTTATATTCGTTTGGAAAGTGCAAATAAATTCTGACAAAAAGTGACAAAAAGGGATTGGATTTCAATACAGCAAATTCCAGGGAAATCACAGTAACCCCTTTTCCACCACTGGCCTCAGTTCATGGTTTTTTCCTTCCCCAAACTAGCTTCACTCCTTTCTGAAACACGTCCGCTTCAACAATACTGCCGGGGAAGAAATATTTTTTGATGAAAATGGAGAGTTGGCAACTGGATATGATATCATCAACACAGTCACATTCCCCAATAAGACAAACCATAGAGTCCGTGTTGGATGGATTGACCCACACACTCCTGAAGGAAAAAAGGTCATAATCAATGGAAGTGCTGTTGTGTGGAATCACAAATTTAACCAGGTGGGAAATACTGTTATTTCCAGAACTGCAGGTTTATAGATGATCCCAGAGCTAATTTCTGCATGTTCCTGATTCCACACAGGAGTGGAGCAAAGTATGCCCAGTATTGGTTCTGTGCAGATACTGAGAAGGAATCTGCACAAATCCTAAAAACAACAAAAATGCACAGTTGTTTTTTTAAAAAAGTTTGACGAAAATGAAGTGGTCTGAGTGAAAGTCTCCTAGGAGTTACAGGTCTTACACATGTGTGGTCATTCTTGGGGGGATTTGTACAATAAAATGTAAGTAAAATACATTATTTGTCTTTAAAGAATCTGGAATTACCTCAGGAAATGAAGGCATATCACCAGGACCTGTCAGGTGTTCACTGACACTTTGCTGTCAATGCATTGTCTCACTATAAGTGATTGTAATTACTTTAAAAAAACCAGAAAAGAAAGCAAATAAGCAACCCTCAGATAATGTCTAATAAAATCAATAATGGGGGATTCATTAATTCATGGATTCCAGGGGGCAAAACCAAGCCAGTCCACACATTGGTCCGCATGTTGTGGATCAAGTGATTTTAGATTTGTTTTCACTGGATGCCAACCCCATCTGTATATATGTTCCCAGTAACATAAGTGTAAGGAAATGCTGTTGGTCAGGTCTAGTCATTGATGGATACCCCCAAATCAGTTCATATACCACTCTATCATGCTGAACCATACATTTACAATTGTTTTGTAAAGTTGCTTGAGTAGATAGTTTCTGTAGAGTCCAGACTTACAAAGGTCAACTAACCCATGAACTTACTAGTTTGATCTTGAAAAACTGTCTTCTCCACAGTGTGTGTGTATCACAATACCTTCTTTATGAACATCCTGATTGTTCCTTTGCACTTGCATTTTTACTTGTTCCACACCTGATGTCACACATGATATCAGGGGTGGTATAGATGGGTATGGCTTGGATAAAAATGTGTTTCCTACTAATGAGACCTTAAGACAGGACGTTCCCCATCATTGGTCTACATTCTGGTTCCTTTCTTTCTGGATATTATTAGAGTGTACCTAAATCCATATGTGTTGAGAGCTGCTATCCTGGGCACAGCAAGATTGTGCGTCAGGGGAAACAGATCTGTTGTTATGATTGTGTTCAGTGCTCTGAAGGAATGATTTCAAACCTGACAGGTAAGTAGACATTTCACAATTTACTTGAATGTGGTAGTCTAGATGTTTGTAAACTAAATGTGCTCAAACAGCTGGTTTACACATGTATGTTAATCACTTTCTGCTCACAGCATCATATTATGATGTTGATGCATGAACGGGCAATTGTGAATATAAGAATCTAGAAAGACCCATCATAACACATACACAAATTGAGATGTTTCTATTTCATTGTACAGTGATCTGGTGCATAGAATTTTTTCCTCTTTCAGATATATATGGATCACATCTCATAAATCATCCTGAAGCAATTAACATTTTTTTTTAAAAAAAACACAACCAAATCCAATACAAATGCAGACTTGGATAAAAACAATCAATTTAAATTCATGTTGAAAAATAAATACCTTCAGAGCTCACCCCCCAAAATAATAGAGACAATGCCTGCCTAATATGTGATGGGAGGGCAGGTGCTGCCACCAGGGCTGGCGCCAGGCATGCCAGGGCCCTTGGGCACCAGCCTGCCCTGGGCCCTGGCAATTGCACATATGCATGCCCTACCTACCTACCTACGAAGCGGGGGGCAGATAGGAGACAAGAGGTCAGGTGAGCAAGTGGGTGGGAGGTCAGGTGAGCGAGCGGGTGCAGGGATGGCAGACAGGCAAGCGAGCGAGCAGATGGGGTGAGCGAGTGGGTAGGTGGGTGAGTGAGTGGGCAGGTGGGGGTGGGTGGGCAAGCGAGAGAGCGGGTGAGTGAGTGGGTGGCTGAGGAGGGTGAGCAAGTGGGCTAGGGCAGGCTGGCAAGTGAGCGAGCAGGCAGGCAGCTCCCTCCCTGTGATCCGCAGCGGGGTCCAGCAGGGGAGCTGTACTCCCCCACACTAACGAGGGGTCCTTTAGGGCCCCTGTGGGCTGCGGGGCCCTTGGCCAGGGCCCCACCTGGCTGCTCTTTGGTGCTGGCCCTGGCTGCCACATTAAAGGCCCAATTCCCAAATCTTATGGCTCCAATCTCCAAATGAAATGGTGTCTTGCAGGACAGAGTGACCGGTTGGGTATAGATGGGATGGGAAGATCTTTAAGTTTCCAAGCTGTATAGAGGTTCCTAACACCAGTGCTAGCAACTTAGTTTGATACCTAACAAGTGCAGTTCTTTCAGCATCAGCATAATATGATGGCAATTGTCTGCCACAGTGAGTAGTCAAGCGACTGTATTTAAACTAGCTGCAGCTTCTGAGTCAACCTCACAGGCAGTCCCACATACAGTATAGTGCATTGCATAATCCAGCCTGAAGGTTACCAGCACATGGCCATAGCTGTCTTACCAAATGACAGTGGGGTTTTTAAGGCACTCTTGACCACTGACGTCAGCTAGGCCTCTAGTGGCAAAAATGAATCCAGGAGCATTCTCCGACTGTGAATTTATACACTGGAATGTTATACACTCCTCTTTCTTTCCCTCCCTTTAAATATACTGTTACAGGTTTAGGGATTTAAATATATTGTTATAGGTTTGGGGACTATGTCTGTGGATACCCTCCAAGCCTGTAACTCTGTATTTTCCCAGGTCAAGCCAGTTTCTTTGTTAAGTTGATGGATCTGATTTACATGTTTAAAGACTTGATCAAGAGCAGATGTGTTGGCATGGGAACCAGTGGCCAGTGATGCTCCTAAATGGCCAGTTGCTATGTGTTAAAGTCTGATGTGACTGGAAGCTGAAAAGACACAGAGATGCTTTCCCTGCTATCTGTGCTAAACCTCAAAGTATGGTTTTGAGGAACCCTCTAGAAACCTAATGAGGAAGCAACATCTGTTGGGATGTTAATGCTGCGAATCCCCTCCATCTTACATTCAGTATGTATATATGTGTAAATAAACCTTATGTCCCAAAGATACCACAGCCTCCACTGACCTTCATTCCAAGGAAACCAAGCCCTGGGTATGTGAAGGACCCCCTGGAAGTCTCTCACCACTCAGAGGTCACAATATATTTCACCAAAACCCATAGGCTCAGTGATCCTACCAAACACACTTTATACTATTGTTGCTGTCAAACCACTGACAGCAGAGCATCAAGGGCAGAGAAGGCTGGGGAGGATGAACTTCCCCCTCTACATGTGGACATCCCTCATCGTGGACACAGAGATTCACTGTATTCTATAGGCCCTGGACACCCATCCAGAGACTAGGTGGTTGCATCGTAGGATAATATTTACTGAGAGAAAATTCCTGTTGATACTACCTGACATCTCAGCAACTTTCAAAATACAATCAGCTATAGTATCCTTCTGGCTATGCTATCCTGCTTATGGGGGGGTACTGCATCGGTGGGAAGCACTGTATAACATTGTTTCCTTAACTGGATGGACATAGCTTGGTCACAGTGACCAATGCTCTGGTAAACCTCTATTTAGACTATTGCAGTGTGCTGTATGTGAGGGGTTGCAATCAAAAATAATCCAGACACTGAATTTAGGTTTTAAGTGGTTTTAAATTAAAAATTAGGGTTGTGGGGTGTTGTTTCAGCCAGTGGGTTACACTCCCCCAAGGGCAAACTTCCAGGGCAAACTTCCAGGAACAGTTGTGCAATGGGGTATATGATCTGCTACTAATTATATGGAATCTTCTGGTAAAGCATTGAATAAAAGCACTGCTACTTCCTGATCCTGGAAGGAAGGGGATCCTGAATTTTAAATTATTCAATGGAAAATTTATATCCTCTTTTCACCTTCCTATATCGGATAATGTTGAAATGTTTGAGTAAATATTCAAGAGGACTGAGTGATATTTCTAAATATTAACACCAAATTAACTGAATCGGTCAGTGTCATTATTATCTCCGGTTCACCACAACATTCTACATTATGTTTATCATATCAGTTCTTCCCAAGTGAAAGGAATGGATTGTATTATTCTCCAGGAAAACTTGTTCAAAGGCATATGTGGTGTTGTGCTAATGAATAGTTCATTCCATCTAGTTCCAGAGGGTACATATAAGTTTTTAACTACTGAGACTTCTAATTTTCAGATGCAGACCATTGCAACAAGTGCCCCGAGGATCAGCATCCAAACAAGAAACAGGATCTCTGCATCCCTAAACATATAATTTATCTAACATATGGAGAACCCTTGGGAATAATGCTGGCTTCATTTGCCCTTTTCCTTTTTCTGACCACCCTTATGGTAATGTGGATCTTCATTCAACATCAGAACACTCCCATTGTCAAGGCCAACAACTGGAACATCACGTGCACTCTCCTCACATCCCTATTGCTTTGCTTTCTGTGCTCCTTCTTATTCATTGGACAGCCTGGGAAGGTGACCTGCCTTCTCCGACAAACAGTGTTTGGAATCATCTTCTCCCTCTCTGTTTCTTGTGTGTTGGCTAAAACCATCACTGTGGTTCTGGCCTTCATGGCCACCAAGCCAGGAAACAGGATGAGGAAATGGGTAGGGAAGAGACTGGCAATGTCAGTCATCATCCTCTGCACTCTCATTCAAACTGGTGTCTGTGCAGTGTGGCTGGCAATCTCACCTCCTTTCCCAGAGTTTGATATGCACTCCCATATTAGCCAGACCATTGTGCAATGCAATGAAGGATCAACAGCAATGTTTTATACTGTTTTGGGCTATATGGGGCTTCTGGCCATCATCAGCTTCACTGTGGCTTTCTTTGCCAGGAAATTGCCTGATACTTTTAATGAAGCCAAGCTAATCACCTTCAGCATGTTGGTGTTTTGCAGTGTTTGGTTGTCCTTTGTCCCAACCTACCTGAGCACCAAAGGGAAATATATGGTGGCTGTGGATATCTTCTCCATCTTGGCCTCTAGTGCTGGATTGGTGGGTTGCATCTTCCTCCCCAAATGCTACATTATTGTCCTGAGGCCGGAGCTGAACACCAGGGATCAGCTTGTAAGGAAAAAAAATATGGTTCCTGACTGACACCATTTCTTCTGAAAACTGGTTTCACCTGCCTTTCATCAATTTCTTGTGATAGTTTCTTTCTCCCCCTCATTAATTGCTTTTATCAAGATATATACAATAAACAGATACAGATAACAATTAATATATGTTACTTATCTATATCTCTGTATTAAATTCCATGAGCATCAGGAGTGATGGTTAAACCGAGAAAACTATTCACTAATAGGCAGAAAAACCTTGTGGTTTAAGAACGTACCTATAGCCAACAGATATTTCTATCAAACTTTAAAAAGCAGGAAAAATGGGCAGCTATAGTGAATGCACCAGGGGAGCAGGAGACCTGACCTCCTCTCTGAGATATTGTACTGCCCTACACATTTGTCAAAATGCAAACACAATTTGGGTTGATTTTTCACAGTCCAATTCACTTCCCGTGTAGCTTGGAAGAATTTTGTAACTCTGAGCATATGGTGAGTGGTGGCAACACCTGCTATCTCCAAAGATGGAGAATCACATTTTTTTTATGTTTCTTGGTGTTCTTCTTACTTTGCTTCTTTTCTGTGTTACTACTGTTTCTACAGAGAATCTAACCTAGAAAAATCACATTTTTCTCATTATTCATCCCAGCATTCTGGGTCAAATTTATTTTTATTAATTTCAAAGCCTTTTATTCGTCAATGTCATATGATGGTAAAGACAGCCTTTTGTGTTTCAAACTGGAGGTTATGTTCTATTCCTATTTTGAGTTCATTAACAGCTGAATCTGAAACTACAGTTTGATATAATATCAGACTGATTACAATATGTTGCTACTTAAGCAATGAATCTAGCTGTTGGAAAAAACAAACTTGGCCTGCTGAAGATTCATGTGTTCAGCCTGCTATGCTTAAATCACTCTATGCTTAAACCATGGGAGCAGGGAGGAGGGGGAAGAGGAGGAGGGAGGGGAGGGAGGGCAGAGGGGAAGAGGGGGAGGGGAGCAGGCAGGAAGGGGAGGTGAGGAG
Organism: Rhineura floridana; assembly: GCF_030035675.1. NCBI lineage: Eukaryota > Metazoa > Chordata > Lepidosauria > Squamata > Rhineuridae > Rhineura > Rhineura floridana. The sequence continues at coordinate 14,779,351 of NC_084490.1, forward strand.
AAGGGTAGATTTGATCATTTGCATGCTTATTAAGTTCGGTGGATTTAGTCCCATGCAATAACACTTAGAATAGTTAAAACTGCCCATGGGGGGAAGGAGGAGAAGAGGGAAGAAGGGAGGAGGAAGGGAGATAATGGGGAAGAAGGTGAAAAGCAGGTCTGATCATTTGCATTCTTATTAAGTTCAATGGGACTCCCATGCAATCATGGTTAGGATAGGTAAAACTGACCATGGGGGGAGGAGGAGGAGGAGAGAGAGAGGGCTGCAGTCGACAGGGGAGGAAGAAGAGGAGAGGGAGGGAGGGAGGGAGAAGGGAGGAGGAAGGGGAGGGAGAGGGGTGAAGGAAGGGGAGGGAAGGAACAAAAAGGTGATGGGAGGGAGGAGGAGAGGGGGAAAGGTTTGATCATTTGCATGCTTTTTATGTCCAATGGGATTTACTCCTGTGCAATCATGCTTAGGATAGGTGAAGCTGACTTGGGGGAGGGGCAGGGAGGGGAGAAGGAAGGCAGGAAGGGGAGAAGGAGAGAGGAAAAGGGAGGGGAGAAGATTGGGTGGGTGGGCAATGGGCAGAGGTGAAGCCCCTTTCTGTTCCAAAAGGAAAACATCGTGAACAATATCATATTCCTGTCCGAACTTGAAGAACTCAAACACAGCTGTAGTTTTTATTTTTATTGAAGTGAGAGAAAGTTTCAGTTCAGTGTGCTTCATGAATCTACCTACAGCTTACTCTGAACTCAGCATCCCTCTCTAGATAACTAGGAACAACTTGGCAGCACTAAGATGTTGACTCAGCAACTAACCCAGCCCCCTTGCCCAGTTTAAATAAGGCTGGGCAGGCTCCCTGCTTGCATGTGCCCCGAGTCATTGCTGGGTGCAAGTGCTGGGATTGTTGAATCTCCCTGCACATTCACCTCCTGGAGTGAGGCAAAGGTTGCACCTCAGACACTGTCCTGTCCTCTTCCTCTGTGAGGGGAGGGCTGTCTGGCAGCAGCATGGGCACCAGAAGAGGTACTTCATCAGGCTGAGGAGTGTCAGCAGGTCTGCTGGTCTCTTCAGCAGTGTCTCTGGAGCTGCTGGAGGTGACCCATCAACATCTAGAGCAGCCTTTTTCAACCAGCGTGTCTCCAGATGTTGTTGGACCACAACTCCCATCAGCCTCAGCCAGCATTGCCAATGGTCAGGAAAGATGGGAGTTGTGGTCCAACAACATCTGGAGGCACACTGGTTGGGAAAGGCTGATCTAGAGTGTGAGTAGCTTCAGTATTCCTCACTCGGTCCTTCTTCAGCTAGAACATCCCAGTTTAAGTCCTCCTCGTCAGCCTTCTCCTTGTCGGTCCACCCCCTGCCAGCCTGGCTCACAACAATAAATGTTTTTCAGCATTTCCTTCACCTTTTTATTCTACAGTAGGCACATGTAGCCTCCCCCCAAAAAAATAAATAAACCAAAGCTGTCCCTGACCACATCCACACCAGACCTTTATTTCACTTGAGACAGTCATGGCTTCTCCCAAAGAATCTCCCAGTGTAGTTAGTGAAGGGTGTTGAGAGTTGCTAGGAGATGTCCTGTTCCTTTCACAGAGCTTCAATTAGAGCAGCTGACTATTAAACCACTCTGGCCACTTGAGCTCTGTCAGGGGAATAGGAGTCTCCTCTCAGCACCCTTCACAAACTACACTTCCCAGAATTCTTTGGGGAAAACCATGGCTGTCTCAAGTGAAATAAAGGTTTGGCGTGAGTCTGGCCCCCTGATTAGCCATGCCAAACAGCTGCGAGTCTGACTTTTGGAACACTGACAGTTGGTTCTTACTAAGCATGCCCAGGCTTATCATTGACTCCAATGCTAAATTTCTTAAATTAATTAAAAATCAGCCAGGTATTTTTTTTCCGCTTTTAAACTGCAGAAAATGAAGATCAGAGTATGGGACAAGGTCAGTAATAGGATTACAGGTACCTTGTAAACATCGCTGATTTTTAATTAATTTTTAATTAATTTCAACAAATTATGAGAACACTGACAGAAAAACTCCCAGAGGGGTCTGGTTTCCCCCCCCCTCTCTTTTTACACTTTGAACTCTCTATTCTCTCTGACTGTTTTGTGTATTGCCATGAAAATTTAAAGTGTAGTTAAGCAAGTATTTCAGGACTATAAGTTTTGCAAGGTTCTGTTTTGAAATGAGCTTATGTGAAGTATCAGAATAGCATGGGGGTATTTTCTATTTAACATTGTGGAATGCAAAAAATCCATGCTGGCTCTCATGGCTGTATAATCTGCGTTTGTATTTTACAACACCAGCATTCTTGAGATCCTTCTGTGATGCCCCTGTAAAGTTTGTAATACTTATGGTAAGTGCCGGTTTTGTAGGTTAAATATAGTGAGTTGGGAGGGGGAAGTACACGTGATGGAATGTTGAGGAATGCTATGTTGTAATTGGCTGAGCATCTGGGTGGTTGAATGAATATATGGGAGAATGACAGTTGGTCAGGAGAGTTTGGTTCTGGGTTTTGAGTTGAAGAGGGTGAGGGGTGGATAGGTATTTAGGCGGGTAGTGAGGCAGGTACCTTTACCTTTAGTGAGGCAGGTTTAGGATGAAAGTATATAAAGTAAGGGAAACTATAAAATGTTGAAGATCATATACAGGTGGGCCCCACTTATACGGCAGGTTCTGTTCCGGACCCCTGCCGTAAAGTGGAAATTGCCGTAAAGCAGAACTCCATTGAGTATAATGGGACGCGTCGTGCAAAAATGACGCCAAAATGCCTCAAAATGCTGCAAAAGCAGCTTTAAAACCAGGAATAAAAGCCACCGCATTAGTGGAACGCCATGAAGCGGGGCCCTACTGTATATGTAACCACATGCATGAAAACTGAATTCAAAGTAATTTTGTTTATTCCCAGTGTTATTTAATACATCTGTTTGGTTCAACAACACACCTGATCCTTGGCTAGGTTCATACAGAGGAGAAGGGTTAGCAGAGCAAAAACCAAAGCTGGAAACGGTATTCATGGTTGCAACGGTGAATGGTTAGTGTATCAGCAGCAATCCAGGGCTGTAGTCTTTAAAGACAGAAAGATACAGGTGGGTTGTGGCCTGAAAGTGTACCTAGACACTTAATAGCAATCTGTTAAAGGAGGAAACTAAGGCAAATCTCAGGGCAGCATTGCTTTACAGTGTGTCAGGTAGTGATGCCTAGTGGTGGGATCATGAGAGATCTGTGCTGGGGCCAGTGCAAGAGAGGAGGTCTGACACCTTCTAAATGAGTCTGCTTGTCTCCCTAGAATAATGTAATATCCTGTTGTTATTTTATAAATGTTTATGTTTTCAAATAAATTAACCATTGGCATTTTTTTGCATATTTATCTCATATATAATCTCATATATAATCCCATACATGGAAGATTCAATCCTGCTTTTGGTAGGGTTCAGGTTCACGTGTTCCCAGTGACAGAACCAAGCAAGACTGAATTCTTTGCACATCAATGGATTTGTGCAGGGTTTCAGTCCTGCTTTCTGCATGGCTTGGATGCACTAGCCAGTTCCCCATAGAAACTCACTGGCATACCTGAACTCTCCATGTATCAGCTGATGTATGGACAGTTCAGTCCTGGTTTCTGCAGCTATGTCACTAACTGGCACACACCTGACATCACATACGCTGTTAGATGTGGGGCATGTGGGCATGGTTTTGAGGACATGGCCTTTCGGGCCAAATTGCGGGGGGGTCAGGCCAAAGGTGTGCAAAAACACCAATTGTGCTCTTAAAGAAGGCCTACAGGTGAACAGTAGGAGGATGGCATATTCTAAGGAGGTTTTAGAGGCTGGGAAAAGGGGCAGCATAATAGGAGTGTGAAAGGGGGTAACACTGGGTCAATTAGACCCAGTGGTGAGCATAACCAGGAGGAGTGGTATTTATTTATTTATTTATTTATTTATTTATTTTATTTTATTTATATACCGCCCTAAGCCCAAGGGCTCTCTGGGCGGTGTACATACAATAAAGCAATCAAAATATATAAATACAATAATACAATAAAATCAAACCAACAAAGGTAAACAAAATAATCAAACAGTAGCAAAATACATCAAATACATATACTAATACGCATTAAAATGCCTGGGAATATAAAAAGGTTTTCACCTGGCACCAAAAAGATAGCAGCATCGGTGCCAGGCGCACCTCATCGAGGAGGCCATTCCACAGTTCGGGAGCCACAACCGAAAAGGCCCTATTTCTAGTCATCACCCTCCGAGCTTCTCGATGGGATGGTACTCGGAGGAGGGCCTTAGATGTTGAGCGCAGTGTACGGGTAGTTTCATATTGGGAGAGGCGCTCCACCAGGTATTGCGGTCCCATGCCATGTAAGGCTTTATAGGTCAAAACCAGCACTTTGAATTTAGCCCGGAAACAAATAGGAAGCCAGTGCAGACGAGCCAGAACAGGTGTGATATGAGCAGATCTTCTTGTCTGCGTCAACAATCTGGCCGCTGCATTCTGGACTAACTGTAGTTTCCGAACTGTCTTCAAGGGCAGCCCAACGTAGAGCGCATTGCAGTAGTCCAATCTGGAAGTTACCAGAGCATGAATGACTGAGGCGAGGTCGTCACTGTCCAGATAGGGACGTAGCTGGGCTACCAAACGGAGATGGTAAAAAGCATTCCTTGCCACTGAGGCTACCTGAGCCTCAAGAGACAAGGAAGAGTCGAGAAGAACTCCCAAGCTACGAACCTGTTCTTTCAAGGGGAGTGTAACCCCATCCAGAACAGGGTGAACATCCACCATCTGGGCAGAGAAGGCACTCACTAACAGCGTCTCGGTCTTGTCTGGATTAAGCTTCAGTCTGTTAGCTCCCATCCAGTCCATTATCGCGGCCAGGCAACGGTTTAGTACGTTAACAGCCTCACCTGAAGAAGATGAAAAGGAGAAATAGAGTTGCATGTCATCAGCGTACTGATGACAACGCACTCCAAAACTCCTGATGACCGCACCCAGCGGCTTCATATAGATGTTGAAAAGCATGGGGGACAGTACCGATCCCTGTGGGACTCCACAATGGAGAGTCCAGGGTGTCAAACAGTGTTCCCCAAGCACTACCTTCTGTTGACGACCCACCAAGTAGGAGCGGAGCCACTGCCAAGCAGTACCCCCAACTCCCAACTCCGTGAGTCTCCCCAGAAGGATACCATGGTCGATGGTATCAAAAGCAGCTGAGAGATCAAGGAGAATCAACAGGGTCACACTCCCCCTGTCCCTCTCCCAACAAAGGTCATCATACAGGGCGACCAAGGCTGTTTCGGTACCAAACCCAGGCCTAAAACCGGATTGAAACGGATCAAGATAATCAGTGTCATCCAAGAGCCCCTGGAGCTGGCCAGCCACCACCCGCTCCAGAACCTTGCCCAGGAACCGAACATTCGCCACACGTCTATAGTTGTTCAAGTTATCTGGGTCCAAGGAGGGTTTCTTCAGGAGTGGTCTCACTACCGCCGCTTTTAGGCAGTCAGGGACCACTCCCTCCCGCAAAGAGGCATTGATTACCTCCTTGGCCCAGACGGCGGTTCCAGTCCTACCAGCTTTCATGAGCCAAGAGGGGCAAGGATCCAGCGCAGACGTCGTCGCCTGCACCAGTCCAAGGATCTTGCCAACATCCTCAAGCTGCACCAACTGAAACTCATCCAATAAATGAAGACAAGACCGTGGTCTGGATGCTTCATTGAATCCAACTGCTATAATATTGGAGTCTAAGTCCCGACGAATGCTAGCGATCTTGTCTTGGAAGTGTCCAGCGAACTCATCACAGCGGGCTACAGATGAATCTATAGTATCCTGAGGGCCAAGATGTAAAAGCCCTCGTACAGTTTTAAAAAGCTCCGCTGGGCGAGAGAGTGATGCCTTAATACTGGCAGCAAAATATCTCTTTTTTGCTGCCCTCACTGCTGCTGTATATCGCTTAGAGCAGGCACTTACCAAGGCATAATTGCATTCGTCAGGAGTCCGCCTCCATCTGCACTCAAGCCTCCTCCTCTCTTGCTTCATCACTCTCAGCTCCGGGATATACCATGGAGCTGTATGAGCTCTACATAGGAGGGGGTGCATGGGAGCGATTGTGTCAACCGCCCGGGTCATCTCCGTATTCCACAGATCAACCAGGGCTTCAACAGGAGTGCCAGTCTTCTCAGTCAGTAGAAATATAAAAGGAGGTGGAGGGAAACCTACCTGCGGGGGGGGGGAGGGACCTCATTGCGACTTCTAGTAATGAGAATGGCTCCAGACCTATAATAGCGTCAGACGAACCAAGACTACTCAGAAGTAAGAGTGTACTGGGGCTCTCTCACCATATGCTCACAGGCATATGTTACCAAATTCTTCCAAACTACACAGGAAGTGGATTGTCTACACAGACTGTGAAAGACCAACCCAAATTGTGTTTGCATTTTTACAAATTTGTAAGCCGGTACAATATATCAGAGAGGAGGCCTGTTCTCCCGCTCCCTGGTGCATTCACTATAGCTAGCCAATTTCCCTGCTTTTAGAGTTTGGTAGAAATACATAATAAATAATAAATAATAAAATAAATAAAATTTAATTTATGTGTCGCCTATCTGGCCATTGGCCACTCTAGGCGATGTACATGCAAACAATTAAAACACAATACAATAAATACAATAATACAATGTAAAAACAATACAGCAGCGAGAACAATACTAGTACAGGGTTAGAGGCATTTCAGTCATAACAGTTAACCCTCCCCGGAAATCCCAAAGGCGTGTTGAAAGAGCCAGGTCTTTAAGGCTTTACGGAATACATTTAGGGAAGAGGCATGCCATAGATCTTGTGGGAGGGAGTTCCATAAGGTGGGGGCCGCCACTGAGAATGCCCTCTCTCTAGTTCCTGCCAATCTAGCTGTTTTTGTCAGCGGGATTGAGAGAAGGCCCTGTGTGGCTGATCGTGTCAGGCGGCATAATTGGTGGTGTTGAAGGCGCTCCTTTAGATAAACTGGGCCGAGACCGTATAGGGATTTAAAGGTTAATACCAACACCTTGAATTGGGCCCGGAAAGCAACTGGAAGCCAGTGTAGATCGAACAACACTGGTGTGATGTGATCCCGGCGGCGACTATTTGTAAGTAGTCGAGCCGCCGCGTTTTGTGTAAGTTGTAATTTCCGGACCGTTTTCAAGGGTAACCCCACGTAGAGCGCATTACAGTAATCCAATCGAGAGGTGACCAGGGCGTGTACTACCAGTGGGAGCTGATGAACAGAAAGGTAGGGTTGCAGTCTTCGTATGAGGTGTAGTTGATACCAGGCTGCCCGGCTCACTGCCGAAATCTGAGCCTCCATGGACAGCCTGGAATCAAGTACAACCCCAAGGCTGAGGACCTGGTCCTTCAGGGGTAAACTCACCCCATTGAACTTCAGGTCAACATCTCCCAACCTTCTCTTGTCCCCCACGAGTAGCACCTCGGTCTTATCGGGGTTCAACTTCAGCTTGTTCCTTCCCATCCATCCACTCACAGATTCCAGGCACTTGGACAAGGTCTCCACAGCCAACTCTGGTGAAGATTTAAACAAGAGATAGAGCTGAGTGTCATCCGCATATTGGTGACACTGCAGCCCAAATCTCCTAATGATTGTCCCTAGCGGCTTCATGTAAATGTTAAATAGCATGGGAGAGAGGATAGAGCCCTGTGGCACACCACAATCGAGAGGCCAAGGGTCTGAAACCTCCTCCCCCAATGCTACCTGTTGGTACCTGCCGGAGAGAAAGGAATGGAACCACTGTAATACAGTGCCTCCAATTCCCAATCCCTCTAGGCGATGTAAAAGGATACTGTGGTCGACAGTATCAAAAGCCGCTGAGAGATCAAGGAAGACAAGAAAGGTGAATTCTCCCCTATCTAATGCCCTCCTCATATCATCTACCAGAGCGACCAAGGCTGTTTCAGTTCCATGACCAGTCCTGAAACCCGATTGGTATGGATCCAAGTAATCCGTTTCATCCAAGTGTGTTGACAACTGGTTGGCCACCACTCGCTCAATGACCTTGCCCAAGAATGGTAGGTTCAAAATTGGGTGAAAGTTATTAAAAACTTGGGGATCCAAGGAGGGCTTCTTTAAGATGGGCTTTACAATTGCCTCCTTGAAGGCTAATGGCATCACACCCTCTTGCAAGGATGCGTTTACCACCGCTTTAATCCCCATGCCCAATTTCTCTCTGCAGCTCACAAGGAGCCATGATGGGCAAGGGTCAGTTAGGCAAGTGGTAGGCTTCACAGTCGAAAGCACCTTGTCCACATCCTCAGAAGGGAGAAGCCGAAACCGATCCCAACTTACCGGCATGTAACTGGCCAACTTTGGTTCACTTACTGTATCCACGGCGCACGGGATCGAGCTCCGTAAGTGTTCAATTATCAGCAAAGTGCTTTGCCAATATGTCACAGGAGGCCTTTGACTGTTCCAAGGGTTCCTGAGCAACTGGACCGACCAGGCTTCGAACCACCTGGAACAGCCTCCTGGGACAGCACTCCTCAGATGCAATAGAGGCAGCAAAGAAAGCCTTCTTTCCTGCCTTTATTGCCACTTGGTAGGCAGCTACTGCTGCTCTAACCTGTGTCCGGACATCTTCGGAGCGGGATTTCCGCCACCAGCGTTCTAGTCGTCTCACCTCCTGTCTCAGAGTACGCAACCGTGGTGTATACCAAGGTGCTAACTGAGTTCTATTCAGGGGGAGAGGACGTTTCGGAGCCACCCTGTCTAATGCCCTGGTGATCTCATCATTCCACTCCTTCACCAGGGTTTCGACCGGGCGACCTTCAGCAGGTTCCAGTTCCCCTAGCGCAGTTAGGAATCCATCTGGATCCATCAGGCGCCTGGGGCGGACCATTCTAATGGGTATTTCGCCCCTGCGGAGGGGGCGCGGCATTGAGAAGTCCATGTTTACCAGGTAGTGATCTGACCATGACACATGCAGCTATAGGTACATTATTAAACTGATAATAATAATAATAATAATAATAATAATAATAATAATAATAATAATAATTTGTTGTTGCTGTTGCTGTTGTTGTTATGTGCCTCCAAGTCGACTACGACTTATGGTGACCCTATGAATCAGTGGCCTCCAAGAGCATCTGTCTGTTCAGATCTTGTAAGTTCAGGTCCGTGGCTTCCTTTACGGAATCAATCCATCTCATGTTTGGTCGTCCTCTTTTTCTACTCCCTTCTGTTTTTCCAAGCATTATTATCTTTTCTAATGAATCATGTCTTCTCATTATGTGTCCAAAGTATGATAACCTCAGTTTCATCATTTTAGCTTCTAGTCATAGTTCTGGTTTAATTTGTTCTAACACCCAATTATTTGTCTTGTTTGCAGTCCATGGTATCCGCAAAGCTCTTCTCCAACACCACATTTCAAATGAGTTGATTTTTCTCTTTTCAGCTTTTTTCACTGTCCAACTTTCACATCCATACATAGAGATCAGGAATACCATGGTCTGAATGATCCTGACTTCATTGTTCAGTGATACATCTTTACATCTGAGGACCTTTTCTAGTTCTCTCACAGCTGCCCTCCCCAGTCCTAGCCTTCTTCTGATTTCTTGACTATTGTCTCCATTTTGGTTAATGATTGTGCCAAGGTATTGATAATCCTTGACAAGTTCAATGTCCTCATTGTCAACTGTAAAGTTGCATAAATCTTCTGTTGTCATTACTTTAGTCTTTTTGATGTTCAGCTGTAGTCCTGCTTTTGTGCTTTCCTCTTTAACTTTCATCAGCATTCGTTTCAAATCATTACTGGTTTGTGCTAAGAGTATGGTATCATCTGCATATCTTAAATTATTTATATTTCTCCCTCCTTCTTCTTGGTCCAATCCTGCTTTCCGTATGTTATGTTCTGCGTATAGATTAAATAAATAGGGTGATAAAATACACCCCTGTCTCACACCCTTTCCGTTGGGGAACCTATCGGTTTCTCCATATTCAGTAGCCTCTTGTGTAGAGTATAGGTTGCGCATCAGGACAATCAGGTGTTGTGACACCATCATTTCTTTTAAAGCATTCCATAGTTTTTCATGATCTACACAGTCAAAGGCTTTGCTGTAATCTATAAAGCACAGGGTGATTTTCTTCTGAAATTCCTTCATCCGTTCCATTATCCAACTTATGTTTGCGATATGATCTCTGGTGCCTCTTCCCTTTCTAAATCCAACTTGGACATCTGGCATTTCTTGCTCCATATATGGCAAGAGCCTTTGTTGTAGAATCTTGAGCATTACTTTACTTGCATGGGATATTAAGGCAATAGTTTTACTGCATTCCCTGGGATCCCCCTTCTTTGGAATTGGGATGTATATGGAACGGTTCCAGTCTGTGGGCCATTGTTTAAATAATAATAATAATAATAATAATAATAATAATAATAATAGATATTGAGTTTCTGACCCAATTCTTGGTTCTGGTTCCCCAGTTCCACTCAAGCTGAATATCATTCAGAAGAAATCACGTAAAAGCTGCCAGCCAGAACCTAGGGTCTGACTCCATTATCCCACCTGCTTTTCCATCACTGCCTTCAGTTCCTGCTTCTCTGGACCTATGCCTGCTGAAGGAAAGGTTCCAGTTGCTAATAAGAATGTCTCATGTCTACTTTCTTAACTGTTTTTTGTCCCTGACCCAGGAGTTTTAACACACCCCAGTTTTGCTTCTGAAGGATTGCCCAAAAGGGCTGGGAAAGGTGATTCTTTCTCTCCTATATGCTAGAGGCAGATTGTTGTGAGATTAAACATTGGAAGAGAATCACCACTGTCCTCCTCACAAACCTCCTGTACTTGTGGGGTGGAAGGGGGTCCCTGGGGGGTAGGGTATGTGTTTCATGCTAAGGGGTGTTTGTAAGGAAGATTTCAGTGTTGAGAAGTGTGTGTACAGGATGGTGTGTGTATAGGGTAGCAGTATGGGATGGAAATTCTGAGGGTTGAAGTAGGGTGGGTACATATAAGGCTGTGAGGTTTGTGTTCACCCACAACAGTTTCTCTCATTTTCAGATTTATTTATTTATTTATTTATTGAAATTTATATACCGCTTGATTGTACAAAACCTCTAAGTGGTTTACAAGATGTGCCCATTGACCAAAAAGGTTGGTGACCCCTCATCAAACCACTATACTACATTGTCATATGTGGTGTGGGTGCATGAGTGGTGATAGGGTGACAGTTTCTCAGGTTTCCAAGTATTCCAATGAGTCTAAAATGGTTCACAAGCCCCCATCTAATGGCTGCACCACTACACCACACTGAAAAGTCATAATTAAAGGAATAGGTGCTGCACATAACATCCAGTAGTGGCTTCATCTGAAAATATTAGATTCCTAGGAAAAGTGTAGCTTCACTTTTGCTTTCAGTCATGCAACCACTACTTTGCCAGAACATGCTTTTCATGAGCTTTAATGGAACAGGAAAACATTAACAACATTTGAGCCACTGATGAGAATTTCACCATCAGTATGAATTTTGGTGCTTTTGTAGACCTCATGAGTTAGAATGTGCATGCCAAGTTTTATCTTATTAATCTAACAGATGCAATTTTTACAAACCAGAGAATTAGTGGCTTATAATGATGGAACTTTGCTTTTGCTCCCACACCTACAAAGAAGACCCATGAGATCTGCAAAAAAGACTTGTTATGTTGAATGCTATATTTGTGAAAATATAACAACTTGTGATTCTGCAACAAAAAAAATCAGGAGAGGAATTCAACTGATTTTTGCAGGAAAGCATCCCTCCAGCCTTGGGGCATGTACTCCAGCCAATAGCTATAGCTCCCCAGCCAGGGATGTGGAATAATTAACTCTCTCCTTGCTAGGTGAGCCTTGGGTGTGGATCCCTCATACACACCCTGGTCCCGCTATACTCACATTCACCCCAATGCTCATGATAGGCCACAAGGGGTATTTCCCCCCAGACCTAAAGACCTGGCAGATCCCAGAAAAGTTATCCAATAATGTCTCAGTATACTTAAATATCCACCCCCAAGTTCCTCACCTGCTCGGACTGAAAGGCTTAACAGGCAGACATCCTCACCTCTCCCTGAAGCCAAACATATTAAACCCAGAAGTATGAAGCAAGCAAAGCAAGAAGGGTCCCCAAACTGAGGAACTATACCAAAAAAAATCCTACTTGGCCCCTTAATAGATGACCAGCAGTGCTCACAGTGCATATAGGGACGGATGGACGGACGGAGGGAGGGCACAAGAAAGATGCAAGGAGGAGGATTGAGAGGGTGGAACGAGGTTTTAAATTCCATTCCAAGCCCCTCCAATTGGCTGTGGGAGATCACATGCTTCTCCCCCTTACCCCTCCCTTTGGAAGACACCCTCCTGAATCCTCTTTGCCAAAGGGGAGTGGTGTGGGCAAATCCACCCTCATGTTATGCTGGGAATGTTATTGCTACTCAACTATAGGAGCACTCCTTTTCTTCTATAAATATCTAGCATGCCCTGAATTAGTGGGTACGGGATATGAAGAACTTTAAAAAAGTTTTCCTTAAGTTGGTTGAGAGATGCGTATTTTGGACAAGGTAATTATTTACCCGGAATTATCACAATCACTGCCCTTGTGTAATTGTAGTGGGATCCCAAAGCAATCAGAAAGACAGATGAATCCACTTTGGGAGCTGACGAAATGCTTCTCTCCATCTATAAAGTCAGATTTCAAAACAATACTTCACAAGCAAGTCTTCGGAAGGGCTCTGCCAAACAGATTTGTGAGAATCCAGGTTGCAATAAGTGAAACAGGAACTTTTGTCTACACCTTATGGGGCTTTCAGGGTGATTTTGGAGAAACTCTTGTTGTGTGTCTCTAGCATGATGAAGGTGTCCTGCTGGGGGCAAGATTTACTAATAGCCAGATGGATATCATTGTTGTTGTTTTTCTTTCTCCTGCTGCAGCTGCCTCAGATTGTCAGCAAGAATGTGGGCAACAGATTTGGTTGGCAGCCAAAGGTTCAAAATGAGTTTGGCATTCTAAATAATATTTTTATTGGTGAATTTGTCTCTTTTACAGTTCATAATTTTGATGACATCCCTTTTAATACACCTCCAGGTCAGGAACCTACGTTCTAGTAAGTAAATATTTTGTTATCTGAGACAGGATTACATGGTAAATAGGGATGAATTAAAATTCCAGTTGAATACTTTAGTGTAAATATGGAAATATGGAAAATACAAAAACGTTTAGTGCAAATATGGGCTCCAACTGGGAGAAAGGGAGGGATGTAAATCTAATATATAAAACAATTAATTAAGCAATTAAGTAATTCATATATTTACTGTGCCTGGTAGCACAGTTTGAGGAAATGGGAGTCACAGGAAGATTGATGAAGATGAGAAATTGTACTGCTCTTGTTCATTGATAAAAATGACAAATGTGTTTGAGGACATTAAAACTGTTCTTACAAATCATTCTCCAAAAAGGATAATGTTCATTACATTTATCTCAGTTTGCATCCTGCATTACTTCCAATTGTCTTTCAAAGTAAGTAAAAGTCAGTTATGGCGACCCAGAAAACACAGGAAGCTGCTTATATACTGAGTTTAGTATTGTCTGCACTGACTGGCAGCAGCCCTCCAAGGAATCAGACTGGGGACACTCACAGCCCTCCCTGGATATGCCGAGGATTCAACCTGGGACCATCTGCATGCAACACAGATGCTCTCCCACTGAGCTATGGTCTTTCCCCAATGGTCAGTGTGGTTTCCCATTTGTATCTTGATAATGAACTTCGTAACTGAGAACTATTGAAGCTGACCTCTCCACAACAAAAAGCTCTTCAGTGTGTCCCAGTTCAAAAGGTTCTACCTGGAGGTAAAGGTTGAGATGATGGAAAATGCCTCAATGTAATAAAAAAAAAAAAGTTAGGGAGACAACGAAACCATAACTCTTCGGTTTGACATGTTGGTTGGGGGATTTTCATCTCAGGGAGAATCCCTCAATCAGGCAGGACCCCACCTATAGTCTGAAGCAGTGCAGTCCAGTTACTGGTTTACTATTCCACTTTGTATAAGAGTTATGAAGGAAGAGAGCTAAAAATTGAAAGCCAGACATTTTGTAGTGGCAGAATGTATATAAGCTTTTATTCATTCAATTTTAATATATATTAGCTAGAGAGAAGCCGAGCGATGCGTAGCATCATCTCAAAGAAGACTGCATCATTTTCAGAGGAAAGGGGGTCATGAATCACAGTCCTCAAATAGCATATGTACTTAGAAAATGAAAGAGCTGCAAATTATGAAATATGACAAAGAATCATAAAGCAGTGACAATCTTTAAATAGACTATTAGGCCCAATGCAATGTGCCCTATATGACTTGGTAGACGAGTACCAACAATTGTCTCCCCCCAATGTCAACCATCTCAAGTCTAATAATTGACTGGGGAGCCCTGCTGATGGTGCTGGGACTGTCCTGTTTGTGCTGACCAGAGACAGGGACTTCTCAGTGGTGGTTCATTTATGGAATGCCCTCCCATTTGGGGTATCTCTATCTCTCTCATTAAAAACATTCAGAACTAGGAATGACAGAAAAATATTTTTTATTTATAGAGAGCCAGTGTGGTGTAGTGGTTCAGGTGTTGTACTATGACCTGGAAGACCAGGGTTCAAATCCCCACACAGCCATGAAGCTCGCTGGGTGACCTTGGGCCAGTCACTGCCTCTCAACCTCAAAGGAAGGCAATGGTAAACCCCCTCTGAATACCACTTACCATGAAAACCCTATTCATAGGGTCACCATAAGCTGGGATTGAGTTGAAGGCAGTCCATTTCCATTTTCATTTAAAATTGACTTTGTCAAATTCACATTTTTGAAACAATATGAGAACCAAAACACAGCCATCTTTGCAATTCACATTTTTCTGAGTTTTGCAGTGCAGTTCACCAACCAATCAATGTTTACAAAAATGCATATACTGTGTTAGGGGAAAGCATGCATAAAAATGAATATAACATATAAAATTCATTATATTAGGATAAATTGCTTGCAAAATGTGTACATTAGTTAAAAATGAATGAATGAACAAAAATATGGAGTAATTCACACTAAAATGAAGAAGAATTTTACTGAGGATTTAACTAAGACAAAATCACAAATTGCTGCATAAATGTGGCTGACTGAATTTAAGATTGGAAAAATGAGAAACTGAGAGAATCAAAACTTACAGATCCTTCCATTTTTATTCAGGGCCAATTTAATAACTTTCCTGTTCACCCAGGCATTTGATGGCTGAAACATACTGTTCCCGGCAACATTTTATGTATTACTTTAATGGTATGTCACTGTTTTAAAATGTTTTAAAACATTTAATATACTTTAAATATGTTTTTATACAATTGAAATTAATAAATAATAACAATATTTAAACATGAAAGAGCTATGGGAAATGAAATATTACAGAAGAAACAGAATGAGGTGACAATAATATTTAAAAAATATATGAGTTACAAATTTATTTCTTACTGCACAAATCTGTGTCTGGCACCTCAAGAGCAGCTTCTAATGTTCAATAAATCCAATGTATGTATACTAAATCAATGCATATGCAATAGCCCTAAGTCTACATTAAAATGTCATTACAGTATATTGCCGAATTACTACCACCAAGTTCTTACCTTTGTGTTTGCCATGAATGAGATCAACAAGAATGCCCATCTATTACCCAACAGCACATTGACTTATGTCTTCACTCAGAATGTTTACAATGAAATTGGAGCCTGTCATGGGACTATGGAAGTCCTTTTTTTCAGACAGGGGAGCCCCCTTAACTACATGTGTGACAAGACATACAAACTTATGGCCATCATTGGTGGACTCACCTCTCATAACTCCAAGCAGATGCCCCACATCTTAAATATCTACAAGATGCCACAGGTGTGTCTCTCTCCCTATATACATTGGTGTGTCTTGGGGGCAGGACTTAGGGGAGCAGACCTATTTGTGTTGCTACCATGTCCTTCACCTCCTCAAAGCTGGCATGGATATATAATGCTCCTTTTAGTTCTTGTCTTGTTCAGTTCAGGGCTAATTGTACTTTATGTGAAATGCACACATTTCAGCCTGGGTGTGTTCTGTACTACTTGTTTAAGAGGCAAATCCAGAAGGCTTCACCACTGAGCCATGGGAATGAATAGGATAAAAATTACACTTTTAGAGCAGAAGTCTTTATGAGTTTTTAGGCAAGCATAATCTCATTAGGGGACAGAACAATCTTGGACATAAATGCCTTAATTTATTCATGCCAGGAGTCTTTGTTTTCCTCTGAAGATGGAGGGGATCTGTGCTGAGCCAGTCAGTCATAGATATCTAAGTCTTTCTCAACACCCCACTTCTCTGTTTCAGAGAAACAGAGTTGTTCATAGCACATACAACCATTCCTACAGGATTGGAAAAATAGCTAGGAGTGGAATATTTGAAGAATATTAACCTTTGCACACACACAAAAGTGAATATTAATTATTTTCCTCACTAATTCTCAGATCCAAAATTCTCTTCTCCCAGTATTTTTCCTTTCCTTTTTTGAAAACTGTATGTGTCTGTGATTCATGCATTTATTATTTAGTTGTCCCATTAGTAACTACCTCCAGGCTGCTGTTTTGGAGAGGTAATGCCCTCTGCATTATTTGTTGGAAAAGCAAATATAAAATGAACTCAACCTTATATCCTGTCAGAACACTGAAGGAAGTAAATGCAACTGAGGAGCTATCAGACGTTCTTGCTGGGTATAATAAGATAATTGTAATTGTTCTCAGCTCAGCTATGGCTCCTTTGACCCTGCACTGAGTGACAAAACACAGTTCCCTTCTGTCTTTCGGTTGATCCCAAATGAAAGTCCTCAGTATGCTGGCATTGTTCAGCTGCTTCAGCATTTTGGATGGACCTGGATTGGCCTTATCGCTTCAGATGATGACAGTGGAGAATTGTTATTGAGGACACTTATTCCTCGGCTGCTGCAGAGAAACATTTGTATTTCTTTTAAGGAAATTATTCCAACATTGAAGGATTCTGGTAGGATAACAATGCAAGTTTATATGAAATTGAAAAGAATAGCATCTATTCTTTCATCAGCCAAAACCAATGTGATTCTTATTCATGGAGATTCACGGTATATGGAGGTCTTACGAATGGTTCTGGCACTACACGAACATGTTGAAATGAAACCAATAGAAAGAGTCTGGGTTATAACAGCACAGTGGGATTTTGCATCTGTATCCAATAACAAATATTTCCCACCAAAATGCTTCAATGGAACCTTGTCATTTGCCCTTCACACTAATGATGTTGCAGAATATAAAGAATTCATTGAGACTTTAAATCCTCATCAATCTATGCTTTATTTCATCCACCATTTCTGGTCTACTGCATTTGGCTGCTCATTCCCCATTTATAACCTTTATGTAAAAAGCCCAGGAATCTGTACTGGAGAAGAGAAGTTGAGGAGCCTCCCTGAAACTGTGTTTGAAAGGGGAATGCCTGGTCAGAGTTACAGTATCTACAATGCAGTTTATGCTGTGGCACATGCTCTTCAGGCCATGTTCTCATCAAAATCTAAGCAGAAGGCTAAGGGAGATGGAGCCACATGGAATCCTTCAGATATTTACCCATGGCAGGTAGGATTATCACATAAAAAGTGATCAGCTTATCTTGAATCACCCACTTGTTTCGTGATAGGCTGCTTTTAAAAGAGTTTTAAAAATGTTTATAACAGTGCTCCACAACCTGCGGTTATCCATATGTTATTGATTGCAACTCTCATCAGCACCAGCAAACATGGTCAATAGTCAGGGATGATGGAAGCTGTAGTCCAAAGCTAAGTTTTGGGTAGGCTATTCTTCTACAACATGACAGCTAAGCACTTCCACCCTCTGTTTCTCCAGGTCAAACCAAAGGGAAAATTAACTGACTGCAATCCTGGTCCCCTCCCGCTGCTTTGCTGCGGGGAGAGTGGATTGCCTTTTGCACCCAGCTCCAAGTTTGAAGTGGCATGACTTCTGATGCTGAGTACAGACGTTTAGTCTGCTGAGGATGGTGTGCAGAGCCGCCTAATTGGCTGGCTCTTATACCTCACCCATTCTTCCGCTTATTGCAGTTTTCGATGGCACTCACCCTCCTACCCATGACCTTTTCAGGGTGGGCTTAGCTGGTTGCCACTAGGGGGCCTCACAGGAATTTTACCTTCTCCTTGTCATTTTGACTGGGGAGGTTTTTTGCCTGTGTCATACTGGATTATGAATTGGTGGTTGGGCTAGATTAAAAGGGTGTTTTGGCAGGGTCCGTGTGAGGTTAGAAAAAATGGGGTAAGTGGAAAAATTGGTGAGAACCTTGAGGCACCTTCTACAAGGTGAAGGGGGTTTTACTCAGACCTGTCTATCAAAGCCTCAAGGCCAGATGTGGGGACAGGAGCCCTTCTTAAGCACTGACCAGATCACAGGCTCAATGCCTCAAGGCTGGAGCTGAGGGTGACCTGGACAGAATTCCCTAGGCACAGTTAATGTGCCAGCAAGGATGGGCATAGGAGTAGGTAGTAAAACCACCCTTGGGCCTAGAGCCAAGGCTCCTCACCCAAAAATCTGAGGATTGGGGTTTAAGCTTTATAGCACTCAGATTTTAGGAGCTCACACTGATCTTTAATATTTATTTAGTTTCCCTCCACAGATCTTAATTTGATAATTGGCCTAACTGAATGTTTGGCTTAATAGATTCATTGGCTTAGGAGGATTATTGGTTCAATTTGGTTTAATTTGTATTAATAAAAATGTTGCCCTTTTCATCCCATATTCTGTATGTGCAATCATTTGGGGTGTTTCAGTGCAACATATGATTGGGAGCCATAAATGGGGGATGGATCATAATAAAATGAAACTCCCTAGATTTTCTTTTATAAAACACCTTTTTCTTTGCTAGCCACTTTGCTTCATTGGCTGACTCAGTTAACTAAATCTACCTGTAAATCAAGTCCAGGTAAGCGGCGGTAACGCAGCCGAAGCTCTGCTCACGGCCAGAGTTCGATTCCAACGGAAGGAGGAAGTCGAATCTCCGGTAAAAGGGGTCAAGGTCCACTC
Organism: Rhineura floridana; assembly: GCF_030035675.1. Lineage (NCBI taxonomy): Eukaryota > Metazoa > Chordata > Lepidosauria > Squamata > Rhineuridae > Rhineura > Rhineura floridana. The sequence continues at coordinate 14,798,450 of NC_084490.1, forward strand.
AGCCTTCCATCCATCCGTGGTTGGTAAAATGAGTACCCGGCATATGCTGGGGGGTAAAGAAAGGCCAGGGAAGGAACTGGCAATCCCACCCCATATATACGGTCTGCCTAGTAAACGTCGCAAGACGTCACCCTAAGAGTCGGAAACAACTCTCACTATAAGTGTGGGGACACCTTTACCTTTTTATATTCTAGGGTGCTTCAGAAGAAAGGTCAAAGGATGGTGGTTTTTTTGTGAATCAGAAACAATAGTTCACAAATAGCATGACCAGGAATTGTATCTTTCTTATCTGGATATAGGGAAAGCTGAGTGGATCTGGCTGTGGAATACCATAGCATTGGAAGATAAGTCTGAAAAGGAGCAATAAAATGCATATCCTCTGAAAACAATTTGTGGCCTGAAAGCTAATGCTTGGCCCTTCACCCCTATGCTGCTGCTAGAAGCTTCACTGGTTTTAAAATAAACATCAGGAACAGAGTTTATCTCTGAGCCTGCCCTTGACTAAGTATGAAACAATAGAGAATTAAAGGAGCACAGGAATACTCTTGTAGTTAGAGCGGGAAGCAAAAATAAGGTTCTGTCATTGTTACCTTCACAATCCTGTAGCTTTCAAAATGGTGTTGGGCTAATACCTTGAAACTGGGCATGCCTAAGTCTACAAAAGTGCCCAATTTTAAAATTCAATAAATTTGTTACAGATTCACAATAGCTGCCCAATGTCCCTGCTTTTAAAAGTGTGATAGAAATATCTGTTGACTGTAGGTAACTTCTAAACTGCAAGCTTTTTTGCCTATTAATTTTGACTATTATTTTCTCTGCTTTTTAATCCGAGAGGTAAGAGATGGGATCCTGTGCAAGTTTGCTGAGAATGGATTGATCATATGCATGCTTATTGAGTTCAGTGGGATTTACTTCCCTGCAATCGTGCTTAGGATGGGTGAAACTCACCAAAGGAGATGGGTAGGGGAGGAGGAGGAAGGCCAGGGGGAGGAGAAGGGGAGGGAGCAGGCAGAAGGGGGAGGGGAGGAGGAGGGTAAGTTTAGTTATTTACATGCTTATTGAGTTCAGTGGGATTTACTCCTGCACAATCATGCTTTGCAGGGTCAGTTCTAAAGGGTGGCCAGGTGGGGCACTGGCCCGATGGCCCTTGGAGCTACAGGGGGCTCCTCAGCCACCCCTCCGCTCCCCTTCTGCGATCCGCAGGGGGGGCCCCCACCTACCTGTCTGTTGTCTTTACCATTGCCCTTAACAAAGACAGTGGCCGCAGTTTCCCTAAGATACTGAAGCCCCTGCCACCATCTTAGTTGATGGCAGAGATGTGCACTCATAGCATGCACGTGTGCCATCAACAAAGATGGCGGTGGACGTGTCATCCCCTTAGGGAAACCGCAGCCGCCATCTTCATTAAGGGCAATGGTAAAAGACAGCAGACAGGTAGGTGGGGGTCTTTTTACACTTTGAACCGTCAATTCTCTCTGTTGCATGTATTGCCATGAAAATTTAGAGGGTTGGTAAACAAGCATTTGTGAGTTCAGGACTATACATTTTGTAAGGTTTTGTTTTGAAATGAGCTTATGGGAAGCATCAATGGCATGGGAGGTATTTTCAATTAAACATTGCTGAAAATGAAAAATCCATGCTGGCTATAGTACATAGCCACTCTCGTGACTGTATAATTCTAGTACATCTGTACTAGACAGTGGGGGAGGGGGAGTTCAGTAGTGGCTATTGAACCTTCTTCCTGATTCCTGCAGCTTACTTGGAATGGGCTGGGAGCATGGTAATGGCATGTCAGGGCTGCACAGATGGACCAGTGGAGCCACCCCTGAACTCAGTGATTCTGTGCCTACCCTGTCTCCAACGTATCTGCATAAGTTGCAGCAATGGCAATATTGGGAAGGTGCCTCTGGGGTTCCATCTCACCCCAACATGACTACTGTGAGAACAGGATGCTAGACTAGATGGACCATTGGTCCGATTGATCAGGAGTTTTTTAATGTTCTCCTGACAGAGGTTTAAACACTCTAATATCTTTCTAGATGTATGTTGACTTCCATCTTAATTTAAAATTTGAAGTGTGGAAAAGCTGTTGTTACATTAAATACAGGTTTAATGTTTCAAATTTATGGAGTGAGAATTCAAATTAAACATTCTTATTGATCACCAGAAACCATAACTCTCCCAAATAATTCCAACCTTGAACATTTGCATGTGGTAAGCATCTTCTTCCGTCCAACCTATATACCCCTTACATGAGAAGCAGCAGCAATTTGGATATGCTACCTGAGTGACGGGGGGGGGTGCATATCAACAAGGCAATACAGCAAATTCTGGGGAAAATCACAGTAACCCTTTTCCACCACTAGCCTCAGTTCATGTTCTTTCCTTCTCCAATATAGCTTCACTCCTACCTGAAACACATCCACTTCAACAATAGTGCTGGGGAAGAAATTTTCTTTGATAAAAATGGAGAGTTGGCAACTGGATATGATATTATCAACATGGTCACATTCCCAAACAGGTCCTTCCATAGAATTTGTGTTGGAAGGATAAATCCCTGGGCTCCTGATGGCAAAGAGTTCACCATTAATGGAAGTGCTATCGTGTGGAATCATAAGTATAACCAGGTGGGTAAAATGTAAATGTGCTGCCTTCAAGTCGATTCCGACTTATGGCGACCCTATGAATAGGGTTTTCATGAGGCTGAGAGGCAGTGACTGGCCCAAGGTCACCCAGTGAGCTTTATGGCTATGTGGGGATTTGAAGCCTGGTCTCCCAGGTCGTAGTCCAACACCTTAACCACTATGATTATTATTTACAGAACTATAGGCTTAGGAATAGATGCAAGACCTGGTCCTGTTTCCATACAGGAGTGGAGTTAGTTAAGCCTGCTCTGTTGTGGTTTGGTGCAGATATTTTAGAAGGATTGTGCACAAATACTTTTTTTAAAAAATCAAGAAAACTTTATTTTTAAGAACAGTTTAAAAAACAAACAAATATGAGGTGGCCTGAGGGCTGCCAATCTATTAATTCCTTTGAAAAGCAATTATAGCTACCTACAAGTGGCTTGGTAGTGTACAGGATTTCTGCCACCGTGGACTTTGAAAACAAAGCAAGATACCCTTGAAGTGATGGGACTTGTTGATACGCTATCACTGTCTGGGGGAATGGTACATTTTAAAAAGTTCGTAAAATAGATTAAACTTAAAAGTGATGTATTTTAATGTACTTTCCCCCAGAAAACAATGCCAAATAATCAAAACCTGCCAGGTGGACATACTTCTAAGTGGTTGTAATTGTTTCAGGGGGAAAAGGGCAGTGAGGCCACCCTCAGACCACCTCATATTATATCCATAAGGTAAGTGACGGATCCAGCAATGTCTGGATTCCAGGGGGACACAAATGTCAATTCTATACATTGGTTGGGATGATTTGGATCAGGTGATTCTGCATTGAGAATTGTTTTTGTTGGATCCCGACAACATCCCTATAGAGTTCCACTATTGCAAAAGGACAGAGAAATCAAGTTGTTCAAATCTCACTCTTGATAATCTATAATGGAGACACTCCAAGCCAGTTCATATACACTTCCATAGCTCTGAACTCAGAATTTACCATTTTCTTACAAAGCTGCTGAAGCAAAAGTGGCTGCAGAGTCCTAAATTCCAAAGCTCACCTCACATAGAAACGTGCAAATCTTTGTTCATGACAGAGACAGCATGTATAATGCCAACTCATATAGATGCAGACTGCCTTCTTCTATTAGCAAATAAGCTTGGGCAAATAGCATGTGTTTCTTTTTTTTTTTTAATAATTTTTATTCAAATTTTTCAAAAGACAAACAAAACAAAGTCAAAAAACATAACAATACAACAACAAAAATAAAAATAAAATAATTGACTTCCGATTTGTCGCGGATCAGCCACAAGTATACAATATACATCAAACCTGTCCCTTAACGTATACACACAGGATCACTTTTCTCCATAGGCTGTCCTAGTTAATCGTCAAATCCCAATATCATCATCCTATCCTGATCTTTCAACAAAAAGTCCAAGAGAGGCCCCCATTCCTCAAGAAATGTATCTGTCGACCCCTCTCCAAGTAGACATGTCAATTCATCCACCTCCACCAAGTCCATCAATCTCAACAGCCATTCTTCCGTTGTTGGTGTTGACCCCATTTTCCACCCTTGTGCATATAATAATCTTGCTGCCGCAATCACACACAATATCATTCTTCCACACTTCTTCTCCATTTGTCCATCCATAAAACCCAATAAAAAAAACTCTGGCCCTGACTGAATATTTATCTTTAGAATTTTTTGCATCTTCCTACCTATCTGTGCCCAAAATGATTTTGCCTTTTTACACAGCCACCACATATGATAAAATGATCCTTCTTGTTGTTTACACTTCCAACAAATATTAGAAACATTACTATACATTTTTGACAACTTTTCTGGAGTCATGTACCAACGGTACATCATTTTATAGACATTTTCTTTAAGATTATAGCATAGTGTAAATCTCAAGCCTTTTTTCCACATATTTTCCCATTGATCCATTTGTATGTTATAACCAAAATTTTTTGCCCACTTTACCATACACTCTTTTACTTGTTCTTCCTCCATATCCATTTTCAGTAAGAGTTTATACATTTTCGCAATTATATTTTCATCATTTGTACACAATCCTATTTCAAATAGCAAATCCTATTTGAAATAGCAAATAGCATGTGTTTCTGTTTACAAAACTCAAAAGCATGTTTAGACAATTCATATTTCATATGAAAATAACATTTTTTTTATTATTTCATTTATATCCTGCCCTTCCTCCCAGCAGGAGCCCAGGGCGGCATCCATCCATGTGTTGTTGTTTTTTTGTCTTCCCTTCCTTTCACTCTGACCTCTGCAGCATAGTCTTTCTTCAAATTTATCTTATCCATTCATTCCATAGCAGGGATACCTGGGGTGGGGACGATGTAGGCTCAGTCTGTAACCTTTTCTAGCTGATGATCATCAGAGCTGGCAGTGACGAAGGACCTGACAGTTTAACATGTTCATACTTCATATGAATTGTGAAGATGAAGTGAACATGGAGAGGAGAGGAGGATATAAAAGAGAAAAAGCAAGAGGACAATCAATATGTTGGAACATTTCTGAGGTTGTTGTGATATTCTAGGAAATGAGTCAAGGATTGGTTGCTACAATGCACTGATATTAAATGGCCTGAAATTCAGTATTATAGACAAAAGGAGAAATCAGTTGGTCTACACCAGGGGTGAGGAACAGGAACTGTCTGGTGGGCTGGATTTTGAACTCCCCTACCTCCAGTGGGCCACTTTGACCAGAGTGTGGGGTCACCCACCTCTCAATCACTCAGCATCACTATTATGTTGGGTGACACATTTTTGCTCTGCAGAACCTCTTAAAGAGAAGCCCTTTTGGATCCACAGCTTTCTGGAGTTTTTGATACTCCAGAGTGCAACAGATCCCAGTGGGGCTCTTGAAGTCATAATGAGTCACCTGATTGATGCTGACTTCAAGCCTCATTTTTGACAGGGATCAGCCACACTCAGGAATTCTGATTGGGAGCTCCAGAAAGGAACCAAACCTAGCAAACCTTGCGCTATATTTAAAAGGCGCTGAATTTTACTTACTTACTTACTTGCCAACTTTCATCCCAGGGGCTCAAGGTGGTAGTACCTGTCTCTTTCCCTCTCCATTTTATCCTTACAACCCTGTGAGGTAGGTTATGCTGAGTGGCAGTCACTGTCCCCAGGTCACCCAGTGAGCTTCATAGTTGAGCATGGTTGGAACTGTGGTCTCCCAGGTTATAGTCCAACACAATAACTCTTCTTCATATTGGCTACTAGTCCTCCCCCTTGTCAGGGAACAATCAGGAACACATTTTAAGGCTCCTGAGTGTGCCTTTGCAGCTGCATCTTAACCTGTCTTGCACCTGGCATCTTACATGACTTCAAAAGAGGGGCAGGTGGGAATGGCTTGTGGAAAGTGGCCTTATAGTCCAAAGTAGGAACCCTCATGGAATTAATTAGGCCCAAGGCCAGAGTTTACCCACCACTGGTTTTCACCCTAAAATTTTTCTTTTTGGGTATCCTTAGACCCTACCGCAATCCACATGTGTTGAGAGTTGTCATCCTGGACACAGCAGGGTTGTGCGTCATGGGGAACAGATTTGCTGTTATGATTGCCCTCCGTGCTCTGAAGGGATGATTTCAAACCTGACAGGTAAGTAGAAATTGCAGTTACATGGGGATGGTAGTCCAGATGTTTGTAAAACAAATTAGCTCCAAGGGCTGGTTTACACAGGCATGTTCTTCGTTTATGGCACAAAGCATTACACAACTATAGTAAGTAAAATCTTTATTACGGTCCAAGACCAGCAATTATAATTACAAGACCTCTGGGTATCAGAGAACACAGAAAATAAGTAATACAGACTCATAAATAAATCAGGGATTTTCACACACATATACAAAGAGAGAGAGAGAGAGAATGTTCAGGCATTTCTACACAGGATTAACTTTTGGAATTACTTCTAAAACTTCAGCATCTTTGAAAAGTACTCTGACCTCCTGTTCTGAAGGTCATAACATGCCAGCAGGAGTGGAAGTTGTGGGAAAATAAAGTGCTGCTGTGCTGACACCAGGTGGATGCATAACAGCCAACCATTTCTCAGGGGGCAAACAAACTCTGGAGGATTGTGCAACAGCATGGTGCACCGTGTTACCACTACAGGCCATCTCTGCAAGTACAAGCAAGTGAGGGACCAGCACAGGCTATAAAGGCTTGACCTGCAGGGAGTTAGATGTGCATAAGAGCCCTTGAAAACAAACCACGAAGGTTGGCACCTTCCTTCACTGTGACTCTGCGGGGTACCCACAGTGACATCCATCCTTCCAGAAGGATTTCTCTTCTTTGAAGCAAGAATCGTGGGACAGTAGTTTGCTGCATAGGTAGGAAGAGAGGGCAAACTCTCATGCCGAGGGAGACTCCAGCGTGTTATCCTGCAATGTTCCACGATAAAAGATTTATGAAATTTGTCCGGCTGGGCTGAGTTTCCGGGGGGGCCTCCCGTGGAGAGGGCGAAGGCGTTACTGAGGGCGTATCGCATAGTACCTTGGAGGGCAACCAGTCCCTCACTCTCTAGATAGCGCATACTGGTCCACGAGGGGCAGGCCGATGGTTTGAGTTTCATGATAGATTCAGGAGCATCTGGGAGGGAGTTGTCAACTCTCGGTCAGCTTTGTTGACTATCTGGGTTAGGTTCCGCAACAGAGGGATAAACGGAAGAAAGCATTCCCTGGTGACTCGAGCTCATCTCATCAGCTCGGTAGGCGTCAGCCGCTGGCGATAAGCCCACACGCAATTGTCTTGGCGGCGTGTGGCTGAATTGCCCAAGCTGCAGATTTTCCAGGTGCCTTTTTAAGAAATCCAGTCTCGTGACAATTTCAGTTTGATCTTTAGCGGGTAACGCTGAAAAGGATTCCACCAGTTGCTTTTCATCGTTGTCAAAGGGCGGGATCGTCACAGGCATTGAGTGCCCTGCCTTTGGAGATGTTAGAGATGTTGAGGAGCCCGCTTGAAGTTGTGGGGAGGATCATGGCCCAGGAGTGGAAAGTCTTGGGGGCGCAGGACCCTGGTCCCTTTCCTGGAGATGTAAAAGCCACAGGGGCCGAGGGTGCACCCTGTTCTCAAATAGTCTGTTGACCATGATCCCACTCATTGTGAAAAGATCTCTGTGATGGTAAACCAGGCTAGTGAGTCTCGGATCCCCAAAAGTGACTACTGCCCGCGCGTTCCTGTCATCATAAAACAGGTATTTGACACTGTCGAGGTCCAGCACACCTAACTGGTTCGGAAGGACTGAATTCACAATGTCTAAAAGGTGGAGTTTGCGCTTTAATTGTGACAGAGGTCCTGCAGGTTTGGGATAATTCATCATAACCAGCTTGTGCCGGTTCAAGACTAGATTCCAATGGGCAGAGCTGCTGTTTTCCTGTCCCTTTATGGCTACACTGTAGCCCCGTGAAAGCAACTTCTTGCCAGGAGTTAGTGATCCCGTGGATTGTGCTGTCACCACTCGAGGCAGCTCTTGGGCTGGGTGCAGTGAAGAAAAAGGTAAGGAAGGGGTGCGAGTACGCTGTTGGAATGACGGGGGAGCGTATTCAGCTTCCATTTGCCTGGTTCTTTTACTGGCTTTTGGTACTGAACTCTGTGTCTGTGGCCCATCTAGTAGCTGAAATAGCCGATTGAACCTCATCTTCTTGTAACGAGGCAGCTTGGAATTTTTAATGCTTTTACTTTTCTTGATGGTGTTTCCACGTCGATTACACGCCCTCTTGTTGGTTGGCATACAGCTGGATGGTGATTTGATGGGCGACATTATGTGGCATGAATTGAGCACTATTTGGGAGCCTGCATTGCTCTGTTTGTGGCTAGCGGCCTTGTCCCCAATGAGAGTTTGGAAAAGTTCTACCAGAGTGGTTAGGAGACTGTTGGACTGAGTGAGAAATGATTTAACACAGTCAATTTCCTTTGATATCAAAAGAAGCCATCCCTCAAGAAGTACTTTAGTACTTAGGGGTTCTGATGAAGGATCGGAGGGGTCTGTAATTAGTTGCTGGGACCCATTGCGAATTGTTGATTCATTAGATCGATTGCCCAGATGGTCCTTTCAATTGAGTTCATGTCCTTGTTGCAGAGGGGCGGCGGAGTCTACCGCTGCCAACTCCGTGGCTAAGTCCGTCAGGGCAGGGTCTTCCTTTAAGTCAACAAGGTTATATTTAAGATCCAAAGTCCAATCCAAACTGGTGGATGAGGGAGGTGGTAAATATGGCGGCGTCTCTCTCGACTCCTGGTCACCATTAGGGAGTGGAAAGAACTGAGTCATTTTAGTTTGATGCTCCTCCGCATTTGGAGGGACTTCAGTACAGAGAGCAATTCCCAGGTCCCTGTATTTTTTCCAGGTAAGCACCGTGGATTTAAAGGGACTGGCCTGATATCAGGAGAGTGGAGCACTAAAAGGAGTTTGGATTTAAAGTTCACTACTTTTTGCTTTCATGAGATGAGATCTCCCCTCATAAATCTGTGGGGCTTACAAAGCCAGTCGATTTAACCGTCAGTTGAGAAGGCCCCCCACTGTTCAGTTAGGGAGAGAATGTCAGTTACACTCTCTTCTTGTCTTTGTAATTTGCTCCTTCTCCATAACAAAGAGGGGGGAGATAGGGCTCTGGCGTTTTGCTGGTATCTGGATGTTTTCCATGCACTCACTGGCAGGAAACTTCCTCCGCTAATCTTCCAGAGGTATGTATGACCTCAGAAGAATGTTATGAACTGAATTTGTTAGCTGGGGCAAAAGTGAGTCTTACCAGTTGCAGGCAAATCTCAGCAAAAGCCAGAGAATACTTTAAACACCTCCAGCCACCGGTGCCATGATGGCCCTGTCTCTCATTACACAACTATGACTTTGATGTGTAAATGGGCCACTGAAGATATAAGAACATAGGAAGAGCTTTCATAGCACTTCAGATTGAATTGTTATGACATCATCTGTTCAATTGTATTCAATTGCACAGTGACCCAGAAAATATTTCCATTAAAGATATTACAAATTATTCATATAGTTATTTCCAATAACGATAAATAATCTCAAAGCAATTTAACAAAACAAATGGCAATAAAAACATATATAAAAACAATTCCAAACCCATTACTGATACAGATTGGAATAACTCTCCACTTAAATTGTTAGTTGGAAAAGTAACATTTTCAATAGGAGATAAAAAGAGAGATGGTATCTTTCTGATATATAACTGGAGGGAGTTCCAAACGGTAGGTGCCATTACACTCAAGGCCTGATTCCTACACCACATAAGAATGGACCGCCTAATGAAATGGTAGATGCAGGAGGCATTCTCTTGAAGACTAGTTGGGTATGTAAGGCGTGAGATGATATTAAGTTATGGTCCCAACCTCCATAAGGCTTTGTGCACCAGCATCAATAACTTGAAGTTAGCACAACAGCTAACTGATAGGAAGTGCAAATCTTTTAGCAGTGGCATAATGTTAATTTTACCGTAAGGTTCTACATTATTATTTTATTAGCTCTTCCAAGAGAAACATGTTCACAGCCATATTTCATGCCTGGCTGATGTCATCTAGGTTAAGATGGTATGTGTACATTGTCAGTTATTATATTTTTCAGATGCAGACAATTGCAAAAAGTGCCCTGAGGATCAGCATCCACACATGAACCAAGACAGCTGCATCCCTAAACTCATGGTCTATCTATCATATGGAGACCCCTTGGGAATTATTCTAGCTTTGTTTGCTCTTTTTATTTCTCTGATTACTGTTGTGGTGATATGGATCTTCATTCAGCATCAGAATACTCCCATTGTCAAGGCCAACAACTGGAACATTACATGCACCCTCCTCACTTCCCTATTGCTTTGCTTTCTGTGCTCCTTCTTATTCATTGGACAGCCTGGGAAGGTGACCTGCCTTCTTCGGCAAACTGTGTTTGGAATAATCTTCTCCCTCTCAATTTCTTGTGTGTTGGCTAAAACCATCACTGTGGTTCTGGCCTTCATGACCACCAAGCCAGGAAATAGGATGAGGAAATGGGTAGGGAAGAGGCTGGCAGTGTCAGTCATCATCCTCTGTACTCTTATTCAAACTGGCATCTGTGTTATATGGTTGGCAACCTCTCCTCCCTTCCCAGAGTTTGACATGCATTCCCAGACTGATCAGATTGTTGTGCATTGTAATGAAGGCTCTAATATAATGTTCTACATTGTCCTGGGCTACATGGGGCTTCTAGCCATCATTAGCTTCACAGTGGCTTTCTTTGCCAGAAAGTTGCCTGATACTTTTAATGAAGCCAAACTCATCACCTTCAGCATGTTGGTGTTCTGCAGTGTTTGGTTATCCTTTGTCCCAACCTACCTGAGCACCAAAGGGAAATATATGGTGGTTGTGGAGATCTTCTCCATTTTGGCCTCTAGTGCTGGATTGCTGGGTTTCATCTTCTTCCCCAAATTGTATATTATTGTACTGACGCCTGAGATGAATACCAGGGAAAAGCTTGTAAGGAAAAATTAACCATAATACTGCGTGACTTCCTTTGTTCTTTCAGCTTCTTTCCTGTTCAACTTTCCTTGTTGTCTTGTTATTTTTAAGAACCTGGTTGGCCCCCAGGCACCTGGTTGGCCACTGTGAGAACAGGATGCTGGACTAGATGGGCCACTGGCCTGATCCAGCAGGCTCTTCTTATGTTCTTATGTTCTTAACCTAAACCCATATACAATTTTATATCTACTGTTTTGTTTGTATAGTAATTAGTGGGATGTATAATTTTCATCTAGTTTGTCTTTTTAGACTCTTCATTTCCTCTGTAGCTTGTTTATAGGTTCAAGGTACTGGTTTTGGTGTACAAAGCCCTATACAGTTGGGGACCCTGATACCTGAAAGATTGTCTTACTTCTTATTTACCCAGTCAATCATTGTGCTGTGTTGGTGGGGTCCTCCTGCAGATACCATCTTATCAGGAGATCTGTTCTACACAACATTGAAGTGGACCTTTAGTGTTGTTGCATCAACCCTTTGGAATTCCTCCCCTTATATAATAGACAGGCACCATCTCTGCTATCTTTTTGGTGCCTACTGCAAACCTTCCTCTTTCAACAAACCTTTTAAGTGAAAATCTAATCTCACTCTGAATCTGTGTTAGAATTGCTTTTTAAGAAGTTTTAAACGTTTTTTTCCAAAATATTTTTTGAAATGTGTTTTTAAAGATGTTTTAATATACTTTAAAATCTGTTTTTAAAGATATTTTAGAGTGTTTTTAGTGTTTTTGTTTGCTGTCCTGGGCTCCTACTGGGAGGAAGGGTGGGATATAAACAAACAAATAAATGTGGCCCGCATTTTAAGTATTTGCTCAAAACGTGTTTATGATATTAACAGAATGTAGGTTGAGTATTTAATGTGCATAACAATTGGCCATTGCACATATTACCTAAGTGTCATGGAGAATGTGCACATAATCCTTCCATGAAGATGGAAATGTGCATTTTCCAGTTAATATATATAATCTCCAACAGGCCTTGGAAATGTGCATGTATCAAGTGAATTTTGTACATTCTTTGCTCATTAGGTATAATCCCCAACAGGCCTTGGGAATGTGTGTATCTTGGCTGAATTCTGTACATTGTCTGAGCAAAACCACTGTAAAAAAAGGGTCCCCAGTACCCATCTCAAGGAGCTGGTCCAAGGAGTAGACATTAACATTGCAAAAGATGTGTTTGAATTGAAATAATGCCTTAGCTTTTAAAAAGGAGCCTGGCTTTCTCTCTCTCTCTCTCTCTGTCTCTCCAAAGCCAAGATCTGAGTTAGTTTTAGCAAGCACTTTAAAAACATAAACAGAAACCCTTACTTTGCAATAAGCACTACATGAAAATAACAACTGAAGAATGAAGGAGATATTCAGGAGGAGCTACCCTAGATGCAGAAGAAGAAGAGTAATGGACATTGTCACACATACCATGCTACATGTTTAGCTCTTAGCTGTGGATAGAGGAGCAGGCCAGATCCATAGTATCAGTGTCGGGCAGGATGTGTGGGTGTTTCAATGTGTGGCTGGTTGTTTGGGAGACTGAAGTATGGGGTGGGTTGAATTTGCAGTGCAGGGTACATTCATGGCTGTGGAGTGTAGTCACCTCTTGTGTTTTGATTATTTGACTTTTAAAACACATGGCATATATCTCACATAAATATATATCTGAGGTTGCTATACCTTCACATGGCCTACCTTATAGGGTTGTTGTGAGGCTACAGTGGAAGAGAATAACCACTCTCCTCTTGGCAAACTACCAACGTGTTCCTGTGTGTATGTGTTGGGGGTTTACAGAGGGGATGGGCTGTTTATGAGGGGAGTTCCAGTTTTGTGCAGTGTGAGAGTGGAGAGGAGTGGGTATGGAGGGCATAGGTTCAAGTGACATGAATGAGGTTGCAGTAGGTGGATGCATACATGGTTGTGGGATGTCTATTCTCTATAGTTTGCAAATCTGTCCATGTGTAAGATTTCCACGTGCTGACCAAAAAAGATTGCTAATTCCTCATCTAACCACCGCCCACACTCACATATGGGATGGGGGCTGCATTAAGGGGTGCATGCATTGCTATGAGCTTTCCAAATGAGACCATGGACCCCAAACAGTGGAATACCCTCTATATAATTACCATGCTACACTGTGATATTAGATAGCTAAAGGAATAAGAATTGCACACAGTATCCAGTGGGTGGCTCCCTCTGCAAATACTGGATTCCTGATAAATTTCTAAGCTTTACTTTTGCTTTCAGTCATGCAAGACACTATTTTGCCAAAACTTGTTTTCCATATAATTTAATGGGAAGGAAAACCTTAATTACTTTTGAACTGTTTATCACATCACAAAGCCCATGAAAATGTGTGCTCCACAAAAATACTCAATAAAGTGCCTCCGTAGGCTTCACCAAAATTGGAACAAAATATGCTTTGTAAAAACAGTACCAATTTTCAGCACTTTTCAAATTGCTGTGTCTGTGGCAATTTCTATCAGATTGGTTTGAAATATTGCACTTTGATAGACCTCAACAGGTAGATCACATGTGCCAGGTTTCAAGTTACTAGCCCCACAGATACAATTTTATATGCCATAGAAATTTGAGACATACAATGACGGAATCATATTTTTGCTAGGCATCTTAACAATAGGAATATTCCTGTTCTCCTATAATATCCAATATGCACTTTATTCCATTGCATCAGCAGGCATTGGATACAAAGAGGCTAAATAAGTTTTCCTTAACTTTTCAGAGAGTTGAGAATCTTAGAAATAATAATTATCTACACTGTAATTATCATAATTAATGTCTTCATGTAATTGTAGTGGGATCCCACTGCTGTCAGAAAGATGGAAACACAGATGAATCCACCTCAGGAGTTGCTGAAATGCTCATCTCCGCGTATAAATAAGAAGTTCAAAATAACAACAACAACGAAAACTCCTTGAAAGGCCTATATCAAACAGATGTTTGAGAATTCAGATTGCAATCAGTGAAAGAACAAAGGTTTAAAACTTTTATGGGATTTTCAGAGTGGTTTTGGAGGTACCCTTGTTCACTGTATCTGTGGCAATGAATATATACAGCTGGGGGCATGTTTTGCTGGTAGCCAGGTGGACATTGTTGCTGATCCTTGTTTTCCTGCTTCAGCTGCCTCAAATTGTCAGTGAGAATGGGGATTATGGATGTGGTTGGCGGCCAAAGCTTCAAAGTGATTCTGGCATTCCAGAGAATATTGTCATTGGTGAATTTGTCTCTTATTTACATAATCATTTAAATGACATCACATATAATAGAAATCCATATAATCAAATAGTCAGTGTCTAGTAAGTAAATATTATATGATATTAGTACCTATGGCTGAATTAAAATTCCAGTTGTGAATATGGCAAAATTAATTATTCTAGGTCTTATTTTCAAATATTGTTGTGTCTGGAAATGGGAGTCAAAAGAGAACCAATGAATGTAAGTCCCTGTAGTCAGATTAATGCTATTCTATGTTTCATAAAAATGTTTCTAAATGTGTTTGGGGATATCCACACCAGTACTCTAGAAAGCATGTGGTGGATATGTGTTATCTGCTCAATCTTCCTCATGCTTTGCCTCCATGGAGTCTTGTAAAATAAGTTATGGACTATGCAGTTTCCCAGTTTGGAGACATCTTGAAGCCGAACCTTCTCTGAGATTCTCTCCACACCAAAATCCAACAGCCTAGCCACTACATCGTGGGGATTTCCATGATATTTCCCATTCAGCAATTAATGAATTTTTTGTATGAGATAAAAAATGAAAATCTTATTTCTTGAAAATAAGGCACATTTTAAAGTCTGTGTGGCCAGTATCATAGATTCTGCCTTGAGGTACAAGCAGAACCTTCCACATCTAAATTTAAACAGCCAAGTCAATTCATCATAAGGTTTCCCATTAATTTTCTTTCTCATAAATAAATGAAGTTCCTGCATGAGAGAGATTCCTACCTATTTAATGTTACTGAAAATAAAGCATAAGCTTTCAGAGTGTCCCTGTTCAAAACATTCTGCCCAAGCGATGGGAAATGTCTCAATGTGAAAAAAATGTTAAGGAGATAGCTAAACCATAATTTTCTGCTTGGCGTGCTGATTGAGGGGATGAATCATAGGGAGGATCCCTCAGTCTTGTGAGATTCCACCTGTACTCTGAAGCAGTACAGCCCTGTCACTGTTTTCCCATCCCATTTAGTGTAAGAGCTAGTGAAGAGAGCTAAAAATGTATAGCCAGGCCTTTTATAGTGGCAGAAAGTAAGGGGAGTATGTGCATCTTCATTCATTCACTTATTTAAAAAAGACAGACAGACAGACAGACAGACAGACAGACAGACAGATAGATAGATAGACAGAGAGAGAGAGAGAGAGAGAGAGAGAGAGAGAGAGAGAGAGAGATACCTTCTCAAAGAAGATTGCTTAGCTTCAGACAAACACAATTAATGCAGCACCCACCTCAAAGAATACCTGGCTTTAGTTAGAAAATGAAAGGAGCATGGGAAATTAAATATGAAAAAGAAGAAATATGAGGTAACAATGATACGTATATGAAATACATTTCCTTTTGAACAACTCGATGCCTGGTATATCAATAATAGCTTCTAATGGTCAATAAGTCCACTGTATGCACATTAAATCAATCATATGCAATATGCAACAGTCCTAAGTGTACATTGAAATATCATTGTAGCCCAGTGCCAAATTACTACCACCAAGTCCTTGTCTTTGCATTTGCCATGAATGAGATCAACAAGAACGCCCACTTGTTACCCAACAAAACACTGTCTTACGTCTTTGCTCAAAATGCTGACAATGAAATGGGAAAATGTTCTGGAACTATGAATCTCCTTTTCACAAGACAGGGGAACCCCCTGAACTACATGTGTGGCAAGATAAACAAGTTAATGGCCATCATTGGTGGGCTCACCTCTCAAAACTCCAAGCAGATGACCCCCATCTTAAATATCTACAAGATGCCACAGGTGTGTCTCTCTACCTTTGTACTTGAACGCATCCTAGTTGGGGACCAGATCCAACTGTGTTGCTTCTAGGTATGGGCAAATCTTACAATTTCCATTTCTTTCAGTTTCTCCAGTCTTAAGTTCAGTTCTCCACTTTTCCACATCAGTTTGACTTTTTTTAAAAAGTCCTCATTACAATTCAGCAGGATTTTAGTTCAAATTTCTATATTTCTATGCATTTTATACACATTTTTGCAAAGCCATTTCCCCTTATGCATTTTATGTGCTATTTTTCACTAATATATTCACTTTCAGGCACACTCACCCTAACATTTGCATTTTTGTACATGTTACTTGGCTGGAGAACTTCACTGCTAAATTCGGAGAAGTGTGAGTTTTGAAGGTTAGCCTTGTTTCACTTCACATATTGTTTTGGAAAGTGCCAGTTAGGTAGGTTTGCCTATATAAATGCAAACTGAATCAAATTCCTTCCTCACTCCTAGTTCCTACCCATTTCTTTCCCCTTCTCAAAAGTGAGATGGCTAAAAGGTTCAGTTATTAGATTTTCACAGTTCTTGTTCAACCCAGGGGCTAACTACACTGCATGGGGAGATCCCTGCATTGGAGCCCAGGGGGTTGTGTAGTGGTAAGCACAACAGGACACTCTTGAATGAAGGACAGTTTCCCAATGACCTTCCATTGCTGACTGTCTTGAAAAAAAGGCCTTGGTTCGATGATCTTCAGGGATATATTCTGTTCCCTGCTGAATATTGGACAGCCGGGGTGGAGTGTACAAATCAGGTCCTGTACACCCACTGCTTTCCTATATGGGGATATACAAAGAGTTCCCTCCCATCATACACTTTATGGTGATGGAACTGACCTGGGGTGTTTATGCCCAGGATGGTGGAAAGGAAGTTTTTCCCTTTCTGCCTACGTAGGATTCCCTGCCTGCACTATAAGAGTTTTGCTCAGTTTGCTACAGATCCTCAAGTTACATGGAATTCATATAACCTTATACAAAATTACTGTCTTTTGAGTCTTCACTTGGGGTGTGCAGGTAATAAATATCATTTTTTGGGGGGGGGAGAAGTCAGTTTCATGATGCTGTTCTTACTTATTAAATATTGAAAGCCTGTTTTCCCCTCAAAGCAGGGCAGGGTTTGCTCTTCAGGTGCACCCTATATAAATTTGTGGGTGTAAAAGTGTGGGTGTGCTCTCACTCCCACCTTTAGCTCTTTTCCTATTTCCTACCTCTGCAGTCCAAATCATCCTCTGACAGGGGATATAGCAGATGTGTGCATGTCTGAGTTCTTACAGGAGTGGGGAGAAAGAGCAGCTGGGAATGGGAAATCTGGAGAAGAATATTAACATGGGTATAAACAGGGTTAAGGTCATCCCTTTTCTTCACTCTCAGATCCAAAGTACCCTCTTCCCAAAAGTTCTCTTTTTAAAAAGTGTTCTTGGAAATCCATTTTAGCAGGGCCGGTTCTAAAGGGTGGCCAGGTTGGGCACTGGCCTGATGGCCCCGGAGCTACAGGGGGGCCCTAAGCCACCCCTCCACTCCCCTTCCGTGATCTGTGGGCCCCCCATGCCCCCCATCCCTCCACCTACCTGTCTGCTGTCATTTACCATTGCCCTTAATGAAGGTGGCGGCCGCAGTTTCCCTAAGGTATTGAAGCCCCTGACGCCATCTTAGTTGATGGCAGAGATGTGCACACATAGCACACACACGTGCCATCAACAAAGATGGCGGTGGAAGCATCATCCCCTTAGGGAAACCGAGGCCACCATCTTTGTTAAGGGCAATGGTAAAAGACAGGAGACAGGTAGGTGGGGGTTGAGTGGTGCTGCGCATACATGTGTGTGTGCGCGCACACACATATGCACACACCGGGGGCCAGGACAAACTGATTCCCAAGGGCCCCAGCATTCTTGGAGCCAGCCCTGCATTTCAGATTGTTGTACTGGAGAGTTTATAGCCTCTGCAGTTTTTGCTCGAGGGTCAGACTATCAGAACTTTGAAGGAAGTAAGAGTGAAGAAGAATAGGAGGTTACTGTTATATCTAAAGAGATTGTTGTTATTGTCCTTAGTTCAGTTATGGCTCCTTCGACTGTGACAAAACACAGTTCCCTTCTGTCTATCAGATGATCCCCAATGAAAGTCTTCAATATGTTGGGATTGTTAGGCTACTTCAGCATTTTGGGTGGACCTGGATTGGCCTTATTTTTTCAGACAATGACAGTGGAGAAGCACTATTGAGGACTCTCATTCCTTGGCTACACCACAGCAGTATTTGCTTGGCTTTTAAGGAAATTATTCCAACAACGAAGACGCACTGGGAAGGAGCAATGCAAACTTGGAAGATGCTGGAAAGAATAAGTGTTATTCTCTATTCCATCAAAACCAATGTAATTCTTGTTCATGGGGATTCACGTTCTATGGAGGGTTTGCAAATTATTCTGACATTACATGAAAGAAAAATGGAACAAATAGAGAAGGTTTGGATCATTACAGCCCAGTGGGATTTTGCCTCGGTATTCCATAGTAGTGCATTCACACCAAAATCCTTTAATGGCACCTTGTCCTTTGTGCGCCACACTAATGATGTGGCAGGATATGAAGAGTTTCTTGAGACTGTAAATCCTACACAATCTACACTTTATTACATCCATCATTTCTGGTCCACTGCATTTATGTGCTCCTTCCCCACATATAATATCTATGCATCACCCACAAGAATCTGTACTGGGGAGGAGAAGTTGCGGAACCTTCCTCAAATTGTGTTTGAAATGGGAATGTCTGATCAGAGCTACAGTATCTACAATGCTGTTTATGCTGTTGCACATGCTCTCCATGCCATGTTCTCATCAAGATCTAAGCGGAAAGCAATGGGAGATGGAGCCATTTGGAACATTTCAAATAGTTACCCATGGCAGGTAGGATTCTCATGTCCCTCTCTATTGTAATGTATGAGCATAAATGTGTTTCACTGGGCTGGATTCAGTTTCTTTATTTTAATGGAGACATTTATTGAATTTCATAGAATCATAGAGTTGGAAGGGGCTTATAAGGCCACTGAGTCCCATCCCCTGTTCATTGCAGGAATGATAGGAGGCATTCAAAAATATTTAGCTTGTCTTGTATCAACCCCTTGATTTATGTTGGCCTGTTTCTTTAAAGATATTTGAAATGCTCTAGAATAGTTTTCCAGGGCTCGGTGTCCTCCAGATGTTTTTGACTACCACCTCCATCATCACCTGCCAATATGGCTAATGGCTAGGTTTTGTGGGTGTTGTAGTCTAAGATGTATGGAGACTACTAGATTGGGGAAGGGTGTTCTAGCCAAAGCCTGTACAACCTGCAAGCTAAATACACCCTGTATCAGTCTCATATCAGGCCACCAAGACTCTGGAAATCTTTCTTTTCATCTGCTGTTTCTTTAGGCCCAGCCAATGGGAATATTTAATAAGCTTCTGATTGGCAGCCATTATTGGCTGATGGGCTGTAGCAAAAAGAAACTCCTTAGATTTTTATTTTTTTTTACTAGTCACTGTGATTTATTGAATGGCTCAGTTAGCTAAATCCACCTGTAAATCAAGCCCAAGAAGTTTTCCACATTATGAATTGTATTATGTTCTGGAGTGCTGGAGAAAGAAGGAGAAATGCTGAGTTTCTTATGAATCAGAAACAATGATTAGCATGTTAGGATTTGTCTTTTTCTTATGTGGATATGAGGAAAGCTGAGGAGAGCTGGTTGTGGCAAACTAGGGTCAGCTGAAGAGCATCTCTCTCAGAAAACATGGAAAATAAGTGTGGGAGGCAATAAACACAGATGCTATAAAAAAAGCATATGCCTCACCATTGTCCCCTAGATACCGCTACATCTAGTAATTCCACTCTTTTAAAAATGCAACATGTTACACTGTTGTAAAACATAAGGAAGATAATCTTTGAGGCTGCTCTTGACTAAGGGTGAAACTTTGCAAATACTGTGTATAGGAACAAAGGAGTGTCCCTATAGTTAAGAACAGCAGCAAAGACAGGATCACTCTCTCTCACACACACACACACACACACACACACACA
Source organism: Rhineura floridana (assembly GCF_030035675.1). Classification (NCBI taxonomy): domain Eukaryota; kingdom Metazoa; phylum Chordata; class Lepidosauria; order Squamata; family Rhineuridae; genus Rhineura; species Rhineura floridana. Next base: position 14,818,653 of record NC_084490.1, read on the forward strand.
CACACACGTGCACGCGCGCGACGGGTTGGGCAAGAATTCTGCTGAATTTGGGTGTAGCATCAAATTTCTTAATGATATGCATATTTTCCCTCTTTGTGGAGAGATCCTGTTTGCTCCGATCTTCAGCAGCTTTATCCTGACACTGGATTTCTCCCCCGCCCTCAGATATTATCTTGTATATGTCGTCCATTTATTGATTTTACTCACAGCACAGCACAGCAGGGTAGTTCTCTCTCTCTGACACCCCATCCACTCAAATATTCCAAGCTCCAAAGCAAAAGGAAGCAAGCCAAGGCTCTCCTACGTTAGGGTCTCAGGGCTTACTGAGGAGGATGTGGTGGTGGGGGACCCTGAATGCTATTTTTCTCCTTTTATTTCCAAAAGGAAAACACCCTGTCTCTACTAACATGAAAACTGACCAGCCTCAGTCAGAGCAGAGGAGGTGGTGGCAACAAAGCTACTTTACTTTTCTTCATCAGCATTTTATTTCATATTATCAATATTTTCTTTCAGAATTTTGATATTTTCTGTCACAAATATTGCTGTTTTCTTTTTATCAACATTTCCTTTTGAAATGTTGATATTTTAATATTAATATCAATATTTTTGAGGAGGGAAAAATCAGACCAGTAAAAGCAGGGGATAGTGAACAAAGAATGAACTTGAATTGATGTTGCCTGTTAGGTTAATGGAATGCTTTTGAGGCAGCACCTGTCAACAGATCTCATACCAAATACACACACACACTAATCAGAATTTTTTTTATGTGAATAGTCTAAATGTCATTGAGATTAACTCTTGGGGGGGGCAGTGTCCCAGTCTGCTTAGGTCAGCCTTTCCCAACTAGTGGGCCACCAGATGTTGTTGGACTACAATTCCCATCTTTCCTGACCATTGGCAATGCTGGCTGAGGCTGATGGGAGTTGTGGTCCAACAACATCTGGTGGGCCACTAGTTGGGAAAAGCTGGCTTAGGTGAATGGAATCTGCTTATGACATAAATCAAGTGTGCTTAGTGCTGTTCTCATACTGGGATAGGACTAGAAGCAAAATAGCAACTGAAGCAAGAGCGAGTTTGTTTTTGAGGCCTAAGTGAGTCAGTCTGGAGGACATAGAGATTGCTGATCAAGAGAAATTAGGTGTCATGAGCCCGCAGAACGTTCCTGGAGTGATGATGATGAAGAAGATACAGAATGGGACCTAAGGGAAGGTCCTCATAGTTTGCAACAAGAAAGTGTTGAAGCAGAAAGCTTCAGCACTTTTGACAGTGACAGCTTAACTTGTTACAACAGAGGGAATGCTGGCTGATCAAGAGGCAGCCCCTTCTCCACTCCTGCACCCCCTCTTCATCCCAGCTATGGCCACCATGCATACCTTCCCTACAGGAGGAGGATCTCAGTGAGGTGCCACTGCCACCATTGCCCCAGACATGCAGACAGCTGCATCAGAAGGCATAAGGGAGCTAAAAAAAAGAATAAAGTATAATGCAATCCTGCACAGAAGTCAGCCTCAGAAGTTATCTTCCTAGACATTGAGGAAAGGATCATCAGTCCCCTTAAAATACTGGTATGGGGAACATGTCATGCCCTAGAAAGGAGCTTGTTATACCACATGTCATCTGTTTATCTTTTTTTTTTTTTTTTTTACAATACCATCACTTCTTGTTGGGAGAGAGAGAGATCTCTCCATTGGCTTGCATGTGAGAAAGGACTGAGAAAATAGAATTGACCTTCAGGAAAATCTGGGATGGGAGAAATGCCATATCTCCAACAAGGACAATTTTACCCCAGTGGGGTTGGTCTTCTGGCTTTCCTATGGATTGTTAGGGATTTTTATTTCCCTTGAGTAGATCCATGTGAAAAAAACAACAAACCCAGATTTAATCCTTCCCCCAAATCAATGTGATTGGAGTGCCCTGGGAAAATAATTCTCTATGATTAAAAGCTAAACCTGTAAGTCAAAATGAAAGTTCTCCTCCCCTCTCCACTCCTCCCCTCCTTAGCTAACTGGCTTTGTTTCTCAGCGGGGGGAGTCCTGCCTTTTTGGACAGCTAAGGCTACGGAGCATCGTGGTCTGTGTACACCCTCCAGCTTACTCTGCATCCAGTGCAGTCCTGCTGCTGGTTTGTGGAGCTGTATACCCAAGATGCTAGCCATAATACATATCTATCTATTAGTTTCTTGAGAGATACTGTATTTTGATGTGTTTCCCCCCCCCAAAAAAAGCTTATTTTTCATTGGAAAATATAAGCCATGTAAATACATCCACGCCCCCTCTCCACCCAATGCTGTACAGTTAGTGGGCAGCTTAGGAACACATCCAACCATACAGATGTATACAATGATGTGCAGGTGCAATCTGAAATGCAGCAGGAGCTGGAAATCGAGCTTACAGTGCTTTAAATTCGTAATGTGTACACGTTCTTGGAAGCTTAGGGAGTCCTTACAACTCTAAATGCTTTTTTAAAAGCACAATATGACTTGGCAACATGGGAACTTTCCCCAAATCACCCCAGTTCACCTTGTAATTTGGTGTACACATAGAGCCAATGCATGCCCATACTCAACAGTATTTGCTGTTCTTCTTCCACACTATGTCTCCAGTAATAAGCCATTAAATATCTGATTGTTGTTGTTCATCTCAGCTACTACCTTCAGTGTGGGAGCCAGAATGCCTCTGAATATCAGTTATTGGGAATCAGAAGAGGGCAGAGTGCTGTTGCACTCATGTTCTGCTTGTGGGCTTCAACATATGCCATCTGGTTGTTCACTGGGAGAACAGCATGCTGGACTAGATAGGCCTTTGGCCTGATCCATCGGGACTCTCCTTGTGGTCTTATCACAGAACGTTAGGCACTGTGGCATCTTTTTAGATTTATATTGACTTTCATCTTAATATACATTTTGAAATGTGGACAACCTACTGTTTAATTAATGGGTATGATTCAAATAAGTGGAGTGAAGATACAAATTTTAAAAGTTTAGTTTATCACCAGTTTGGCACATAAATCAGTCAGTCAATAATAATAAAACCATAACACTTGAAATTTACCTTCCTAGCATATATGGAAAGTGGTAAGCATTTTATTCCATCTACCCTATATCCCTAATACATGAGTAAGAAGTAACTTTTGTCTTAATATGAAATACAAAATGAAGAAAACTGCTGTTTAATAGCTATGTTTCAATTTTATGGAGTGAGGATTTCTAGTTTACCTAGGAATACTGTATATCTAGAAATAATTACTGTTTATCATGTATCCATGATACATGACTAAGAAACAGCAATTGTGATATTCGATTGGGGAAAAGGAGTTTCATGTCAACAGAACAAGACAGCAAATTCCAGGGAAATCACAGTAGCTCTCCCAGCACTAATCTCAGATCATGTTCTTACTTCTCCAATATAGCTTCACTACTTTTTGAAACACATCCACTTCAACAATACTGCTGGGGAAGAAATATATTTTGATAAAAATGGACAGTTGCCAACTGGATATGATATCATCAACACAATCACATTCCCCAACCTATCCATCTGTAGAGTCCGTGTTGGAAGGATGCACCCTCAGGCTCCTGAAGGAAAAGAGTTCACCATCAATGAGAGCACTATTGTGTGGAATCAGAGGTTTAACCAGGTAGGAAGGATGATTATTTTTCACACTTATGGATGGCCTCCAAACCAAACTCTGCATTGTAATGGTTCCACACAGAAGTGGAGCAAAGCCCCTCCCCCGTTCTGGCTCCCTGAACATATTTTAAGAGGAATCTGCATAAATCCTAAAAAAACCCTGCACATATTTTTTTAAAATATATAAAAATAACACAAGATGTTCTAAGTATTGCACTCTGTTTTCTCTTGCTTTTGCAAAGTAACTACAGATGCCTACAAAGAGCTACCTTATAGGTGTCATGAACCTGTAATGGTCATGAGTTATTAGAAATCTGATGACAACACTTTGGTTCCAGTAAGGGACTCTGGGAGATGGTTATAGTCAGAAAGGACAGGCCTTGCCAATTTGCAAAGTTAAGTTTCATTTTCCCAGCTGGAGACGGTTAGAAGAAGCCTTAACAAGCTGCACCTGTTTATCTTTGTTGATTAGCCAGTGCCTGGCACCCAAGGTCATCCTTGGCCTATGCAGTTGGAAAACACCGTTGGGAGGGGGGCCTGAAGGCGCGAAAATGTGAGAAACATCGAGAAGAAAGTTACATCAGTCAATTCCTGATTGGTCAATTAATGTTGGACCGTTAGGATCTTTTTCCCTTAAGTATAGGGCTAGGGACCCACAGCCTTTGTTCTCTGTTCTCTGCCTATGCTGACTGGCACCAGAGTTCCAAACCTTTTCTGCCTTATGGTTCCTGGGGTTGCTTATGGGAAGGCAACCTATGTTTGGTTCCATTGCTTTATGTTGAACATCCATCTCTCTTAGGAGAGGTGCCACGCAACCAATTACCTCGTATGTAAGTAGTTAGGTGAGCTAGTTTATTATTTTCTTGTTGTGTGTATGAATTCTCTTGTAAGAACCTAAACCCCTGTTGGGTGAATGGTCTTAAAGGATTACTTGCTGCTATATGATATGTGCACTTATATATTTTAATAAAGCTACTTCTATTTAACCTGGTGTGTTCATTTGAGAGAGGGGGTGGTTCTAAATTCAGTGTTTTGACCCAACCTCAGTCACTCACTACCAAAGAGGGTTAAGAAGTTAAAAGCTTGGATTTTAAGTGTTAAACCAGAGGTGCCTGGCAAGGAGTGTAACTGTGACTCTTGCCTTTTAGGACCTTGGTTTTATATATCTTCTGGGCTCAGAGATCCCCTGGCTCTGAGTGGACCAGTATACAGGGGTGGTGGCAGCCTACCTTCTACCTTGCAGGGTTGTTGTGAGCGTACACAGCCTTGGCAAGGGTGAAGTAAGAGCTTTTCGGTTCCAGTCTCATTTCCCTAAGGGTGGGGGTCTGAGCCTGATGCATGTTCCCGGGACCCTGAGGGTCGGGCGGGCATGACATGGCTGGCAGCGGTGAGGATCGAAGCCATTCCTGCTCTTAAGTGAACACGCTGTGTGAGATAAGTGCATTGCAGCAAGTTGTAAATTTTAAAGAGACTTCTGATACAATTGTTTGTTACTTTGGGTAGTAAGGTTAGTGCAGAATGTCGCAAAAGATAAAAACCAGATCTCAAAAGAATGGAGCCGAGGATGTGCTCCTGGCAGACACTGTGTTGCCTAGTCAGCTTGTTCAGCTGGAAGAAGGCGCTGCTGCTCTGTCGTTTATACCTCAGCCTTCTGTGGATGAAAAGGAGTTCGTGTCTAAGCAAACTGAGGATAGCGAAGATGAGGAGGAATCAGATTTGGATGAGGAAGAGCTGCCTAGGAGCATGCAGCGCTACCTGGCTAAGCAAATGAAGCTGTTGTCCCTGCAGTTCAAGGCTATGGAGGAAGATCGCCGGAGTAGGGAAAGCTTTGCTCGTGAGATGCAACAACCGCGAGGAGGAAGACCAGACCTCCATAAAAAATCCTTTCCGACTTTTCGTGAGACAGATGACATTTTTACCTTCTTCCAAGTTTTTGCTCACTCTTGTAGGGATCAAGGTGTGCCTAAAAAGTACTGGATGAGTGCTTTACGCATTAATGCTGAAGGCGAGTTGAGAGAACTGTTGAACTCCTTGCCACTGGAGTATGCCGATGATTTTGACTACTTTTATGCTGTAGCCAAGTCTCACTTTGCGCTAACTTCAGAGGATTGTTTTCGGCATTTAGAAACAGACCAGAAGAAGTCTCGGGAAAGCTTCTCAGCCTTTGCTGCACGGATGGGCAGAAATGTGGAACGTTGGGCTGACACAGCCGAGGCTGTAACCCGAGAGGAGGTTTTAGATCTGTTTGCAAAAGAACTGTTTTACAGACGCCTCCCTCGAGATTTGATGGCTCTGGTCAGAGACCAGCAGCCCCGTTCTCTGACTGAAGCAGGCATGCTAGCCGATCGTATGTTTAAAAACAGAGCTGAAGAAAAGTATACTTTGTTTCGGAGACCGGAGTACGTTCCTGTGAAACCGCTGAGGCGAGAGACCGCAGGTATGCAGAAACCAGGGCAACCGGCGAAGGAAGAGAAAGGGGGGCCTGCTGGCTACTTCAAAGTACCTTCCGCCCGGCCCGAGGCTGCATTGCAAGAGAAGCCCCGTGGAGAAATAATCTGCTTTAAATGTGGGCAAATTGGTCATAAGGCTAATTCCTGTTCTAAAACCTTGTCTAAGCTCAATCCTGCTGGAAGGAAGAACCCAAAGGTTGCTCCAGTTGCACGCGTGAGAGACTTAACGTCCCCTGGAGCGGAACCTCCTGAACTTTCTTCATGGTCGTCAGCCGAGGAGAATGAAGGAGCAGAATCGGATTTTGTATTTTCTGCCCCAAATTCACAAGACCGTCCTGAGACCCCTCGTGGACCAGTTGTTAAAGCCCTGTCGGTGAGTGTTGTACAAAATATATCCGGGGGCCAAGAGGGAGAAGAAAAGGATGGTTTGCTGCAAGGGAGGGACTGTCCAGAACCTCTTTCATCGGAATGCAAGGAATGGGTTCAAACGCAGTTTTCAGAACCCATATATGTTAACTGTATTCAGGTCATGGGACGGGTAGATTCGGGCGCAGAGCTCTCCAGTGTCGCTGAACACTTGGTGAAACCAGAGCAATATGTCCCTGACTTACAAGTGACTGTCACGGCTTATGGACCCAGGGCTGTGCAAGCTCGTGTGGCCGAGCTAGTGCTTTCATACAAGAATTGGACTGGGCGCCATAGAGTTCTAGTTCATTCAACCAACAGTTTGTGGGACGTTTTGATAGGAACAGACCTGCTCTTCCTGCACCATAAAGAGACTGAACGTAGGGCGGAGAGGGATGCTCTTGCTAAGTCTCAAGTTTTGTTAGACACCTGGAAAGGTAGTGGGAGAGAAGCTAAGGCTTTAAAGGAACGGGCTGTGTGCTTGCCTAAGCCACAGAAAGAAAGTTCGCTTTTGCAGCCCAGGGGAGGGGGGCTGCTGGAATGTAAAGTGCCGCCTGTTGGCTCTCAAGGAACTAAGACCGTTCTAAAAAGGAAGGAAAGCCTTCAAGGTTGTAAAAGCAAAACAGAAGTTAACTCGGCTGGTTTATTACCAGCGGAGGAATCTGAGCCTCCTAATAGACATTTAATTATGGCCTGTACCAAGGCGTGTGAATTTGCAGAGGATTCTTTGGATTTGGTTACAGAGAGTCAACAAGCAGGGGGGATAACTGAAATTACCCTGCCCGAAGGTTTGACTCAGGAGCAACGAAGGCAATTAGTTCAAATCCTGATGGACTTTAAACCTATGTTTTCCAGTAAGCCTGGAAGAACTGACTTGGCTATTCATTCCATTAACACCGGGGATCATCCCCCTATGCAAGCTTCTCCGTACAGAGTTATAGGACGAAATGCAGAAGTGGTAGAGAGGGAAATCCAAGCTATGCTGGAAATGGGAGTTATTGAACCCTCTACTAGTCCCTGGTCCTCCCCTATTGTGCTAGTGGCTAAACGGGAAGCTAATGAAGTGCGTTTCTGTGTGGATTACAGGAAGCTGAACCAGATTTCCCAAGTGGATCCGTATCCTTTGCCTAGGATGGACCATTTAATAGAAAGACTGGGAGCAGCAAAATACATCACTACACTGGATTTAACTAAGGGATATTGGCAAGTGCCTCTAGATGGGGACGCTGCTGTGAAATCTGCTTTTGTCACGCATATGGGCTTGTTCCAGTTCAAGGTTCTCCCATTCGGACTTCGAAATGCCCCAGCCACGTTCATGAGGCTTATTAATTCTGTGATTAATGGCCTAGGTGAATTTTCTTGTGCGTATCTGGACGATCTGGCCATCTTTAGCCCTGACTGGAAGTCGCATTTGAACCATTTGAGAATTGTTTTACAGCGACTGCAGGCCGCTGGACTAACCATCAAAGCGCAGAAATGTCAATTTGGTCTGGGAGAAGTTGTGTATTTGGGACACAGGGTGGGGCAGGATTGTGTCAAACCCCTAGAGGCTAAGATCGAAGCTATTCAAAATTGGCCTGTCCCTAAGACCAAGAAACAGGTTCAATCTTTCTTGGGGTTAGCCGGCTATTACAGAAAATTTGCTCCACATTTTAGTAGTGTTGCTACCCCTTTAACTGAACTGTGCAAAAAGACTATGCCAATGCGTGTCATTTGGACTGATAAATGTCAAAGTGCTTTTGATGCTTTAAAGACGATGTTGATAAACTATCCTGTTTTGAAAGCTCCTGATTTTTCAAGCCCTTTTGTAGTTCAGACGGATGCCTCTAATTTTGGGCTTGGAGCTGCTTTGCTCCAGGAAGATGCTGCTGGAGAATTGCACCCTATTGCATACATTAGTAAGAAATTGCTTCCAAGAGAGCGCAATTTGGCTACCATTGAAAAGGAGTGTCTTGCTTTGGTTTGGGCTCTTGATAAGTTACGCCCGTACCTATGGGGACGTCATTTTCAATTGCAGACAGACCATTCTCCTTTGTGTTGGTTGAACAGGATGAAAAACTCCAACCAAAAATTGTTACGTTGGAGTCTGGCCCTCCAAGATTTTGATTTTACAATTCAGTTCATAAAGGGGCGTGATAATATAGTAGCTGATGCTCTATCTCGCCTATCTGTTCCAGTTGATTGATATTTGATTCATGCCTATTCCATTGACTGATTTCCCGGCTCTGATGACCTCTGGACCGTTTTTAGACCTTGTTTTACTCTTTTATGCTTTTAACATGTTTTATGGACTTTTTAAAGATTTTACGGCTTATGACCTTTTTTGAACTTGGACCAGTTTTGGATCACCCCATTTTTCATTCTATTTTTTTTTTATTATTTTTTTTTTTTGATAATAAAGTTTTCTTTTCTTTTTGGGTGTTTTAGGGGTCCCTTATTTCTTTTTTTTTTTTCTTTTTTTTTTCTCCTTTATTGTTTGTTATGTTGTAACTTTGAACTTAATTAGAAGGCATAAGACAAGAAGTAGCTCACTTGCTTAAAATGTATTAAAGTGTTTTTTCTTCTCTTTTTATATGCTGTATTGTAATGTTGATGGAATTTTTTTTTTTTTTTTTGATTGTTCCCTTATTCCTGGTTGCTGTGGCGATGACGCAGAACTATTCAGAGTTCTGACATCATCTTCCCAAAAAGGGGCGTGTCATGAACCTGTAATGGTCATGAGTTATTAGAAATCTGATGACAACACTTTGGTTCCAGTAAGGGACTCTGGGAGATGGTTATAGTCAGAAAGGACAGGCCTTGCCAATTTGCAAAGTTAAGTTTCATTTTCCCAGCTGGAGACGGTTAGAAGAAGCCTTAACAAGCTGCACCTGTTTATCTTTGTTGATTAGCCAGTGCCTGGCACCCAAGGTCATCCTTGGCCTATGCAGTTGGAAAACACCGTTGGGAGGGGGGCCTGAAGGCGCGAAAATGTGAGAAACATCGAGAAGAAAGTTACATCAGTCAATTCCTGATTGGTCAATTAATGTTGGACCGTTAGGATCTTTTTCCCTTAAGTATAGGGCTAGGGACCCACAGCCTTTGTTCTCTGTTCTCTGCCTATGCTGACTGGCACCAGAGTTCCAAACCTTTTCTGCCTTATGGTTCCTGGGGTTGCTTATGGGAAGGCAACCTATGTTTGGTTCCATTGCTTTATGTTGAACATCCATCTCTCTTAGGAGAGGTGCCACGCAACCAATTACCTCGTATGTAAGTAGTTAGGTGAGCTAGTTTATTATTTTCTTGTTGTGTGTATGAATTCTCTTGTAAGAACCTAAACCCCTGTTGGGTGAATGGTCTTAAAGGATTACTTGCTGCTATATGATATGTGCACTTATATATTTTAATAAAGCTACTTCTATTTAACCTGGTGTGTTCATTTGAGAGAGGGGGTGGTTCTAAATTCAGTGTTTTGACCCAACCTCAGTCACTCACTACCAAAGAGGGTTAAGAAGTTAAAAGCTTGGATTTTAAGTGTTAAACCAGAGGTGCCTGGCAAGGAGTGTAACTGTGACTCTTGCCTTTTAGGACCTTGGTTTTATATATCTTCTGGGCTCAGAGATCCCCTGGCTCTGAGTGGACCAGTATACAGGGGTGGTGGCAGCCTACCTTCTACCTTGCAGGGTTGTTGTGAGCGTACACAGCCTTGGCAAGGGTGAAGTAAGAGCTTTTCGGTTCCAGTCTCATTTCCCTAAGGGTGGGGGTCTGAGCCTGATGCATGTTCCCGGGACCCTGAGGGTCGGGCGGGCATGACAATAGGATTCTTCAGTTTAGGGCAAGTCCCCCTTTAAGTGATGGGTCTTGCTGATATGCTGTCATTCTCTGGGGGATTGTACATTTTAAAACTATGTAGAATATGTATGAAGATATGTTTTTATTTCCCCTCTCCTACCCCCAAGGATGATGGCACATCATCAAGACCTTTCAGAGGGGCATACCTTGTTGTTGACATGTGGGACTTCTCGTAAGTAGCTGTAATTAATTTTAAACAGCATTGAAGAAGGTAGGCCCGTACACAGGCCTCTAACTTATCCTGCCCGAACTCAAGGAACTCAGACTCTAGGTCTAACTAGGCACAACTTTGCTGCACCAAGACGTTGACTCAGCAACTACTCCACCCCACTCAGCTTAAGTAAGGCTGGGTGGGGACCCTACTTGCGTGTGCTAACTGTCACTGTTGGGAGCGCATGCAGCTGAAGACTCCACCTCAACTGTCTGTTGAATCTCCTGCCGCATTCGCCTCCTGGAGTGAGATGAAGGTGGAGCTTCCATCACCATCCCGTCTTCCCCCTCTGAGGGAGGAGGGATGCCTCCAAGCAATGAAAGTGCAGGAGAGGAGGAGCGTCAGGCTAGGAAACAACTGGCTGGTCAGGTTGTCTCTCCACAGGGCTATCCAGAGCTACTGGGGTTGAACTGTCAAAGTCCAGAGCTGGGGTGCCTTCTGAGTCCAACTTCCTGCTCGGCCCCTCACCAGCTCGACCATCCCACTCTAAGTCCTCCTCCTCTTCCACTTCATACTCATCAGTCCACGCCCCTCCAACAGGGCTCACAATACAACCCAAGTCAGGCCAACCCAGGGTACACCTGACCAGGATCTGGCCCCAAGGGGGCAGAGGGAGGAGATGCTGCATCTTGATCAGATCTAGTTCCTGAGAATCTGGTTCTTTTTAGATGCTTTTAAGATGTATTTGAATTGTTTTTAATTAGAACTAAACTTTTTTATTGTATTTTACTAATGTTTTGTTGTTGTTGTAAGCCACTCTCTGCAGTTGCAGTGGGATATAAATAATAAGTCTATTTAAAAAAGAAAGAAAGAAAGACTCCATAATGGAAATATTCCAAACCAGTTCATATTCCTTTCATACTACTGAGCTCAAAATTTACAATAGTCAACCCAGAGTGGCTGTAGCATCCTGAATTTAAAGCTCAACTCAGTTATGAGATTATTCAATTTTTGAAATCCTTTCTTCATCAATTAGAAGTTAGATAATGCCAGCTCATATAGCTCTCTGCTATAATGTGTAAACATATACAATGGGGTCATACATGTTTTGGTTTGAAAAGTAGGTCTAGATTATTCATATTTTATATGAACGAAAGAAAATATCTTCCAGCCATTTCATCATTCCTTGTTTGTTTACACTTCATCATTGGTCCGCCAAGGGTTTGACTGTGTTGTATGTGCCTATTTCATAAGAGTTATGAGGCTGAAAAAAACATGGCGATGAGAGAAGGAAGTAAGGGAAATAAAGCAGGGAGGAAAGGAATATGACAAAACATATTTGGGACTACTAAAGGATTCAGGGAAATGAATCAGGGATTGGTTGTTACTGTATAACTATGAAAAATGGAAATTCAATATTATAGACTTAAGGAAAAAGCAGTTGGTCTACACCAGCCTTTCCCAACTAGTGGGCCACCAGATGTTGTTGGACCACAACTCCCATCAGCCTCAGCCAGCATTGCCAATGGTCAGGAAAGATGGGAATTGTGGTCCAACAACATCTGGTGGCCCACTAGTTGGGAAAGGCTGGTCTACACCAAGAATGAGTGACAAGCCAGGAGACAACAATGGCAGGTGAACCAAGCCAGGTATCTGTCAATCAGGTGAGCCATATTCCCTTTGTAGTGTAGCTTGACTTCAAGCTGCACTAGAAAGGAACATCCAAAACATTCCAAGCTGGTGTGATCTGTCTTCAAGCCCTGCTGTTGGCAGGGATCAACTACACAGGCATTTCCAATTGGGAACTCCAGAGTGTAGCTGATCACACTGGAGCCTGAAGTCACTGCCAGTCAGTGGCCATTGGGAGCTCCTGAGTTGAACCATGCCCAGCAGGGCTCCCATTTGGCACCAAATTTAAAAGGTTCTGAATACAAGTACCACTTTCCAAGTAACAGTGAGGAATGCATTTCAAGGCTCCTGATTGTTCCTTTGTTTGTAACTACATATTTACTTGTGCCACAACTGATGTCATACCAGATATCAGGAATGGAGCTGGTGGGCAGGTCTTGTGGAAAATGGCCTCGAAGGCCAAATTAGAACCCCTTCCAGGACTAATTAGGCTTTTGGGCTTGAGGTTCCCCATTGCTGGTCTACACCCTAAATTCTTTCTTTCTGAGTTTCAACAGATCCTGCCCAAATCCACATGTGTTGAGAGTTGCTATCCTGGACACAGCAGGATTGTGAGACAGGGAGAACAAATTTGTTGTTATGATTGTTTTCGGTGCTCTGAAGGACTAATTTCAGACCTGACAGGTAAGTAGAAATGGAAGGGTTACATAGGGATGATGCTCCAGATGTCAGTAAATAAATGTTCTCAAAGGGCTGGTTTACGCATACATATTAATTGCATTATGACTTTGATGTGTGAATGGGCCATTGTAGTTATAAGACCTTAGAAAGAGCTTTCATATCATTTCAGAGGTAATACTTTTCTCACAGTCTGTTCACACGTTTAACTATTTGTACTCAACTGTTCAGTGATCAGGGGTATAGATTTTTTATCTGACAATCATATAAATGAAGTTATTAATTTTCATTCATGTTTCCTGTTTCTCATAAAACATCCAAAAAGTGATCTAACAATAATACATATTAAAAAAAAAATCTCAAATCCAATACAGATACCATATTGAATTTTTTTAAAATCACCACTTAAAGGGCTTGTTGGAAAAGGTCTTTGAGAGACCCCCAAAAGTGAATAGAGACAGTGCCTAATATAAAATGGGCAGGAGTTCCAAAGGGTAGGTGCTGCCACACTAAAGGCTCGATTCCTGCATCATATAGAACAGACCTCCAGATGAAATTGCATCTACAGAGCAGAGTGGCTGGTTGCATATATAAGGGATGAGACAATTTTTTAAGGATTCTGGTCCCAAGCTCTATAGAACTAGGCTAGTACCAGCACATTGAACTTAGCCCAGTAGCTAATTGGCAGCAAGTTCTTGCCTTGCCCTCTTTGGATGAGTCCTCAGAGGAGGAAGAGGAGGAAGACTGGAGGGCAGCAGCAGCAGACCCAGGAGGAGGAACAAGCAGAATCTCTGAGGATGCAGCTCCAGCTCTCCCTCAGCTGGAGAGGGTCCAGGACACAGCTGAAGCCCCTCAGTCAGATTCAAAGAGTGAACAGGAGGGGCCCCTCCCCCTTGCAGAGTGAAGACGCCAGTGAGTAATGCAACAACGCTGCCGGTCTGACCGTTTAAGACAGCAAGCTCTTGGGAGCCGGAGGGCTGATACTGCACCTGTCTTAGGGAGTGGGATTTAAAAGGCAGTTCCTGACTTCAGTGGGCTCCTGACTACAACATCAGTTGTGACCTCCATGCTAGACTCAGATTCCAGAACCCAGACCCTTGGACTGATCTCTTGGCTAACTGGACCTGGAATTCCCCTTTGACTTTACTTCTTAGACACTGACTCCGTACGTGTGCTTGGAAAGACTCCTCTGATCTTCCTTTGTCTCCTCCCCATTATCTTCCTGGCCTTGGCAGATTTACAACCCAGCCAGCCGCCAGCTAATGAGTTTACGGCCCAGCTTTCACCCTGTCGAAGCTGACAGTTCTTTCAGAAGTGGTGTAACATGATGGCAATAGTTGGCCCCAAGGAACAGTAAAGCAACTCCATTTTGCACTAGTTGCAGCTTCGAGGCCAGCCTCAGGGACAGCCTCACATGGAGCACACTGCTGTAATCCAGTTTCAGTTAGCAGCAGCTGGATGACAATGGTCAGGCTATCTCACTTCAGGAACAGCTGTGATTGTCTTATTAGTAAAAGGTGATAAAAAAACCCCTCCTAGCCACTGAGGTCACCTGAGCCTCTGGTGACAGAGATGCACCCAGGAACACCCCCACACTCAGAATTTGCTAACAGGGATCTTATACATCCTTTTTTCTTTCCCTTCCTTCCTTTAAGTACAATGTTTCACCAAATCACATAGACCGAAATAGTGCCCCTAGCAGCACACACCTTCTTTATGCAACCATCAGTGACAGAGCAAGAAGGGCAGAGGAGGGTTCAACACCTGTAACAGGAAGGCTTGTGAGAGGATTCATTCTTAGTAACCATAGTATTATATGGTCCCTGGGACACCGTTCCATGGGCCAGGGGGTTGCATTCCCAGAGAACCTTTGTTGAGAAAACATCCCTATTGATATTCCTATGCTTCTCAGAAGCTTCCCTGGTGCCATCTTTGTGGTCTTTTTGGTAATAGGTGAAGACCATTCACTAGGGTCTTTTATATAACTTTGCAGTCTGGACCACTTTTTTTAAAAAAAAATGTTTTTAACATTGGGGTCATTAAAATGTTTTTGTGATTGATTTTTATACATTTTCATTCCTTTTTAGTGTGGCAGGATTTTGTGCATCAACTGTTACATGTAGAAGAGGGATGATGAAAATTATTAATAATAATAGCTAACCTTTTGGGGCTTCTTTGCCCACTGGGGTGTTTATTCAACACCATTAGAATCATATCATTTCATGTTGCAGCTGTATGGTTTTTTCTTTGTATAATGATATGTTTTATAGTTTTTAAAATATTTTATAGTTCTTTGATGATAATAAATGATTAATTGATTGATCGTTATAAATTTTCTTTTCTTTTCTTTTTACCTGAGCAGGGTACAAATGTCACAAATACATAAAAATTCTAAGAGTAAGAGCTTTTAGAATAGCACCTTCTGGCTTACTGGACTGTAATTAAACTTTGGAAGGTCAGATCCTTCATGTGGCCTCATGTTGCTTCCCTTTCCCCCCCCCCAAAAAATAACAGAATTTCCTGATTATGAAATATTTTCTGCTCTGGAATGTTTAATTTAAATGTACCTTTATGGAATAATCTGGCAAAACATTAACAAAGAGTACTGTTAGTTCGTGAGACTGGGGGATGGGGGGGCATAAATCCTGCATTTTAAAAGATTCAATTGAAAATTGGGATTCTCTTTTCAACTTTGTATGATGGATGAATGTTGCAATGTATTAAATTAGTATTCAGTATTCAAGGGGAATATCGGTTGTTCCTAAATAGTAACACCAAATTAACAAAATCATCTAGTCTGATTATCATTCCTCTGTTTCACCCAGAGCTTGGAAGATTACTTTTAAGAAGTAATAAATTACAGTTACAGTTACATGGCCCAAAAAAGTAGTAATTACCGTTACAATTACAATTGCTCTGAAAGTAACTGATTACTTTACTTTTCCTCCAAAGTAATCACTACAATTACATTTCAGTTACTTTAAAAAAAAACACCTACAAGGTGCTGGCCTTGGCTGCTGCACATCTAAGTAGCCTAAAACAACATTAAAAATAAACAAACACATACAGAGGTAGTAGAGTAATTCTTTTAATTCATAAGATAGCAACGGTGGTGGGGAGGGATCCCCTGAGATGCAAAAAAGTTAAAATACTGCAAGTACAGCACAGTAGCCAGAGAGGGTGGTGGAGGCCACTTTGTGTGCCAAGTGCAAACACAGTATTCACACACACACACACACACAAACAAACACAAGTGTTGTCATCTTTCACCTCCATGGTTCTTTATCTCCATTCTGCTGCTGCCTCCTTCTCCTCCTTTATCCATGTTCTTGACCTCTGGATCCTTTTTCCCTCCACTCTATTCTTCACCACTACTATCTGTTTTTTAAAATAATTGTTTCTCCACTCCACCCCGTCTCACTCTCTGCCTCCTCCCTCGTCACCTCCTACCCATCCACAGAGCATGAGGAAAGAGCGACACTGCACAGAAGCCCAGTTTGAGGAACATGATTTTAATCCACAAATCAGAGGAGCAGAAGACTTCCCCTGCTCCCCCCAAGTAATGCCCAAAAGTAATTCTGGAAACGTTACAATTACTCCACAAAAGTAGTAAAATTACTCCTAGTTCTATTACAATCAAAATGTAAAGGAATTACCCACTCGTTACTCAAAAAAGTAATGAATTACAAGTAATTTGTTACTTGTAACTAGTTACTTCCAAGCTCTGGTTTCACCAGGAAGTAATAAACCATCATTATCATATCAGTTCCTCTGAAATGATATTCCATTCTGCCTCTTCATGTGACATGTTCAAAATCACATTTTATGCCAGCATATTCAACAATTGATTCCATCTAGGTTAAGAGGGTATGTACAGATTTTTAACTATTGATCACTTTCAGATGCAGATCGCTGCAAAAAGTGTCCTGAGGATCATCATCCAAACAAGAACCAAGACAGCTGCATCCCTAAACTCATGGTCTATCTATCATATGGAGACCCCTTGGGAATTATTCTAGCTTTGTTTGCTCTTTTTATTTCTCTGATTACTGTTGTGGTGATATGGATCTTCATTCAGCATCAGAATACTCCCATTGTCAAGGCCAACAACTGGAACATTACATGCACCCTCCTCACTTCCCTATTGCTTTGCTTTCTGTGCTCCTTCTTATTCATTGGACAGCCTGGGAAGGTGACCTGCCTTCTTCGGCAAACTGTGTTTGGAATAATCTTCTCCCTCTCAATTTCTTGTGTGTTGGCTAAAACCATCACTGTGGTTCTGGCCTTCATGACCACCAAGCCAGGAAATAGGATGAGGAAATGGGTAGGGAAGAGGTTGGCAGTGTCAGTTATCATCCTCTGTACTCTTATTCAAACTAGCATCTGTGTTATATGGTTGGCATCCTCTCCTCCCTTCCCAGAGTTTGACATGCACTCCAAGACTGGCCTAATCATTGTGCAATGCAATGAAGGATCAGGCCTCATGTTTTATACCATCCTGGGCTACATGGGGCTTTTGGCCATCATCAGCCTCATGGTGGCTTTCTTTGCTAGGAAATTGCCTGATACCTTTAATGAAGCAAAACTCATAACTTTCAGCATGTTGATTTTCTGTAGTGTTTGGTTATCCTTTCTCCCAACCTACCTGAGCACCAAGGGGAAATATATGGTGGCTGTTGAAGTTTTTTCGATCTTGGCCTCTAGTGCTGGATTGCTGGGTTGCATCTTCCTCCCCAAATTCTACATTATTGTACTGAAGCCTGAGATGAACACCAGAGATCAGCTTGTAAGGAAAAAGAATTGTCGTATCTGAGAGACTTCCTAGTTTCTTCTTGTGACTACTTTCCTCCCTCCCTCCCTATGTTCCCAAGTTACAGGTAGCTAGTGTGGTGCCCCCTAGATGTCACTGAAGCCCAACGCCTCTAACGCATCCCTCTTAAATGCATGTCCAGTTGACAGGAATAGTGATAGTCACAAACCAACTAATATCTAGAAAGCAACACATTGGCTACCCCTGATTTAAAACCACAGATAGTGTTGTGTTTACTTCTAGGTTTGTGAGGTACTTAGCAAGATATAATATTCCAGCCAGTTTGGCTTTCTAGTTTCTTCCATTAGCCAGCAGTTTGGGTTATATGCAACTAAATTCAGAGTAGACCCACTGGCATTAGTTGTGTGTATTGTCTTCAGTGGGTCTACTCTGAGTAGCACTAGTATCGGATATAACTCTTTGTAGATAATTACTTTTTGAGCAGTTATTTCATAAAGCAGCTCACAACATCTATAAGAGTACAAATAATAAGAAAAAACCTTTAAAAAGTAACAATTTCATAATAATACTAAAATAATATTAAAACCAAGAAAGCAAGGGAAAAATCAACCTTAAAAGTCAGGCAGCCCCCAGTGTTACAGACATCCCCAGTATACATCCCCAGTTCGTATTAGCCATTAAGATGTGTAATATGAACCTACCCAGACCCATAGATCTTCTTCTGAGTCCCTTCTCCAGGTCCCTCCTCTGACGGAGGCTCAGAGGGTGCTGAGAAGAATGAGGGCCTTTCTCAGTTGTGGCTCCACATCTGTGAAATTTGCTTCCCAGTCAGGTCCAGCTGGAGCCCTCAATGACATCTTTTCTGCACCAGGTAAAGACTTTATTCCAGGCATTTGATAGACTGAGATGATGTTTGTTATTAGTATGCTACCTTTGGTATCAGTCAGCTAACAAATATTTTATTGTTGTTGTTGTTGATATAACCAAAAGTGTTTCTGAAAGGTCTAATTAATGGACATAAGGGATGGAGCATTTTTGTTTTCAGAAACATGTAATTTTTAATAGTTGCAGAGCCACTGCTGAGAAGGCCCATTATGGGTGCTCATCAACCTGATTTATTTCACTGGTAGGTACCTAACCATACTATCTGATATGCAGAGCTTGGAAAAGTTACTTTTTTGAACTACAACACCCATCAGCCCCAGCCAGCATGGCAACTGGATTGGGCTGATGGGAGTTGTAGTTCAAAAAAGTAACTTTTCCAAGCTCTGCTGATATGGATCTTAAAGTGATGAAAGGAAGAATTGGAGCCACCATGCTTCCCAAGCCCAAATTAAATAGTTGATCCAGAGCTGATTGGCCAATACAAGAGGTGGGGTGCCTGGCAACCAAGAGGTCTTTTGTATCTTTAAAAGTTGTGCAGGGGGAGGGAGAATTCCATCTTGTGGTTTTTCCCATTACAGTGTTGCAAGAACACCTGCACTTGGCTGACTTTCTCTTCTCCTAAAGATACAGGACCAGTCTCAGGAATTGAACCTGGCAACCCTGTTCCAGAGAGTTTCTAAATGAAGAAATATATGACTATGAGTGTGGGAAATGAAGGCTAGACTGGTCTATAGCTTTTTTGGGGGGTAGGGGTTCAGAAAGAATATCAGGAGGGCAGTACATATTCTGCCCTATGTGAATAGTGCCCATGCCCAGGAACTTTTCTCTGCCAGAGGCAGTGGCTGTGGCAACATATTACTGTGAATCCCAGGTGTTTAACCACTCCCATAGCCAAACCACTATATCATACGGCCTCTGTACTGTGATGTTACAATTAAAAGTTGGCAAGCACTGAGGTCTAGTGGTTTAACTAGTGGATGAATTAAACACATGACATGTAGCTCACAGGAATACATTGCCACAGTCATTACCTCTCCACATGACCTGCCTCACTAGGTCACTGCAATATTAAATACTGGACGATAAACACCACTGTCTTCGTGGCATATCTCCAGTATAGGATGTGTGTTTCAGTGTGGGAGGGTGTATTTGTGAAGAGGGGTTTCAGTGTTGGGCAGTGTGGGTGGGACATTGTATGGGGTTACAGTGTGAGTTGGGGTGTGAGGGGCTGCAATGTAGTGGGTGCATGCATAGCTGTGACATGTGTGGTCCCCTCTTATTTTCTCAGGTTTCTAGATGTGCTCATGTGCCCTAAACAATTAACCAGTTTAACCACACACTAACACTGAAGGGATAAACATTGAAAGCCTCAGAAGATGGCACCCATTACAGACATTGCACTCCCTGCAATATTTTAGTGTCCATTTTGCTGTCACTCATGCTCAACAATATTATGATGGAACTTGTTTTCTATAGACTTTAATAGGGCAGGAAAACCTTAATTACTTTTGAACTATTTATTACAACATCAGCAAACTAAAGAAAATGTGCACTCTGCAACAAGCGTCAATAAAGTACATTCTTAGTTTTCTCTCAAAGTAGAAAGAAACATTGTATTTTTGTGGGGAAAAGGAAGTCACCATGTTTAATGCAGGTTAAATTGCTGCATCTGTGGAAATTATTATTAGATTGGTTTGAAATTTCTCATCAAGTGTATTGTATATGCCATGTCTCGAATCATTAGCCCCAAGAAATGCTCTAGAATTTGTAAGTTCTAGAATTTTTAGGCATATAATGATTGAATCTTGTTTTTCTTATTCATCCTAACTATAGGAGCATGCCCTGAATTCTGGCACTAAATTGGCTATGAAGGAGCTAAACAAGTTTCCCTTAACATTACTCAAAGCTGACATTTATGGAAAACATAATTGTCTACCCTGTCATTATTGTAATCATTGTCCTCATGTAATTGTAATGGAATGCCACTACTACCGGAAAGACAATGGCACAGGTGAATCTCCTTCAGGTGATGGTGGGATTATCCTCTCATTTCACAACAACCTTTTGCAAACAGCACTTTCGAAAGGCTCTGCCAAACAAATGTTTGAAAATTCAGATAGGAATAAGTGAAACAACCAAGTTTGTTAAACCCTGCCAGGGTTTACTGGGTGGTTTTGGAGCTACTCCTGTTCAGTTTATTGGTCACTATGAAGATGCCCAGTTTTGGGAGAAATTTGATAGTAGCCAGATAGGCATCATCAATGCTCCTCCTTTTGCTGTTACAGCTGCCCCAGGTTGTCAGCATGAATGCAGATGACAGAAGCAGTCAGCAGTCAGGCATTCAAAATGACTTTGGCTTTCCAGAGAATATTAAAATTGGTGGATTTCTCACTTTTTAAATTCATGATTTTAATGCAATCCCATATAATACAATTCCAGACCTGAAAATTAGGGTTCAGTAAGTAAATATTTTGTAACATAAAATAACTCCATAAAGTTGAATTAAAATTCCAGCCAAACAGCTTAGGGTGAATATGGGGGCAGTGGGGGCATCATTAGTCTTCCTTTTTGATACTACTGTGCATGGAAGCACAATTTGAGGAAATCGGAGTCACAAGAGGACCAGCTTGTGATGAGATGAGAGTTCTCCTTTGATTGGTGAGCTCAAACCCATTTATAAAATACTTCCTCCAGAAAGGATGATGTCTGCATGATTTATTTGCTCATATTTCCTCCTACTTTGCTTCCAAATATAACTGGCTTTTCAGTTAAGTTATGGTAAGACTGGAGGCTTTATACCAAGTCAGGCCATTGGACCATCTGCCTCAATAGTGTCTGGAAGCAGCTCTCCAAGGTTTCCATCAGGGAACATTCCTAACCGTACCTGGCAATGTCAGGAATTGAACCTCACCTCCTGCATGTGAATGCAAGTCCCGGGGCAGTTTTAAAATACATCATTAAAAACAACTTAAAATCACTTGTTTGATTTTAGTGATTTTGTTTGTCACCAAAAAAAAAAAAAAAGTTCACAAGCTTAAGCCTGGAGAAAAGGCCCAGATGATGGAAACTTCCTCATTTTTTTTAAAAAAAAAAGAGTGGGGAGAGGAGAAGAATGATAGCTTAGGAAGATAGCTAGGCCATAACTCATCTGCTTGACATGGTCCTTGAGGGATCTTCTTTGCAGGGAGAATCAGCCAGGCGACACTCCACCTGCATTCTGAAGCAGCCCAGTCCAGTCTCTGGTTTACTATCCCATGTAATATAAGAGGCACGAATTAGAGAGATAAAAATGGATAACCAGGCCTTTTGTGGTGGCAGAAAGTGTGGGACAGTACATGTAAGAAAAATACTTTATGCCTTTATTCATTCCCTTGTTGGTGAATTCAATAAACAGATGCGTAGAGAGATAGTACTGCATCAGTTTCACAGCAACATAGTTAATGAATCATAGTCATCAAAGAGCACTTGGCTTAGAAAATGAAACAGCCGTGGAAAATGACATATGACAAAGAAACCTTATGAGATGACAGTAATATTAAAGGCTTTAAGATATATCAGGTACTCCACACCTGATACTTCAATAATAGCTTCCAATGATCAATAAGATCACTGTGTGCACATTAAACCAATCAATATGCAACAGTACTAAGTCTACATTGACATATCATTGCAGCCTATTGCCAAATTACTACCACCAAGCGCTTATCTTTCTGTTTGCAATAAGTGAGATCAACAAGAATGCCAAGCTCTTACCCAAGAGCACACTGTCTTACATCTTCACTCAAAATGCTTCCAGTGAAATGGGAACCTGTTCTGGGACTGTGGATGTCCTTTTCTTAAGACGTTCCCCCCCTCAACTACATCTGTGACAAGTCATTCAAGCTAATGGCCATCATTGGTGGGCTGGCCACTCATAATTCCAAGCAGATGCCCCACATCTTAAATATCTACAAGATGCCATAGGTGTGACTACACGGGTGCAAGCTGGAAGGGAATTAAGGGGACCAGACCCAAATGTTTAGGAACCCATGTCCCTCCTCTGCCCTTAGCTCTGCACAGATCTTGTTCAATTGATGGGTGAACTACACTTTATGGGGAAATGTGTGCTTTGTGATGGGGTGGATTTACCCCCCCCCTTATTAGAGGAAAATGTTTCTAGAGCATGCAATTAAATTAGGATTAATTGGAGTGGTAAACACCCAAGGGAACTTTTGGATGGAGGGAATTTCTCCAACTATCTTCTGTTGCTGACAGGTTTGCTAGGATCTTTGGCCTTGTGTTCTTGTTACCTGGGGTGTATTTCCTGCTAAATGCTGATCAGCATGGTTGGGGTGTGCAAAACATGTTCACTAAACCCCACTGCCTCCCTATATGGAAATATAGAATGATTTGACTTCCATCACACACTTTAAGGTTATGGTGCTCTGCTGGGGTGGTTTTGCCCAAAATGGTAGGCAGGAGGTCTCCCTTATAACAAATTACTGTTTCAAGAATCTCTATTCTGGGTGTGTGAGAAATAGTCAAATGTTTGAAAGAAGTCAGGTTCTTGATGCTGCTCTCACTTATTCAATATTGGGAACCCCTGCCGCTGCAGGATGGAAATTGGTACTTGAAATATGCCCTGTATGAAAGTGTGTGTGAGCACACACACTCACTAACACATTTAATTCTTTCATTGCTTCCTACTTCTCCACTCCAAATAATTCTTTTGCATAGTTCATAGCGCATGAAGCCATGTTCAAGTTCTTACAGGAGTGGAAAAACTGCTTAGAGCAAGAAATTTGGAGACGAATGTTAACATGGGCACAAAAAGGATGGAACACATTTTTCTCCACCAATTCTCAGATCAAATTTATGTGGCTTTGTGTTTTTTTATCTACCACATTCCTAGCCCTTTAGTAATACTTTCCAGATTACTGTATTGGAGAGTGCAATATTTGTTGGAAGTAGGGATGGGCAAGGATCCCACTAAACTTGAAGCTGACATTTGATCCCCAATAGTTCATAGGGTCACTATCTCTGGCAGACCAGTCTTGAATGCTGCAAGAACCTGCAGCTGTTCCCAAAACTGGCTTTTTAAAAATGCATTGAATATAAGGTTAAGTGAAACTGATGAGCCTGTCTTTCAGGCTGTCTTTGCTTTGGTGTTTGCTAACAGCCTGTGAAACTGACTTGATCTTTGCTTTCTCCCACCAGAGAATCACATATGGAGGCTAGCGGGGAGAAATGGGAGAGAGAGAGAGAGAGAGAATGGCAAACAAAAGAGAAGCTGGGGAAACATTGGGACTCAATCTCATTCCACTTTTAAGTGCTGATTCCTCAGAATTCTCTCCTCCCTTCTCTCTCCCTCACTTATTCCCTCTCTTTGTGTGTGTGTGTCAAAGGAGGTAGAGAGAGAGACTGACATCCAGAACCAGTGTTTTCAACAGTGCAATCCTACACATGCCTAATCAGAAGTAAGCCCATCTGAGTTCAGTCGGACTAAGTTCCATGCAAATGTGCATTGTTGCAGCTAGGTTAGACTCTCTCTTCCTTTCCCAAAGTTTCTTTTTTTGGGGGGAGAGGGTTTTTGGGTTCTCTCTGTGTGTTATTTTGCAGGGTGGGAGTGATGCTGCTTAGGCAAAGACAGAAAAGGTTTTGCTGAGGACATAGCCTCTCTCTCTCTCCCCCCCCCCCCCGTATAAGACCTCTCTCGAAGGAAGTGGTGATTGGGTGAGTGGACAGGCTGCTGCTTTCCTTCCTTTTGTTAGACACCATGATAAAACATTGTTATCATTTGGGAGAAACAAAATGAACTGGGAGCAGCACTAGATAGTGATAAACAAGTGATTATAGAAAGGAACTGTCTGTCAGTTTGATGGAATGCAGTTGAAATGAGAACAAGCAGTACATCCCCTACCTAGTTGGAAGATCAAATGTACAATGAGCTCAATCTCCTATCCAGCCGCACCTTTGTAGGAAGGTGTTTTTTTTAAAAAAAAAATGAGGAACAATCAGATATCGTTGTTAGGTTTTAAAAAGCCATTGTCATTGTTCTTAGTTCAGTTATGGCTCCTTTGACCCTGCACTGAGTGATAAAACACAGTTCTGTCTGTCGGATGATCCCAAATGAACGTTCTCAGTATGCTGGGATTGTTCAGCTGCTTCAGCGTTTTGGATGGACCTGGATTGGCCTTATTCTTTCAGATGACAACAGTGGAGAAATGTTGCTGAGGACTTTCCTTCCTTGCCTGCTCCAGAACAATATTTGTACTGATTTTAAGGAAATAATCCCAATACTGGAGTACTGAAGAATGACAGTGCAAATCCATATGATGTTGAACAGTATCTGTTATATTCTTTCTTCAGCCAAAATCAATGTGATCCTTGTTCATGGGAATTCAGGGTCTATGGAGGTCTTACTAATGGTTCTGTCAAGATCTGAGAAGGTTGAAATGAAACCATTAGAGAGAGTTTGGATTATAACAGCTCAGTGGGATTTTACATCTGTAAACCATAGCGATATATTCACACCAAAATCTTTCAATGGTACCTTGTCTTTTGCACTGCATACTAATAATGTGCCAAAATATGAAGAGTTCCTTGAGACTTTAAATCCTAATCAACTGATGCTTTACTTCATCCGCTATTTCTGGGTCAGTGTTTTTGGGTGCTGATTCCCAACATATAACATTTATGTACCAGATACAGGAAAATGCACTGGGGAAGAGAAGTTGAGGAGCCTCCCTGGAACTGTTTTTAAAATGGGAATGTCGGGTCAGAGCTACAGCATCTACAATGTTGTTTATGCTGTAGCACATGCTCTCCATGCCATGTTCTCATCAAGATCTAAGCAAAAGGTATTAGGATATGGATCCACATGGAACCATTCGAATATTTACCCATGGCAGGTAGGCTTCTCATGTACACCTCTATTGTGACATAGGGGCCCGCCTTCTTTCAACTGACTCGATTCAGGATCTTTATTTTAGTAGAGCAATCTAATGGGAGCCAGGTTAAAAATATTTATTTTAAAAAATATTTAAAAGATATTTATGCTACTTTCAAAGGATTTTTTGAAATCAAAACATCTGGAGACATCAGGTTAGGAGTGGCTTATACTCTTTGTGAGTTAAACATATCCAGCATCAACTACACATTCTGGACTTCAAGAAACTTGAAATCTCTCTCTCTTCCCCCATTTCTCTAGGCCTGGCCAATCCAAAGCTTTATCAAGCCATTGATTGGCTAAGCATCTGCTCAGAATGGAAACTCTTTTTGGGGAATAGCATGGAAGAGCCTAAATTAAATTTAGATCAACTTTTCAGATCAACTTCCGACCATCTCATCAGGTCACATGTGCCAAGCTTCATGTTTCTAGTGCAACAGAAACTATAAGCTATAGAATTTAGAGGCTTATAATGACAGAACCTTGTTTTTGGTATTCACTTTACTTACAGAAGCACTCCTATCCTTCTGTAATACCCAACACGCCCTGATTCCCAGCACTGAGAATTTAATTAACAGGCACTGGATATGAAGAAGCGAAGTAAGTTTTTTCTAAACTTTGCTGCAAGTTGAGGCTCTTAGAAAATGTAATGATATTCCTTGTAATTATCATAATCACTGTTCTCATGTAATTGTTGTGGGATCCCATGGCTATCAGAAAGACAGAAAAAACTAAAATGAGTGAGTGAAATAGTCATCTTCACCTATAAAGGCAAGTTTCAAAACATTTTTTTACATACATTTTTTTTTTTGGAATAGCTCTTTCTGAAATCAGTGAAACTACAAGTTTTGCTGAACCTCTGTGTGGTTTCCAGGGTGATGTTGAAGCTGTTCCTGTTCAATGTATCTGCCACAATGAATGTATCCAGCTGGGCACGAGATTTGCTGGTAGCCAGATGGACATCATTGCTGCTTCTCCTTTTGCTGCTGCAGCTGCCTCAGATTGTCAGCAGGAATGTGAACACTGGATTTGGTATACAGCCAAAGGTTCAAAATGACTTTGGCATTCCACAGAACATTGCCATTGGTGAATTTCTCTCCCTTCTAACCCATGATTTTAATGAGATCCCATATGATACATCTCCAGATCCGAAAATGAGTGTCTAGTAAGTAAATGGCTTTTTTAAAAATATGACAAAAGTCAATATACTCTTGAATTAAAATTCCTTTTGAATAGCTTAGTTTGAATATGCCTTATTATCCATTATTCAATATTCATTATTCTCTATATATACTGTATATTATTGTGCCTGGTAGAACAATGTGAAGAAGTAGGAGTCACAAGAGAACCAACCAATATTCTCATAGTAAGATGACTGCTATTCTCCATTGATTAAAGTGATTCTTATTGTGTTTGGATACATGAAAACCTTCATAAGATTCTTTCT
Source organism: Rhineura floridana (assembly GCF_030035675.1). Classification (NCBI taxonomy): domain Eukaryota; kingdom Metazoa; phylum Chordata; class Lepidosauria; order Squamata; family Rhineuridae; genus Rhineura; species Rhineura floridana. The sequence continues at coordinate 14,845,457 of NC_084490.1, forward strand.
CCAGATAGTGCTGAGACATATGTTTCCCAGTTTTTTCTTGATACTGAGCAGCATAACAGACAATTTGAAGCCCACCCTTCTTCCTGGATGAGATGAAGCCCTGACAAACTTATTTCTCTTGAAAATAAACATAGTTTTTGTTTGGTATTAAAAAATGAAATAGGCACAGTTTCATAGTCCTATTTCTTAGCTGAGGTATAAATGCAAGCAGCAGAATGAAAATAAACCAGCCCACCCTTCCCTCAGACACAAATAACAACAGAGACAATCTTCTTAGGTAAAAAGGGATAAAGAATGTTTACTCAAGACCTTTCATATGTTCAGGAAACATAGGCTCTAGCTTAGATAAAAAAGTAGAAGTCTTAGTCCATGGTAATGGTCATCTTGGAAGAGAAGCATGTGGATGCTTTTCTCTCCTCAAGTTAATGGAGAATATGCAAGAATCTACAATACAACCAGACAAAGGAGGAGGAAGCCAGGTAACCAACCCCACCCATTAGGAAATTACGTCATGGTATACAGGTACATAGGGATATTCCCCAAATATCCCTTAGAGGGAACATCTCCCTTTTTACAAGGGAACATGCAAGTTTGCTTATTGTAACAGTTTTATGTCCATCTGGCTAGTACCAAAGTCTGAGCCTTCCAAACATAAATTAAAACAACCTAGCCCCTGTATCACAGGGCTTTCCATAGATAAATTCCTACCAATCTTCTTGAAATTTAGGTTTAGTATTCATTATGTCCCATTTCAAAAAGTTCAGCCAGGAAGGAGAGACCCAGATGACAGAAAATGCCTTAATGTAAACAATAACAACAACAACACATATTGAGGATATGGCTAGAACATATTCTGCTTGCCATGTTGGTTGAAATATTTTCATTGTAGAGAAAATCATAGCCCAGTCACTGGTTTTCTATCTCACTTAGCATGAGGCATGAAGAAAGAGCTTAAAATGGATAAAACTGGTGAGAGAAAGTGGAGGAAAGTATTCACCCACTTATTTATTTATTTATTTATTTATTTATTTTATTTATATACTGCCCTAAGCCAAAAAGGCTCTCTGGGCGGTGTACATAAGAGATAAAACAAGCACAATATATAAATACAATAAGTATAACAAAATCAAAGATCAAAACAAACAATAACAAAGAACCAACAACGTCAAAATACAACAATAATGAAAATACTAATAAAATACACTATAAAATACAATTTAAAATACACTTTCAAATGCCTGGGAGTATAAAAACATTTTCACCTGGTGCCGAAAGGATAGCAGCGTCAGCGCCAGGCGTACCTCATCAGGGAGACTATTCCACAGTTTGGGGGCCACTACCAAAAAGGCCCTAGTTCTAGTCACAACCCTCCGGGCTTCTCGATGGGATGGCACCTGGAGGAGGGCCTTAGATGTTGAGCGCAGTGTACGGGTAGGTTCATATTGGGAGAGGTGTTCCACCAGGTATTGCGGTCCCATGCCGTGTAGGGCTTTATAGGTCAAAACCAGCACTTTGAATTTAGCCCGGAAACAAATAGGAAGCCAGTGCAGATGAGCCAGAACAGGTGTTATATGAGCAGACCTTCTGGCCCGCGTCAGTAATCTGGCTGCTGCATTCTGGACTATCTGTAGTTTCTGAACTATCTTCAAGGGCAGCCCAACGTAGAGCGCATTGCAGTAGTCCAGCCTAGAAGTTACCAGAGTGTGAACAACTGTGGCGAGGTCGTCACTGTCCAGATAGGGACGTAGCTGGGCTACCAGTCGAAGATGGTAGAAAGCATTCCGTGCCACCGAGGCCACCTGGGTCTCGAGAGACAAGGAAGGATCGAAAAGAACTCCCAAGCTACGAACCTGTTCCTTCAAGGGGAGTGTAACCCCATCAAGAACAGGATGAACATCCTCCATCTGGGCAGTGAAGGCACTCACCAACAGCGTCTCGGTCTTGTCAGGATTGAGCTTCAGTTTGTTAGCCCCCATCCAGTCCATTATCGCGGCCAGGCAACAGTTTAGCATGTTAACAGCCTCACCTGAAGAGGATGAAAAGGAGAAATAAAGTTGCGTGTCATCAGCGTACTGGTGACAATGCACTCCAAAACTCCTGATGACAGCACCCAGCGGCTTCATATAGTTAAAAAGCATGGGGGACAGTACCGATCCCTGTGGGACTCCACAATGGAGAGTCCAGGGTGTCGAGCAGTGTTCCCCAAGCACTACTTTCTGGTGACGACCCACCAAGTAGGAGCGGAGCCACTGCCAAGCAGTATCCCCAACTCCCAACTCCGTGAGTCTTCCCAGAAGGATACCATGGTCGATGGTATCAAAAGCAGCTGAGAGGTCAAGGAGAATCAACAGTCACACTCCCCCTGTCCCTCTCCCGACAGAGGTCATCATACAGGGCGACCAAGGCTGTTTCAGTGCCAAAACCGGGCCTAAAACTGGATTGAAATGGATCAAGATAATCAGTGTCATCCAAGAGCCCCTGGAGCTGGCCGGCAACCACCCGCTCCAGGATCTTGCCCAGGAACGGAACATTCGCCACAGGTCTATAGTTGTTCAAGTTGTATGGGTCCAAGGAGGGTTTCTTCAGGAGCAGTCTCACTACCGCCGCTTTTAGGCAGTCAGGGACCACTCCCTCTCTTAAAGAGGCATTTATTACCTCCTTGGCCCAGCCGGCGGTTCCGGTCCTGCCAGCTTTCACCAGCCAAGAGGGGCAAGGATCCAGTAAAGACGTTGTCGCCCGCACCAGTCCAAGGATCCTGTCAACATCCTCAAGCTGCACAGACTGAAACTCATCCAATAAATGAGGACAAGACCGTGATCTGGATACTTCATTAGGTCCAACTGCTATAATATTGGAGTCTAAGTCCCGGCGAATGCATGCGATCTTATCTTGGAAGTGCTCGGCGAACTCATCACAGTGGGCTACAGATGAATCTATAATATCCCGAGGGCCAGAAATTTATAAATTAAATAGGCAGACATATAGAGACATAGTAACACATCAAAGAAGATTGCATCAGTTTCAGATGCAGTTAAAAAAGAACAGTCTTCAAAATACACATAGCTTTTTGAAAGAGCTTTCAAAAGTGAAAGATGACAAAGGAGCATAATGAAGTGTCAACATTTTAAAAGTTAAGAGTTATAAAGATATTCTCTACTACATAATTTGTGTCTGGTATTATGAGTAGCTTCTAATAGCTAATAAGTCCATTGTTTTTCCATTGATATGCAACTGTCCTAAACCTACATTGAAATATCATTGCAGCCTTCTGCCAAATTACTACCACCAAGTGCTTGTTCTTACATTTGCAATGAATGAGATCAACAAGAACACCCACCTCTTACCCAATAGCACTCTGTCTTCCACCTTCGCTTTCAATGTTCAAAATGAAATAGGAAACTGTTTTGCCACTATGCGTGTTCTTTTCCAAAGGAAGACGAATTCCCTTAACTACATCTGTGACAAGACATTCAAGCTAATGGCCATCATTGGTGGGCTCACACCTCATAACTCCAAGCAGATGCCCCACATCTTAAATATCTACAAGATGGCACAGGTGTGTATGCATATATACATATAACCTGTCTCCCAGTAATCTTCTAACACTTTCCTTGCTTGCGGGCTTCCCCCAGGCACCTGGTTGGCCACTGTGAGAACAGGATGCTGGACTAGATGGGCCACTGGCCTGATCCAGCAGGCTCTTCTTATGTTCTTATGTTCTTATGTTCCCCAAAGGATTTGAGCAATTGGATTTTTAATTTTCACGAGGTACAAGATAGGCTTTACATAGTAACATCTCCTTTTTCGAGATGGTTCCCTTCCTTTAAACCAAATCATGTAATCGCTTCCTATTTTACCATTCTTACTAACCCGAAGATACGGAAAGTTTACACTGAAATCAGATTTCAAACTATGAAAACAGCTCTCTTGGAGGGCAGATACAATGGGGTGCCGAGAACTGAACGCTATTGCATTTGTGGAAACAAGGAGATTGAGGATCTTGGCCATTATATTCTAAAATGTTCTTTATATAATGTTCCCAGACAAAAATTCTTATCTCCCTTTATTAATCCTCGAGCTGACCTTCCTCCTGATATCATAATAGCCAACTTGTTGGCAGATAATTATAGTACAGTTACCATGGCGGTAGCCAACTTTGCTCTCGCGGCTAAACATATTAGAGCTCTTCATGGTAAGACCCATCATCAATGAACCTTACACTGTTCTACAGTTTAGGCTTGTTAATATAATTGTATATTATATTATATTGTCTATTTTTATTATTTTATTCTATTTTCTGGAAATTTGTTGTGCTATGGCCTATGGCTAAATGCAAATAAATTGTTGTTGTTGTTGTTGTAGTGAATCATGTCTTCTCATTATGTGTCCAAAGTATGATCATCTCAGTTTCACCTGCTGTTTTATGGAAATGTGGCTTTTTGAGTGATATACCACCATGTCACATTAATTCCATTCACACAATTGGATGTGGTGTGACATAACATCAAGTGTAATTGGACATGTCACCACTCCCTCACCAGTTTATTCCTGTTCCCCCATGATGCAGGGTGTGTCTGCATCAGAAACCTCTCCTGAAAGGGGAGCTTTGCATGGAATCCCCTCCTAAAATGATGGGGAAAATGTACCTTATGCAGATTCAAGAAGGGGTGTGTAACAAAATCCCCTGCTCAAAAGGAGGATTTCCCCCCATCACTTTAACAGAGGACACCATGAAGGTTTGCATGGAATCCCCTGCTAAAATGATGGAGGAAACCCCATTTTACCAGCCATATTGAAAGCACACCTTCCCACCCTCACCTTCAAGCATCCAAAAACCAGAGGTTCAGACAGTGATATGAGCTGATGGGTGGGTGGTGAGGTGTGGGGAAAATGCAAAAGCAAACGGTTCAGAAAAGAGGAACCAAAAATGATCAAGCGAGTGGAGCAACTCCCCTATAAGGAAAGGTTGTAGCATTTGGGGCTTTTCAGTTTAGAGAAAAGGTGAATAAGAGGCAACATGATAGAATTGTGTAAAATTATGCATGGCATGGAAAAAGTGGATAGAGAAAAGATTTTCTCCATTTCACATAACACTAGAATTCGTGGACATCCACTGAAGCTGAACTTTCAGGACAGAAAAACAGTGTATGGTTAAACTATGGAATTCACACCTACATGGTGCATAGTTAAAATATGGACTTTCACAAGAGGCAGTGATAGCCATCAGTCTGGATGGCTTTAAATAGGATTAGACAAATGCATGGAGGATAAGGTTATTAATGGATACATGCCATGATGGCTATGCTGTCCCTCCATAGTTGGAGAGAATATGATTCCAAATACCAGTTGCTGGAAACCACAGGAGGGGAGAGTGCTGCTGTGGTCAGATACTGTTTGCAGGTTTCCCATAGGGATCTGGTTGGCCATTGTGAGAACAGGATGCTGGACTAGATGGGCCCTTGGCCTGATCCAGCAGGCTCTTGGGCTGGAGGTTGCCCACTCCTGGTTTACAGTGAGTGCAGTATTGATTTGAGGATTAAATATACAATGAACTCAACCTTCAATCCTTCCAGACTTTTGAAGGAAGTAATTATAAGGGGGGGGGGACAATCAAAGATTGGTGTTAGGTCTAAAACAGATCATTATCATTGTTCTTAGCTCAGTTATGGCTCCTTTGACCTTGCACTGAGTGATAAAAAACAGTTCCCTTCTGTCTATCGGATGATCCCAAATGAAAGGCTTCAATATGCTGGAATTGTCCAGCTGCTTCAGCATTTTGGATGGACCTGGATTGGTCTTATAGTTTCGGATGATGACAATGGAGAAATGTTATTGAGGACTCTCATTTCTTGGCTGCTGCAGAGCAATATTTGTATTGCTTTTAAGGAAATTATTCCAACACTGAAGAAGACCTGGGATGAAGCATTGCACATGAATAAGAAATTGGAAAGAATAAGTTCAGTTCTCACATCAATAAAAGCCAACATGATTCTTGTTCATGGGAATTCACGGTCAATGGAGGGCTTACGAATGGTTCTGTCAATACATGAAAATGTTGAAATGAATCCAGCAGAGAGGGTTTGGGTCATAACAGCTCACTGGGATTTTGCATCTGTATTTCATAATACTGTGTTCACACCAAAATCCTTCAATGGCACTTTGTCTTTCATACTCCACACTAATGATGTGGCAGAATACAAAGAGTTCCTTGAGACTTTAAATCCAAATCAATCTCCGCTTTACTTCATTCATAATTTCTGGTCCAGTGCATTTATGTGCTCTTTCCCCAAATATTATCTTCATATGCCAGGAACAGGAAATTGTACTGGGGAAGAGAAGTTGAGGAGCCTCCCTACAACTGTGTTTGAAATGGGGATGTCTGGTCAGAGTTATAGTATCTACAATGCTGTTTATGCTGTTGCACATGCTCTCCATGCCATGCTGTCATCAAGATCTAAGCATAGGGCAATGGGAGATATAACCACACGGAAATATCTTGATGTTCACCCGTGGCAGGTAAGATTATCCTATCTGTCATTATTGTAATGTATGCACCTAAATGTTTCTCACTGTCTGGATTTATGGGACTTTTAAAAGTGGAGTACAGCAGGTTTTTGAAATTGGTTTAAAATAATAATATTTAGCATGTTTTTAATCACCCCAGTGGCTTAAAATTGGCTGTTTCTTAAAGAAATTTGAAATGTTCTACACCAGTAATCCCCAATCTGGTGTTTTCCACATGCTTTTGGCTAAAATTCTTATCAGTGGTATCAAAAACTGTTGAAAGATTGAGTAAGACTAATAGGGTCCTATCTTGATAAATGTCATGAAATGAGGCCTGAACCCAGATTGGTTGCACTCAAATAATCAGTGTCTTCCTGAACACCAGTCATTTTGGGCTGAAGGGCTGTAGCAAAAAACAACTCTTTAGATTTTTATTTCCATCTTTCCTTGTCTCTTTGATCTATTACCTGGTTCAGTTACCTGAATCCACATGCATATCAACCCAAGGAAGGTTTTCACATTTAGAATACAGTCTTTTGTTCTGGAGTGCAGGAGAAGGGAGAAGACCAACGAAAGGCGCATTTCTTGTGAATCAGAAACTATCATTCACAGATAGTATGGTAGAAGTAATCTTTTTCTTTTCTGGATACGGGAGAAGCTTAAGGTGCCTGGTAATGACATGCCAGGGGCAGGTGGAGAGCATCTCGTTCAGAAAACATGGGAGAAAATTATGAAAGGGGGCAATAAAGCATAACTCTCCTGAAAACAGTTGATGTTTAAAAGCTGATGCCCAGATTTTCTCCCACAGGCTTACTCAAATACAGCTAGGTTAGACACATGGAATGCTATCAGTATGAAACTGTCAGAATGGCCTCTCTCATGTGAATGAACAAGACAGAGGGTTCCTACATTCTTCCTGTTGCCCACTGGCTATTCAGAGTCATTATATGTCAGACATCATGCTTGCCTAAGCTTGCACAGTCTCTGACAGCAGTTCATCTGAACAAGCAGGCTAAGGTTGGAGTTCCCGCCCAATACATCCTTAGGACTTAGCAGACATCACAAAATAAATGGGAGTTCAACAGCACATTGTCTTCATAATATTTCTTAAAATATTTATTCTTTATGCATTCATTTCTTAGTTATACAAGTTATACATATACAGTAGCTGGTCTCAACCAGTACATCAGAATCATATAAGTCAGGATCAAAGTCCTGATGGGTTACAAATACATAAGTGCATACATAATGCTTACAGTGGCCTTAGCCAATATGTCTCTCATTTGTTATAGTTCAGGATTACATATCAGGCTTTACTTTGTTTTCAGCCAAGTCTCCAGGGAGACTAGACCCTGACTGGGCACAACCCTCTCCTTATATTGGAGTTCATCAAGGCTATGATATTGCTGAATAGTGGTATGTCCTGAGTTGCATCATTTACAATCCATCACTGATGGTAGATACTGATAAGATAATCTCAAGTAGCTGATAAAATAGTCAGTTATAGTCAGGTGTAGTCCATACCATATAAGGAGCTCATAGAAGCTGTTATCACCTTTATGTATACAAGCAAAAGTAAGTTGGCTGACTGCCCAGAAGTAGATGGAGAGAGAATGAAAAAGTTTCACAAGTTTAAACGTTCTGTGGCTTTCCTGCATATCATATGAGGGGGCCTGCATACCTGGATGCGTAATATTCTATATATTAGGATTGATAAATGCATTATAAAGACTCTTAGATGGAAAATTTACATACATTAGACATGGGGCCAGCCCATAAGAAGTAGTTGCTAGAATGGTGAAACAAAGAAATGAAAAGCCCCCCCCCAACACTGGCATTGCTGGAGTTTACCTTGATGGTGGGGGTGGGCAGGGCTAATGGATCCAATCCAGCATTTCTGCCACTGTTTTCATGCAGTCCAAACCTCTCTCTGTAACAAGCATGTTAACCCAAAAGTCATTGCCATCAGAATGGACTTCTTAGCACCATGGATTTGGGGATATACAGCCTTTCCTTTGACTTATATAGGGGAAGGCTTGGATAAAATAAGTTTTTAATCTCCAGCCTACAGTTCTGTGATTGGTGTACCCTGGGAAAATAATTCATTAAGATTAAAAGCTAGACCTATCCCACAAAATGAAAGAGAAATATATCCCCTTCTCCATCTGTTCCCCACTTGAGCTCTGGACATTTCCTCAGTTAGCTTGGTTTTGTTTCTTAGGGGAAAATGAAGGTCATACCTTGTGTGTGTTTTTTGGACAGCCAACCCTACAGAGTTACCTGACTGGGGCACCTTCCCCAGTTTAACCCGATTCACCTCATCATTTGGGATACACATAGAGCCAATGCACACCCATTCTATATCCTGTGTCTGAGGGAGCATGTTTCTGGATACCATTTGCTGGGAATCAGAAGAGGGGAGAGTTGCTGTTGCACTCAGGTTTTGCTTGTGGGCTTCTGATAGGCATCTGGTTGGCCACTGTGAGAACAGAATTCTGGACTAGATGGACTTTTGGCATAATACATCAGTGCTTTTTTCTTATGATCTCATGACAGACGTTTAGACACTGCAACATCATTCTAGATTTATATTAACTTTGATCTTAATATGAATTTTGAAGGGGAAAAACTGCTGTTTAATACCTATGTTTCAAATTTCTGAAGTTAGGAGTCCAATTAAAAATTCTAGTTTGTCACTGGAAATCATAACTATGTTGAATTTTGTCTTCCTAACATATCTGCAAGATGGTAAATATTTCATTCAAAATTACATCTATCATACATGAGTAAGAAACACCAATTGGAGTATTCTATTAGACTGGCAAAAATGGGTTGCATGTCAACAGGACAATATAGCAAATTCCAGGAAAATCACAGCCCTTTTCTAGCACTGGCCTCAGTTCGTGTTCTTTCTTTCTTCCATCTAGCTTCACTTCTTTCTGAAACACATCTACTTCAACAATAGTGCAGGTGAAGAGATATTTTTTGATAAAAATGGAGAGCTAGCAACTGGATATGATATCATCAACACAATCATGTTCCCCAATAAGTCCATCTGTAGAGTCCGTGTTGGAAGGATGGGCCAATGGGCTCCTGAAGAAAAGCAGTTCACCATCAATGAAAGTGCTATTGTATGGAATCAAAAGTTTAAACAGGTGGGGATGAATATAATTTCCAGAACTGTAAGTTCCTGGATGTTTAGACATTTCATATTTTCTATGAAAAGATTAAGAAAATGACATCCAGTCATTGTATGTTTCCTTATTTGTTTATACTTGTTTGTGGCATTTCTTTGTTTTCTTTGAAGTTACTGTTTATCCACTTACTGATGATTACTTCAAGCCCCATAGCTCCACTTGGGAGCTCTCATTGGAACCAATCTAGGTAGGGCTTGTATTTGGTGCCAAATTTGAAAGGCTTTGCATAAAAGCCCAATTTACTAAGGAACAAATGGGAGCCCTTTTTAAGGCTCTTGATTGTTCCTTTGCAGAAAATCTTTATTAGACACATCTGATGTCATTCATGGACATATAAGTGGGAGGTGTGGACACTGCTTGTGGAAAAGGGTATAGCAGGCTGAAGGAGGAGCATAATTAAGCTCCCGGCCAAAGGTTCCCTTCCAACATTCTGCTGCTTACATCGTTTCTTTCTGGGTGTTAATAGATTCTACCCCAATCCACATGCGTTGAGAGTTGCAACCCTGGACATAGCAAGATTGTGCGTGAGGGGGAACAGATTTGTTGTTATGATTGTCCTCAATGCTCCGAAGGAATGATTTCAAACCTGACAGGTACATAGAGATTGCACAGTTACATGGGAATGGTAGTCCAGATGTTTGTAAACTAAATTTTCTGAAAGGATTGTTTTACACATGCATATTCATCACTTACTGCCCACAGCATTGCACTGAGACTTTGATGTGTAGATGTTAGAAAGAGCTTTCATAGTACTTTCAAAATAATTATTTTCATGGAATCTGTTCACACATTTATATTAAACTGCAAGGTGTAGAGAATTTTCCCCTAATATAATTTCTAACACGTTTCATTTGTGAATTGCTTCTCTTAAAGCATGTCAAAGCAACTGGAAGAAAAAAACATATATAAAAACAATGTAAAATCCATTACGCATGGAGAAAAATGTTCACTTAAAAGGCCTGTCTTCAGTAGGTACTACAATGCCAGTATTACTTATAACTGAATGGAGTCTCAAAGGTGTTACCATGCAAAAGGCCTGATTCCTACGTCATATGGAATGGATCCTATGATGAGATTTTTTTCCAGAAAGTATGATTGATATGAAATCTTTAAGCTATGCTGGTCCTAAACAGTGCCCCTGGCAAACAATTTTTTAACTGTTACTGCTGTCAAAGCACTGATGGCAGAGCAACAAAAGCAAGGGAAGTTTCCATACCTGCAACAGGATGGCTTGTGAGGATGGGCATCCTCCTTTGGGTGTGGACCTCCCTTGTAATGGATAAAAACAGAGCAACCTGTGGCTCATGAGATAGGAGGATTTGCACCCTGAGATTACTTTCATTAAGAAAAGAACGGTTGATTTTTCTGGACCTCTCAGCAGTCTTTGATAAACAATCAGCCATGGTATCCTTCTGGATATGCTGTTCTGGTTGGTTGTGAGAGACAGTGCTTGGTATTTTTTCCTCCCCTGCTTGGATGACCATTTACTGCTGGACCCCTTGACAGTCTTGTTTTGGGGCTCCAACAGGTTCTGTTCTCTCTGCAATGTTGTTGTGCATCTTAATGAAATGGCTGAGAGTGGTCATTCAGAGATTTGGTGTGAAGTATTGCCAGCATGAGAATGATACCCAGATTTAGCTATTTTTCATCAGAAGTAGGTGAGGCTGCATGAGCCCTGAACCAGTTCTTGGGCATGGCATTGGAGACGTTCCTGGAGACGCCTGATCTGGCTACGGTGATACATGCCTTAGTTACATCCCGTTTAGATTAGTGCTCTATGTGGGGCTGCCTTTGAAGACTGTTCGGAAACTTCAATTAGTACAACTAGCGACAGCTAGGATACTAACTGGGGCTGGCTACAGGGATCATACAACTCCCTTGTTGCAAAAGCTCCACTGGCTGCCAGTTTGTTTCCGGGCACAATTCAAAATGCTGGTTTTGACCTATAAAGCCCTACACGGCTTAGGGCCAGGCTAGTTGTCAGACCGTATCTCCCTATATGAGCTTACTCGGGCCCTGAGATCTTCGGGAGAGGCCCTCCTCCCAGTCCCACCACCATCACAAGTGTGATTGGTGGGGATGCGAGATAGGGCCTTTTCAGCAGCTGCCCCTAGGGTTTGGAACTCCCTTCCGAGGGAGGCAAGAATGGCCCCCGCTTTACTGGCCTTTCATCGACAGGTGAAGACTTATTTATTCCAGCAGGCTTTTGGAGTAGAAGTTGTTTAAGACAGGACTTCTAGAGGTATCCCGTATTGTTTTACTGTTTGATTACATTATTTTTAAATCAGTTTTAGGTATTTTTAGGTGATGTTTAATTGTTTTAATGCTGTAATGAGTTTAATTCTATTTTAAATGTAGATTTTTATATGTCCAAATTATATGTACCCATTTTTAGTTGTAAGCTGCCCTGAGTTCCAGTTTTAGAAAAAGGGCAGGGTATAAATAATAATAATAATAATAATAATAATAATAAATAATGATGATGATGATGATAACAACAACAACAACAACAACAACAATAATAGGACTGGATTAAGGCAAACAAATTGAGAATGAATCCAGACGTGATGGAGATACTGTGGATTGATCGTTCATCTACCCAAGGCTGTGATGCACAGCCAATTCTAGGTGGGGTTGCATTCCCCTAAAATGATCTTTTGCAGTTGGGAAGTGCTTATTAACAAAACATTGTCATTAGAGTCTCAAGTGAGCTGTGTGCTTCAAAATGCTTTTTACTAGATTTGGCTGATAAGCCAGCTGAGTTCATTCCTACTTGAAAATGGCTTGGCTATAATTACCCAAACTCTGGTAACCTTGCAGCACTGCACGTGCATTTAAAATTATACAGAAACTGCAGAAATGCAGCTGTAAATCACATCAAGATGCCTCAAAGGAAGCAATTCATAACTAAAATGAATAATGATGACAGGGGTGCAAGCTTATTATATTGGACAGGAGATTTGACCAATTTAAACCTGTGCTTTGTTCACTTACAAGCCCAATTCAAAGTGTATGTGTGGGGGAACTCATGGGCATGAGGCCAGCCTATGTGGAAGACCACCTCTTCCCATATGTACCTCTGTGATACTTAAGATCTTGTTCAGTGACCCTGCTCTGCTGAATGAATGGAGGTGGGCATCCACCAGAGAGAGGGCCTATGCAGTAGTAGCCCCCGGGTTATGTATTAGCCTTCTATTAGCCTTCCCAGGCAGGCTCCCCTGGTGCCATCACTGTGGCCTTTTTGGTATTGGTTGAACACCTTTCCATTCACTTTTAAATCTTTTAATAATTATATCAGTTCTTAATCTTAAAGGATTCTCTTTTCAACTTCTTATTTTTATGAATATATTAAAGGAGTTTTCAAGACCAACGTGTTGATGCTCCTAGATATGAAAAACAAATTAACCAAATTATCCCATGTCATTGTCATCTCTTTATCTTACCACAAAGTTCCACATTATGATTATCATAACAATTCTTCCCAAGTGAAAGAAGGAGATGGAATTCTTCTTCCCCAAGAAAGTTATGCTTTCAGCTGTATTTCATTCCAAGGAATGGTTGATGCCATATATGCTAAGAGGGTAAATGTATTTTTTTAATTATTGAGATTATAATTTTTAGATGCAGTCAACTGCAACAAGTGCCCTGAAGATCAGCATCCAAATAAGAACCAGAATCACTGCATCCCCAAACTTATTGTCTATCTATCATATGGCGATCCCTTAGGAATGATTTTGGTTTCATTTGCTCTTTTGCTTTCTCTGATCACCCTGGTGGTAATGTGGATCTTCATTCAACATCAGAATACTCCTATTGTCAAGGCCAACAACTGGAACATCACATGCACCCTCCTCACTTCCCTCTTGCTTTGTTTTCTTTGCTCCTTCTTATTCACTGGACGGCCTGGAAAGGTGACCTGCCTTCTCCGTCAAGCAGTGTTTGGCATCATCTTCTCCCTTGCTGTTTCTTGTGTGTTGGCTAAAACTATCACTGTGGTTCTGGCCTTCATGGCCACCAAGCCAGGAAACAGGATAAGGAAATGGGTAGGGAAGACATTGACAGTGTCAGTCATCATCCTCTGTACTCTTATTCAAACTGGCATCTGTGTAGTATGGCTGGCAACATCGCCACCCTTCCCAGAGTTTGACATGCACTCCCAGACTGACCAGATTGTTATGCAATGCAATGAGGGATCAGCCCTGATGTTTTATACTGTCCTGGGGTACATGGGGCTTCTGGCCATTATCAGCTTCATTGTGGCCTTTTTTGCCAGGAAGCTGCCTGATACTTTTAATGAAGCAAAACTGATCACCTTCAGCATGTTGATGTTTTGCAGTGTTTGGTTATCCTTTGTCCCAACCTACCTGAGCACCAAAGGGAAATACATGGTGGCTGTGGAGATCTTCTCCATCTTGGCCTCTAGTGCTGGATTGCTGGGTTGCATCTTCCTCCCTAAATTCTACATTATTATACTGAGGCCTGAGCTAAACACCAGGGATCAGCTCATAAGGAAAAAAAATTTGGCATTTAAGTGACTTCCTCCTTGTAAATTATTTCCTCTTTTATTCCCACTGTTGCCTAGTCTATTTCAAGGATTTAAATGAGGTCTTGGGAACTTTCAGTCTGCAGGCCAAACTTGGCTCACCTGACATCCAAATTGTCCCACCAGGCCATTTTCCCCAAACCACTCCTACTCACCCCACACCTGGTGTCAATGTGACATCAGACCTGGTGGGAATACTTTCACAGTTTCAAAGGAACAATTGGGAGCTCAAAATGAGCTGTTTATACTCTTGTCTGGGAAACATCACTTAATATGCTTCATGTCTGTTAGCCAAAAGCTTAGTGTCTGTTAGCCAAAGCCATCACTGTGCCTTGTGTCTTTTTCAAGGTTCACCAACACCAGAAGAAAGGATGATCAAATGACTGTGACAGAAGCTGATAGCATTGCTTATCACACAATATTTTTTTTTATTTCAAACTGGCACCTATGTTGCGTGGCTGTCAACCTGTCCTCACCACTCCTTGTATTTAATATGCACTCAAGAGATGAGTCAGGTCATAGTGAAATGAAGTTTGGGTCAGAAATTATGTTTTACAGTGTCCTGAGCTTCATGGGGCATGTGACCAACTTCAGCCTCACTAGCTTTTTCTGTGTTAGAAAGATGCCAGATTTAATGGAACTGTGTCAATTCCTACAACTTGTTGATATTCAGCAGCATTTGGGTGTTATTTGTCCAAGCTCCTTGAGCATCTTGCGTAAATGCATGGTGATGTCTGAGATATTCTGCATCGGGCAGAGCAATCCAACTCAGGGGTGCTGGCAGAGGAGGAGCCAGCAGAAAGCTCTGCAGCATCCCTTTGCCATTTGGGAGCCACTGGGGTGGCAGAACATCAACTCAGCCTGGAGCTGTGTGCATGAACAGAAAAAAAAGCCAGCTCTCATCAATATCCCTATCAGCGAATATGTCCTCCTCATTGACTTCCATTATAATTACTTCCCTAGACCTTTTGCTTGGCTTAACTTTGGCCCAGATTGGTACCCACAGAAGCTCTCTGAACTGGAGTTAGATGTTGCATAAGTCCCCTCCCCCCCCGGTTCTAGACTGCCAATGTCTGATTTTTAAAAAAAGACTGGAAATATGGAACTGATTCCATAAGCATCCCTAAACGTAATTTCCTTCAGCAGTGGTGGCTGCTGCCCATTGGGATGGGTGAGCTGGAAGACACAGAGGCTAACAGTAGGTGGAGCCAGAGCCAATGACAGGTGGAACTAACTCATTCTAGGTTTGTCTCTGTCCTCCTCCCTGCTGAGTTCTACAAGGGGCAAAGTTGAGACTAAGGAGGATGCAGCTGACAGGCAGTCCCACCCCCTGGATGTAAGTAAGAAAGCAGGCAGGTGGGGGCTGGCTGAAAGCAGAATTAGGATGCTGGGGCAGCACCCTATTCATCCTAATGGACCAACTTCCACTGTCCTTCATTATATATTGTTAGTAGCTTAAAATACAGATGAAAACAAAATGAAGGTGAAAAATGATCTTTGTTTTCTTTCAGTTCCTTCTGAAGCAGGGACCCTATATCCAATCTGATACCCAGTAGTTGTAATAATAGAATGTCTGCAAAGTTTTTAATGGAACAGAACCAAGTTGTATGTAGAGTAGTCCTTGCCTCTTCCATTAAAAACAGTGGAAAGACAAAAAAACAAGATAAAAAGATAAGGAGAGCAATTTAAACCAGGACAATCAGTTAAAATCTAAGGCAATGAAAATAAAGGTAAAATTAATAATTGTCTCTGCCCATATAACCACAGTTCATTGTGTCCTCCCTTTAACATGGAACTGAAAACACATGGGATGTATCCCCATATCCAGAGCTTGGAAAAGTTACTTTTTTCAACTACAACTACCATGAGCCCCAGCCAGCATGGCCACTGGATTGGACTGATGGGAGTTGTAGTTCAAAAAAGTAACTTTTCCAAGTTCTGCCCACATCAACAACATAAAACATGCAACTGTAAGGGGGAGGAGCTAAGGACACCTGTTCAAGATGGCCCCACCCCCAACCAGCTCTGGCATGACAACCTGCTCATCTGCCCTGTTGGATAGTTACCCTCTTCAGGGCTATGTGTGAATTGTGTTTGTTGGGTTCTTTAGCTAGCCACAAGTCAGGGGTGGCATCAGTTGATTGCACTAGTTGGCTGCTTTCATTTATTTGTTATAACCATCCAGTTGTGTGGCCACATCTGTAGGGATGGTGGAGAAATTCATTTGGTTTTCATATTAATGTGGACCTATTTTATTCAAGCATTCCAAATCAATTCCAAACCAAAATACACCCATTCTTCATAATGTACCCTTCTTTGAATTTTATGATGCATTTCTGCTTCAAACTTTTTTGTTTAGGCAAGCCTATCTAGACACATAGATGCTGATAGGTATAAATCTTTTTAGTAGCGGTTTTAATTGCTTCAAATATGTATTTAATTATTTGTTTAACTGTTTTATTGATAATTTTAATGTTTTGTAAAGTGCTTAAAGGTTTTTACATTCAAACAATATATATATTAAATAATAAATTTCTCAAAAATGCATATAAAATGTGTATTATTTTTTACTTATATTTACTAATAGGCAAAAAACCTTGTGGTTTAAGAACATATCTATAGTCCACGGATATTTTTATCAAACGTTAAAAAGGTGGGAAATTGGGCAGCTATAGTGAATGCACCAAAAGGCTACCTTCATCATCATATGACACTGACGAATAAAAAGGCTTTGAAATTAATAAAAATAAATTTGACACAGATTTCTAGGATGAATAAGGAGACCAATAAAATTTTCTAGATTAGATTCTCTGTAGAAACAATGGTAACACAGGAATGAAGCAAAGTACAAAGAACATCATCAGCCATAAAAAAATGTAATTCTCCATCTTTGGAGATGGCAGGTATTGCCACCACTCACCATATGCTCAGAGACACATGTTACCAAATTCTTCCAAGCTACACAGGAAATGGATTGGACTGTGAAACACCAACCCAAATTGTGTTTGCATTTTGACAAATTTGTAGGGCAGTACAATATCTCAGAGAGGAGGTCAGGTCTCCTGGTCTCCTGGTGTATTCACTATAGCTACCCAGTTTCCTTGTTTTTTAAAGATTGCTAGAAATATCTGTGGCTATAGATACATTCTTAAACCACAAGGGTTTTTGCCTATTAGTGAATTTCCCTGCTTTTTAGTACGGGAGGTAAGAAATTGGATCCTGTCCAAGTTTGCTGAGAATGGATTGATCATTTGCATGCTTATTGAGTTCAATGGGATCTACTCCCCTGCTATCATGCTTAGGACAGGTGAAACTGACCACAGGGGATGGGGAGGAGAGGAGGGGGAGGGGAGCAGGCTAGAGGAGGAGGGTATGTTTGATCATTTGCATGTTTACTGAGTTCAGTGGGATTTATTCCCATGCATTCATGGTTAGGATAGGTAAAACTGACCATGTGAAGCCTGGAGTGGGCAGGGAAGAAGGGAGGAGAGGAAAAAGGGAGGAGAAACAGAAAGGAGAGGGGAAGGAGGGGAAAGGCAGATTTGATCATTTGCATGCTTATCGAGTTCAATGGGATTTACTCCTGTGCAATCATGACTAGGATAGGTAAAACTGACCGTGGGACAGCAGGAAGGGGAGGGGAGAATATAGGAAAGGAAGAAGGGGGCAAGGGGAGCAGAAGGAGTGGGATGGGGAAGGAGGGGATGGGGAAGGAGGGGATTGGGAGGGGGAGGGAAGGGGCAAAAAGGAGGGGATGGGAGGGAGGAGGATGGGAGGGCCGGTTTGATCATTTGCATACTTATTGAGTTGAATGGGACTTACTCCCATGCAATCATGCTTGAAAATTAAATGGACTGTCTTCAAGTCGATTCCGACTTATGGGGACCCTGTGAATAGGGTTTTCATGGTAAGCGGTATTCAGAGGTGGTTTACCGTTGCCTTCCTCTGAGGCTGAGAGGCAGTGACTGGTCCAAGGTCACCCAGTGAACTTCATGGCTGTGTGGGGATTTGAACCCTGGTCTCCCAGGTTGTAGTCCTAGAATAGGTAGAATTGACCATGGGAGAGAAGGAGGGGAAGGGCAGAGGAGGGGGAGGAGGAGGGGGAAGGAGGGGATTAGAAGGGGATTGGGAAGGGAAGGGAGAGGTGAAAGAAGAGAGAGGGAAGAGGGAAAAGGGAGGGGATAGGAGGGAGTAGGAGGGAGGGCAGGTTTGATCATTTGCATGCTTTTTGAGTTCAGTGGAATTTACTGCTGTGCAATCATGCTTAGGATAGGTGAAACTGATCTGGGAAGAGGCGGGGGAGGAGGACACATCCACACCACACTGTTATTTCAATTTAGGCAGTCATGGCTTCTCCCAAAAAATCCTGGGAAGTGTAGTTAGTGAAGGGTGCTGAGAGTTGCTAGGAGATGCCCTGTTCCACTCACAGAGCTTCAATCAGAGCGGATGACTGCTAAACCACTCTGCCACTGGAGCTCTGTCAGGGGAAAAGGAGTCTCCTCTCAGTCCCCTTCATAAACTACACTTCCCAGGATTCTCAGAGGGAAGCCATGACTGTCTCACATGAAATCAAAGTCTAGTGTGGGTGTGGCCCCCTGATTAGGCAAGCCCAGCAGCTGGGAATCTGGCTTTTAGAACACTGACAGATGGTTCTTACTGAGCATGCCTGACATTATCATTGAGTTCAAGCCAAAATTTCTTAAATTAATTAAAAATCAGCAAGGCAGTTTTTTTAAAAAAACTTTTAAACTACAGAAGATGAAGGTCAGAGTATGGGGCAAGGTCAGTTATAGGTTTGCAGGTACTCTGTGAACATGGCTGATTTTCAATTAATTTCAACAGATTATGAGAACTGTGACAGAAAAATGTCCAAAAGGGGTCTGGTTTTTCTCTCTCTTTTTACACTTTGAACTTCTGATTGGCTCTGACTGTTCTATGTATCACCATGAAAATACAGAGGGTTGTTAAACAAGCATTTCTGAGTTCAGGACTATAGGTTTTGTAAGGTTTTGTTTTGAAATGAGCTTATGGGAAGGATCAGAATAGCATGTTTTTTTGCCACAACAACAAAGAAGACTCGAGACACAGATATGGTATAATGTTATATTTATTAAAATATAACAAATATTAAGTCAAAATCCAATTCAATTGTATTAATCCAATTTAACTCCTTCGGGCAGGTGAGGTGCAGACTAACTAGTAGGCAATACTCCCTCAATCTTAAAATAGGTCAGTCACCTTGGGCTGTAACTCTCCCACCACGGATGTGGGAAAAGTCATCCCTCCTTGCTATTGGAGTCAGGTATGTGGTTCCAACTTCCACATCCTGGCTCCACCATACAGGCATTCACCATGATGCGCAAGCTGGTCCCACTGGGACACTCCCCAGATCCGCACCAGACATTAAACACTGATGGTTCCCTAGGGAGTGCCCTTTACCAAAATGCCTCAGCCTCCTTACTTTTTTCCCAAATACCTCACCTGCCCGAATTCCACGCCAGCCCAAGCAGAACAACCCAAACCACTCCCAGAAAGCCAATCAAATCAAACCAAGCAGTATGGAGTAGGCAAAACCAAAGGGATTCTGAAATCAGGATCCCCCCCAAAAAAATTCCTACTCAGCCCCATTAGCGACTAGCAAGGCCCATATTGACAAGGGAGGGAGGGCGGGTGCAGCAAGGCAAAAAAGGCAGGTCTTCCAGGGAGGAGCGGTCTTATATACCGACTGATCCCTGTCTCCTAATTGACCCTAAAGATACCACCTGACCTCCTTTGCTTTCCTCGGGAACCTTCCCGAGCCTTCTATTCAATATGGGTGGCAGCAAACAGGCCCCCTTAAAGCGGGAACGCCATTTTTCAATTTAACATTGCAGAATGCGAATAATCCATGCTGACTATAGTATACAGCCACTCTTGTGGCTGTATAATCTATCATTCAAGATGCCAGAATCTTTTAATATAGTATGCTATTGACCAGTTGCAAAATATCAAAAGAACATAGGATATCACTATTATGATCCTGATTATTTTACCCCTCCCAAGTCCAGTTATATTATATATACCAAAGGGGGCAAAAGTAAAGTGCTATTCAATTTGAAATTTTAGTTCCTGAAGACACATAGATGGGAATCTGAGCAGTCCGACTCTGGGCTCTTTTCCCCTCCTTATTCTTACCCAAGGATGTCAGGCAACACCCATTCAGAGAGTGACATTCAGTACCCAATATACACCACAAATCAACACTGACCCACTGAAAATGCTAAACATGTTTTCTAACTCTGCTGATAATCAAGTATCTTGGAAAGGGCAATTTTTGCGCCCTTAATTATCATAATCACTATCATGAAGTATTTGTAGTCCAAGGCAACAGGAAGCCACAACACACAGATGAACCATCTCCCAAAGCCTGTAAAAGAAAAAAGGTGGCTAAACATCATATATTTTCAGTTTATGGGATTTCGGCCCTATTGTGAATCTTGATCATTTTGGTACTGCTGCTACTACCAGGTCTTAAAGCTGTTTTGTCTACTTCTCATAATGAATGTGCCAAGCTATGGTTGGGGTCAAGATCTGCTAGTAGTCAGATGGAGGTTTTTGCTGTTGCTCTTTCTGCTGCTGCAGCTGCCTCAGATTGTCAGCAACAATGGAAACTACAGATCCGGTGCGCGGCTAAAGGTTGAAAAGAACCCTCATGGCTTCAAAGAAAATCATATTATCATTGGGGCATTTGTCTCTGTTTTTATTATTTTAGGGAAAGAGTTTTCCTTTAACAGAGTTCCAGATGGGTCAGTCCTTGGCTAGTAAGTAGACCTTTTCTTATATGGCAGGAGTATGTTGGACTGAGTAATCATTCTGATTTAATATGCTCATGAAAATATGGAGACAGTCTTCATTCCTCAGCAGTGCAATCAGCTGGTTTTCCATTGCATTCTTCCTTTTCATCTGAGTGAAACACCAAGATGGGCCCTAATAATGAAGTATACCGGCTAAAGCCCTGATAATATTATCTCTCATGACAAGAAGGCATAGTTCTCAATTGAGCTGAGCCAAAACTTCTCACAAGATTTTTTTTTCTGACAAAGCGTTTTGAGATTTTAATTTTCTCACTCCTGGAAACTTTTCTTCCTCTTGAAAAAGAAGGAAACTTTGCAACATTTTCTCTGAAATTATGCAGGGTCTTTTTGTACTGGTTGCCATTCACCCCCTCCCCCAAATGCCCCAGAATGATGCTGGATCTGAGGCATTTTGAGATTGCCAAATGTTGGCCCAAACCAGTGCTGCTGTTTTCATTTGCAGCAGTGAAGTTCTGGTGGTGGTGGGAGAAAATACGTACAGAAAAAAAGAAAGAAGCCGTGCTCAATGAACTTCTAGTTGTGAACCCCAATTCCCCCCCAAATGTTGGAGAAGACCCATAGCTCAGCATTAGAACATCTGTCTCAGATGCAGCAGTCCCCAGGTTCAATTTCTGGCATCTCCAGTTTGGTTCGGGAATGTCCCCTGTGTGAAACCCTGGTTAGCGGCTGCCACTCAGTGTGGACAATATTGAGATAGGTGGACCAATAGTTTGACTTGGTATAAGGCAGATTCCCATGTGTCTAGAATTTCTTCTTCCAGTGGAGAAACTCAGTGAAAGGGAGGGGGGATTTGGAGACACTGTGTGTGTGTGTGTGTGTGTGTGTGTGTGTGTGTGTGTGTGTGTGTGTGTTAAATTATGTATTGTAAAGCTCAGCCTGTCAACTGACATCAAGGTAGGGTGCGTTCATTTTCAGCCAACACAACTCATGAATCAGAGCCACCAAGGGCTCAGAAGAGCTTCCGAGAACACATTTAGGCAAAGAAGCAATTTGATATAATTAATTTTTGAAGGGGGAAATATAATTCTATCGACTGTATATTAATTCAGGAGATATGTTTGCACCCTTGAGAAAACACTGAAACCACACAACAATTTCATTGCAGTATACTGCCTAAATCCTACCATCAAATCCTTGTTGTTCAGTTTGCCATTGATGAAATCCGAAAGAATGTTAACTTCTTAACAAACTACACAATATTAGAACATTACATGCACAATTCTTACAATGAAATGGGAACCTGTTCTGCAACAATGGATCTCCTTTTCAGAAGCCATGGGAACCCCCTTAACTACATCTGTGGCAAGACAGACAAGCTAAAGGCTGTCATCGGTGGGCTCACCTCTCATAACTCCAATCAGATGCCACACATCTTAAATATCTACAAGATGCCACAGGTAGGTGTATTCACCATTTAAGGAGGAACAACCACTTGGGACCATAGGGGAGTAGGCTTTCCCAAGTTGCTGTCTACCACACCTGTTAAAAAAAGGGTAAGGCTCAACAGCTCTCCTCTGGTTACTTATCTCAACACAGATCCTATTCAATATGCACTACGTTAGAGCCCTAGCACTTCAGGTTTTTTGGGAGAGGGAAATCTGGAGTGAAGAAGCAGGAGTGTGTATTATGCAGTGTATTATTTTATTGTCTGTAATTTCCCCACTAAAACTGGCCCTTCACAGTATTTAAGAGAATGTTTCAACTCTCAGGTAAGGGGGAAAGAGCTGGGATTGGGAAAGTTGGACTAGAAAAAAATGAGGATTAAGGATTAAAGCAGGGGAGGTCAGCATTCCTTTCTGTAAGGCCTGTTGAGGACCACATGTCAGTGGTGTGCTGCTCCAGATGCAAAAGTGTGCAGAGGAATGAATGCAACTTTTAACTTTATGCAGAAGGCTAGTTTCTACCCAATTACAAACTCCTCCATCAAGGGAAACAAGAAGCATTATCGGAGTTTGAGGACACATTCCAGCCAGGCAAAAAGCACTTGGGTTGTGAAATGGAGCCAGTGAAGGCTCGTGGCTTGGGACAAGCCCTAGGGCCAGATACAGAGGTCAGGAGGGCAACTATCAGCCTCCTAGCTTGAGGCTCCCTATTTCTGGGCTAAAGTAATCATATCGTTCGGCTCCATGAATTCTCCACTCCAAATCAACTTCCCTACAAAAATAATGTTACTCTTAAATATTATTTGGGAGTTCTAACATTAGTCTACATTTAAAATGTGTGTACCTTTTAAGCAACAGTCCCCACAGTGAAGCACCAGTGTTACAATGAGCTGTCATTCTGCAAGACCTCTTAAGTATTTTAACTGCAAGCATAATGAGAATTTGTTGTTAGTTCTAAAAGGTTTCTTCTTTCTTCTCAGCTTGCTTATGACTCCTTTGATCCCACTTTGAGTGACAAAACACAGTTCCCTTCTGTCTATCAGATGATCTCCAATGAACGTCCTCAGTATGCTGGGATTGTTCAGCTGCTTCAGCATTTTGGATGGACCTGGATTGGCCTTATTCTTTCAGATGACAACAGTGGAGAAATGTTGCTGAGGACTCTTGAGCCTTGCCTACTCCAGAACAATATTTGCTTTGCCTTTAAGGAAATTATGCCAAACCTGAAGAAGCACTGGGGAGAAACAATGGAACTTACGGATCATATGGAAATAAAACTTAATAATCAGTTGAAAAGAATAAGTTCTGTTCTCTCATCCACTGAAACCAATGTGATTCTTGTGCATGGTGACTCACGGTCAATGGAGGGCTTACGAATGATTTTATATTTACATGAATTTAAAGAAATGAAGCCCATAGAGAGGGTCTGGATCATAACAGCCCAGTGGGATTTTACATCTGTTCTCTATCATGGGGTATTCACACCAAAATCCTTCAACGGCACCTTGTCCTTCGCACTCCACACAAATACTGTGGCAGGATATGAAGAGTTTCTTGAGGATTTAAATCCTCATCAATCTGTGACTCTTTTGATGCACGCATTCTGGGCCAATGCATTTGTTTGTTCATTCCCAGAATATAACGTGATTTTATCAAATGAGACAAATTGTACTGGGAAAGAGAACCTCAGGAGCCTCCCTCAATCTGTGTTTGAAATGGGGATGTCTGGCCAGAGCTACAGTATCTACAATGCTGTTTATGCTATTGCCCATGCTCTCCATGCCATGTTTTCATCTAGATCAAGGCAAAAGGCAATGGGAGGAGAAGGCTCATGGAATATTCTAAATGTTCATCCATGGCAGGTAGGAAGTCTCTCTTGGCTTCCACTATGGTAATGAGCTAGAAATCTGTATGGACAGAACTGCCTTACAAACGGTGGATTTAAAATCCTTGATCTAGTGTAGCAGGTTATAGAAGTTCATAGGAGCTCCCAACACCAGGCCTGCACAAATTGTGTCCTAAAAGCATCCAGTGCCCACCACATCTTCTGGCATTGCAGGTGCTTGAGGTCCCCTTGTATTTTTTTTCTATTTGCAGCCAAGGAGTAGATGTATCAAGCCTCTGATGGACCACCCTAATTTGCAGGTGGTGGATTGTTCTTGCAAGATTAAAGTACACACAAGAGAGTACTTTGGTAGCCAATTCAGTTCCTTGGCTGGTTCAGTTAGCTGAACCATATTGATCATATAAATCCAAGGGACGTTTGCTTATTAATTTAAGTGTGCAATTCTATACATAGTGACACTGGGCTAAGGATAGTTAGGACATACTGGATCACTGGCTGGGTCCTGGCTCAATCAGGCTACACTGGCATAAGTCCCTCATCCACAACTGAGCCAGCAACACCTCACCATTCCCCTCCCTCCTCAGCCAGGGCTCCCCCAACTCAGCTGAGGCCGGCATAAATGAAGCAGGTGTAAGCCTGCAAGAGGGACATTCTCAGTGTGTGGCAGAGGTGGGACCAAGGGTTGGGGCACTTACACTGCATCCCACATCTTTTCAGCTCAGTCATGTAACCTCCAGTCCCAGTGTTCCTGAGATGCAGAAACAATTTCTGGTCTATGTTTGGATATCATCAGATGACATTCAGAATCAAGATAAGTGCACCATATCTTTCAAAAATGCACTAATTTGGACACCTCCTCTAATCGTTATGCCTCCCCTAGAAGAATTCTGTTCAGAGGAGAACTTGCTACTCCTCACACAAATGTTACAGAGAAACAGGGTGTGTCAGTGTGCAGGCAGACAGAGCAGGGGGATCTTGGGCCTTCAGAGGTCATGGGATGATGACCTCCCCCACAAGAAACAGAAGGTCCCTGCACCAAATCAGATTTTATTTATTTATTTATTTTATTTTATTTATATACCGCCCTAAGCCCAAGGGCTCTCAGGGCAGTGTACATAACAATAAAACAATCAGAAAATATATAAATACAATAATACAATGGAATCAAACCAAACAGACGTAAACAAAAATCGAAACAGCAGCAAAATACATCAATAAATATTAATAGTACACATTGAAATGCCTGGGAATATAAAAAGGTTTTCACCTGGCGCCGAAAAGATAGCAGCGTCGGCGCCAGGCGCACCTCATCGGGAAGACCATTCCACAATTCGGGGGCCACAACCGAAAAGGCCCTATTTCTAGTCACCACCCTCCGAGCTTCTCGATGGGATGGTACTCGGAGGAGGGCCTTAGATGTTGAGCGCAGTGTACGGGTAGTTTCATATTGGGAGAGGCGCTCCACCAGGTATTGCGGTCCCATGCGAGATGTAAGTGTTGTTGAACCGATTGGGAGCAGTGACCACAGTGCTATTAAATTAAACGTACATGTAACTGGCCAATTGCCAAGAAAATCCAACACGGTCACATTTGACTTCAAAAGAGGAAACTTCACAAAAATGAGGGGATTGGTAAAAAGAAAGCTGAAAAACAAAGTCCAGAGGGTCACATCACTCGAAAATGCTTGGAAGTTGTTTAAAAACACTACATTAGAAGCTCAACTGGAGTGCATACCGCAGATCAGAAAAGGTACCGCCAGGGCCAAGAAGATGCCAGCATGGTTAACAAGCAAAGTCAAGGAAGCTCTTAGAGGTAAAAAGTCTTCCTTCAAAAAATGGAAGTCTTGTCTGAATGAAGAAAATAAAAAAGAACACAAACTCTGGCAAAAGAAATGCAAGAAGACAATAAGGGATGCTAAAAAAGAATTTGAGGAGCACATTGCTAAGAACATAAAAACCAACAACAAAAAATTCTATAAATACATTCAAAGCAGGAGACCATCTAGGGAGACAATTGGACCCTTGGATGATAAGGGAGTCAAAGGTGTACTAAAGAACGATAAGGAGATTGCAGAGAAGCTAAATGAATTCTTTGCATCTGTCTTCACAGTGGAAGATATAGGGCAGATCCCTGAACCTGAACTAACATTTGCAGGAAGGGATTCTGAGGAACTAAGACAAATAGTGGTAACGAGAGAGGAAGTTCTAAGCTTAATGGACAATATAAAAACTGACAAATCACCGGGCCCAGATGGCATCCACCCGAGAGTTCTCAAAGAACTCAAAGGTGAAATTGCTGATCTGCTAACTAAAATATGTAACTTGTCCCTCGGGTCCTCCTCCGTGCCTGAGGACTGGAAAGTGGCAAATGTAACACCAATCTTCAAAAAGGGATCCAGAGGGGATCCCGGAAATTACAGGCCAGTTAGCTTAACTTCTGTCCCTGGAAAACTGGTAGAAAGTATGATTAAAGCTAGATTAACCAAGCACATAGAAGAACAAGCCTTGCTGAAGCAGAGCCAGCATGGCTTCTGCAAGGGAAAGTCCTGTCTCAGTAACCTATTAGAATTCTTTGAGAGTGTCAACAAGCATATAGATAGAGGTGATCCAGTGGACATAGTGTACTTAGACTTTCAAAAAGCGTTTGACAAGGTAACTCACCAAAGGCTTCTGAGGAAGCTTAGCAGTCATGGAATAAGAGGAGAGGTCCTCTTGTGGATAAGAAATTGGTTAAGAAGCAGAAAGCAGAGAGTAGGAATAAACGGACAGTTCTCCCAATGGAGGGCTGTAGAAAGTGGAGTCCCTCAAGGATCGGTATTGGGACCTGTACTTTTCAACTTGTTCATTAATGACCTAGAATTAGGAGTGAGCAGTGAAGTGGCCAAGTTTGCTGACGACACTAAATTGTTCAGGGTTGTTAAAACAAAAAGGGATTGCGAAGAGCTCCAAAAAGACCTCTCCAAACTGAGTGAATGGGCGGAAAAATGGCAAATGCAATTCAATATAAACAAGTGTAAAATTATGCATATTGGAGCAAAAAATCTGAATTTCACATATATGCTCATGGGGTCTGACCTGGCGGTGACCGACCAGGAGAGAGACCTCGGGGTTGTAGTGGACAGCACGATGAAAATGTCGACCCAGTGTGCGGCACCTGTGAAAAAGGCAAATTCCATGCTAGCGATAATTAGGAAAGGTATTGAAAATAAAACAGCCGATATCATAATGCCGTTGTATAAATCTATGGTGCGGCCGCATTTGGAATACTGTGTACAGTTCTGGTCGCCTCATCTCAAAAAGGATATTCTAGAGTTGGAAAAGGTTCAGAAGAGGGCAACCAGAATGATCAAGGGGATGGAGCGACTCCCTTACGAGGAAAGGTTGCAGCATTTGGGGCTTTTTAGTTTAGAGAAAAGGCGGGTCAGAGGAGACATGATAGAAGTGTATAAAATTATGCATGGCATTGAGAAAGTGGATAGAGAAAAGTTCTTCTCCCTCTCTCATAATACTAGAACTCGTGGACATTCAAAGAAGCTGAATGTTGGAAGATTCAGGACAGACAAAAGGAAGTACTTCTTTACTCAGCACATAGTTAAACTATGGAATTTGCTCCCACAAGATGCAGTAATGGCCACCAGCTTGGATGGCTTTAAAAGAAGATTAGACAAATTCATGGAGGACAGGGCTATCAATGGCTACTAGCCATGATGGCTGTGTTGTGCCACCCTAGTCAGAGGCAGCATGCTTCTGAAAACCAGTTGCTGGAAGCCTCAGGAGGGGAGAGTGTTCTTGCACTCGGGTGCTGCTTGCGGGCTTCCCCCAGGCACCTGGTTGGCCACTGTGAGAACAGGATGCTGGACTAGATGGGCCACTGGCCTGATCCAACAGGCTCTTCTTATGTTCTTATGTTCTTAAGTTCCGACGAATGCAAGCGATCTTATCTTGGAAGTGTCCAGCAAACTCTTCACAGCGGGCTACAGATGAATCTATAGTATCCCGAGGGCCAAGATGTAAAAGCCCTCGTACAGTTTTAAAAAGCTCCGCTGGGCGGGAGAGTGATGCCTTAATACTGACAGCAAAATATCTCTTTTTTGCTGCCCTCACCGCTGCTATATATCGCTTAGAGCAGGCACTTACCAAGGCATAATTGCATTCGTCGGGAGTCCGCCTCCATCTGCACTCAAGCCTCCTCCTCTTTTGCTTCATCGCTCTCAGCTCCGAGGTATACCATGGAGCTGTATGAGCTCTACATAGGAGGGGGCGCATGGGAGCGATCGTGTCAACCGCCCGGGTCATCTCCGTATTCCACAGTTCAACCAGGGCTTCAACAGGAGTGCCAGTCTTCTCAGTCGGAAAATCCCCCAGAGCCTTTTGGAAACCCTCAGGATCCATTAATCTCCGAGGGCGGACCAATTTAATAGGTCCCCCACCCTTGCAGAGGGAAAGGGTCGCCGTAAGTCTAAACCTCAGCAAGCGGTGATCTGTCCATGACAATGGGGTAGATGAAAAAACCCCAACCTCCAGATCACCATCTCCCTGTCCAGTGGCAAAGATCAAATCAAGGGTATGTCCCAACACATGCGTTGGGCCAGTAACAAACTGAGACAGCCCCATGGTTCTCATGGAGGCCATGAAGTCCTGAGCCCAGATAAAGCAGTCTCGGCATGGATGTTGAAGTCCCCCAGTACCAACAGTCTAGGGGACTGCAACAATACCTCCGAGACTACTTCTGTCAGCTCAGTTAGGGAATTTGTTGAGCAGCAGGGCGGGCGGTACACCAACAAAATTCCCAGCCTGTCTCTCTGGCCCAGCACAAGGTGGAGACACTCCAAACCAGTCGTCACCTGTACAGGGTGCTCGGTGAGTGAGAAAGAACTCCTATAGACCACGGCAACCCCGCCTCCCCGACCTTCGGCTCTACCATGATGCTGAACTGTATACCCAGGTGGGCAAAGCTGGGTAAGAGCAACTCCTCCCATATCACCCACCCAGGTCTCGGTTATGCACGCCAGGTCGGCCGCCTCCTCCACAATTAAATCATGAACAAGGGAGATCTTATGCTGTACCGACCTGGCATTTAACAACAGCATATGGAGATCCGAAGGCTGACTGATAGGACAACCAGCAGTCCTGGGGGTGTGAGGAGAACCGGAACGGGTCACAGACACTACTTGTCTGGGACGGGTTCCCCTTACCTGGCATGTTCTCCTCACAACACCATACCTCCCATTACCCGTCACTATGCTAATTGGGGCCCCCGAAGGTCTCCCCGGTTGACGTATAATACACTCTCCCAGGCACATATTAAAAGAGATAAAAACACCAATACACACACACCTGGTCACATTCACACCAAATGATACACATTTACAGCAAAACACACAAAGAATTCACACACATACACACACTTCATCAATAATACGATACAGTAAACATACACACAATACACTCAGACAATATTAAAATAACTACAACACATTCCAACTAAAAACTCATACACTAACAGCTCAATCATTCACGAAACATAATACACATTCAAACATATTCATTACATCCAGGTGGCAGCAATGAGTAAAATGTTGCAAGCTCAGAGCCGCAGCTATGTTAACAACACTGGCCGTTCTTAAAGAGGCCGTAATAGCAGCAACACAAGGATGACACGATGGCGATGGGACAAAAGGTACAAAACTGCAGCAGTATCCCAAAACAGCAAAAATCGACGTTCGTGTCCCAAACAACGGCGATCCGCTCCGCCTCCAATAGCAGAATAGTGAAGACAATGATGGTGAAGACGTCCAAGCAACCAACAAACAGCAACGATGATCAACAACGCAGCAAGGCGGAGAGCAGACGAACGACGGCAGGGCAGAGCAGAGCGTTTTGTTTTAATATATTTTAATGCCTGTTTTTATGATGTTCTATAGTGGTTTTGTTTGCCACCCTGGGCTCCTACCATGTCGCTTCGCTTAGCTTGACGCTCTGCTCCACACTGTCATCCGGACAGAAAGGCTGCTCCTTGGAGCGCAGCTGCTCCCACAGTGACCCTCCAGCACTTTCCCCGAGAGCCACCGAGTCTGGGGGAGCACCATACCGAAAGATACAGCCCCAGTCAGTTGCCAAAAAACAGACTGCCTGCCTGGAGATCAAGGACACTTTGTGAGTAAAGGGCTACTCATGAGGAAGCTACTCATAATGGGCAGACCAACCTGCTCAGACGATTCAGATGTTCTGCAGCTATGCTCTGAAGTCCAATGGCTAAAAGCCTCCAGTTCCTAGAAAAGAGAACTGGAATAACATCCTTGTGCTAGTTTTCTGGTGGGCCAACCAGCTGGTAACGGAGCAGCATTGTCTTTGATTGTGGACATTTTCTGGACATTGTTTCTGATGGGATTTATGGGATAAAACATGTCTGTAGTTCTATCCCTAGCAGAGAAAAATTGCCAAAATGGAATGAACAATCAACCAGCCCACTACCCTTGCACCCTATACAGCAGAATAAAGCAAGCAAGCCTTCTTCAGTAAAGTATATAAAATAATCTTTATTCACAACCCTTCTTGTATACAGTGATACAGGCTCAGCTTATAAATTGGAAAGAAGAAATGTGGTTCCTTTCAGTCCATTGTTATCAGCTTCTGGCAAGCAACCACATGCCTGCTTGTCTCCATGTGGTTAATGGAGAAATCAAATGACAGAACCAAGGAGGGGAAAGGGGAGGGCAAGTCAACAAACAAACAGGAAACTACATCATATCAACTATAGACCTTCCCTGATTCTGGCTAGAGATAAAACTTCTAATTTAATGTATTAAAGTATATACACCTGCCCCACGCAGTGGAGGACAGGGCGGTGCAGGCAGGGTGGAATTTCATGCCTGACTTCCCAGTACTGACTGTTGCTATCACTTACTGAAAGAGAGAGTAGGTAATGGGCGAGGCTCAGGAAGCTAGAGGAACAATGCCACCCTGCCTGTGATGCCCTGCTGACCACTAGCAATGTAATAGTAGTATCACTGGCACCAGAGCCTACATTTCTCAGCATTTGGTTTTCCTGTGAAATTGCTATGTCAAATAACAAACATCACACCCTCTCTCTCGCCCTGCCTGCTTCTGACAATGCCACTCTACCTACAAGAAGTTATGCAGATAGGATGAAGTAAACGGAGTGAGAAAGGCTGCAGTCCAGTGGTAGGGCATCTGCCTTGCATGCTGGAAGTCCCAGGTTCAATGCCATACATCTCCAGGTAGGGCTGGGAATGTCCCCAATCTGAACCCATGGAGAGATGAACTGCTGTCAGTCACTGTAGACAATACAATGAGCAATATAGACTTGGTGTATAAGGCAGGTGTGTAGTCATCAAGGGTCTCAGGGGGTCATAGACCCCTTATGTTTTTGAGAGCCAGGTCCTAGCAGGGTTCCTATGACTCCAGTTTCCTATAATCATGAAATAATCATGAAATAGGAGTGTGTTAGCCACTAAAAAGGATCTTCTAACTTGCTTCTTTGTCTTTTTCTGCTGATCAGAGACAATCAGAGTGAAAGGAGATGAATGAGCCACTGACAAGACCCTTCACTTATCTCTGACAGTGAGAAAGAACAATAAAATGGTGACAGTGACAGAGAAGCAGAAAGCACTATTTATGCCTGGCCAGATTATTCTATAATTTAAGAATGTTGCATAATCTTAGAAGGACACGCTGTGGCTATTATGAAGGAACTTTGCACTTCTGCATTTGCCACTACACTACTGTAAGGCAGCTTCCTCTGTCTGAAGGTTCAGAGAACTCCCTAACATGGTTGCCTCCCTGGCTTGTGTTTCAGATTGAGGAGATCAGTAATCATATTTGAGTCATTAAGAGATAGAATGTGGCTGAGCCGGTGCACGTGCGCACCCGCGCACCCGCACACACACACACGGTTACTCGGTTGATACAGCAATGCTTGGAGTAAATGTTTCTTAAAGAAATATTGGGTGTTGAGAGTAGAACACAACATTGGGGAAACAAAAACATGCTCTACCAAAATCGGAGCTGCAAATTCTGAAGTGAGAACTGAACATTAAGTGTTTCCAGATCTGTGGTTTTAATACTGTTCCTTAAAATATTTTATTTCCTTCACTGGGAATCACAGGTCCATCATGTTTTGTTTCATCTTAGATCACGTAAAATATAGCAAGTGTTTTCCTCTGTCCTATACCAATCATACGGCTATTGGTGCATATCATTAGAATGGCAAACGGGGGTTGAATGTGAACAGATTGGCAGCAAATTGTAAGCAAATGGAAGTATCAAGTTCCCACTGCTTGCTCCAGTTCACTTTGTTATCCCCTCCAATGTAGCTCCACTCCTTCCTGAAACACATCCGCTTCAACAATAGTGCTGGAGAAGAAATATTCTTTCATGAAAATGGTGAGTTGGCAGCTGGCTATGATATCATCAACACAGTCAACTTCTCCAATGCATCCATCCAGAGAGTCCGTATTGGAAGGATGGACCCACAGGCTCCTGAAAGAAAAGCGTTCACCATCAACGGAAGTGCTATTGTGTGGAATCACAAGTTCAAGCAGGTGGAAATGACTCTTATTTTATTCACTCTTCATTATTGCAAGAGAGCAGAAAAACACTGCTGGTCAGGTCCTTGACAGTCCCTAATCCAACTTGTCTAGATTTCCACAATATTCACCACAATTTTTGTGTGTGAATCCTGAAGGATTCCAGGAATCGTGACAAGTCTTTGTTATTTTTGTATAACTAATGCATTGCACCCACACCTGAAGGAAAGAACCAAAGTACAGGTATTTGGGTAACTAGGCCCCTGACTTTATTTAACATTGAACCGCATTCTAATTTTGTGAGAAACAACTGCTAAGGAGACAGCTAGCTCTTGAACATTCACTCAGATGTTAATACCAATGGGCGAGCCAACTCTCCTTGGATGACATGCAACATTACCTGCCTTCTTTCTACATGCCCACATCTTTAGCTGCAGAGGGATTCTCTTCTTACATAAGCACAAACCTCACATGTTTAGGTGTGTGAGCTGGCCTGGAAATCACTTTTTATCATATAGGGGCCTCAGGTTGTTCCATAGTGAATTCTCTCTTTCTCCTTTGCTGCCAAATGTTAGGAACATCCCATGAAAATACTGCTACCTATTAAGTGAGAGGGTGGGTG
This sequence comes from Rhineura floridana, assembly GCF_030035675.1. Classification (NCBI taxonomy): domain Eukaryota; kingdom Metazoa; phylum Chordata; class Lepidosauria; order Squamata; family Rhineuridae; genus Rhineura; species Rhineura floridana. The sequence goes on from NC_084490.1 coordinate 14,878,953, forward strand.
GTAGGCTGCCAAATAAAGCAGTGGAGATCAGGGTGCTGCTGACTTAAATATTCACTTCCAGCCCTGCATGCTGCCACCCGTGTACACACATGTCCTGATGCCTTGTCTAAACCTCTTTCCTTGTGGCTCTTGTTAGAAGCTGCCCCGATCCACATGTGTTGAGAGTTGCCATCCTGGGCACAGCAAGACCATTCGTCAGGGTGAACAGATTTGTTGTTATGATTGTCCCCACTGCTCTGAAACAATGATTTCAAACCAGACAAGTAAGTAGAGATCCCACACTTCTGTGGGGAAAGAATTCCAAATTTATATGAATTAAATTTCCTCCAAGAGTTGGTTCACATGTGCATTGTTGATCAGTAAAATCCCACCACATCAAAGGTTGACTTTCATATTTTAATGGTTCATTAAGAAAATGAACAGAAATGTTATATCCCTTCATAGGTCATTCCTTTTTTAGAGAATGACTTCACATATTTGGCTGTTGGTATTCAGTTGTATATTGTTCATGTGTATAGAATTCAGTTTACATTTACAGAAATCATTTCATGAGCAAATCTGAGTTTCATTTTTCTCCAGCGCATACATAATTCAGGGAAGTGGAACCTGTGAGCCTCCAAATGTTATTGAACTGCAGCTCTCATCAGACTCAGCTGTTATGGCCAATGGTCAGGGATGACAGGATCTGGAGTACCATAACATCTGTGGGACCATATATTGTCTGTCCCTGATATAAGGGAATTTACAAACTGGGCTTCTCTGCTTTTTTCCCCTCTGCCTTTAAATATTTATTTAAAAACATTTTAACCACACACAGTTCAAAACAAATGTCCTTTCCACAATTATTCCACTTTGTGAAGCCACCAAAGTATATTGAGTTATAGGACAGATAGACAGAGATGGATGGAATGAACTGAATATTCCCTTGAATATCCATGGTATTAAGAGAGTTCTCCATTATCAATATGCTATCAGTCATTCAAAGTAAAAGGACAGGACAGTATTGAATTGTACTTTCGAGATACAGAGAGTGCATGTGTGTGAACATGGTCAAAATTCTGATCTCAAGATGGGAGAAGGTGCAATGTAAATTCATATCATATTTTTTTCATCCGAGCCCCAGACCACCTAATGTGCATGGTAATGAATTTTCCTCCAACTCTTAGTAGGAATGAGATGCTCACACATACTGGTTGTGTGAGCCTGATATCCTTTTTTGTATATTGAAATCCATTTCCATGCGACAATACAAATAAGAATATAAGAAGTTGCCTTAAATTGAATGAGACCACTGATTCACTCATTTGGTCATTTCTAACTGGTAGCAGCTCTTCTGGGTTCAGACAAAAGTGTTTCCCACCCAACCTGGAGATGCCAGGAGTTGAACCTGGGACCATCTGCATGAAAAGCAGATGCTCTGCCACTGAGCTGCAGCACTTCCCAATAACTTAATATATTGATGGCATCTAGAATAAATGGATACATGTGCATTTATTGTACTTCTGACTTTCAGATGCAGAGCATTGCCACAAGTGCCCTGAGGATCAGCACCCAAACAAGAAGCAGGATCACTGTCTCCCAAAATATGTAAGTTATCTATCATATGGAGAACCCCTGGGAATAATATTGACTTCGTTTGCTCTTTTCCTTTCTCTGATCACCCTTGTGGTAATGTGGATCTTCATTCAACATCAGGATACTCCCATTGTCAAGGCCAACAACTGGAACATCACCTGCACCCTCCTCGCTTCCCTGTTGCTTTGCTTTCTGTGCTCCTTCTTATTCATTGGAGAGCCTGGGAAAGTGACCTGCTTTCTGAGGCAAACTGTGTTTGGAATCATCTTTTCCCTTGCTGTGTCCTGTGTGTTGGCTAAAACCATCACTGTGGTTTTGGCTTTCATGGCTACCAAGCCAGGAAACAGGATGAGGAAATGGGTAGGAAAGAGGGTGGCAGTCTCAGTCATCATCCTCTGTACTCTTATGCAAACTGGCATCTGTGCAGTGTGGTTGGCAACCTCTCCTCCCTTCACCGAGTTGGACATGCGCTCCCATATCGATCAGATCATAGTGCAATGCAATGAGGGCTCAGACATCATGTTCTACATAATCTTGGGCTACATGGGGTTTCTGGCCATCATCAGCTTCACAGTGGCCTTCTTTGCCAGGAAATTGCCTGATACTTTCAATGAAGCCAAGCTCATCACCTTCAGCATGTTGGTGTTTTGCAGTGTTTGGGTATCTTTTGTCCCAACTTACCTGAGCACCAAAGGGAAATACATGGTCGCTGTGGAGATCTTCTCCACCTTGGTCTCTGGGGCTGGACTGCTGAGTTGCATCTTCCTGCCCAAAGTGTACATTATTATAAGAAGGCCTGAGCTGAACACCAGGGAACAGCTAGTAAGAAAGAAGAATTTAAATATGTGACTGACTTCCCACCCGTTTTTCATGTGCTTCTCTTTTTTCCCCCTAAACCAAAAGTGCTCCAAAAAATTGGTCTTTCTTCATAGGGAAGGTTTCCCAGATTCCCAGTTAAACCTTTATAAAATATGCTAAAAAGGATGCTTTTATCTGTCTATATAGGGAGTTGTGTATGTGTGTGTGTGTGTGTGTGTGGGTGGGTGGGATGACATTCTGAAGTGGGCAGTCCAATAGCAGAAATAGCCTTGTTTCTATTAAAGATGAGACATCTCCAGTAACGCTTCAAGTTATGGTCTTAATGTCTGGTCAGGTTTACACTTTAAACCTGTGGGAGGGATACTGTGTCCTCCCAGAAGTTGCTGATTTTCATTAGTCTGGTTTTCATTAGTCCCAGTCGCCATGGCCAGTGGTCGGGGATGATGGGCGCTGTAGTCCAGCAACATCAGTAGAGCCACTGGATGCCCACCCCTGCCATAAGCCATGTTGGGACTCTGTGTAACAAAGCAGGTTAAAATGTAATATGTAGATAATTGAAGAGAAGGGAGGCATTCCTTCAGATCTCATTCTCAAGCTGTTTAGTGGGTTTATCAGACAAAACCAAGACATTTGTTTATGCCAGGAAACAAATCATCGGCCCTGTTTCCCTTCCCTTCATTCTGCCCAAAGCATAGCAGCTGGGTTCCTTCTAGGGTTGCCAGGTTCATGGCCTGAGACTGATCCTGTATCTTTAGGAAAAGAGAAAGTCACCCAAGTGCAGGTGTCCTTGCAACACTGAAATGAGAAAAAACCACAAGGTGGAATTCTCCCTTCCCCCTGCACAACTTCTAAAGATACAGAAGACCTCTTGGACACCGGGCCTGAATTCCACCTTGTGGTTTTTCCCATTACAGGGTTCCAAGAACACCTGCACTTGGCTGACTTTCTCTTCTCGTAAAGATACAGGATCAGTCTCAGGCCAGGAACCTGGCAACCCTAGTTTCCTTCTCTATCACAACACAGCTGATGGAGAGAATGCTCCACCCTTCTTTTTCTACAGGTAGAATCTCCAGGCAATGTCCAAATGTGGTCTCCTCAGGAGTCATTGACTGGTTGGTGCCTGCTGGTGTGGATCAGGGACTACCCTAAAAGGCCAGTAACTAGCAAAGGACCCATGAGACTTGGGGGCCATCACAGATGAGCAAATGGATAGAACAAAAACTAATACCATTTTTCATCATTCACTTATCCATTATTTCAATCTGACATCTGTGCTGTGTGTCTGACAACCTCCTCACATCACCACCCCCATTTATAACATGCACTCTATGATGGTTTTGGAGATCTTGGTCATTGGTTACTCATGCTGGATTTCATCCTCCTCCTAAGATTCAAATATATGTGTATTGACAACTGAGCTGAACGCCAGAAATGAGCTAGTCAATGGTAATTGGATGATTTCCTTTTTTCTGATCCCTTCCTGCATATCCCTATGTTATCCCCCTCCCCAGATTATACTATGTTGTGCCTATCTTCATCTTTGTAAAATCCTAGCAGTTGTACATGCTCATGAAATAATAAACAACAGTGGTGTCTGTCTTTGTTGAGCATTTTCCCTTCCTGTTTCTACACTGGATGACACTTAAAATATTCATGACTTAGGGTGCAATCCTACTGTTAATTTTGTTTGGCTGAGGGGATACAGGATGTGGCAGACCTCTAGCTGAGCTGGCTGGGTCCTGATCAGCCAGGCTATGCCGGCACAGATCCTTCATCCTGGCTCATCCAGCCCAAATTAGCTCAGACAAGGTTCAGCTGACTCAACCAAGACTGGCGGAAAGAGGAGGTATGGAGGGGGAGGGGGATTTATGCCATAATCCTACTGCCATTCAGCTTGGTCATATGACCTCCAATCCTGGTGTAAATTAAGCCAGCTCTGCTGGCTCAGCTGGTATTTTCCCCTCCCAATTGTTCAAAATTTAAACCATCTTGAATTAATCTATAGGATTGTGCCCTTAAATTATACTGGCTTCCCTGATGTAGGATCACTACCTTATGGATATGTGTGAGGGGAGCAGTGTGGTGACTGCTGGCCTTTGCATTATCCGGTTCTCATTTGGGCTGGAAATTAACATTAATGGGGCCAGATGAGGAGCGGCAGTGGATGCTCTCTTGCCCTCATTACAGCTGCATAAAAGGCATATGGTGTGTGTGAAAGTGCAGGATATTGGTCACTGGGGGAATTTGTGGTGAGAGGTAAGGGGAAAGGAGCAGGTAGACTTGGAGACATTTTCTCAGCAAAGGCAGATGGCTGAGCAGGAAAGGGGAGTAGAGTTGCCAGGTTCTTGGCCTGAGACTGATCCTGCATTTTTAGGAGAAGAGACAGTTAGCCAAGTGCAGGTGTTTTTGCAACACTGTAATGGGAAAAACCACAAGGTGGAATTCTTCCTTTCCCCTGCACAACTTTTAAAGATACAGAAGACCTCTTGGTTGCCAGGCCCAGCCTGCAAGACATCTTCTGTATCTTTAAAAGTTGTGGAGGGGGAAGGGAGAATTCCACCTTGTGGTTTTTCCCATTACAGGGTTGCAGGGACATCTGCACTTGGCTGACTTTCTCTTCTCCTAAAGATACAGGATCAGTCTCAGGCCATGGACCTGGCAACCCTAAAGGGGAGAGTGGTAGGACAGAGAATGAGTTTCTGTGTGTGATATGCCCAGGGTGAGCCAAAGTTTGAGAACGGGATATTTCTCTGCAGCATAGAAAGAGCATGAGAAAGGGGCCTGCCATGAGAAGGGGGCCTGAACTCCTTAGAGAGCAAAGGACCCACCAGACATACTCTGAAAGTAAGTGTTTTCTTCTCATGCTCTGAGGACACTCTAGGGAAAACATGAAGAGGTATGGAACCATACTGTTTATGCTCCCCAATCAGTTGTTACTGGAGAAGGAAATATTTATGCCACCATTGACAATTGAGAAGATACTTTCTTACTTTTGAAATTAAGAAAGTATCTGAGGGGTAAATGTTACAATGAGTTAAAATTAAAAAGGTTGTACTGAAATAAAATCAAACAATGCTAAGTGAAACATATGCTTACCTCCCTTGTGAAAAGTATGGGAGTTTTCCGCCTATCTGCTTCTTTAACAATTAAAAATGTTATTTCCAGCTTATCGGACCAAAGGTCAAGGATAGAGGAAGTTTGGAAGGAGAACAGAGGAGTGGACCAGAATAGACAGATGCTGAGAAATTAAACAATGATGTATTCTTGATTAGCTATGCATTTCTGATATTATGTATGTGACGCATCTATAGCCTATAAATATGATGACTGTCAGAAATTCTGGAGAGTCACTTAAGGGTGGCCCTCCCTTTGCAAAGGTTCTAATAAAGGCAAGTATTTGCAATAGTCTGGTCTCGTCTCTATTCCTTATTGGCATCTCAAGGAATTCAGAGCTCTTATTGGTCTGGCCTCCATACAGGCCTGGCTCCTTTTGTAACGTTCTGTGATTGTTGCAGGGCATACAATTCTGATTACGGGAATTCACATTTTGATTCATAGTCAGTATACTACCCTGAGCTCCTTTTGGGATGAAAGGCAGGTATACATTTAATAAATAGTCAATCAGTCTGAACTTCTATAGGTGCCTTGACCTGCAGACAACTGTCAGGAGCCTGCATGTCATAGTGGGTGTGGTTGAAGCATTAAACTGAACATGGGCCCCCAAAGAAATTTTTTCTTCAAAGCAGAAAAATGAGGGGGAGAGCTTGAAAGGCTGGGGGGTGATCATACATGGGAATCTGAACAAAGCAACTCTGGGCTCTTTCTCCTGCTCTTTCTTAAAAAAAAATCATATTACTTGTTTATATATTTGATACTTTTCTCTTCATGGGCAAGTGCCCAGAACTCCTCCCAATATAAAGTAAGCAGATGCACCCTAAAATTACTAGGATAGATTGTGACTTAGGGTAGACCCATAGAAATAAATTGGTTTTCAATTACTCAATATTGATCAAGTAGTTAATTCCAGCACTGATCCATTAATTAGCAGGCAATGGTTGCAAAGCAGATAAATGTATTTTCCTTTGCATATTGTTCAGAATATTGGAAAGGAAAACTATGTACCCTGTAATTATCAGAATCACTGTTATCAAGTAGTTGTAACCCAGGGCAACCAGCTATCCGCATACACATATGAATCAATGTCAGGTCATATCCACTACTCCATCTATAAAGACTAGTTGCAAAACTATCTGTTATATACAATTACTGTAGGCTAACTGAAAGTACTTTCTAAATTGTTGGTTTTAGTACTGCTGCTATGTTGTGTGGCTGCATACACACCATACATTTAAAGCACATTATTTCCCTCAAAGCATCCTGGGAGCTGTAGTTTATCCTACACAGAACTACAATTCCTAGCACCCTTAACAAATCACAGTTCCCAGGATACTTTGGGGGAAATAACGTGCTTTAAATGTATAGTGTGTGTGCAGCCTATACCTGTCATAATGGCTGTGTCCAGCTGGGGACATCTTGCTAGTAGCCAGATGGATGACATTGCTGTTGTATATTCACTAATAGGTAAAAAAAACCCTTGTGGTTCAAGAACGTACCTGTAGCCAACAGAGATTTCTCTCAAAGTTTAAAAAGCGGGGAAATTGTGCAGCTATAGTGAATGCACCGGGGGAGCAGGAGTCCTGACCTCCTCTCTGAGATATTGTACTGTACTACACATTTGTCAAAATGCAAACACAATTTGGGTTGGTCTTACACAGTCCAATCCACTTCCTGTGTGGATTGGAAGAGTTTGGTAACGTGCCTTTGAGCATATTATGAGTGGCGGTAACACCTGCAATCAGCCCAAATAAAGAAACAAGACATGTGCTGTGCTGATCTTATTTTAGCAGGGAGTAAGCCACAATATTAAAACAGTTGATATAGTTCAGATAGTCACTTTAAATATGTTTTATTTACTTCACAATTTTAGTGAAGATTCCTATAGTCAATTATTTTCTTTTGCTTCTGTTTCTGTGAATATGTGAAGTACAGCATTTTGCATAATGTACACTAAAAACCTACAAAAACAATTGTGGAATAATGACAATGACTATTCTGCAGAATGGTCTCCAGTGGACATGAGATGTGTCTCAGTGCACAAGATATAAAAGTAGAAGGTGGAATATATTCTAACAATTTTGTAAGTGTACTTTATGTTTTTATTTATTTAATTCATTAAATTTATATCCCACCTTTCTTTTCATGATAGAAACCCAAGGCGGATTATATATGGTTCCCAGGCAGTCTCCCATCCAGGCACTGACCAGAGCTGACCCTACTTAGCTTCAGCAGAGTGCTGGCTTCATGTGCCTTCAGACCATAGCCTTGGACAATTGACCATGCCAACCCTTCCTTAGGTGGAGTGGTTTAAGCACAGCAGGCTGAACACATGCATCGTGGCCTGGCCAAGCCAAGTTTGTTTTTTCCAACACCTAGAGTCATTGCTTAAGTAGCAACATATTGTAATCAGTCTGATTTTACATCAAATGGCAGTTTCAGGTTCAATTGTTAATGCACCCAAAATAGACATAGAATATAACCTCCAGTTTGAAACACAAAAGGCTGTCTTCACCATCATATAACACTGACCAATAAAAGGGCTTTGAAATTAATAAAAATAAATTTGACACAGATATCTAGGATGAATAATGAATGAAACAGCAGCAACACAGGAAAGAAGTGAAGTAAGAAGAAGATGAACAAACACACAAAATAATTATTTCTCCATTTTTGAAGATGCAGTCCTGATTGCAGGTGTTGCCACCACTCACTGTGTGCTCAGAGGCACATGTTACCAAATTCTTCCAAGTTACACAGGAAGTGGTAGACTGAGAAAGACCATCCCAACTTTTGTTGCATTTTGACAAATTTGTAGGGCAGTACAATCTCTCAGAGATAAGGTCATGTCTCCTGCTCCGCTGGTGCACTCACTATAGCTGCCCAATATTCCCACTTTTTAAAGTTAATAGAAATATCTGTTGGCTACAGGTACATTCTTAAACCACAAGGTTTGTTGGTGGTGTTGTTTGCTTTCAAGTGAATTTCTCTGCTTTTTAATCTGAGATGTAAGAAATGGGATCCTGTGCAAGTTTGCTAAGAATGGATTTATCATTTGCATGTTTATTGAGTTCAATGGGATTTACTCCTGGGCAGTCATGCTTAGTATAGGTGAAACTGACCATGGGGGGGGAGAGGGCAAAGGGGAGGAAGGGAGTGGGAGCAAGCAGGAGGAAGAAGTGAGAAGGAGGGCAGGTTTGCTCATTTGCACGTTTATTGAGTTCAATGGGATTTACTCCCTTGCAATCATTCTTAGGATAGGTGAAGCTGACCATGGGGGAGATTGAGAAAGTGGAGGGAAGGAGTGCTGGAGTGTGTGAATCTGAGCATGGGGGAAGAAAGAAGGGAGCAAGGATGGGAGAGGAATGAGGGGAGTGGGATGAGGGGATAGGAGGGTAAGGGGTAAAGGAGTAGGAGCACGAATGGGAGGAGAGAGAGTGAAGGGGAAAGAGGGGAAGAGCGGAGGGCAGATTTGATCATTTGCATGCTTATTGACTTCAGTGGGATTTACTCCCATACAAATGCTTAGGATAAGTGAAACTGACCTGGGGGAGGGGCAGGGAGGGGAAGAAGGTAGAAGGGTATAGGGAGGTAGACAGTGGACAGGGAGATGGGTGGGGCAGAGAGAGGGAAGAAGGGGAGGTAGGGGTGATGATTGGGTTGGTTGAAGGAGATTTCACTGGGCAGAGGGAAAGCCCCTTTCCTTTCCAAAATAAAAATGTTGTGAACAGTATCATTATTTTTCAAGGTTTCCCCCACCTTTTTATTCTATAGCAAACACATGTAAACTCAAATGTAAACCAAAGCTGTCCCTGGACACATCTACACCAGATATTTATTCCACTTTAAACAGTCATGGTTTCCCCTAAAGAATCATGGGAAGTGTAGTTTGTGAAGGGTGCTGAGAGTTACTAGGAGACTCCCTTTTCCCTTCACAGAGCTACAATTCCCCAGTATTCTCTGGGTAGAGGGGATGGCTATTAAACCACTCTGGCCACTGGAGCTCTCTCAGGGGAACAGAAATTCCCTAACAACTCTCAGCATGCTTCACAAGCTACACTTTCCAGGTTTCTTCGCGGGAAGCCATGACTGTTTAAAATAGAATAAATATTTGGTGTGAGTTGGCTGATTAGCGAAGCCCAACAGCTCCTAGTCTGGCTGTTAGAACACTGACAGCTGGTTCTTACTGAGCCTGCCCGAGCTTATCATAGACTTCAATGTTAATTTTCTTAAATTAATTAAAAATTGTCCATGTTTATATATTTTTTTTTACTTTTGAACTGCAGAAGGTGAAGGTCAGAGTATGGGGTAAGGTCAGTAATAGGATTACAGGTACTCTGTGAACACAGCTGGTTTTTAATTAATTTAACAAATTATGAGACCACTGACAGAAAAAAGCCCATCAGGGGTCTGGATTTTTTCCTCTTGTTTTACACCTTGAACTCTCGATTCTGTCTGACTGTTTTGTGTATTGCCATGAAAACTCAGAGGGCTGTTAAGCAAGCATTTCTGAGTTCAGCACTATAAGTTTTGTAAGGTTTTGTTTTGAAATGAGCTTATGGGAAGCAGCAGAATGGCATGGGAGGGTATAACATTGCAGAATGTGAAAAATCCATGCTGGCAATTTAAAAATGCAATTTAAAAAAAACGTTTAAAAAATTAAAAACACATGCGTAAATATCACATGATTGGTACTGGATTGGGAATAGTATGGGCATCAAGCTAATGTTCTTATGGTACCTGTTCTTCCCTGATCATGCTGACAGACCTTGAAGGGGCAGCTGCTTAAATGTAACCAGGAGTTCCTTAGATGGCTAACTCACAGTGTGGACAGTAAAAAAATATCTTGCTTTCCACCAATGAGATGAGAATCTGCTCCATAATGTTATTAGTGGCAGGAACAGAAGTTTGAATATGACCAATTACTACACCAATGGCAACCTGGGAGAGCGCATAGCTGAGATTTGTGTTCCTGCGGACAAGTTCAATCATTTCGGCACCTATTATCTTTGGCATGATACTACTAGGCCAGATGATTCTTGATCTGCACCCTATCTCACAAAGTATACCAGAATACATTAAAATGGGTATTTTAGGATAAGGTGCATTTAAAAATGCATTAATTGAGATACGATATGAATTTAAACAAGATAGAACAGATTTATGAATGAAGACATGCAAAATTGACACAGACCAGTAATAGATAGGTCCATTCCTATTTATTTCACAAATATATTGACTTTGTCTATGCAAGGAAATTTGGAGAATTTTAAAAAGTGTTTCATCTGCCCTGTATTTATGACAATAATTGTGATTTCATATATCTTCTAATGGAAATTCCAAAGTAGCTACCTGGAGACCACTTGTAAAGTTCATAAAACAAACAACAAAATCCAAGTAAGATGTTACATTCAGGCTATACTTTTCTGATGTGTTTCATCTGCCCTGTAATTATCACAATGGCTGTGATTTCACTTGGCTTCTAGTGGAAATTCCAAAGTGGCTACCTGGAGGCCACTCGTAAAGTTCAAAACACATACAACCAAATCCAAGTCAGAAGCTACATTCGGGCTATAAATACAGCAGTTGAAATAAAGACTTCCTGGTGGGGGGAGGGTTTATTTGTGAGGTTTGCAAGGCTCTGCTAACCTGAGCACTAAAAGTTCACCCAAACCGCAAGATTGGAATTTGTGCCTTGCTAAAGCTTGTTTATCACTTACCAGGTTGGGATTGGTTATCTGTGGCTACTGTCAAGACCATTGTTGACTGTTAGCATTGGGGGGGGTGTTGGTGACAATGCAGGGATGTATTTGTACCTGGGGCTAGATCTACAGGCATTCCAATCGATCTTGTCACTACTTCTGCTTTTGCTGCTGCCTTATTCTTTCAGCAAGCCATGGAATCATTCCATGTGTGTCTGGAGGAAAACAGATCAAAAGATCCCATATAGTTCTCTAAATGATGTTATCCTTGGTGAATTTATATTCATTTTACTCCCTGAACTGCTTTCACTTTTCTTTAGGGAAAATCCATAGCCCTTCATGCTTGGCTTGTAAGTACTTTGGAATCATATATACTGTATTTCATGAATTAATATACAGACCATAGAATTTAACTTATATTTTTCCCTTTAAAAAGTTACCATTATGTCAACTTGCTTCTTTGCCTAAATGTGCTCTCAGAACCTCTTGTGAACATTTTGATGCCTCTGATGAATCAGTTGTGTTGGTTTGAAATTAATGCATTTGCCCTGATGTCAGTTGACAGGCTGAGCTTTAAAAGACATAGTTAAAATAAGCATATGTTCTAAGCAAAAACTCTGCAAATCTCCATTCATGAAATCCTACAAACATAATTACCCTTGTAGGAATATCACCAAATTCCAATCACAACTATGTTTGTGCCTTTTGCATGAAGAGCTGGACACAAGTGCCATGGACACCTTTTCAATAATGCCTGTGGCATCTCCCCAGCAGGTGGACCAATTATCTCTTCATGGACTCCTTTCAACATTACATCTGCAAGATGTTTATCTGTAAAACCAAATGACCATCTATACATTGAAACTCATATTTATTTGGATTGCCCTTATTTACATGGTAAAGTGGGACTGAAAGTATGTAAGGACATAAGAGATCCACTCCAAAAAAAATTATTTATTCATTCATTCAAAAGCATGTTTAAACAGCATAACATTTTTAAAATCTCTATGCACAATAAAAATGATATCCTGAACAACAAAAATGCAACATGAAACCAATAAATGTATATAAGAGCAAGCAAAACAAAGATTCAGGGGATCCATACACATAAATCAGGGTCCAATTTTATGTTGGCCTGTAATGTGTTCTGTGTGTCTCACAGAAAGAGGCTCTGGAAACCTGAAGCAAAAGAGTTAAGCAGAGCAAGAGAGTGTGCGAGGTCTGCCAAGGTCAGCAGCTGGTTGACAAGGGCAACCGCTGAGATAAGAAGGGAACTCAAGGCAGCTCTGGTGTGGGGGAAAGTTTGTATGGAAGGAGGACTGTGTTTGCTAACTTTAGTGTCAGTAAAAGACTCTTACAAAGTACTTTGCCTGGCCTGTATTATTCCGGTTCGGACCTGCTCCAGTGCCTCTGCACTGTACGGTATCAACACGCGCTGCAACACGGGTTATGGGCCCAGCATACCGAACAAAGCAAGCTGTTCTGATCCGGTGCTGAAGAGAGAGAAAGCAGGAAAATAGTGGCAAGTAAAAGAGTGAACAACATGGCAATAAACCTGATGACCGGGATGGAGATGGAAAGATTGAGTGCCATTAATTATGCCAGTTGGAAGTGGAGAATGAAAGCAGTTCTGGTCAAAGAAGATTTGTATGACATGATAGAAAATCCCCCTCCGGCCGCTCCATCAGCAGCGTGGACGAAGAAAGACGAGAAAGCGAAAGCATTTATTATTCTAGGGCTGTCTGATACTCAACTGCTACACGTAAGGAATGAGCCGACAGCATACCAGATGTGGGAGACGCTAAAGGCTACCCATGTGCAACAAACAGCAGGGAGCCGGCTGTGTTTAGCGAGGAAACTTTATCAGATGCATTTTACAGATGAAGTGACTATGAGTGAGCATCTTGCTGAATTTCGTAGATTGTTTGCTGAGCTTCATGATAGAGGAGTGAATCACAGTGACATTCAAATGATTTATATCATTTTATCTTCATTGGATCAAAAATGGGACAATTTGGTAACAAGTATGGAAACGTTGCCTGATGGGACTTTAACTTTGGACTTTGTGGAACAAAAGCTGCAACAAGAATGGAACAGAAGACAAGAGAGTAAAAGGACTGAGTCTAAAGAGGCTGAAGCTGCACAACAGAATTATTCAAGAAACAGGCAAGAGAATAAAACTTGTTATTTTTGTGGGTCCTGGGGACATATACAGAGACATTGTTTAAGTAAGAAGAGGAGAAACAGAGACTATGGATGGCAGAAGCCAAGCGTAAACTTTATTGCTGAGAAGGACACTAAAACACTTAGCACTACATGGCTTTTGGACAGCGGTGCGTCTAATTGCCTGATTACTCACGCAAGTTTGTTTTACACTTCAAAGCCTGTGCAAGAGAAGATTTATCTGGCTGACGGATCAACGCGGGACGCAATTGCAAGAGGCACGATAAGGTTAAGTAATTTGAGAACGATATTGACAGATGTATTATTAGTTACTGATTTAAAATATAACATTCTTTCAGTGAGAAAATTAACTCAGATTGGTTGTAAAATAACTTTTGAAGGGAATAGATGCATTGTGCAGAAAGGCAATATAATATGTATGCAGGGGAAATTACAAGACTCAATGTTCATAGTTCAGAGTGAGCATGCTGAACCTACATGTGCCTGGTTAGGAGTGAATAAAAACATACACGAAAATTGCATCCATGAGTGGCACAGAAGATTAGGGCACGCAAACTTTGAGAAGATTAAAAACACCCCAAAGCATAGTAAAGATTTAAAGCTAACAAATTGTGAGCATGTGGATGAGTGTGATGCATGCTATAAGACAAAAATGACAGTGGCACCAATTAATCAGAGCGTTGAAAGTACTACCACGGAACCTTATCAGCTTATACATGTTGATTTGGCAGGACCTTTCCAGAGTTCAAAAGGAGGGGCAAGATTCTACTTAGTGATTGTTGATGATTTTTCTAGATTTACACATGTATATTTATTGAAAAAGAAAAGTGAAGCGGAGGACAAATTACGTGCGTTATACAGAGAACAGAGACACAATATGGGGTTGTTATTAAAAATATAAAATCAGGCCAGGGGGGCGAATTTACAAGTAATACATTAAAAGCATATCTTGAAAAGAAGGGAATAATCCAAAGTCTCACTGCTCCCTTCAGCCCATTTTCCAACGGAACTGCAGAGAGGAGGAACAGGTCTCTGCAGGATTCAATGAGAGCTATGCTAGAGGATGCAGACTTGAATAAAACATATTGGGGTGAATGTATTTTGTATACTGTATACATACAAAAACCGTCTTGTACACAGAATGATTGGAATGTCTCCCTATGAAAAGTTGACAAGGAGAAAACCCGGGCTAAAACACATTGAGCGTTTCAGAGCAAAATGCTGGGTGCATGTTTCTAAGCAGAAAAGACATGGAAAAATGGCCCCAAGAGCTCAGGCAGGTCGTGTTTTGGGATTTCAAAATGCGTTTTATAGAATTTGGTTACCTGAGAAACAACAAGTAGTATTAAGCAGAAGCATTAAAGTAGTAGACCAGCCTTGGAAAGACAGTCAAACAATTGTGCTTGATGACGCAAGCAGACAAAGAGCAGTAGATATTCCTTTTGGTCATCAAATACCCTTAAGAACTGCGTTAACTGACATGATGAAGGGTGGCAAACGTAATGTTAAAAGACTCAGAAGTGAGGACATAGCGATGCAGGATACAGAAGTGCCAGGGACTAGTGCAGGCTCAAGTGCAGGTGCAGGAACAATTAAAGATGAGAGTGATGAAGCAATGGAAATTGATAATGTCAGACGTTCTGAAAGATCAACGAAAGGAAAACCACCACATAGATTCACATTTAATGTAACACAACACAAGAAAGATGAGACAGATGAATATCCTTTAGAGTGGGAAAAAGAAGGGCCAATAGACAAAGAAACTATGGATCTAATGTGGAAATACTGTATTGAAGAATGAAATATAAATGATGTGTATATATATATGTGTATTGAAATTGTAATGTATAACTGAAAATAAGATAAATGTATATTGCTTTCTGTGAGTCACAGGTGGGGGCTGTTGGCCTGTAATGTGTTCTGTGTGTCTCACAGAAAGAGGCTCTGGAAACCTGAAGCAAAAGAGTTAAGCAGAGCAAGAGAGTGTGCCAGGTCTGCCAAGGTCAGCAGCTGGTTGACAAGGGCAACCGCTGAGATAAGAAGGGAACTCAAGGCAGCTCTGGTGTGGGGGAAAGTTTGTATGGAAGGAGGACTGCGTTTGCTAACTTTAGTGTCAGTAAAAGACTCTTACAAAGTACTTTGCCTGGCCTGTATTATTCCGGTTTGGACCTGCTCCAGTGCCTCTGCACTGTACAGTATCAACACGCGCTGCAACATTTTATGGGTCATAGAAAGGCAAAAAGTTAAATTTTCACAAGAATGTCTGGTGATTGTTGCTTCATGTATAGCAAAGGGAAGGACATTCTATAGAACAGGGGCAACAGCAGAAAATCTCCTTTTTTAATTTGCCACCCTATTCTGTAGGGCACTGCTTTTCAACCTCAAGTCCCCAGATGTTTTTGGACTATAACTCCCATCAACCCCAGCCAGCTTAGCCAATGGCCAAGGATGATGGGAGCTGTAGTAAAATAACATCTGGGGACCCAAGTTGAAGAACAGTGCTGTAGGGTGCAGTGCCTAGAAGATATGAGTGTGGTCTTGTAGGACTATACAGGCTCAGGCTGCTTTCACACATGGGGCTAGTAGCACTAGTTTAACGGATTAAAAAGCTAACATTTCTGTTCTGATTTCTAAATCCCTTTCACACTGCAGTACCTCTTGCGATAAGGAACAGTACTTTTTCAGCCGATATAGCGGCATTTTGCGTAACTGTCTTTCACACAGCTTGTTTTTGTCCCTCACCCATGTACACTGTTCCCCACTGTGTAGGAGGTCTAAGATCTTGTCCCGTCACCATGCAAGCCCTCTCCCTTTAGGATCTGACTTTTTAAATTGTTTTAGTTGTATCAAGACGGGTGTGTGTGTGTGGGAAATTCTGCTGCTATCTGCGCTGATGCCGGAATACCAGTACAACGTTCATGAGGCAAAACAAAAACTAAAACTGTGCTACTAAAGGGCCGGAACACACTGCATGCTGGGATGCCTGTCACATGAGCAGCAGCAGCTACTGAAACACTCCCGCAATCTTCCGGGTTCCCAGCCTTCCTAATGGATTATTTCTGGTATCATTTTTTTGCAGGAATTAGCGCTACAATTGCACTACATTCCACCAGAATTCTGGAGCTATGTCATGTGAAAGCTCAAATATAATGCACAAATTGCCAGGTAAGAAATTGTCAGAATAACGGAATAAAGTGCAGTGTGAAAGCACCCTCAGCTAGCCTTACAGGTAACCTTGTTCTGAGGTTTCCAGGGCCTTATATGTAACAAAAAAAACAAAAAGCCCAGTCTATATCTGGATAAAGGCTGTTTAAGTAGGTGTGTGTGTATGTGTGTGTGTGTATTCATGGGAAGATGTTAAGAGATGGAATACATAAATAACAACACTGTTGTTGTTTACCACCATATCACATAACATCAGGATAAAACAAATACATGGACACATCAGAACATTTTATAGCTTCAGTTAAATTTCTTTTCACATGCACTGCACCCTATCTCTCACATGGAGTACTGTAGACATGCATCATACCATGTCTCACATACAAGGTAATGCTAATTCCCAGGATCCAAAAAAGGATCTGAACAGGTTTCCAGGGCCTTATGTGTAACAAGAATGCAGGAATGGGACCTTCAGTGATGTGGCACCCACACTTTGGAACTCCTTCCCATTACACATCAGGCAAACACTGTCTCTATTGTCTTTTCAGTGCCTGGTGAAGCCATTCCCTTTTCAACAGGCTGCTTTAGTAAAGTGGTGTGTTTTTTTTAATCCCAGTCTATATCTGGATAAAGGTTGTTTAAGTGTGTGTGTGTTCATGGGAAGATGTTAAGAGATGGAATACATAAATAATGTGAGCTCATCAGCACTTTCCCCACTCATGTTAAGAACATAAGAAGAGCCTGCTGGATCAGGCCAGTGGCCCATCTAGTCCAGCATCCTGTTCTCACAGTGGCCAACCAGGTGCCTGGGGGAAGCCCGCAAGCAGGACCCCAGCATCAGGTATTCATATTGCCTCCTCCAGTACAGGTAGCCATATGGCTGGTAGCCACTGACAGCCTTATCCTCCATGCATTTGTCTAATCCTATATTAAACAAAAAAACACTGTGTCATGCAGCTAAAATGAAAACTAACAAAACAATAAAGACAAGCACAATGACTGTGAATAACAGAATAGATAAATATACTGAAAGGCCCAAGACATGGGACCTGAAACAATATGTAACAATGCAAAATACCACCACAGTGAATATAGAATATACAGTGATGACAGACAATGGAAAATGACACAATAATGCAAAGATGACAGTTATTCTGGAGCAGAGTTTGCTTCTCTCCCTATTAGAAGTGGCTATTTTCTTACATGAGGGCATATCACCCTCACAAGAAGATAGTGGTTGAGCTACAGTATCGGTAACTTATATACATTGCATTCTCTTCAGCGGAGATATCTGTGGGAGACTCAAGGATGGCTGCTGAAATCTGAGCATTATGAATGTCTGAAGAAGCACTGAAACAGTTTAACAATCCAGAATAACTGTCATGCCACAGTGTTTTTCATTTTCCTCTGCAATTTTGGGTAGTGTCTTTTTTGGGTGGGTGTATTTGTGGTTACATCAGGAACCCTCTCTTTTTGGTTGCCAGTAATCCTATGTTAAAGCCATCCAAGTTAGTGGTCATTTCTAAATCTTATGGGAGGGAACTGAGGAGGCCCAGAGAGGGAGAATTGGGGGTCTGACAGAGGAAAAAGACTGCAGAGATTAAAGGAATAAATTCACTAATAGGCAAAAAACCTTGCGGTTTAAGAATGTACCTATAGCCCACAGATATTTCTACCAAACTTTAAAAAGCAGGGAAATTGGGCAGCTATAGTGAATGCACCAGGGGAGTAGGAGACCTGAACTCCTCTCTGAGATATTGTACTGCCCTACAAATTGGTCAAAATGCAAACACCATTTGGGTTGGTCTTTCACAGTCCAATCCACTTGCTGTGTAGCTTGGAAGAATTTGGTAATGTGCCTCTGAGCATATGGTGAGTGGTGAACGGCCTCTGTACTGTGATGTTACAATTAAAAGTTGGCAAGCACTGAGGTCTAGTGGTTTAACTAGTGGATGAATTAAACACATGACATGTAGCTCACAGGAATACATTGCCACAGTCATTACCTCTCCACATGACCTGCCTCACTAGGTCACTGCAATATTAAATACTGGACGATAAACACCACTGTCTTCGTGGCATATCTCCAGTATAGGATGTATGTTTCAGTGTGGGAGGGTATATTTGTGAAGAGGGGTTTCAGTGTTGGGCAGTGTGGGTGGGACATTGTATGGGGTTACAGTGTGAGTTGGGGTGGTGAGGGGCTGCAATGTAGTGGGTGCATGCATAGCTGTGACATGTGTGGTCCCCTCTTATTTTCTCAGGTTTCTAGATGTGCTCATGTGCCCTAAACAATTAACCAGTTTAACCACACACTAACACTGAAGGGATAAACATTGAAAGCCTCAGAAGATGGCACCCATTACAGACATTGCACTCCCTGCAATATTTTAGTGTCCATTTTGCTGTCACTCATGCTCAACAATATTATGATGGAACTTGTTTTCTATAGACTTTAATAGGGCAGGAAAACCTTAATTACTTTTGAACTATTTATTACAACATCAGCAAACTAAAGAAAATGTGCACTCTGCAACAAGCGTCAATAAAGTACATTCTTAGTTTTCTCTCAAAGTAGAAAGAAACATTGTATTTTTGTGGGGAAAAGGAAGTCACCATGTTTAATGCAGGTTAAATTGCTGCATCTGTGGAAATTATTATTAGATTGGTTTGAAATTTCTCATCAAGTGTATTGTATATGCCATGTCTCGAATCATTAGCCCCAAGAAATGCTCTAGAATTTGTAAGTTCTAGAATTTTTAGGCATATAATGATTGAATCTTGTTTTTCTTACTCATCCTAACTATAGGAGCATGCCCTGAATTCTGGCACTAAATTGGCTATGAAGGAGCTAAACAAGTTTCCCTTAACATTACTCAAAGCTGACATTTATGGAAAACGTAATTGTCTACCCTGTCATTATTGTAATCATTGTCCTCATGTAATTGTAGTGGAATGCCACTACTACCGGAAAGACAATGGCACAGGTGAATCTCCTTCAGGTGATGGTGGGATTATCCTCTCATTTCACAACAACCTTTTGCAAACAGCACTTTCGAAAGGTTCTGCCAAACAAATGTTTGAAAATTCAGATAGGAATAAGTGAAACAACCAAGTTTGTTAAACCCTGCCAGGGTTTACTGGGTGGTTTTGGAGCTACTCCTGTTCAGTTTATTGGTCACTATGAAGATGCCCAGTTTTGGGAGAAATTTGATAGTAGCCAGATAGGCATCATCAATGCTTCTCCTTTTGCTGTTACAGCTGCCCCAGGTTGTCAGCATGAATGCAGATGACAGAAGCAGTCAGCAGTCAGGCATTCAAAATGACTTTGGCTTTCCAGAGAATATTAAAATTGGTGGATTTCTCACTTTTTAAATTCATGATTTTAATGCAATCCCATATAATACAATTCCAGACCTGAAAATTAGGGTTCAGTAAGTAAATATTTTGTAACATAAAATAACTCCATAAAGTTGAATTAAAATTCCAGCCAAACAGCTTAGGGTGAATATGGAGGCAGTGGGGGCATCATTAGTCTTCCTTTTTGATACTACTGTGCATGGAAGCACAATTTGAGGAAATCGGAGTCACAAGAGGACCAGCTTGTGATGAGATGAGTGTTCTCCTTTGATTGGTGAGCTCAAACCCATTTATAAAATACTTCCTCCAGAAAGGATGATGTCTGCATGATTTATTTGCTCGTATTTCCTCCTACTTTGCTTCCAAATATAACTGGCTTTTCAGTTAAGTTATGGTAAGACTGGAGGCTTTATACCAAGTCAGGCCATTGGACCATCTGCCTCAATAGTGTCTGGAAGCAGCTCTCCAAGGTTTCCATCAGGGAACATTCCTAACCGTACCTGGCAATGTCAGGAATTGAACCTCACCTCCTGCATGTGAATGCAAGTCCCGGGGCAGTTTTAAAATACATCATTAAAAACAACTTAAAATCATTTGTTTGATTTTAGTGATTTTGTTTGTCACCAAAAAAAAAAAAAAAGTTCACAAGCTTAAGCCTGGAGAAAAGGCCCAGATGATGGAAACTTCCTCATTTTTTTAAAAAAAAAAAGAGTGGGGAGAGGAGAAGAATGATAGCTTAGGAAGATAGCTAGGCCATAACTCATCTGCTTGACATGGTCCTTGAGGGATCTTCTTTGCAGGGAGAATCAGCCAGGCGACACTCCACCTGTATTCTGAAGCAGCCCAGTCCAGTCTCTGGTTTACTATCCCATGTAATATAAGAGGCACGAATTAGAGAGATAAAAATGGATAACCAGGCCTTTTGTGGTGGCAGAAAGTGTGGGACAGTACATGTAAGAAAAATACTTTATGCCTTTATTCATTCGCTTGTTGGTGAATTCAATAAACGGATGCGTAGAGAGATAGTACTGCATCAGTTTCACAGCAACATAGTTAATGAATCATAGTCATCAAAGAGCACTTGGCTTAGAAAATGAAACAGCCGTGGAAAATGACATATGACAAAGAAACCTTATGAGATGACAGTAATATTAAAGGCTTTAAGATATATCAGGTACTCCACACCTGATACTTCAATAATAGCTTCCAATGATCAATAAGATCACTGTGTGCACATTAAACCAATCAATATGCAACAGTACTAAGTCTACATTGACGTATCATTGCAGCCTATTGCCAAATTACTACCACCAAGCGCTTATCTTTCTGTTTGCAATAAGTGAGATCAACAAGAATGCCAAGCTCTTACCCAAGAGCACACTGTCTTACATCTTCACTCAAAATGCTTCCAGTGAAATGGGAACCTGTTCTGGGACTGTGGATGTCCTTTTCTTAAGACGCTCCCCCCCTCAACTACATCTGTGACAAGTCATTCAAGCTAATGGCCATCATTGGTGGGCTGGCCACTCATAATTCCAAGCAGATGCCCCACATCTTAAATATCTACAAGATGCCATAGGTGTGACTACACGGGTGCAAGCTGGAAGGGAATTAAGGGGACCAGACCCAAATGTTTAGGAACCCATGTCCCTCCTCTGCCCTTAGCTCTGCACAGATCTTGTTCAATTGATGGGTGAACTACACTTTATGGGGAAATGTGTGCTTTGTGATGGGGTGGATTTACCCCCCCCTTATTAGAGGAAAATGTTTCCAGAGCGACTTCCCGGAAGGAGTGCTGGCTGGTGGTTGTCTCTGAGGGAGCTCTGCCTCAGAGGAAGCTTTTTTCAGGTTAAAAAGCCAGTCAAGAGGAAACTTTGACTGGCTTAAATGTTCTCCAAGGCATAGGAGAACCGATCAGATTTTCCACAAGACTTCGATGAGCTGTCGGCGGCTGGAATTGATCAGGAAATCCCTGAGATAAGAAGGCATGCCGATCGGCTGAAGACGGAGTCAGGATTTCCACGCAAGCTGTACTGGAAAAAAGCAAAGCGTTTTTTTTTCTTCTTAAAAAAAGTCCTTAACCAGAGAGCCTACTTCTGTCTAAATCTTATCATTCGGCTTAAATTACTACAATAAAAGGGATTTGTTTACGAATCAGCAACTGAGAAACCTGGGTGAGTCATACTTTTTCTCTTTTAAATATAATTAAGGAAGAAAGAAAATGTAAACAACTTATATACTTTTTTTACGACAAAAAGCTGGCCTGAATTTGGAGTTTTAAAGTTCAAAAACGGATGAGAGGTAATTATTATTTGATGGAAATATATTTTGGACTATTTTTCTCTTTGGACTATTTTTTTTTGGACAAATCTGCTGTTCGTATATGTTACTAATTGTTTGGTGTTGGGAACCAGAATTGTTTTGCATTCTTGGATGTAGATAAGAATTGTGCTGTGCTGGCTGGACTACAATAACAGGCCTGGAATATTAACTCTTTTGTCGGTGGAGGAAAAAAAAAAGAAATAGACTGCCTCTAGGTTTTGGAACAGTGATTAATATCAGAAATTAAAGGCTCCTCTTGAAAATGACAACTAGAAAAGCAACTAAGGCCCAGGAGCGAAGAGGTTCTACTGATCCACAGGAAGGGGCTATACCCCCAGATATGTTTCAAAAAATAATGGAAGGGATTAATGATATAAAACAGGAAATGAAAACTGAACTGACAGATATAAAAGACTATATTAAAACACAAGTGGATGAGATTAAAGGGACAATTGGGCAAATAAAGGAGGATGCAAAAAACACTAAAGAAAAGGTACAAATCTTGGAGAATAGAACAGATATATTAAATCTGGAATTAGAAAAAAACTTGGACTATATGGCTGTGACTGACATGAGAAATAAAGAACATTGTTTGAGATTTCGTGCAATTCCTGAGGAAACAGGTGAAGACATCAGAGATAAAATTGTTAATGCTCTAGTAAAATTTCTGGATTTGAATGAAGATCGGATGGAATTTGAAATAGACAAAGTGTATAGAATTAATTCCAGATATGCAACAATGAATAAAATTCCAAGAGATGTGCTTGTTCATTTTATAAAGAAGACGACTAGAGATATGGTATTACAGCAACACTTTAAAAATACCTTTAAAATTGATGGTAAGGAAATACTGGTGATGAAAGAAATTCCTATTACACTTTTACGTAAGAGAAAAGAATATGCTTTCCTTACAGAGAAACTTAAGCAACGCAAAATTCAATTTAGATGGGATGTTCCAGAAGGAGTGATCTTTACATTCAGACAACAGAAATATAGATTGAATACTGTTCAAAAAGCAAGGGACTTCTTGAGAAAAGCTTCAAAAGATATGGATGAAGATAAACTCAAAGATATGGATATAATTCCTGGGGAACAAAGTCAACAAAGATATGCAGAGGAAGGGAAGGAAGATGATGGATTAAAAGGAGCATCAGGCACATTTTAAAATACACGCTTAAAGATGGATTACAAATATCTAACTTGGAATATAAATGGAGCCAACACGGCGCAGAAGAGAAAGAAAGTGTTTCATTATTTGAAAAAATTAAAATTGGATATAATTTGTTTACAAGAAACTCATATTAAGAAGAAAGATTCCAAATATTTGATTTGTAAAAATTTGGGTGAAGAATTTATTTCGGCTGGACCAAAAAAAAAAAATGGAGTTGTTCTCTACATTAACCCACAATTGCTTCCTAAATTGGTATTACTGGATGATAGTGGTAGATTTGTGGGGGTTGAAATTACTCTACAGGGTACAAACATTTTGATAGTGGGTATCTATGCCCCCAATGAAGATAAAACAAGGTTTTACACAGGACTTATGGAAAAATTGTCAGAGTTTTCATATGACCATTGGTGTGTCATGGGTGATTGGAATGGGGTAACTTCACCAAAAATTGATAGGCTGTCTGAAAAAAATATCAAAGAGACACAGGGTAAATTACCGAAGATTTGCTTTGAACTGATGGAACATTTAGAATTGGTGGATACCTGGAGATATATAAATGATAATGCAAAGGAATTTACTTATTTTTCAGAAAGACACAAAACATTCTCGAGGATTGATATGATTTGGATGTCTAAAATTTTAGCGAAGGATACTTTTAAAATGGATATATTACCAAAAACTTTTTCGGATCATAACCCTGTGATATTAACTTTAAAAAAGAAAAATCTTGGATTTAGATGGAGACTAAATGAATCTTTATTATAGAATGACAAAGTAGTACAAGAATGTAAGAAGAAATTAAAAGAGTTTTTTGAACATAATTTACATAAAGGAACAAGTGAAAATATCGTTTGGGATACAAGTAAGGCATTTATGAGGGGATATTTTATTAAATGTAACTCTGAATTAAAAAAAAGAAACAACAGAAAATGCAATTAATTTTGGAAGAAATAAAACAAACAGAGGAAGAATTGAAAAAGAACCCAACTAAAGTTTCTATTGTAAATCAAATTAAAATGCTACAGAAGCAAGTATCAATGCTGACAGTTAGAGAAATTGAAAGGAAACTAAATTTTGCTAAACAAAGGACTTTTGAATTTGCAAATAAACCTGGGAAATGGTTAGCATATAAATTAAGAAAAGAACGTCAAAAAATATTATTTTAAAGATACAAGAAGGAGATGAGACGTTGACAGATAATGTAAAAATCAAAAAGATTTTTCATCAATATTATTCAACATTGTACAAATGTCAGGAAATTCCATCTGAAAAAATAGAAGAGTATATATCTAAACAGAATTTGCCTAAAATTACAGACTTTCAGAGACAAGCTATTAATGGCCCTATTACGTCAAGAGAGATATTTGAAGCTATAAACAAAATTAAATTAGGAAAGGCACCAGGACCAGATGGGTTATCTGCAATGTATTATAAATGTTTGGAGGAAGAACTCTTACTACCTTTACAGTCTACAATGAATCTTATTCTGCAAGAGGGAAAGATACCGGATAGTTGGAAAAATGCTAATATAACATTAATACCTAAAGAGGAGCAAGATTTAACTAAAACAAAAAATTATCGACCAATATCTCTATTGAATAATGACTATAAAATTTTTACAATGATCTTGGCAGAAAGATTGAAAATAATATTGCAACAATTTATTCAGGAAGATCAATCAGGGTTTTTACCTAAAAGACAATTACGTGACAACATCAGGAATGTCTTGAATGTCGTGGAATATTTAGAACAACGAAATGATAAACAAGCAGCTTTGATTTTTTTAGATGCTGAAAAAGCATTTGATAATTTGAATTGGAAATTTATGTTTCAGGTTTTGGAGCAAATGGATTTTGGAGACAATTTTATAAAATGGATTAGATCGATTTATACATCTCAGAAGGCTCAGATAATTGTTAACGGAGATTTAACGGATTCATGTGAAATACAAAAGGGTACAAGACAGGGATGTCCTTTATCTCCCCTTTTATTTATTCTGGTCTTAGAAGTGCTGCTTAGAGATATAAGGCAAGATAAAAGAATTTCGGGATTAAAGATAAAAAAAGAAGAATATAAATTGAGACCATTTGCTGATGATTTGATAATTGTACTAGAAAACCCTTTGGAAGGAATTAATGTATTGATGGACAAATTAAAAGAATTTGGACCGTTAGCAGGATTTAAGATCAACAATCAAAAAACAAAGATGTTGGTGAAAAATTTAACTTTAAGGGAACAGAAAGAGTTAATGGACAAGACAGATTTTACAATAGAGAAAAAGTTGAAATATTTAGGTATCATTATGACAAATAAAAACTCAAAGTTGTTTCATAATAATTATGAAAAATTATGGACAGAGATTAAGAAAGACTTGCTAAGATGGGATAAACTACAACTGTCATTAATGGGTAGAATATCTGTGATAAAAATGAATGTATTACCGAGAATGATGTTTTTGTTTCAAACAATACCTGTAATATCCTCTGATTTACCTTTTAAACAATGGCAAAAAGATATTTCTAAATTTGTATGGCAAGGAAAAAAACCAAGAGTTAAATTTAAACTACTACAAGATGCCAAAGAAAGAGGAGGACTGGGATTACCAAATCTGAGACTTTATTTTGCTGCCTGCTGTCTAGTCTGGATAAAGGAATGGATCTCATTGAGGAATAAAAGACTATTGGATTTGGAGGGCCATAATTTGAAGTGGGGATGGCATGGATATCTATGGTATGACAAAGTAAAAATAAATGTAGACTTTAACAATCATTTTATAAGACGTCCTCTGTTGAAAATATGGAATAGATATAAACCAAGGTTTTATTCGAAAATACCATTATGTGTCTCAAGTCAAGAAGCGTTTTATAGAAGAGAAATGGCTGGAAAAGAGAAATGGTTAACTTATCAAGAACTATTAGAAAATGTACATGGAGAATATATAATGAAAGAGAGAGAACAACTGACAAAGGAAGGATATAGTTTTCAATGGTTTGCCTATTTACAATTGTTAGAAAGATATAAAATGGACAAGAAAATGTATGGGTTTGAAATAAGTAAATCTGATTTTGAAATAGGATTGTGTACAAATGATGAAAATATAATTGCGAAAATGTATAAACTCTTACTGAAAATGGATATGGAGGAAGAACAAGTAAAAGAGTGTATGGTAAAGTGGGCAAAAAATTTTGGTTATAACATACAAATGGATCAATGGGAAAATATGTGGAAAAAAGGCTTGAAATTTACACTATGCTATAATCTTAAAGAAAATTTTTATAAAATGATGTACCGTTGGTACATGACTCCAGAAAAGTTGTCAAAAATGTATAGTAATGTTTCTAATGTTTGTTGGAAATGTAAACAACAAGAAGGATCATTTTATCATATGTGGTGGTTGTGTAAAAAGGCAAAATCATTTTGGGCACAGATAGGTAGGAAGATGCAAAAAATTCTAAAGATAAATATTCAGTCAAAACCAGAATTTTTTTTATTGGGTTTTATGGATAAACAAATAGAAAAGAAATATGGAAGAATAATATTATATATGATTACGGCAGCAAGATTATTATATGCACAAAAGTGGAAAATGGAATCAACACCAACAAGGGAAGAATGGCTATTGAAATTAATGGACTTAGTAGAAATGGATAAATTGACATGTTTACTTAGAGAAAAATCGACAGATACATTTCTTAAGGAATGGAAGCCTCTCTTAGACTTTTTGTTGAAAGATCAAAATAAAATGATGATACTGGGATTTGACGATTAATTAAGACAGCCTATGGAGAAAAGGGATTCTGTATGTATATATTAAGGGACAGGTTTGATGTATATTATATACTTATAGCTGATCTGCGACAAATCGGAAGTCAATTATTTTATTTTTACTTTTTGTTGTTGTATTGTTATGTTTTTTTTATTTTGTTTTGTTTGTTTTTGGAAAAATTTGAATAAAAATTATTAAAAAAAAAATGTTTCCAGAGCATGCAATTAAATTAGGATTAATTGGAGTGGTAAACACCCAAGGGAACTTTTGGATGGAGGGAATTTCTCCAACTATCTTCTGTTGCTGACAGGTTTGCTAGGATCTTTGGCCTTGTGTTCTTGTTACCTGGGGTGTACTTCCTGCTAAATGCTGATCAGCATGGTTGGGGTGTGCAAAACATGTTCACTAAACCCCACTGCCTCCCTATATGGAAATATAGAATGATTTGACTTCCATCACACACTTTAAGGTTATGGTGCTCTGCTGGGGTGGTTTTGCCCAAAATGGTAGGCAGGAGGTCTCCCTTATAACAAATTACTGTTTCAAGAATCTCTATTCTGGGTGTGTGAGAAATAGTCAAATGTTTGAAAGAAGTCAGGTTCTTGATGCTGCTCTCACTTATTCAATATTGGGAACCCCTGCCGCTGCAGGATGGAAATTGGTACTTGAAATATGCCCTGTATGAAAGTGTGTGTGAGCACACACACTCACTAACACATTTAATTCTTTCATTGCTTCCTACTTCTCCACTCCAAATAATTCTTTCGCATAGTTCATAGCGCATGAAGCCATGTTCAAGTTCTTACAGGAGTGGAAAAACTGCTTAGAGCAAGAAATTTGGAGACAAATGTTAACATGGGCACAAAAAGGATGGAACACATTTTTCTCCACCAATTCTCAGATCAAATTTATGTGGCTTTGTGTTTTTTTATCTACCACATTCCTAGCCCTTTAGTAATACTTTCCAGATTACTGTATTGGAGAGTGCAATATTTGTTGGAAGTAGGGATGGGCAAGGATCCCACTAAACTTGAAGCTGACATTTGATCCCCAATAGTTCATAGGGTCACTATCTCTGGCAGACCAGTCTTGAATGCTGCAAGAACCTGCAGCTGTTCCCAAAACTGGCTTTTTAAAAATGCATTGAATATAAGGTTAAGTGAAACTGATGAGCCTGTCTTTCAGGCTGTCTTTGCTTTGGTGTTTGCTAACAGCCTGTGAAACTGACTTGATCTTTGCTTTCTCCCACCAGAGGGGAGAATCACATATGGAGGCTAGCGGGGAGAAATGGGAGAGAGAGAGAGAGAGAATGGCAAACAAAAGAGAAGCTGGGGAAACATTGGGACTCAATCTCATTGCACTTTTAAGTTCTGATTCCTCAGAATTCTCTCCTCCCTTCTCTCTCCCTCACTTATTCCCTCTCTTTGTGTGTGTGTGTCAAAGGAGGTAGAGAGAGAGACTGACATCCAGAACCAGTGTTTTCAACAGTGCAATCCTACACATGCCTAATCAGAAGTAAGCCCATCTGAGTTCAGTCGGACTAAGTTCCATGCAAATGTGCATTGTTGCAGCTAGGTTAGACTCTCTCTTCCTTTCCCAAAGTTTCTTTTTTTGGGGGGAGAGGGTTTTTGGGTTCTCTCTGTGTGTTATTTTGCAGGGTGGGAGTGATGCTGCTTAGGCAAAGACAAAAAAGGTTTTGCTGAGGACATAGCCTCTCTCTCTCTCCCCCCCCCCCGTATAAGACCTCTCTCGAAGGAAGTGGTGATTGGGTGAGTGGACAGGCTGCTGCTTTCCTTCCTTTTGTTAGACACCATGATAAAACATTGTTATCATTTGGGAGAAACAAAATGAACTGGGAGCAGCACTAGATAGTGATAAACAAGTGATTATAGAAAGGAACTGTCTGTCAGTTTGATGGAATGCAGTTGAAATGAGAACAAGCAGTACATCCCCTACCTAGTTGGAAGATCAAATGTACAATGAGCTCAATCTCCTATCCAGCCGCACCTTTGTAGGAAGGTGTTTTTTTTAAAAAAAAAATGAGGAACAATCAGATATCGTTGTTAGGTTTTAGAAAGCCATTGTCATTGTTCTTAGTTCAGTTATGGCTCCTTTGACCCTGCACTGAGTGATAAAACACAGTTCTGTCTGTCGGATGATCCCAAATGAACGTTCTCAGTATGCTGGGATTGTTCAGCTGCTTCAGCGTTTTGGATGGACCTGGATTGGCCTTATTCTTTCAGATGACAACAGTGGAGAAATGTTGCTGAGGACTTTCCTTCCTTGCCTGCTCCAGAACAATATTTGTACTGATTTTAAGGAAATAATCCCAATACTGGAGTACTGAAGAATGACAGTGCAAATCCATATGATGTTGAACAGTATCTGTTATATTCTTTCTTCAGCCAAAATCAATGTGATCCTTGTTCATGGGAATTCAGGGTCTATGGAGGTCTTACTAATGGTTCTGTCAAGATCTGAGAAGGTTGAAATGAAACCATTAGAGAGAGTTTGGATTATAACAGCTCAGTGGGATTTTACATCTGTAAACCATAGCGATATATTCACACCAAAATCTTTCAATGGTACCTTGTCTTTTGCACTGCATACTAATAATGTGCCAAAATATGAAGAGTTCCTTGAGACTTTAAATCCTAATCAACTGATGCTTTACTTCATCCGCTATTTCTGGGTCAGTGTTTTTGGGTGCTGATTCCCAACATATAACATTTATGTACCAGATACAGGAAAATGCACTGGGGAAGAGAAGTTGAGGAGCCTCCCTGGAACTGTTTTTAAAATGGGAATGTCGGGTCAGAGCTACAGCATCTACAATGTTGTTTATGCTGTAGCACATGCTCTCCATGCCATGTTCTCATCAAGATCTAAGCAAAAGGTATTAGGATATGGATCCACATGGAAACATTCGAATATTTACCCATGGCAGGTAGGCTTCTCATGTACACCTCTATTGTGACATAGGGGCCCGCCTTCTTTCAACTGACTCGATTCAGGATCTTTATTTTAGTAGAGCAATCTAATGGGAGCCAGGTTAAAAATATTTATTTTAAAAAATATTTAAAAGATATTTATGCTACTTTCAAAGGATTTTTTGAAATCAAAACATCTGGAGACATCAGGTTAGGAGTGGCTTATACTCTTTGTGAGTTAAACATATCCAGCATCAACTACACATTCTGGACTTCAAGAAACTTGAAATCTCTCTCTCTTCCCCCATTTCTCTAGGCCTGGCCAATCCAAAGCTTTATCAAGCCATTGATTGGCTAAGCATCTGCTCAGAATGGAAACTCTTTTTGGGGAATAGCATGGAAGAGCCTAAATTAAATTTAGATCAACTTTTCAGATCAACTTCCGACCATCTCATTAGGTCACATGTGCCAAGCTTCATGTTTCTAGTGCAACAGAAACTATAAGCTATAGAATTTAGAGGCTTATAATGACAGAACCTTGTTTCTGGTATTTACTTTACTTACAGAAGCACTCCTATCCTTCTGTAATACCCAACACGCCCTGATTCCCAGCACTGAGAATTTAATTAACAGGCACTGGATATGAAGAAGCGAAGTAAGTTTTTTCTAAACTTTGCTGCAAGTTGAGGCTCTTAGAAAATGTAATGATATTCCTTGTAATTATCATAATCACTGTTCTCATGTAATTGTTGTGGGATCCCATGGCTATCAGAAAGACAGAAAAAACTAAAATGAGTGAGTGAAATAGTCATCTTCACCTATAAAGGCAAGTTTCAAAACATTTTTTTACATACATTTTTTTTTTGAATAGCTCTTTCTGAAATCAGTGAAACTACAAGTTTTGCTGAACCTCTGTGTGGTTTCCAGGGTGATGTTGAAGCTGTTCCTGTTCAATGTATCTGCCACAATGAATGTATCCAGCTGGGCACGAGATTTGCTGGTAGCCAGATGGACATCATTGCTGCTTCTCCTTTTGCTGCTGCAGCTGCCTCAGATTGTCAGCAGGAATGTGAACACTGGATTTGGTATACAGCCAAAGGTTCAAAATGACTTTGGCATTCCACAGAACATTGCCATTGGTGAATTTCTCTCCCTTCTAACCCATGATTTTAATGAGATCCCATATGATACATCTCCAGATCCGAAAATGAGTGTCTAGTAAGTAAATGGCTTTTTTAAAAATATGACAAAAGTCAATATACTCTTGAATTAAAATTCCTTTTGAATAGCTTAGTTTGAATATGCCTTATTATCCATTATTCAATATTCATTATTCTCTATATATACTGTATATTATTGTGCCTGGTAGAACAATGTGAAGAAGTAGGAGTCACAAGAGAACCAACCAATATTCTCATAGTAAGATGACTGCTATTCTCCATTGATTAAAGTGATTCTTATTGTGTTTGGATACATGAAAACCTTCATAAGATTCTTTCTCCAGATAGTGCTGAGACATATGTTTCCCAGTTTTTTCTTGATACTGAGCAGCATAACAGACAATTTGAAGCCCACCCTTCTTCCTGGATGAGATGAAGCCCTGACAAACTTATTTCTCTTGAAAATAAACATAGTTTTTGTTTGGTATTAAAAAATGAAATAGGCACAGTTTCATAGTCCTATTTCTTAGCTGAGGTATAAATGCAAGCAGCAGAATGAAAATAAACCAGCCCACCCTTCCCTCAGACACAAATAACAACAGAGACAATCTTCTTAGGTAAAAAGGGATAAAGAATGTTTACTCAAGACCTTTCATATGTTCAGGAAACATAGGCTCTAGCTTAGATAAAAAAGTAGAAGTCTTAGTCCATGGTAATGGTCATCTTGGAAGAGAAGCATGTGGATGCTTTTCTCTCCTCAAGTTAATGGAGAATATGCAAGAATCTACAATACAACCAGACAAAGGAGGAGGAAGCCAGGTAACCAACCCCACCCATTAGGAAATTACATCATGGTATACAGGTACATAGGGATATTCCCCAAATATCCCTTAGAGGGTACATCTCCCTTTTTACAAGGGAACATGCAAGTTTGCTTATTGTAACAGTTTTATGTCCATCTGGCTAGTACCAAAGTCTGAGCCTTCCAAACATAAATTAAAACAACCTAGCCCCTGTATCACAGGGCTTTCCATAGATAAATTCCTACCAATCTTCTTGAAATTTAGGTTTAGTATTCATTATGTCCCATTTCAAAAAGTTCAGCCAGGAAGGAGAGACCCAGATGACAGAAAATGCCTTAATGTAAACAATAACAACAACAACACATATTGAGGATATGGCTAGAACATATTCTGCTTGCCATGTTGGTTGAAATATTTTCATTGTAGAGAAAATCATAGCCCAGTCACTGGTTTTCTATCTCACTTAGCATGAGGCATGAAGAAAGAGCTTAAAATGGATAAAACTGGTGAGAGAAAGTGGAGGAAAGAATTCACCCACTTATTTATTTATTTATTTATTTATTTATTTTATTTATATACCGCCCTAAGCCAAAAAGGCTCTCTGGGTGGTGTACATAAGAGATAAAACAAGCACAATATATAAATACAATAAGTATAACAAAATCAAAGATCAAAACAAACAATAACAAAGAACCAACAACGTCAAAATACAACAATAATGAAAATACTAATAAAATACACTATAAAATACAATTTAAAATACACTTTCAAATGCCTGGGAGTATAAAAACATTTTCACCTGGTGCCGAAAGGATAGCAGCATCGGCGCCAGGCGTACCTCATCAGCGAGACTATTCCACAGTTCGGGGGCCACTACCGAAAAGGCCCTAGTTCTAGTCACAACCCTCCGGGCTTCTCGATGGGATGGCACCCGGAGGAGGGCCTTAGATGTTGAGCGCAGTGTACGGGTAGGTTCATATTGGGAGAGGTGTTCCACCAGGTATTGCGGTCCCATGCCGTGTAGGGCTTTATAGGTCAAAACCAGCACTTTGAATTTAGCCCGGAAACAAATAGGAAGCCAGTGCAGACGAGCCAGAACAGGTGTTATATGAGCAGACCTTCTGGTCCGCGTCAGTAATCTGGCCGCTGCATTCTGGACTAGCTGTAGTTTCCGAACTATCTTCAAGGGCAGCCCAACGTAGAGCGCATTGCAGTAGTCCAGCCTAGAAGTTACCAGAGTGTGAACAACTGTGGCGAGGTCGTCACTGTCCAGATAGGGACGTAGCTGGGCTACCAGTCGAAGATGGTAGAAAGCATTCCGTGCCACCGAGGCCACCTGGGTCTCGAGAGACAAGGAAGGATCGAAAAGAACTCCCAAGCTACAAACCTGTTCCTTCAAGGGGAGTGTAACCCAATCAAGAACAGGATGAACATCCTCCATCTGGGCAGTGAAGGCACTCACCAACAGCGTCTCGGTCTTGTCTTCAGTTTGTTAGCCCCCATCCAGTCCATTATCACGGCCAGGCAACAGTTTAGCACGTTAACAGCCTCACCTGAAGAGGATGAAAAGGAGAAATAGAGTTGCGTGTCATCAGCATACTGATGACAACGCACCCCAAAACTCCTGATGACCGCACCCAGCGGCTGCATGTACATGTTAAAAAGCATGGGGGACAGTACCGATCCCTGCGGGACTCCACAATGGAGAGTCCAGGGTGTCGAGCAATGCTCCCCAAGCACTACCTTCTGGTGACGACCCACCAAGTAGGAGCGGAGCCACTGCCAAGCAGTACCCCCAACTCCCAACTCCGTGAGTCTTCCCAGAAGGATACCATGGTCGATGGTATCAAAAGCAGCTGAGAGGTCAAGGAGAATCAACAGAGTCACACTCCCCCTGTCCCTCTCCCGACAGAGGTCATCATACAGGGCGACCAAGGCTGTTTCAGTGCCAAAACCGGGCCTAAAACCGGATTGAAATGGATCAAGATAATCCGTGTCATCCAAGAGCCCCTGGAGCTGGCCGGCAACCACCCGCTCCAGGATCTTGCCCAGGAATGGAACATTCGCCACAGGTCTATAGTTGTTCAAGTTGTATGGGTCCAAGGAGGGTTTCTTCAGGAGCGGTCTCACTACCGACGCTTTTAGGCAGTCAGGGACCACTCCCTCTCTTAAAGAGGCATTTATTACCTCCTTGGCCCAGCCGGCGGTTCCGGTCCTGCCAGCTTTCACCAGCCAAGAGGGGCAAGGATCCAGTAAAGACGTTGTCGCCCGCACCAGTCCAAGGATCCTGTCAACATCCTCAAGCTGCACAGACTGAAACTCATCCAATAAATGAGGACAAGACCGTGATCTGGATACTTCATTAGGTCCAACTGCTATAATATTGGAGTCTAAGTCCCGGCGAATGCATGCGATCTTATCTTGGAAGTGCTCGGCGAACTCATCACAGCGGGCTACAGATGAATCTATAATATCCCGAGGGCCAGAAATTTATAAATTAAATAGGCAGACACATAGAGACATAGTAACACATCAAAGAAGATTGCATCAGTTTCAGATGCAGTTAAAAAAGAACAGTCTTCAAAATACACATAGCTTTTTGAAAGAGCTTTCAAAAGTGAAAGATGACAAAGGAGCATAATGAAGTGTCAACATTTTAAAAGTTAAGAGTTATAAAGATATTCTCTACTACATAATTTGTGTCTGGTATTATGAGTAGCTTCTAATGGCTAATAAGTCCATTGTTTTTCCATTGATATGCAACTGTCCTAAACCTACATTGAAATATCATTGCAGCCTTCTGCCAAATTACTACCACCAAGTGCTTGTTCTTACATTTGCAATGAATGAGATCAACAAGAACACCCACCTCTTACCCAATAGCACTCTGTCTTCCACCTTCGCTTTCAATGTTCAAAATGAAATAGGAAAATGTTTTGCCACTATGCGTGTTCTTTTCCAAAGGAAGATGAATTCCCTTAACTACATCTGTGACAAGACATTCAAGCTAATGGCCATCATTGGTGGGCTCACACCTCATAACTCCAAGCAGATGCCCCACATCTTAAATATCTACAAGATGGCACAGGTGTGTATGCATATATACATATAACTTGTCTCCCAGTAATCTTCTAACACTTTCCTTGCTTGCGGGCTTCCCCCAGGCACCTGGTTGGCACTGTGAGAACAGGATGCTGGACTACATGGGCCTCTGGCCTGATCCAGCAGGCTCTTCTTATGTTCTTATGTTCCCCAAAGGATTTGAGCAATTGGATTTTTAATTTTCACGAGGTACAAGATAGGCTTTACATAGTAACATCTCCTTTTTCGAGATGGTTCCCTTCCTTTAAACCAAATCATGTAATCGCTTCCTATTTTACCATTCTTACTAACCCGAAGATACGGAAAGTTTACACTGAAATCAGATTTCAAACTATGAAAACAGCTCTCTTGGAGGGCAGATACAATGGGGTGCCGAGAACTGAACGCTATTGCATTTGTGGAAACAAGGAGATTGAGGATCTTGGCCATTATATTCTAAAATGTTCTTTATATAATGTTCCCAGACAAAAATTCTTATCTCCCTTTATTAATCCTCGAGCTGACCTTCCTCCTGATATCATAATAGCCAACTTGTTGGCAGATAATTATAGTACAGTTACCATGGCGGTAGCCAACTTTGCTCTCGCGGCTAAACATATTAGAGCTCTTCATGGTAAGACCCATCAGCAATGAACCTTACACTGTTCTACAGTTTAGGCTTGTTAATATAATTGTATATTATATTATATTGTCTATTTTTATTATTTTATTCTATTTTCTGGAAATTTGTTGTGCTATGGCCTATGGCTAAATGCAAATAAATTGTTGTTGTTGTTGTTGTTGTAGTGAATCATGTCTTCTCATTATGTGTCCAAAGTATGATCATCTCAGTTTCACCTGCTGTTTTATGGAAATGTGGCTTTTTGAGTGATATACCACCATGTCACATTAATTCCATTCACACAATTGGATGTGGTGTGACATAACATCAAGTGTAATTGGACATGTCACCACTCCCTCACCAGTTTATTCCTGTTCCCCCATGATGCAGGGTGTGTGTGCATCAGAAACCTCTCCTGAAAGGGGAGCTTTGCATGGAATCCCCTCCTAAAATGATGGGGAAAATGTACCTTATGCAGATTCAAGAAGGGGTGTGTAACAAAATCCCCTGCTCAAAAGGAGGATTTCCCCCCATCACTTTAACAGAGGACACCATGCAGGTTTGCATGGAACCCCCTGCTAAAATGATGGAGGAAACCCCATTTTACCAGCCATATTGAAAGCACACCTTCCCACCCTCACCTTCAAGCATCCAAAAACCAGAGGTTCAGACAGTGATATGAGCTGATGGGTGGGTGGTGAGGTGTGGGGAAAATGCAAAAGCAAACGGTTCAGAAAAGAGGAACCAAAAATGATCAAGCGAGTGGAGCAACTCCCCTATAAGGAAAGGTTGTAGCATTTGGGGCTTTTCAGTTTAGATAAAAGGTGAATAAGAGGCAACATGATAGAATTGTGTAAAATTATGCATGGCATGGAAAAAGTGGATAGAGAAAAGATTTTCTCCATTTCACATAACACTAGAATTCGTGGACATCCAGTGAAGCTGAACTTTCAGGACAGAAAAACAGTGTATGGTTAAACTATGGAATTCACACCTACATGGTGCATAGTTAAAATATGGACTTACACAAGAGGCAGTGATAGCCATCAGTCTGGATGGCTTTAAATAGGATTAGACAAATGCATGGAGGATAAGGTTATTAATGGATACATGCCATGATGGCTATGCTGTCCCTCCATAGGTGGAGAGAATATGATTCCAAATACCAGTTGCTGGAAACCACAGGAGGCGAGAGTGCTGCTGTGGTCAGATACTGTTTGCAGGTTTCCCATAGGGATCTGGTTGGCCATTGTGAGAACAGGATGCTGGACTAGATGGGCCCTTGGCCTGATCCAGCAGGCTCTTGGGCTGGAGGTTGCCCACTCCTGGTTTACAGTGAGTGCAGTATTGATTTGAGGATTAAATATACAATGAACTCAACCTTCAATCCTTCCAGACTTTTGAAGGAAGTAATTATAAGGGGGGGGGACAATCAAAGATTGGTGTTAGGTCTAAAACAGATCATTATCATTGTTCTTAGCTCAGTTATGGC
Organism: Rhineura floridana; assembly: GCF_030035675.1. Taxonomy (NCBI): domain Eukaryota; kingdom Metazoa; phylum Chordata; class Lepidosauria; order Squamata; family Rhineuridae; genus Rhineura; species Rhineura floridana. Next base: position 14,916,216 of record NC_084490.1, read on the forward strand.
TCCTTTGACCTTGCACTGAGTGATAAAAAACAGTTCCCTTCTGTCTATCGGATGATCCCAAATGAAAGGCTTCAATATGCTGGAATTGTCCAGCTGCTTCAGCATTTTGGATGGACCTGGATTGGTCTTATAGTTTCAGATGATGACAATGGAGAAATGTTATTGAGGACTCTCATTTCTTGGCTGCTGCAGAGCAATATTTGTATTGCTTTTAAGGAAATTATTCCAACACTGAAGAAGACCTGGGATGAAGCATTGCACATGAATAAGAAATTGGAAAGAATAAGTTCAGTTCTCACATCAATAAAAGCCAACATGATTCTTGTTCATGGGAATTCACGGTCAATGGAAGGCTTACGAATGGTTCTGTCAATACATGAAAATGTTGAAATGAATCCAGCAGAGAGGGTTTGGGTCATAACAGCTCACTGGGATTTTGCATCTGTATTTCATAATACTGTGTTCACACCAAAATCCTTCAATGGCACTTTGTCTTTCATACTCCACACTAATGATGTGGCAGAATACAAAGAGTTCCTTGAGACTTTAAATCCAAATCAATCTCCGCTTTACTTCATTCATAATTTCTGGTCCAGTGCATTTATGTGCTCTTTCCCCAAATATTATCTTCATATGCCAGGAACAGGAAATTGTACTGGGGAAGAGAAGTTGAGGAGCCTCCCTACAACTGTGTTTGAAATGGGGATGTCTGGTCAGAGTTATAGTATCTACAATGCTGTTTATGCTGTTGCACATGCTCTCCATGCCATGCTGTCATCAAGATCTAAGCATAGGGCAATGGGAGATATAACCACACGGAAATATCTTGATGTTCACCCGTGGCAGGTAAGATTATCCTATCTGTCATTATTGTAATGTATGCACCTAAATGTTTCTCACTGTCTGGATTTATGGGACTTTTAAAAGTGGAGTACAGCAGGTTTTTGAAATTGGTTTAAAATAATAATATTTAGCATGTTTTTAATCACCCCAGTGGCTTAAAATTGGCTGTTTCTTAAAGAAATTTGAAATGTTCTACACCAGTAATCCCCAATCTGGTGTTTTCCACATGCTTTTGGCTAAAGTTCTTATCAGTGGTATCAAAAACTGTTGAAAGATTGAGTAAGACTAATAGGGTCCTATCTTGATAAATGTCGTGAAATGAGGCCTGAACCCAGATTGGTTGCACTCAAATAATCAGTGTCTTCCTGAACACCAGTCATTTTGGGCTGAAGGGCTGTAGCAAAAAACAACTCTTTAGATTTTTATTTCCATCTTTCCTTGTCTCTTTGATCTATTACCTGGTTCAGTTACCTGAATCCACATGCATATCAACCCAAGGAAGGTTTTCACATTTAGAATACAGTCTTTTGTTCTGGAGTGCAGGAGAAGGGAGAAGACCAACGAAAGGCGCATTTCTTGTGAATCAGAAACTATCATTCACAGATAGTATGGTAGAAGTAATCTTTTTCTTTTCTGGATACGGGAGAAGCTTAAGGTGCCTGGTAATGACATGCCAGGGGCAGGTGGAGAGCATCTCGTTCAGAAAACATGGGAGAAAATTATGAAAGGGGGCAATAAAGCATAAATCTCCTGAAAACAGTTGATGTTTAAAAGCTGATGCCCAGATTTTCTCCCACAGGCTTACTCAAATACAGCTAGGTTAGACACATGGAATGCTATCAGTATGAAACTGTCAGAATGGCCTCTCTCATGTGAATGAACAAGACAGAGGGTTCCTACATTCTTCCTGTTGCCCACTGGCTATTCAGAGTCATTATATGTCAGACATCATGCTTGCCTAAGCTTGCACAGTCTCTGACAGCAGTTCATCTGAACAAGCAGGCTAAGGTTGGAGTTCCCGCCCAATACATCCTTAGGTCTTAGCAGACATCACAAAATAAATGGGAGTTCAACAGCACATTGTCTTCATAATATTTCTTAAAATATTTATTCTTTATGCATTCATTTCTTAGTTATACAAGTTATACATATACAGTAGCTGGTCTCAACCAGTACATCAGAATCATATAAGTCAGGATCAAAGTCCTGATGGGTTACAAATACATAAGTGCATACATAATGCTTACAGTGGCCTTAGCCAATATGTCTCTCATTTGTTATAGTTCAGGATTACATATCAGGCTTTACTTTGTTTTCAGCCAAGTCTCCAGGGAGACTAGACCCTGACTGGGCACAACCCTCTCCTTATATTGGAGTTCATCAAGGCTATGATATTGCTGAATAGTGGTATGTCCTGAGTTGCATCATTTACAATCCATCACTGATGGTAGATACTGATAAGATAATCTCAAGTAGCTGATAAAATAGTCAGTTATAGTCAGGTGTAGTCCATACCATATAAGGAGCTCATAGAAGCTGTTATCACCTTTATGTATACAAGCAAAAGTAAGTTGGCTGACTGCCCAGAAGTAGATGGAGAGAGAATGAAAAAGTTTCACAAGTTTAAACGTTCTGTGGCTTTCCTGCATATCATATGAGGGGGCCTGCATACCTGGATGCGTAATATTCTATATATTAGGATTGATAAATGCATTATAAAGACTCTTAGATGGAAAATTTACATACATTAGACATGGGGCCAGCCCATAAGAAGTAGTTGCTAGAATGGTGAAACAAAGAAATGAAAAGCCCCCCCCCAACACTGGCATTGCTGGAGTTTACCTTGATGGTGGGGGTGGGCAGGGCTAATGGATCCAATCCAGCATTTCTGCCACTGTTTTCATGCAGTCCAAACCTCTCTCTGTAACAAGCATGTTAACCCAAAAGTCATTGCCATCAGAATGGACTTCTTAGCACCATGGATTTGGGGATATACAGCCTTTCCTTTGACTTATATAGGGGAAGGCTTGGATAAAATAAGTTTTTAATCTCCAGCCTACAGTTCTGTGATTGGTGTACCCTGGGAAAATAATTCATTAAGATTAAAAGCTAGACCTATCCCACAAAATGAAAGAGAAATATATCCCCTTCTCCATCTGTTCCCCACTTGAGCTCTGGACATTTCCTCAGTTAGCTTGGTTTTGTTTCTTAGGGGAAAATGAAGGTCATACCTTGTGTGTGTTTTTTGGACAGCCAACCCTACAGAGTTACCTGACTGGGGCACCTTCCCCAGTTTAACCCGATTCACCTCATCATTTGGGATACACATAGAGCCAATGCACACCCATTCTATATCCTGTGTCTGAGGGAGCATGTTTCTGGATACCATTTGCTGGGAATCAGAAGAGGGGAGAGTTGCTGTTGCACTCAGGTTTTGCTTGTGGGCTTCTGATAGGCATCTGGTTGGCCACTGTGAGAACAGAATTCTGGACTAGATGGACTTTTGGCATAATACATCAGTGCCTTTTTCTTATGATCTCATGACAGACGTTTAGACACTGCAACATCATTCTAGATTTATATTAACTTTGATCTTAATATGAATTTTGAAGGGGAAAAACTGCTGTTTAATACCTATGTTTCAAATTTCTGAAGTTAGGAGTCCAATTAAAAATTCTAGTTTGTCACTGGAAATCATAACTATGTTGAATTTTGTCTTCCTAACATATCTGCAAGATGGTAAATATTTCATTCAAAATTACATCTATCATACATGAGTAAGAAACACCAATTGGAGTATTCTATTAGACTGGCAAAAATGGGTTGCATGTCAACAGGACAATATAGCAAATTCCAGGAAAATCACAGCCCTTTTCTAGCACTGGCCTCTGTTCATGTTCTTTCTTTCTTCCATCTAGCTTCACTTCTTTCTGAAACACATCTACTTCAACAATAGTGCAGGTGAAGAGATATTTTTTGATAAAAATGGAGAGCTAGCAACTGGATATGATATCGTCAACACAATCATGTTCCCCAATAAGTCCATCTGTAGAGTCCGTGTTGGAAGGATGGGCCAATGGGCTCCTGAAGAAAAGCAGTTCACCATCAATGAAAGTGCTATTGTATGGAATCAAAAGTTTAAACAGGTGGGGATGAATATAATTTCCAGAACTGTAAGTTCCTGGATGTTTAGACATTTCATATTTTCTATGAAAAGATCAAGAAAATGACATCCAGTCATTGTATGTTTCCTTATTTGTTTATACTTGTTTGTGGCATTTCTTTGTTTTCTTTGAAGTTACTGTTTATCCACTTACTGATGATTACTTCAAGCCCCATAGCTCCACTTGGGAGCTCTCATTGGAACCAATCTAGGTAGGGCTTGTATTTGGTGCCAAATCTGAAAGGCTTTGCATAAAAGCCCAATTTACTAAGGAACAAATGGGAGTCCTTTTTAAGGCTCTTGATTGTTCCTTTGCAGAAAATCTTTATTAGACACATCTGATGTCATTCATGGACATATAAGTGGGAGGTGTGGACATTGCTTGTGGAAAAGGGTATAGCAGGCTGAAGGAGGAGCATAATTAAGCTCCTGGCCAAAGGTTCCCTTCCAACATTCTGCTGCTTACATCGTTTCTTTCTGGGTGTTAATAGATTCTACCCCAATCCACATGCGTTGAGAGTTGCAACCCTGGACATAGCAAGATTGTGCGTGAGGGGCAACAGATTTGTTGTTATGATTGTCCTCAATGCTCCGAAGGAATGATTTCAAACCTGACAGGTACATAGAGATTGCACAGTTACATGGGAATGGTAGTCCAGATGTTTGTAAACTAAATTTTCTGAAAGGATTGTTTTACACATGCATATTCATCACTTACTGCCCACAGCATTGCACTGAGACTTTGATGTGTAGATGTTAGAAAGAGCTTTCATAGTACTTTCAATATAATTATTTTCATGGAATCTGTTCACACATTTATATTAAACTGCAAGGTGTAGAGAATTTTCCCCTAATATAATTTCTAACACGTTTCATTTGTGAATTGCTTCTCTTAAAGCATGTCAAAGCAACTGGAAGAAAAAAACATATATAAAAACAATGTAAAATCCATTACGCATGGAGAAAAATGTTCACTTAAAAGGCCTGTCTTCAGTAGGTACTACAATGCCAGTATTACTTATAACTGAATGGAGTCTCAAAGGTGTTACCATGCAAAAGGCCTGATTCCTACATCATATGGAATGGATCCTATGATGAGATTTTTTTCCAGAAAGTATGATTGATATGAAATCTTTAAGCTATGCTGGTCCCAAGCTATATAGGTCTTTGTCGTCCAGCTCCAGTACCTTGCCACTAGCCCAGTAACTAATTGACAGCCAGTGAAATTCAACAAGCCTTTTAAGTTGAGACCTTATCCCAGTCTGCTTCTATGTTGGAATTGGTTTTTAATATGCTTTTAAACTTTAAAAAAAGCAATATGTTTTTAACCTTTTTTAAAAAAGATGTCTTGTAAGCTTTTTTAAAGAAATGTTTTCAAAGATGTTTTGTTTTAAGGTATTTTAAAGTCTGTTTTTATGATGTTTTAAAATGTCTTTAGTGCTTTTGTTTGCCACCCTGGACTCCTACTGGATATAAATCAAATAATAAATAAATAAAATAAACAGTGGAGTAATATGTGACGCCCTTCCCTGGCTCTCCCTGTCAGGTTCCTACCTGCGCGTGGCTACTGCCTGTCACTAGGCACCACCAGGGACTCCACCAGTCCACCAGTCTGGACTGTCCTTTTATATTGTTTCTCTTCCCGCTCTAGCACAGATCTCAACAGATCCCCCTGCTAGGCAACCACCAGTCACGTCCTAATACTAGTATTCCCAGAGACTCTGAATACTGGTATTGTTATTCTCTTCACCGCTGCCACCATTTGTTACAGTTTCCCTTCAGCCTTGGTCATTACCTTACCCTCCCTTCTGGTCTGTGAAACCCCAGCCAAGGATCAGGCCTTTGGTAAACCAAATTAAGTATTTATTACAGATAACAAAGCTAACAAGATTAACAAGATTTCTTCTTAAGGCACATAAGCATATGGTTTTACTCAATACTAATCCGAACTCCACCTCCCTCCTGGCAAACAACTCTCTAAACCCCACCAAGCAACCCACTCAGTTCTCTTCTCCCCCCCTGATTCCACTCTCACTCTTCCTTTTATACGTTCAGCCATTTTAAACACTCAGCCAATCATCTAGCATTCTACTGCCCATTCACTCCCCCTCCTCTTTCACTACTTACCATATATCTTCTAAACAACCAACACTTACCATCTATACATTAATATAGGAACATCACATAATACAATGGTGATATTTTGCTCCAATAAACAGTCAAGACACTACATTTTGTACTAGCTGTACTTTTTGGACCAAGCTCTGGGGCAGCCCTACCTAGCGTGCATTACATTATTCTGATCTGGAGGTTACCAGCGCATAGACAACAGCAGTCAGATTATCCCAGTCCAGAAACTGTTGTAATTGTCTTGTCAACCAAAGCTGGTAAAAAAGGGACTCTCTGTCATTGAGGTCCCCTGAACCTTTAGTGAAAGAGAGGTACCAGGAGCAACCCCATACTGTGAATATAAAACAGGCATTTTTCCATCCCTCTGTCCTTTCCTCCCTCCTTTCCCTCAATTAAATCTGTTTCATCAAATCACATAGTCCTAAACAGTGCCCCTGGCAAACAATTTTTTAACTGTTACTGCTGTCAAAGCACTGATGGCAGAGCAACAAAAGCAAGGGAAGTTTCCATACCTGCAACAGGATGGCTTGTGAGGATGGGCATCCTCCTTTGGGTGTGGACCTCCCTTGTAATGGATAAAAACAGAGCAACCTGTGGCTCATGAGATAGGAGGATTTGCACCCTGAGATTACTTTCATTAAGAAAAGAACGGTTGATTTTTCTGGACCTCTCAGCAGTCTTTGATAAACAATCAGCCATGGTATCCTTCTGGATATGCTGTTCTGGTTGGTTGTGAGAGACAGTGCTTGGTATTTTTTCCTCCCCTGCTTGGATGACCATTTACTGCTGGACCCCTTGACAGTCTTGTTTTGGGGCTCCAACAGGTTCTGTTCTCTCTGCAATGTTGTTGTGCATCTTAATGAAATGGCTGAGAGTGGTCATTCAGAGATTTGGTGTGAAGTATTGCCAGCATGAGAATGATACCCAGATTTAGCTATTTTTCATCAGAAGTAGGTGAGGCTGCATGAGCCCTGAACCAGTTCTTGGGCATGGCATTGGAGACGTTCCTGGAGACGCCTGATCTGGCTACGGTGATACATGCCTTAGTTACATCCCGTTTAGATTAGTGCTCTATGTGGGGCTGCCTTTGAAGACTGTTCGGAAACTTCAATTAGTACAACTAGCGACAGCTAGGATACTAACTGGGGCTGGCTACAGGGATCATACAACTCCCTTGTTGCAAAAGCTCCACTGGCTGCCAGTTTGTTTCCGGGCACAATTCAAAATGCTGGTTTTGACCTATAAAGCCCTACACGGCTTAGGGCCAGGCTAGTTGTCAGACCGTATCTCCCTATATGAGCTTACCCGGGCCCTGAGATCTTCGGGAGAGGCCCTCCTCCCAGTCCCACCACCATCACAAGTGCGATTGGTGGGGATGCGAGATAGGGCCTTTTCAGCAGCTGCCCATAGGGTTTGGAACTCCCTTCCGAGGGAGGCAAGAATGGCCCCCGCTTTACTGGCCTTTCGTCGACAGGTGAAGACTTATTTATTCCAGCAGGCTTTTGGAGTAGAAGTTGTTTAAGACAGGACTTCTAGAGGTATCCCGTATTGTTTTACTGTTTGATTACATTATTTTTAAATCGGTTTTAGGTATTTTTAGGTGATGTTTAATTGTTTTAATGCTGTAATGAGTTTAATTCTATTTTAAATGTAGATTTTTATATGTCCAAATTATATGTACCCATTTTTAGTTGTAAGCTGCCCTGAGTTCCAGTTTTAGAAAAAGGGCAGGGTATAAATAATAATAATAATAATAATAATAATAATAATAAATAATGATGATGATGATGATAACAACAACAACAACAACAACAACAATAATAGGACTGGATTAAGGCAAACAAATTGAGAATGAATCCAGACGTGATGGAGATACTGTGGATTGATCGTTCATCTACCCAAGGCTGTGATGCACAGCCAATTCTAGGTGGGGTTGCATTCCCCTAAAATGATCTTTTGCAGTTGGGAAGTGCTTATTAACAAAACATTGTCATTAGAGTCTCAAGTGAGCTGTGTGCTTCAAAATGCTTTTTACTAGATTTGGCTGATAAGCCAGCTGAGTTCATTCCTACTTGAAAATGGCTTGGCTATAATTACCCAAACTCTGGTAACCTTGCAGCACTGCACGTGCATTTAAAATTATACAGAAACTGCAGAAATGCAGCTGTAAATCACATCAAGATGCCTCAAAGGAAGCAATTCATAACTAAAATGAATAATGATGACAGGGGTGCAAGCTTATTATATTGGACAGGAGATTTGACCAATTTAAACCTGTGCTTTGTTCACTTACAAGCCCAATTCAAAGTGTATGTGTGGGGGAACTCATGGGCATGAGGCCAGCCTATGTGGAAGACCACCTCTTCCCATATGTACCTCTGTGATACTTAAGATCTTGTTCAGTGACCCTGCTCTGCTGAATGAATGGAGGTGGGCATCCACCAGAGAGAGGGCCTATGCAGTAGTAGCCCCCGGGTTATGTATTAGCCTTCTATTAGCCTTCCCAGGCAGGCTCCCCTGGTGCCATCACTGTGGCCTTTTTGGTATTGGTTGAACACCTTTCCATTCACTTTTAAATCTTGTAATAATTATATCAGTTCTTAATCTTAAAGGATTCTCTTTTCAACTTCTTATTTTTATGAATATATTAAAGGAGTTTTCAAGACCAACGTGTTGATGCTCCTAGATATGAAAAACAAATTAACCAAATTATCCCATGTCATTGTCATCTCTTTATCTTACCACAAAGTTCCACATTATGATTATCATAACAATTCTTCCCAAGTGAAAGAAGGAGATGGAATTCTTCTTCCCCAAGAAAGTTATGCTTTCAGCTGTATTTCATTCCAAGGAATGGTTGATGCCATATATGCTAAGAGGGTAAATGTATTTTTTTAATTATTGAGATTATAATTTTTAGATGCAGTCAACTGCAACAAGTGCCCTGAAGATCAGCATCCAAATAAGAACCAGAATCACTGCATCCCCAAACTTATTGTCTATCTATCATATGGCGATCCCTTAGGAATGATTTTGGTTTCATTTGCTCTTTTGCTTTCTCTGATCACCCTGGTGGTAATGTGGATCTTCATTCAACATCAGAATACTCCTATTGTCAAGGCCAACAACTGGAACATCACATGCACCCTCCTCACTTCCCTCTTGCTTTGTTTTCTTTGCTCCTTCTTATTCACTGGACGGCCTGGAAAGGTGACCTGCCTTCTCCGTCAAGCAGTGTTTGGCATCATCTTCTCCCTTGCTGTTTCTTGTGTGTTGGCTAAAACTATCACTGTGGTTCTGGCCTTCATGGCCACCAAGCCAGGAAACAGGATAAGGAAATGGGTAGGGAAGACATTGACAGTGTCAGTCATCATCCTCTGTACTCTTATTCAAACTGGCATCTGTGTAGTATGGCTGGCAACATCGCCACCCTTCCCAGAGTTTGACATGCACTCCCAGACTGACCAGATTGTTATGCAATGCAATGAGGGATCAGCCCTGATGTTTTATACTGTCCTGGGGTACATGGGGCTTCTGGCCATTATCAGCTTCATTGTGGCCTTTTTTGCCAGGAAGCTGCCTGATACTTTTAATGAAGCAAAACTGATCACCTTCAGCATGTTGATGTTTTGCAGTGTTTGGTTATCCTTTGTCCCAACCTACCTGAGCACCAAAGGGAAATACATGGTGGCTGTGGAGATCTTCTCCATCTTGGCCTCTAGTGCTGGATTGCTGGGTTGCATCTTCCTCCCTAAATTCTACATTATTATACTGAGGCCTGAGCTAAACACCAGGGATCAGCTCATAAGGAAAAAAAATTTGGCATTTAAGTGACTTCCTCCTTGTAAATTATTTCCTCTTTTATTCCCACTGTTGCCTAGTCTATTTCAAGGATTTAAATGAGGTCTTGGGAACTTTCAGTCTGCAGGCCAAACTTGGCTCACCTGACATCCAAATTGTCCCACCAGGCCATTTTCCCCAAACCACTCCTACTCACCCCACACCTGGTGTCAATGTGACATCAGACCTGGTGGGAATACTTTCACAGTTTCAAAGGAACAATTGGGAGCTCAAAATGAGCTGTTTATACTCTTGTCTGGGAAACATCACTTAATATGCTTCATGTCTGTTAGCCAAAAGCTTAGTGTCTGTTAGCCAAAGCCATCACTGTGCCTTGTGTCTTTTTCAAGGTTCACCAACACCAGAAGAAAGGATGATCAAATGACTGTGACAGAAGCTGATAGCATTGCTTATCACACAATATTTTTTTTTATTTCAAACTGGCACCTATGTTGCGTGGCTGTCAACCTGTCCTCACCACTCCTTGTATTTAATATGCACTCAAGAGATGAGTCAGGTCATAGTGAAATGAAGTTTGGGTCAGAAATTATGTTTTACAGTGTCCTGAGCTTCATGGGGCATGTGACCAACTTCAGCCTCACTAGCTTTTTCTGTGTTAGAAAGATGCCAGATTTAATGGAACTGTGTCAATTCCTACAACTTGTTGATATTCAGCAGCATTTGGGTGTTATTTGTCCAAGCTCCTTGAGCATCTTGCGTAAATGCATGGTGATGTCTGAGATATTCTGCATCGGGCAGAGCAATCCAACTCAGGGGTGCTGGCAGAGGAGGAGCCAGCAGAAAGCTCTGCAGCATCCCTTTGCCATTTGGGAGCCACTGGGGTGGCAGAACATCAACTCAGCCTGGAGCTGTGTGCATGAACAGAAAAAAAAGCCAGCTCTCATCAATATCCCTATCAGCGAATATGTCCTCCTCATTGACTTCCATTATAATTACTTCCCTAGACCTTTTGCTTGGCTTAACTTTGGCCCAGATTGGTACCCACAGAAGCTCTCTGAACTGGAGTTAGATGTTGCATAAGTCCCCTCCCCCCCCGGTTCTAGACTGCCAATGTCTGATTTTTAAAAAAAGACTGGAAATATGGAACTGATTCCATAAGCATCCCTAAACGTAATTTCCTTCAGCAGTGGTGGCTGCTGCCCATTGGGATGGGTGAGCTGGAAGACACAGAGGCTAACAGTAGGTGGAGCCAGAGCCAATGACAGGTGGAACTAACTCATTCTAGGTTTGTCTCTGTCCTCCTCCCTGCTGAGTTCTACAAGGGGCAAAGTTGAGACTAAGGAGGATGCAGCTGACAGGCAGTCCCACCCCCTGGATGTAAGTAAGAAAGCAGGCAGGTGGGGGCTGGCTGAAAGCAGAATTAGGATGCTGGGGCAGCACCCTATTCATCCTAATGGACCAACTTCCACTGTCCTTCATTATATATTGTTAGTAGCTTAAAATACAGATGAAAACAAAATGAAGGTGAAAAATGATCTTTGTTTTCTTTCAGTTCCTTCTGAAGCAGGGACCCTATATCCAATCTGATACCCAGTAGTTGTAATAATAGAATGTCTGCAAAGTTTTTAATGGAACAGAACCAAGTTGTATGTAGAGTAGTCCTTGCCTCTTCCATTAAAAACAGTGGAAAGACAAAAAAACAAGATAAAAAGATAAGGAGAGCAATTTAAACCAGGACAATCAGTTAAAATCTAAGGCAATGAAAATAAAGGTAAAATTAATAATTGTCTCTGCCCATATAACCACAGTTCATTGTGTCCTCCCTTTAACATGGAACTGAAAACACATGGGATGTATCCCCATATCCAGAGCTTGGAAAAGTTACTTTTTTCAACTACAACTACCATGAGCCCCAGCCAGCATGGCCACTGGATTGGACTGATGGGAGTTGTAGTTCAAAAAAGTAACTTTTCCAAGTTCTGCCCACATCAACAACATAAAACATGCAACTGTAAGGGGGAGGAGCTAAGGACACCTGTTCAAGATGGCCCCACCCCCAACCAGCTCTGGCATGACAACCTGCTCATCTGCCCTGTTGGATAGTTACCCTCTTCAGGGCTATGTGTGAATTGTGTTTGTTGGGTTCTTTAGCTAGCCACAAGTCAGGGGTGGCATCAGTTGATTGCACTAGTTGGCTGCTTTCATTTATTTGTTATAACCATCCAGTTGTGTGGCCACATCTGTAGGGATGGTGGAGAAATTCATTTGGTTTTCATTTTAATGTGGACCTATTTTATTCAAGCATTCCAAATCAATTCCAAACCAAAATACACCCATTCTTCATAATGTACCCTTCTTTGAATTTTATGATGCATTTCTGCTACAAACTTTTTTGTTTAGGCAAGCCTATCTAGACACATAGATGCTGATAGGTATAAATCTTTTTAGTAGCGGTTTTAATTGCTTCAAATATGTATTTAATTATTTGTTTAACTGTTTTATTGATAATTTTAATGTTTTGTAAAGTGCTTAAAGGTTTTTACATTCAAACAATATATATATTAAATAATAAATTTCTCAAAAATGCATATAAAATGTGTATTATTTTTTACTTATATTTACTAATAGGCAAAAAACCTTGTGGTTTAAGAACATATCTATAGTCCACGGATATTTTTATCAAACGTTAAAAAGGTGGGAAATTGGGCAGCTATAGTGAATGCACCAAAAGGCTACCTTCATCATCATATGACACTGATGAATAAAAAGGCTTTGAAATTAATAAAAATAAATTTGACACAGATTTCTAGGATGAATAAGGAGACCAATAAAATTTTCTAGATTAGATTCTCTGTAGAAACAATGGTAACCCAGGAATGAAGCAAAGTACAAAGAACATCATCAGCCATAAAAAAATGTAATTCTCCATCTTTGGAGATGGCAGGTATTGCCACCACTCACCATATGCTCAGAGACACATGTTACCAAATTCTTCCAAGCTACACAGGAAATGGATTGGACTGTGAAACACCAACCCAAATTGTGTTTGCATTTTGACAAATTTGTAGGGCAGTACAATATCTCAGAGAGGAGGTCAGGTCTCCTGGTCTCCTGGTGCATTCACTATAGCTACCCAGTTTCCTTGTTTTTTAAAGATTGCTAGAAATATCTGTGGCTATAGATACATTCTTAAACCACAAGGGTTTTTGCCTATTAGTGAATTTCCCTGCTTTTTAGTACGGGAGGTAAGAAATGGGATCCTGTCCAAGTTTGCTGAGAATGGATTGATCATTTGCATGCTTATTGAGTTCAATGGGATCTACTCCCCTGCCATCATGCTTAGGACAGGTGAAACTGACCACAGGGGATGGGGAGGAGAGGAGGGGGAGGGGAGCAGGCTAGAGGAGGAGGGTATGTTTGATCATTTGCATGTTTACTGAGTTCAGTGGGATTTATTCCCATGCATTCATGGTTAGGATAGGTAAAACTGACCATGTGAAGCCTGGAGTGGGCAGGGAAGAAGGGAGGAGAGGAAAAAGGGAGGAGAAACAGAAAGGAGAGGGGAAGGAGGGGAAAGGCAGATTTGATCATTTGCATGCTTATCGAGTTCAATGGGATTTACTCCTGTGCAATCATGACTAGGATAGGTAAAACTGACCGTGGGACAGCAGGAAGGGGAGGGGAGAATATAGGAAAGGAAGAAGGGGGCAAGGGGAGCAGAAGGAGTGGGATGGGGAAGGAGGGGATGGGGAAGGAGGGGATTGGGAGGGGGAGGGAAGGGGCAAAAAGGAGGTGATGGGAGGGAGGATGATGAGAGGGCCGGTTTGATCATTTGCATACTTATTGAGTTGAATGGGACTTACTCCCATGCAATCATGCTTGAAAATGAAATGGACTGTCTTCAAGTCGATTCTGACTTATGGGGACCCTGTGAATAGGGTTTTCATGGTAAGCGGTATTCAGAGGTGGTTTACCGTTGCCTTCCTCTGAGGCTGAGAGGCAGTGACTGGTCCAAGGTCACCCAGTGAACTTCATGGCTGTGTGGGGATTTGAACCCTGGTCTCCCAGGTTGTAGTCCTAGAATAGGTAGAATTGACCATGGGAGAGAAGGAGGGGAAGGGCAGAGGAGGGGGAGGAGGAGGGGGAAGGAGGGGATTAGAAGGGGATTGGGAAGGGAAGGGAGAGGTGAAAGAAGAGAGAGGGAAGAGGGAAAAGGGAGGGGATAGGAGGGAGTAGGAGGGAGGGCAGGTTTGATCATTTGCATGCTTTTTGAGTTCAGTGGAATTTACTGCTGTGCAATCATGCTTAGGATAGGTGAAACTGATCTGGGAAGAGGCGGGGGTGGAGGACACATCCACACCACACTGTTATTTCAATTTAGGCAGTCATGGCTTCTCCCAAAAAATCCTGGGAAGTGTAGTTAGTGAAGGGTGCTGAGAGTTGCTAGGAGATGCCCTGTTCCACTCACAGTGCTTCAATCAGAGTGGATGACTGCTAAACCACTCTGCCACTGGAGCTCTGTCAGGGGAAAAGGAGTCTCCTCTCAGTCCCCTTCATAAACTACACTTCCCAGGATTCTCAGAGGGAAGCCATGACTGTCTCACATGAAATCAAAGTCTAGTGTGGGTGTGGCCCCCTGATTAGGCAAGCCCAGCAGCTGGGAATCTGGCTTTTAGAACACTGACAGATGGTTCTTACTGAGCATGCCTGACATTATCATTGAGTTCAAGCCAAAATTTCTTAAATTAATTAAAAATCAGCAAGGCAGTTTTTTTAAAAAAACTTTTAAACTACAGAAGATGAAGGTCAGAGTATGGGGCAAGGTCAGTTATAGGTTTGCAGGTACTCTGTGAACATGGCTGATTTTCAATTAATTTCAACAGATTATGAGAACTGTGACAGAAAAATGTCCAAAAGGGGTCTGGTTTTTCTCTCTCTTTTTACACTTTGAACTTCTGATTGGCTCTGACTGTTTTATGTATCACCATGAAAATACAGAGGGTTGTTAAACAAGCATTTCTGAGTTCAGGACTATAGGTTTTGTAAGGTTTTGTTTTGAAATGAGCTTATGGGAAGGATCAGAATAGCATGTTTTTTTGCCACAACACCAAAGAAGACTCGAGACACAGATATGGTATAATGTTATATTTATTAAAATATAACAAATATTAAGTCAAAATCCAATTCAATTGTATTAATCCAATTTAACTCCTTCGGGCAGGTGAGGTGCAGACTAACTAGTAGGCAATACTCCCTCAATCTTAAAATAGGTCAGTCACCTTGGGCTGTAACTCTCCCACCACGGATGTGGGAAAAGTCATCCCTCCTTGCTATTGGAGTCAGGTATGTGGTTCCAACTTCCACATCCTGGCTCCACCATACAGGCATTCACCATGATGCGCAAGCTGGTCCCACTGGGACACTCCCCAGATCCGCACCAGACATTAAACACTGATGGTTCCCTAGGGAGTGCCCTTTACCAAAATGCCTCAGCCTCCTTACTTTTTTCCCAAATACCTCACCTGCCCGAATTCCATGCCAGCCCAAGCAGAACAACCCAAACCACTCCCAGAAAGCCAATCAAATCAAACCAAGCAGTATGGAGTAGGCAAAACCAAAGGGATTCTGAAATCAGGATCCCCCCCAAAAAAATTCCTACTCAGCCCCATTAGCGACTAGCAAGGCCCATATTGACAAGGGAGGGAGGGCGGGTGCAGCAAGGCAAAAAAGGCAGGTCTTCCAGGGAGGAGCGGTCTTATATACCGACTGATCCCTGTCTCCTAATTGACCCTAAAAATACCACCTGACCTCCTTTGCTTTCCTCGGGAACCTTCCCGAGCCTTCTATTCAATATGGGTGGCAGCAAACAGGCCCCCTTAAAGCGGGAACGCCATTTTTCAATTTAACATTGCAGAATGCGAATAATCCATGCTGACTATAGTATACAGCCACTCTTGTGGCTGTATAATCTATCATTCAAGATGCCAGAATCTTTTAATATAGTATGCTATTGACCAGTTGCAAAATATCAAAAGAACATAGGATATCACTATTATGATCCTGATTATTTTACCCCTCCCAAGTCCAGTTGACCATATTATATATACCAAAGGGGGCAAAAGTAAAGTGCTATTCAATTTGAAATTTTAGTTCCTGAAGACACATAGATGGGAATCTGAGCAGTCCGACTCTGGGCTCTTTTCCCCTCCTTATTCTTACCCAAGGATGTCAGGCAACACCCATTCAGAGAGTGACATTCAGTACCCAATATACACCACAAATCAACACTGACCCACTGAAAATGCTAAACATGTTTTCTAACTCTGCTGATAATCAAGTATCTTGAAAAGGGCAATTTTTGCGCCCTTAATTATCATAATCACTATCATGAAGTATTTGTAGTCCAAGGCAACAGGAAGCCACAACACACAGATGAACCATCTCCCAAAGCCTGTAAAAGAAAAAAGGTGGCTAAACATCATATATTTTCAGTTTATGGGATTTCGGCCCTATTGTGAATCTTGATCATTTTGGTACTGCTGCTACTACCAGGTCTTAAAGCTGTTTTGTCTACTTCTCATAATGAATGTGCCAAGCTATGGTTGGGGTCAAGATCTGCTAGTAGTCAGATGGAGGTTTTTGCTGTTGCTCTTTCTGCTGCTGCAGCTGCCTCAGATTGTCAGCAGCAATGGAAACTACAGATCCGGTGCGCGGCTAAAGGTTGAAAAGAACCCTCATGGCTTCAAAGAAAATCATATTATCATTGGGGCATTTGTCTCTGTTTTTATTATTTTAGGGAAAGAGTTTTCCTTTAACAGAGTTCCAGATGGGTCAGTCCTTGGCTAGTAAGTAGACCTTTTCTTATATGGCAGGAGTATGTTGGACTGAGTAATCATTCTGATTTAATATGCTCATGAAAATATGGAGACAGTCTTCATTCCTCAGCAGTGCAATCAGCTGGTTTTCCATTGCATTCTTCCTTTTCATCTGAGTGAAACACCAAGATGGGCCCTAATAATGAAGTATACCGGCTAAAGCCCTGATAATATTATCTCTCGTGACAAGAAGGCATAGTTCTCAATTGAGCTGAGCCAAAACTTCTCACAAGATTTTTTTTTCTGACAAAGCGTTTTGAGATTTTAATTTTCTCACTCCTGGAAACTTTTCTTCCTCTTGAAAAAGAAGGAAACTTTGCAACATTTTCTCTGAAATTATGCAGGGTCTTTTTGTACTGGTTGCCATTCACCCCCTCCCCCAAATGCCCCAGAATGATGCTGGATCTGAGGCATTTTGAGATTGCCAAATGTTGGCCCAAACCAGTGCTGCTGTTTTCATTTGCAGCAGTGAAGTTCTGGTGGTGGTGGGAGAAAATACGTACAGAAAAAAAGAAAGAAGCCGTGCTCAATGAACTTCTAGTTGTGAACCCCAATTCCCCCCCAAATGTTGGAGAAGACCCATAGCTCAGCATTAGAACATCTGTCTCAGATGCAGCAGTCCCCAGGTTCAATTTCTGGCATCTCCAGTTTGGTTCGGGAATGTCCCCTGTGTGAAACCCTGGTTAGCGGCTGCCACTCAGCGTGGACAATATTGAGATAGGTGGACCAATAGTTTGACTTGGTATAAGGCAGATTCCCATGTGTCTAGAATTTCTTCTTCCAGTGGAGAAACTCAGTGAAAGGGAGGGGGGATTTGGAGACACTGTGTGTGTGTGTGTGTGTGTGTGTGTGTGTGTGTGTGTGTGTGTGTTAAATTATGTATTGTAAAGCTCAGCCTGTCAACTGACATCAAGGTAGGGTGCGTTCATTTTCAGCCAACACAACTCATGAATCAGAGCCACCAAGGGCTCAGAAGAGCTTCCGAGAACACATTTAGGCAAAGAAGCAATTTGATATAATTAATTTTTGAAGGGGGAAATATAATTCTATCGACTGTATATTAATTCAGGAGATATGTTTGCACCCTTGAGAAAACACTGAAACCACACAACAATTTCATTGCAGTATACTGCCTAAATCCTACCATCAAATCCTTGTTGTTCAGTTTGCCATTGATGAAATCCGAAAGAATGTTAACTTCTTAACAAACTACACAATATTAGAACATTACATGCACAATTCTTACAATGAAATGGGAACCTGTTCTGCAACAATGGATCTCCTTTTCAGAAGCCATGGGAACCCCCTTAACTACATCTGTGGCAAGACAGACAAGCTAAAGGCTGTCATCGGTGGGCTCACCTCTCATAACTCCAATCAGATGCCACACATCTTAAATATCTACAAGATGCCACAGGTAGGTGTATTCACCATTTAAGGAGGAACAACCACTTGGGACCATAGGGGAGTAGGCTTTCCCAAGTTGCTGTCTACCACACCTGTTAAAAAAAGGGTAAGGCTCAACAGCTCTCCTCTGGTTACTTATCTCAACACAGATCCTATTCAATATGCACTACGTTAGAGCCCTAGCACTTCAGGTTTTTTGGGAGAGGGAAATCTGGAGTGAAGAAGCAGGAGTGTGTATTATGCAGTGTATTATTTTATTGTCTGTAATTTCCCCACTAAAACTGGCCCTTCACAGTATTTAAGAGAATGTTTCAACTCTCAGGTAAGGGGGAAAGAGCTGGGATTGGGAAAGTTGGACTAGAAAAAAATGAGGATTAAGGATTAAAGCAGGGGAGGTCAGCATTCCTTTCTGTAAGGCCTGTTGAGGACCACATGTCAGTGGTGTGCTGCTCCAGATGCAAAAGTGTGCAGAGGAATGAATGCAACTTTTAACTTTATGCAGAAGGCTAGTTTCTACCCAATTACAAACTCCTCCATCAAGGGAAACAAGAAGCATTATCGGAGTTTGAGGACACATTCCAGCCAGGCAAAAAGCACTTGGGTTGTGAAATGGAGCCAGTGAAGGCTCGTGGCTTGGGACAAGCCCTAGGGCCAGATACAGAGGTCAGGAGGGCAACTATCAGCCTCCTAGCTTGAGGCTCCCTATTTCTGGGCTAAAGTAATCATATCGTTCGGCTCCATGAATTCTCCACTCCAAATCAACTTCCCTACAAAAATAATGTTACTCTTAAATATTATTTGGGAGTTCTAACATTAGTCTACATTTAAAATGTGTGTACCTTTTAAGCAACAGTCCCCACAGTGAAGCACCAGTGTTACAATGAGCTGTCATTCTGCAAGACCTCTTAAGTATTTTAACTGCAAGCATAATGAGAATTTGTTGTTAGTTCTAAAAGGTTTCTTCTTTCTTCTCAGCTTGCTTATGACTCCTTTGATCCCACTTTGAGTGACAAAACACAGTTCCCTTCTGTCTATCAGATGATCTCCAATGAACGTCCTCAGTATGCTGGGATTGTTCAGCTGCTTCAGCATTTTGGATGGACCTGGATTGGCCTTATTCTTTCAGATGACAACAGTGGAGAAATGTTGCTGAGGACTCTTGAGCCTTGCCTACTCCAGAACAATATTTGCTTTGCCTTTAAGGAAATTATGCCAAACCTGAAGAAGCACTGGGGAGAAACAATGGAACTTACGGATCATATGGAAATAAAACTTAATAATCAGTTGAAAAGAATAAGTTCTGTTCTCTCATCCACTGAAACCAATGTGATTCTTGTGCATGGTGACTCACGGTCAATGGAGGGCTTACGAATGATTTTATATTTACATGAATTTAAAGAAATGAAGCCCATAGAGAGGGTCTGGATCATAACAGCCCAGTGGGATTTTACATCTGTTCTCTATCATGGGGTATTCACACCAAAATCCTTCAACGGCACCTTGTCCTTCGCACTCCACACAAATACTGTGGCAGGATATGAAGAGTTTCTTGAGGATTTAAATCCTCATCAATCTGTGACTCTTTTGATGCACGCATTCTGGGCCAATGCATTTGTTTGTTCATTCCCAGAATATAACGTGATTTTATCAAATGAGACAAATTGTACTGGGAAAGAGAACCTCAGGAGCCTCCCTTAATCTGTGTTTGAAATGGGGATGTCTGGCCAGAGCTACAGTATCTACAATGCTGTTTATGCTATTGCCCATGCTCTCCATGCCATGTTTTCATCTAGATCAAGGCAAAAGGCAATGGGAGGAGAAGGCTCATGGAATATTCTAAATGTTCATCCATGGCAGGTAGGAAGTCTCTCTTGGCTTCCACTATGGTAATGAGCTAGAAATCTGTATGGACAGAACTGCCTTACAAACGGTGGATTTAAAATCCTTGATCTAGTGTAGCAGGTTATAGAAGTTCATAGGAGCTCCCAACACCAGGCCTGCACAAATTGTGTCCTAAAAGCATCCAGTGCCCACCACATCTTCTGGCATTGCAGGTGCTTGAGGTCCCCTTGTATTTTTTTTCTATTTGCAGCCAAGGAGTAGATGTATCAAGCCTCTGATGGACCACCCTAATTTGCAGGTGGTGGATTGTTCTTGCAAGATTAAAGTACACACAAGAGAGTACTTTGGTAGCCAATTCAGTTCCTTGGCTGGTTCAGTTAGCTGAACCATATTGATCATATAAATCCAAGGGACGTTTGCTTATTAATTTAAGTGTGCAATTCTATACATAGTGACACTGGGCTAAGGATAGTTAGGACATACTGGATCACTGGCTGGGTCCTGGCTCAATCAGGCTACACTGGCATAAGTCCCTCATCCACAACTGAGCCAGCAACACCTCACCATTCCCCTCCCTCCTCAGCCAGGGCTCCCCCAACTCAGCTGAGGCCGGCATAAATGAAGCAGGTGTAAGCCTGCAAGAGGGACATTCTCAGTGTGTGGCAGAGGTGGGACCAAGGGTTGGGGCACTTACACTGCATCCCACATCTTTTCAGCTCAGTCATGTAACCTCCAGTCCCAGTGTTCCTGAGATGCAGAAACAATTTCTGGTCTATGTTTGGATATCATCAGATGACATTCAGAATCAAGATAAGTGCACCATATCTTTCAAAAATGCACTAATTTGGACACCTCCTCTAATCGTTATGCCTCCCCTAGAAGAATTCTGTTCAGAGGAGAACTTGCTACTCCTCACACAAATGTTACAGAGAAACAGGGTGTGTCAGTGTGCAGGCAGACAGAGCAGGGGGATCTTGGGCCTTCAGAGGTCATGGGATGATGACCTCCCCCACAAGAAACAGAAGGTCCCTGCACCAAATCAGATTTTATTTATTTATTTATTTATTTTATTTATATACCGCCCTAAGCCCAAGGGCTCTCAGGGCAGTGTACATAACAATAAAACAATCAGAAAATATATAAATACAATAATACAATGGAATCAAACCAAACAGACGTAAACAAAAATCGAAACAGCAGCAAAATACATCAATAAATATTAATAGTACACATTGAAATGCCTGGGAATATAAAAAGGTTTTCACCTGGCGCCGAAAAGATAGCAGCGTCGGCGCCAGGCGCACCTCATCGGGAAGACCATTCCACAATTCGGGGGCCACAACCGAAAAGGCCCTATTTCTAGTCACCACCCTCCGAGCTTCTCGATGGGATGGTACTCGGAGGAGGGCCTTAGATGTTGAGCGCAGTGTACGGGTAGTTTCATATTGGGAGAGGCGCTCCACCAGGTATTGCGGTCCCATGCGAGATGTAAGTGTTGTTGAACCGATTGGGAGCAGTGACCACAGTGCTATTAAATTAAACATACATGTAACTGGCCAATTGCCAAGAAAATCCAACACGGTCACATTTGACTTCAAAAGAGGAAACTTCACAAAAATGAGGGGATTGGTAAAAAGAAAGCTGAAAAACAAAGGCCAGAGTGTCAGATCACTCGAAAATGCTTGGAAGTTGTTTAAAAACACTATATTAGAAGCTCAACTGGAGTGCATACCGCAGATCAGAAAAGGTACCACCAGGGCCAAGAGGATGCCAGCATGGTTAACAAGCAAAGTCAAGGAAGCTCTCAGAGGCAAAAAGTCTTCCTTCAGAAAATGGAAGTCTTGTCTGAATGAAGAAAATAAAAAGGAACACAAACTCTGGCAAAAGAAATGCAAGAAGACAATAAGGGATGCTAAAAAAGAATTTGAGGAGCACATTGCTAAGAACATAAAAACCAACAACAAAAAATTCTATAAATACATTCAAAGCAGGAGACCATCTAGGGAGACAATTGGACCCTTGGATGATAAGGGAGTCAAAGGTGTACTAAAGAACGATAAGGAGATTGCAGAGAAGCTAAATGAATTCTTTGCATCTGTCTTCACAGTGGAAGATATAGGGCAGATCCCTGAACCTGAACTAACATTTGCAGGAAGGGATTCTGAGGAACTAAGACAAATAGTGGTAACGAGAGAGGAAGTTCTAAGCTTAATGGACAATATAAAAACTGACAAATCACCGGGCCCGGATGGCATCCACCCGAGAGTTCTCAAAGAACTCAAAGGTGAAATTGCTGATCTGCTAACTAAAATATGTAACTTGTCCCTCGGGTCCTCCTCCGTGCCTGAGGACTGGAAAGTGGCAAATGTAACACCAATCTTCAAAAAGGGATCCAGAGGGGATCCCGGAAATTACAGGCCAGTTAGCTTAACTTCTGTCCCTGGAAAACTGGTAGAAAGTATGATTAAAGCTAGATTAACCAAGCACATAGAAGAACAAGCCTTGCTGAAGCAGAGCCAGCATGGCTTCTGCAAGGGAAAGTCCTGTCTCAGTAACCTATTAGAATTCTTTGAGAGTGTCAACAAGCATATAGATAGAGGTGATCCAGTGGACATAGTGTACTTAGACTTTCAAAAAGCGTTTGACAAGGTAACTCACCAAAGGCTTCTGAGGAAGCTTAGCAGTCATGGAATAAGAGGAGAGGTCCTCTTGTGGATAAGGAATTGGTTAAGAAGCAGAAAGCAGAGAGTAGGAATAAACGGACAGTTCTCCCAATGGAGGGCTGTAGAAAGTGGAGTCCCTCAAGGATCGGTATTGGGACCTGTACTTTTCAACTTGTTCATTAATGACCTAGAATTAGGAGTGAGCAGTGAAGTGGCCAAGTTTGCTGACGACACTAAATTGTTCAGGGTTGTTAAAACAAAAAGGGATTGCGAAGAGCTCCAAAAAGACCTCTCCAAACTGAGTGAATGGGCGGAAAAATGGCAAATGCAATTCAATATAAACAAGTGTAAAATTATGCATATTGGAGCAAAAAATCTGAATTTCACATATATGCTCATGGGGTCTGACCTGGCGGTGACCGACCAGGAGAGAGACCTCGGGGTTGTAGTGGACAGCACGATGAAAATGTCGACCCAGTGTGCGGCACCTGTGAAAAAGGCAAATTCCATGCTAGCGATAATTAGGAAAGGTATTGAAAATAAAACAGCCGATATCATAATGCCGTTGTATAAATCTATGGTGCGGCCGCATTTGGAATACTGTGTACAGTTCTGGTCGCCTCATCTCAAAAAGGATATTCTAGAGTTGGAAAAGGTTCAGAAGAGGGCAACCAGAATGATCAAGGGGATGGAGCGACTCCCTTACGAGGAAAGGTTGCAGCATTTGGGGCTTTTTAGTTTAGAGAAAAGGCGGGTCAGAGGAGACATGATAGAAGTGTATAAAATTATGCATGGCATTGAGAAAGTGGATAGAGAAAAGTTCTTCTCCCTCTCTCATAATACTAGAACTCGTGGACATTCAAAGAAGCTGAATGTTGGAAGATTCAGGACAGACAAAAGGAAGTACTTCTTTACTCAGCACATAGTTAAACTATGGAATTTGCTCCCACAAGATGCAGTAATGGCCACCAGCTTGGATGGCTTTAAAAGAAGATTAGACAAATTCATGGAGGACAGGGCTATCAATGGCTACTAGCCATGATGGCTGTGTTGTGCCACCCTAGTCAGAGGCAGCATGCTTCTGAAAACCAGTTGCCGGAAGCCTCAGGAGGGGAGAGTGTTCTTGCACTCGGGTCCTGCTTGCGGGCTTCCCCCAGGCACCTGGTTGGCCACTGTGAGAACAGGATGCTGGACTAGATGGGCCACTGGCCTGATCCAGCAGGCTCTTCTTATGTTCTTATGTTCTTAAGTTCCGACGAATGCAAGCGATCTTATCTTGGAAGTGTCCAGCAAACTCTTCACAGCGGGCTACAGATGAATCTATAGTATCCCGAGGGCCAAGATGTAAAAGCCCTCGTACAGTTTTAAAAAGCTCCGCTGGGCGGGAGAGTGATGCCTTAATACTGACAGCAAAATATCTCTTTTTTGCTGCCCTCACCGCTGCTATATATCGCTTAGAGCAGGCACTTACCAAGGCATAATTGCATTCGTCGGGAGTCCGCCTCCATCTGCACTCAAGCCTCCTCCTATTTTGCTTCATCGCTCTCAGCTCTGAGGTATACCATGGAGCTGTATGAGCTCTACATAGGAGGGGGCGCATGGGAGCGATCGTGTCAACTGCCCGGGTCATCTCCGTATTCCACAGTTCAACCAGGGCTTCAACAGGAGTGCCAGTCTTCTCAGTCGGAAAATCCCCCAGAGCCTTTTGGAAACCCTCAGGATCCATTAATCTCCGAGGGCGGACCAATTTAATAGGTCCCCCACCCTTGCAGAGGGAAAGGGTCGCCGTAAGTCTAAACCTCAGCAAGCGGTGATCTGTCCATGACAATGGGGTAGATGAAAAAACCCCAACCTCCAGATC
The DNA here is from genome assembly GCF_030035675.1 of Rhineura floridana. Taxonomy (NCBI): domain Eukaryota; kingdom Metazoa; phylum Chordata; class Lepidosauria; order Squamata; family Rhineuridae; genus Rhineura; species Rhineura floridana. Next base: position 14,940,801 of record NC_084490.1, read on the forward strand.
ACCATCTCCCTGTCCAGTGGCGAAGATCAAATCAAGGGTATGTCCCAACACATGCGTTGGGCCAGTAACAAACTGAGACAGCCCCATGGTTCTCATGGAGGCCATGAAGTCCTGAGCCCAGATAAAGCAGTCTCGGCATGGATGTTGAAGTCCCCCAGTACCAACAGTCTAGGGGACTGCAACAATACCTCCGAGACTACTTCTGTCAGCTCAGTTAGGGAATTTGTTGAGCAGCAGGGCGGGCGGTACACCAACAAAATTCCCAGCCTGTCTCTCTGGCCCAGCACAAGGTGGAGACACTCCAAACCAGTCGTCACCTGTACAGGGTGCTCGGTGAGTGAGAAAGAACTCCTATAGACCACGGCAACCCCGCCTCCCCGACCTTCGGCTCTACCATGATGCTGAACTGTATACCCAGGTGGGCAAAGCTGGGTAAGAGCAACTCCTCCCATATCACCCACCCAGGTCTCGGTTATGCACGCCAGGTCGGCCGCCTCCTCCACAATTAAATCATGAACAAGGGAGATCTTATGCTGTACCGACCTGGCATTTAACAACAGCATATGGAGATCCGAAGGCTGACTGATAGGACAACCAGCAGTCCTGGGGGTGTGAGGAGAACCGGAACGGGTCACAGACACTACTTGTCTGGGACGGGTTCCCCTTACCTGGCATGTTCTCCTCACAACACCATACCTCCCATTACCCGTCACTATGCTAATTGGGGCCCCCGAAGGTCTCCCCGGTTGACGTATAATACACTCTCCCAGGCACATATTAAAAGAGATAAAAACACCAATACACACACACCTGGTCACATTCACACCAAATGATACACATTTACAGCAAAACACACAAAGAATTCACACACATACACACACTTCATCAATAATACGATACAGTAAACATACACACAATACACTCAGACAATATTAAAATAACTACAACACATTCCAACTAAAAACTCATACACTAACAGCTCAATCATTCACGAAACATAATACACATTCAAACATATTCATTACATCCAGGTGGCAGCAATGAGTAAAATGTTGCAAGCTCAGAGCCGCAGCTATGTTAACAACACTGGCCGTTCTTAAAGAGGCCGTAATAGCAGCAACACAAGGATGACACGATGGCGATGGGACAAAAGGTACAAAACTGCAGCAGTATCCCAAAACAGCAAAAATCGACGTTCGTGTCCCAAACAACGGCGATCCGCTCCGCCTCCAATAGCAGAATAGTGAAGACAATGATGGTGAAGACGTCCAAGCAACCAACAAACAGCAACGATGATCAACAACGCAGCAAGGCGGAGAGCAGACGAACGACGGCAGGGCAGAGCAGAGCGTTTTGTTTTAATATATTTTAATGCCTGTTTTTATGATGTTCTATAGTGGTTTTGTTTGCCACCCTGGGCTCCTACCATGTCGCTTCGCTTAGCTTGACGCTCTGCTCCACACTGTCATCCGGACAGAAAGGCTGCTCCTTGGAGCGCAGCTGCTCCCACAGTGACCCTCCAGCACTTTCCCCGAGAGCCACCAAGTCTGGGGGAGCACCATACCGAAAGATACAGCCCCAGTCAGTTGCCAAAAAACAGACTGCCTGCCTGGAGATCAAGGACACTTTGTGAGTAAAGGGCTACTCATGAGGAAGCTACTCATAATGGGCAGACCAACCTGCTCAGACGATTCAGATGTTCTGCAGCTATGCTCTGAAGTCCAATGGCTAAAAGCCTCCAGTTCCTAGAAAAGAGAACTGGAATAACATCCTTGTGCTAGTTTTCTGGTGGGCCAACCAGCTGGTAACGGGGCAGCATTGTCTTTGATTGTGGACATTTTCTGGACATTGTTTCTGATGGGATTTATGGGATAAAACATGTCTGTAGTTCTATCCCTAGCAGAGAAAAATTGCCAAAATGGAATGAACAATCAACCAGCCCACTACCCTTGCACCCTATACAGCAGAATAAAGCAAGCAAGCCTTCTTCAGTAAAGTATATAAAATAATCTTTATTCACAACCCTTCTTGTATACAGTGATACAGGCTCAGCTTATAAATTGGAAAGAAGAAATGTGGTTCCTTTCAGTCCATTGTTATCAGCTTCTGGCAAGCAACCACATGCCTGCTTGTCTCCATGTGGTTAATGGAGAAATCAAATGACAGAACCAAGGAGGGGAAAGGGGAGGGCAAGTCAACAAACAAACAGGAAACTACATCATATCAACTATAGACCTTCCCTGATTCTGGCTAGAGATAAAACTTCTAATTTAATGTATTAAAGTATATACACCTGCCCCACGCAGTGGAGGACAGGGCGGTGCAGGCAGGGTGGAATTTCATGCCTGACTTCCCAGTACTGACTGTTGCTATCACTTACTGAAAGAGAGAGTAGGTAATGGGCGAGGCTCAGGAAGCTAGAGGAACAATGCCACCCTGCCTGTGATGCCCTGCTGACCACTAGCAATGTAATAGTAGTATCACTGGCACCAGAGCCTACATTTCTCAGCATTTGGTTTTCCTGTGAAATTGCTATGTCAAATAACAAACATCACACCCTCTCTCTCGCCCTGCCTGCTTCTGACAATGCCACTCTACCTACAAGAAGTTATGCAGATAGGATGAAGTAAACGGAGTGAGAAAGGCTGCAGTCCAGTGGTAGGGCATCTGCCTTGCATGCTGGAAGTCCCAGGTTCAATGCCATACATCTCCAGGTAGGGCTGGGAATGTCCCCAATCTGAACCCATGGAGAGATGAACTGCTGTCAGTCACTGTAGACAATACAATGAGCAATATAGACTTGGTGTATAAGGCAGGTCTCAGGGGGTCATAGACCCCTTATGTTTTTGAGAGCCAGGTCCTAGCAGGGTTCCTATGACTCCAGTTTCCTATAATCATGAAATAATCATGAAATAGGAGTGTGTTAGCCGCTAAAAAGGATCTTCTAACTTGCTTCTTTGTCTTTTTCTGCTGATCAGAGACAATCAGAGTGAAAGGAGATGAATGAGCCACTGACAAGACCCTTCACTTATCTCTGACAGTGAGAAAGAACAATAAAATGGTGACAGTGACAGAGAAGCAGAAAGCACTATTTATGCCTGGCCAGATTATTCTATAATTTAAGAATGTTGCATAATCTTAGAAGGACACGCTGTGGCTATTATGAAGGAACTTTGCACTTCTGCATTTGCCACTACACTACTGTAAGGCAGCTTCCTCTGTCTGAAGGTTCAGAGAACTCCCTAACATGGTTGCCTCCCTGGCTTGTGTTTCAGATTGAGGAGATCAGTAATCATATTTGAGTCATTAAGAGATAGAATGTGGCTGAGCCGGTTCACGTGCGCACCCGCGCACCCGCACACACACACACGGTTACTCGGTTGATACAGCAATGCTTGGAGTAAATGTTTCTTAAAGAAATATTGGGTGTTGAGAGTAGAACACAACATTGGGGAAACAAAAACATGCTCTACCAAAATCGGAGCTGCAAATTCTGAAGTGAGAACTGAACATTAAGTGTTTCCAGATCTGTGGTTTTAATACTGTTCCTTAAAATATTTTATTTCCTTCACTGGGAATCACAGGTCCATCATGTTTTGTTTCATCTTAGATCACGTAAAATATAGCAAGTGTTTTCCTCTGTCCTATACCAATCATACGGCTATTGGTGCATATCATTAGAATGGCAAACGGGGGTTGAATGTGAACAGATTGGCAGCAAATTGTAAGCAAATGGAAGTATCAAGTTCCCACTGCTTGCTCCAGTTCACTTTGTTATCCCCTCCAATGTAGCTCCACTCCTTCCTGAAACACATCCGCTTCAACAATAGTGCTGGAGAAGAAATATTCTTTCATGAAAATGGTGAGTTGGCAGCTGGCTATGATATCATCAACACAGTCACCTTCTCCAATGCTTCCATCCAGAGAGTCCGTATTGGAAGGATGGACCCACAGGCTCCTGAAAGAAAAGCGTTCACCATCAACGGAAGTGCTATTGTGTGGAATCACAAGTTCAAGCAGGTGGAAATGACTCTTATTTTATTCACTCTTCATTATTGCAAGAGAGCAGAAAAACACTGCTGGTCAGGTCCTTGACAGTCCCTAATCCAACTTGTCTAGATTTCCACAATATTCACCACAATTTTTGTGTGTGAATCCTGAAGGATTCCAGGAATCGTGACGAGTCTTTGTTATTTTTGTATAACTAATGCATTGCACCCACACCTGAAGGAAAGAACCAAAGTACAGGTATTTGGGTAACTAGGCCCCTGACTTTATTTAACATTGAACCGCATTCTAATTTTGTGAGAAACAACTGCTAAGGAGACAGCTAGCTCTTGAACATTCACTCAGATGTTAATACCAATGGGCGAGCCAACTCTCCTTGGATGACATGCAACATTACCTGCCTTCTTTCTACATGCCCACATCTTTAGCTGCAGAGGGATTCTCTTCTTACATAAGCACAAACCTCACATGTTTAGGTGTGTGAGCTGGCCTGGAAATCACTTTTTATCATATAGGGGCCTCAGGTTGTTCCATAGTGAATTCTCTCTTTCTCCTTTGCTGCCAAATGTTAGGAACATCCCATGAAAATACTGCTACCTATTAAGTGAGAGGGTGGGTGGTAGGCTGCCAAATAAAGCAGTGGAGATCAGGGTGCTGCTGACTTAAATATTCACTTCCAGCCCTGCATGCTGCCACCCGTGTACACACATGTCCTGATGCCTTGTCTAAACCTCTTTCCTTGTGGCTCTTGTTAGAAGCTGCCCCGATCCACATGTGTTGAGAGTTGCCATCCTGGGCACAGCAAGACCATTCGTCAGGGTGAACAGATTTGTTGTTATGATTGTCCCCACTGCTCTGAAACAATGATTTCAAACCAGACAAGTAAGTAGAGATCCCACACTTCTGTGGGGAAAGAATTCCAAATTTATATGAATTAAATTTCCTCCAAGAGTTGGTTCACATGTGCATTGTTGATCAGTAAAATCCCACCACATCAAAGGTTGACTTTCATATTTTAATGGTTCATTAAGAAAATGAACAGAAATGTTATATCCCTTCATAGGTCATTCCTTTTTTAGAGAATGACTTCACATATTTGGCTGTTGGTATTCAGTTGTATATTGTTCATGTGTATAGAATTCAGTTTACATTTACAGAAATCATTTCATGAGCAAATCTGAGTTTCATTTTTCTCCAGCGCATACATAATTCAGGGAAGTGGAACCTGTGAGCCTCCAAATGTTATTGAACTGCAGCTCTCATCAGACTCAGCTGTTATGGCCAATGGTCAGGGATGACAGGATCTGGAGTACCATAACATCTGTGGGACCATATATTGTCTGTCCCTGATATAAGGGAATTTACAAACTGGGCTTCTCTGCTTTTTTCCCCTCTGCCTTTAAATATTTATTTAAAAACATTTTAACCACACACAGTTCAAAACAAATGTCCTTTCCACAATTATTCCACTTTGTGAAGCCACCAAAGTATATTGAGTTATAGGACAGATAGACAGAGATGGATGGAATGAACTGAATATTCCCTTGAATATCCATGGTATTAAGAGAGTTCTCCATTATCAATATGCTATCAGTCATTCAAAGTAAAAGGACAGGACAGTATTGAATTGTACTTTCGAGATACAGAGAGTGCATGTGTGTGAACATGGTCAAAATTCTGATCTCAAGATGGGAGAAGGTGCAATGTAAATTCATATCATATTTTTTTCATCCGAGCCCCAGACCACCTAATGTGCATGGTAATGAATTTTCCTCCAACTCTTAGTAGGAATGAGATGCTCACACATACTGGTTGTGTGAGCCTGATATCCTTTTTTGTATATTGAAATCCATTTCCATGCGACAATACAAATAAGAATATAAGAAGTTGCCTTAAATTGAATGAGACCACTGATTCACTCATTTGGTCATTTCTAACTGGTAGCAGCTCTTCTGGGTTCAGACAAAAGTGTTTCCCACCCAACCTGGAGATGCCAGGAGTTGAACCTGGGACCTTCTGCATGAAAAGCAGATGCTCTGCCACTGAGCTGCAGCACTTCCCAATAACTTAATATATTGATGGCATCTAGAATAAATGGATACATGTGCATTTATTGTACTTCTGACTTTCAGATGCAGAGCATTGCCACAAGTGCCCTGAGGATCAGCACCCAAACAAGAAGCAGGATCACTGTCTCCCAAAATATGTAAGTTATCTATCATATGGAGAACCCCTGGGAATAATATTGACTTCGTTTGCTCTTTTCCTTTCTCTGATCACCCTTGTGGTAATGTGGATCTTCATTCAACATCAGGATACTCCCATTGTCAAGGCCAACAACTGGAACATCACCTGCACCCTCCTCGCTTCCCTGTTGCTTTGCTTTCTGTGCTCCTTCTTATTCATTGGAGAGCCTGGGAAAGTGACCTGCTTTCTGAGGCAAACTGTGTTTGGAATCATCTTTTCCCTTGCTGTGTCTTGTGTGTTGGCTAAAACCATCACTGTGGTTTTGGCTTTCATGGCTACCAAGCCAGGAAACAGGATGAGGAAATGGGTAGGAAAGAGGGTGGCAGTCTCAGTCATCATCCTCTGTACTCTTGTGCAAACTGGCATCTGTGCAGTGTGGTTGGCAACCTCTCCTCCCTTCACCGAGTTTGACATGCGCTCCCATATCGATCAGATCATAGTGCAATGCAATGAGGGCTCAGACATCATGTTCTACATAATCTTGGGCTACATGGGGTTTCTGGCCATCATCAGCTTCACAGTGGCCTTCTTTGCCAGGAAATTGCCTGATACTTTCAATGAAGCCAAGCTCATCACCTTCAGCATGTTGGTGTTTTGCAGTGTTTGGGTATCTTTTGTCCCAACTTACCTGAGCACCAAAGGGAAATACATGGTGGCTGTGGAGATCTTCTCCACCTTGGTCTCTGGGGCTGGACTGCTGAGTTGCATCTTCCTGCCCAAAGTGTACATTATTATAAGAAGGCCTGAGCTGAACACCAGGGAACAGCTAGTAAGAAAGAAGAATTTAAATATGTGACTGACTTCCCACCCGTTTTTCATGTGCTTCTCTTTTTTCCCCCTAAACCAAAAGTGCTCCAAAAAATTGATCTTTCTTCATAGGGAAGGTTTCCCAGATTCCCAGTTAAACCTTTATAAAATATGCTAAAAAGGATGCTTTTATCTGTCTATATAGGGAGTTGTGTATGTGTGTGTGTGTGTGTGTGTGGGTGGGTGGGTGGGATGACATTCTGAAGTGGGCAGTCCAATAGCAGAAATAGCCTTGTTTCTATTAAAGATGAGACATCTCCAGTAACGCTTCAAGTTATGGTCTTAATGTCTGGTCAGGTTTACACTTTAAACCTGTGGGAGGGATACTGTGTCCTCCCAGAAGTTGCTGATTTTCATTAGTCTGGTTTTCATTAGTCCCAGTCGCCATGGCCAGTGGTCGGGGATGATGGGCGCTGTAGTCCAGCAACATCAGTAGAGCCACTGGATGCCCACCCCTGCCATAAGCCATGTTGGGACTCTGTGTAACAAAGCAGGTTAAAATGTAATATGTAGATAATTGAAGAGAAGGGAGGCATTCCTTCAGATCTCATTCTCAAGCTGTTTAGTGGGTTTATCAGACAAAACCAAGACATTTGTTTATGCCAGGAAACAAATCATCGGCCCTGTTTCCCTTCCCTTCATTCTGCCCAAAGCATAGCAGCTGGGTTCCTTCTAGGGTTGCCAGGTTCATGGCCTGAGACTGATCCTGTATCTTTAGGAAAAGAGAAAGTCACCCAAGTGCAGGTGTCCTTGCAACACTGAAATGAGAAAAAACCACAAGGTGGAATTCTCCCTTCCCCCTGCACAACTTCTAAAGATACAGAAGACCTCTTGGACACCGGGCCTGAATTCCACCTTGTGGTTTTTCCCATTACAGGGTTCCAAGAACACCTGCACTTGGCTGACTTTCTCTTCTCGTAAAGATACAGGATCAGTCTCAGGCCAGGAACCTGGCAACCCTAGTTTCCTTCTCTATCACAACACAGCTGATGGAGAGAATGCTCCACCCTTCTTTTTCTACAGGTAGAATCTCCAGGCAATGTCCAAATGTGGTCTCCTCAGGAGTCATTGACTGGTTGGTGCCTGCTGGTGTGGATCAGGGACTACCCTAAAAGGCCAGTAACTAGCAAAGGACCCATGAGACTTGGGGGCCATCACAGATGAGCAAATGGATAGAACAAAAACTAACACCATTTTTCATCATTCACTTATCCATTATTTCAATCTGACATCTGTGCTGTGTGTCTGACAACCTCCTCACATCACCACCCCCATTTATAACATGCACTCTATGATGGTTTTGGAGATCTTGGTCATTGGTTACTCATGCTGGATTTCATCCTCCTCCTAAGATTCAAATATATGTGTATTGACAACTGAGCTGAACGCCAGAAATGAGCTAGTCAATGGTAATTGGATGATTTCCTTTTTTCTGATCCCTTCCTGCATATCCCTATGTTATCCCCCTCCCCAGATTATACTATGTTGTGCCTATCTTCATCTTTGTAAAATCCTAGCAGTTGTACATGCTCATGAAATAATAAACAACAGTGGTGTCTGTCTTTGTTGAGCATTTTCCCTTCCTGTTTCTACACTGGATGACACTTAAAATATTCATGACTTAGGGTGCAATCCTACTGTTAATTTTGTTTGGCTGAGGGGATACAGGATGTGGCAGACCTCTAGCTGAGCTGGCTGGGTCCTGATCAGCCAGGCTATGCCGGCACAGATCCTTCATCCTGGCTCATCCAGCCCAAATTAGCTCAGACAAGGTTCAGCTGACTCAACCAAGACTGGCGGAAAGAGGAGGTATGGAGGGGGAGGGGGATTTATGCCATAATCCTACTGCCATTCAGCTTGGTCATATGACCTCCAATCCTGGTGTAAATTAAGCCAGCTCTGCTGGCTCAGCTGGTATTTTCCCCTCCCAATTGTTCAAAATTTAAACCATCTTGAATTAATCTATAGGATTGTGCCCTTAAATTATACTGGCTTCCCTGATGTAGGATCACTACCTTATGGATATGTGTGAGGGGAGCAGTGTGGTGACTGCTGGCCTTTGCATTATCCGGTTCTCATTTGGGCTGGAAATTAACATTAATGGGGCCAGATGAGGAGTGGCAGTGGATGCTCTCTTGCCCTCATTACAGCTGCATAAAAGGCATATGGTGTGTGTGAAAGTGCAGGATATTGGTCACTGGGGGAATTTGTGGTGAGAGGTAAGGGGAAAGGAGCAGGTAAACTTGGAGACATTTTCTCAGCAAAGGCAGATGGCTGAGCAGGAAAGGGGAGTAGAGTTGCCAGGTTCTTGGCCTGAGACTGATCCTGCATTTTTAGGAGAAGAGACAGTTAGCCAAGTGCAGGTGTTTTTGCAACACTGTAATGGGAAAAACCACAAGGTGGAATTCTTCCTTTCCCCTGCACAACTTTTAAAGATACAGAAGACCTCTTGGTTGCCAGGCCCAGCCTGCAAGACATCTTCTGTATCTTTAAAAGTTGTGGAGGGGGAAGGGAGAATTCCACCTTGTGGTTTTTCCCATTACAGGGTTGCAGGGACATCTGCACTTGGCTGACTTTCTCTTCTCCTAAAGATACAGGATCAGTCTCAGGCCATGGACCTGGCAACCCTAAAGGGGAGAGTGGTAGGACAGAGAATGAGTTTCTGTGTGTGATATGCCCAGGGGTGAGCCAAAGTTTGAGAACGGGATATTTCTCTGCAGCATAGAAAGAGCATGAGAAGGGGGCCTGCCATGAGAAGGGGGCCTGAACTCCTTAGAGAGCAAAGGACCCACCAGACATACTCTGAAAGTAAGTGTTTTCTTCTCATGCTCTGAGGACACTCTAGGGAAAACATGAAGAGGTATGGAACCATACTGTTTATGCTCCCCAATCAGTTGTTACTGGAGAAGAAAATATTTATGCCACCATTGACAATTGAGAAGATACTTTCTTACTTTTGAAATTAAGAAAGTATCTGAGGGGCAAATGTTACAATGAGTTAAAATTAAAAAGGTTGTACTGAAATAAAATCAAACAATGCTAAGTGAAACATATGCTTACCTCCCTTGTGAAAAGTATGGGAGTTTTCCGCCTATCTGCTTCTTTAACAATTAAAAATGTTATTTCCAGCTTATCGGACCAAAGGTCAAGGATAGAGGAAGTTTGGAAGGAGAACAGAGGAGTGGACCAGAATAGACAGATGCTGAGAAATTAAACAATGATGTATTCTTGATTAGCTATGCATTTCTGATATTATGTATGTGACACATCTATAGCCTATAAATATGATGACTGTCAGCAATTCTGGAGAGTCACTTAAGGGTGGCCCTCCCTTTGCAAAGGTTCTAATAAAGGTAAGTATTTGTAATAGTCTGGTCTCGTCTCTATTCCTTATTGGCATCTCAAGGAATTCAGAGCTCTTATCGGTCTGGCCTCCATACAGGCCTGGCTCCTTTTGTAACGTTCTGTGATTGTTGCAGGGCATACAATTCTGATTACGGGAATTCACATTTTGATTCATAGTCAGTATGCTACCCTGAGCTCCTTTTGGGATGAAAGGCAGGTATACATTTAATAAATAGTCAATCAGTCTGAACTTCTATAGGTGCCTTGACCTGCAGACAACTGTCAGGAGCCTGCATGTCATAGTGGGTGTGGTTGAAGCATTAAACTGAACATGGGCCCCCAAAGAATTTTTTTCTTCAAAGCGGAAAAATGAGGGGGAGAGCTTGAAAGGCTGGGGGGTGATCATACATGGGAATCTGAACAAAGCAACTCTGGGCTCTTTCTCCTGCTCTTTCTTAAAAAAAAAATCATATTACTTGTTTATATATTTGATACTTTTCTCTTCATGGGCAAGTGCCCAGAACTCCTCCCAATATAAAGTAAGCAGATGCACCCTAAAATTACTAGGATAGATTGTGACTTAGGGTAGACCCATAGAAATAAATTGGTTTTCAATTACTCAATATTGATCAAGTAGTTAATTCCAGCACTGATCCATTAATTAGCAGGCAATGGTTGCAAAGCAGATAAATGTATTTTCCTTTGCATATTGTTCAGAATATTGGAAAGGAAAACTATGTACCCTGTAATTATCAGAATCACTGTTATCAAGTAGTTGTAACCCAGGGCAACCAGCTATCCGCATACACATATGAATCAATGTAAGGTCATATCCACTACTCCATCTATAAAGACTAGTTGCAAAACTATCTGTTATATATAATTACTGTAGGCTAACTGAAAGTACTTTCTAAATTGTTGGTTTTAGTACTGCTGCTATGTCGTGTGGCTGCATACACACCATACATTTAAAGCACATTATTTCCCTCAAAGCATCCTGGGAGCTGTAGTTTATCCTACACAGAACTACAATTCCTAGCACCCTTAACAAATCACAGTTCCCAGGATACTTTGGGGGAAATAACGTGCTTTAAATGTATAGTGTGTGTGCAGCCTATACCTGTCATAATGGCTGTGTCCAGCTGGGGACATCTTGCTAGTAGCCAGATGGATGACATTGCTGTTGTATATTCACTAATAGGTAAAAAAAACCCTTGTGGTTCAAGAACGTACCTGTAGCCAACAGAGATTTCTCTCAAAGTTTAAAAAGCGGGGAAATTGTGCAGCTATAGTGAATGCACCGGGGGAGCAGGAGTCCTGACCTCCTCTCTGAGATATTGTACTGTACTACACATTTGTCAAAATGCAAACACAATTTGGGTTGGTCTTACACAGTCCAATCCACTTCCTGTGTGGATTGGAAGAGTTTGGTAACGTGCCTTTGAGCATATTATGAGTGGTGGTAACACCTGCAATCAGCCCAAATAAAGAAACAAGACATGTGCTGTGCTGATCTTATTTTAGCAGGGAGTAAGCCACAATATTAAAACAGTTGATATAGTTCAGATAGTCACTTTAAATATGTTTTATTTACTTCACAATTTTAGTGAAGATTCCTATAGTCAATTATTTTCTTTTGCTTCTGTTTCTGTGAATATGTGAAGTACAGCATTTTGCATAATGTACACTAAAAACCTACAAAAACAATTGTGGAATAATGACAATGACTATTCTGCAGAATGGTCTCCAGTGGACATGAGATGTGTCTCAGTGCACAAGATATAAAAGTAGAAGGTGGAATATATTCTAACAATTTTGTAAGTGTACTTTATGTTTTTATTTATTTAATTCATTAAATTTATATCCCACCTTTCTTTTCATGATAGAAACCCAAGGCGGATTATATATGGTTCCCAGGCAGTCTCCCATCCAGGCACTGACCAGAGCTGACCCTACTTAGCTTCAGCAGAGTGCTGGCTTCATGTGCCTTCAGACCATAGCCTTGGACAATTGACCATGCCAACCCTTCCTTAGGTGGAGTGGTTTAAGCACAGCAGGCTGAACACATGCATCGTGGCCTGGCCAAGCCAAGTTTGTTTTTTCCAACACCTAGAGTCATTGCTTAAGTAGCAACATATTGTAATCAGTCTGATTTTACATCAAATGGCAGTTTCAGGTTCAATTGTTAATGCACCCAAAATAGACATAGAATATAACCTCCAGTTTGAAACACAAAAGGCTGTCTTCACCATCATATAACACTGACCAATAAAAGGGCTTTGAAATTAATAAAAATAAATTTGACACAGATATCTAGGATGAATAATGAATGAAACAGCAGCAACACAGGAAAGAAGTGAAGTAAGAAGAAGATGAACAAACACACAAAATAATTATTTCTCCATTTTTGAAGATGCAGTCCTGATTGCAGGTGTTGCCACCACTCACTGTGTGCTCAGAGGCACATGTTACCAAATTCTTCCAAGTTACACAGGAAGTGGTAGACTGAGAAAGACCATCCCAACTTTTGTTGCATTTTGACAAATTTGTAGGGCAGTACAATCTCTCAGAGATAAGGTCATGTCTCCTGCTCCGCTGGTGCACTCACTATAGCTGCCCAATATTCCCACTTTTTAAATTTAATAGAAATATCTGTTGGCTACAGGTACATTCTTAAACCACAAGGTTTGTTGGTGGTGTTGTTTGCTTTCAAGTGAATTTCTCTGCTTTTTAATCTGAGATGTAAGAAATGGGATCCTGTGCAAGTTTGCTAAGAATGGATTTATCATTTGCATGTTTATTGAGTTCAATGGGATTTACTCCTGTGCAGTCATGCTTAGTATAGGTGAAACTGACCATGGGGGGGAGAGGGCAAAGGGGAGGAAGGGAGTGGGAGCAAGCAGGAGGAAGAAGTGAGAAGGAGGGCAGGTTTGCTCATTTGCACGTTTATTGAGTTCAATGGGATTTACTCCCTTGCAATCATTCTTAGGATAGGTGAAGCTGACCATGGGGGAGATTGAGAAAGTGGAGGGAAGGAGTGCTGGAGTGTTTGAATCTGAGCATGGGGGAAGAAAGAAGGGAGCAAGGAATTGTCCCCCGGCTACTCCAACAGGGCAGGTCTGCTCTATCACTATGAGGCATTGTATGTGCCTCCTGGAGAGCTGTGATCTAGGGTCCTCCGCCAGTGTCATGACATCCTTACTGCTGGTCATTTGGGGTTCTTTAAAACCTTGCAGACTGTCACAGGAGACTTTTGGTGGCCTAAAGTCAAATATGACGTAGAAAGGTATGTCCAGTCCTGTCTGACTTGCATGAGGGCTAAGCACTGACCAGGGTGACCTGCAGGCTTATTGGAACCTCTTCCCACACCTAAGGGATCATGGCAAATGGTGACTCTCGATTTCATCACAGATCTTCCCGCTTTGTGGGGAAAGATGACAATTTTGGTGGTCACTGATGCCTTTAGTAAAATGGCTCACTTTATCCCTTGTGTAGGGTTGCTAACAGCCCGAGAGACCACCCAGCTCTTTGTAGAGCACATTTTCCAGCTCCATGGACTCCCCTCTAGTTTGGTCTCGGATCAAGGATCTCAGTTTACAGCCTGATTTTGGCACGCATTATGGTATTTGCTGGGAAGTGAGTTAAGTCTATTCTCTGCACATCATCCTCAGAAGGATGGTCAGATGCAGAGGGTGAATGCTACTCTAGAACAGTATCTCCATTGTTATGTAAACTATCAGCAAGATGACTGGGTGAAACTGCTACCTTTGGTGGAGTTGCATACAACAACTCTGTACATGCCTTGACACAATAGACTCCCTTCTTTGCTAACTTGGGGTACCATCCACACACTTTTGGACATTCCAGGGCCACAGCGATTGTACCAGCAGCAGCTGAGTTTGTGCAGGAGCTGCAGGCTATGCAACAGTTGCTACAAGAACAACTAATGTGGGCGGAAGCTGATTACAAGTGGCAGGCAGATTGGCACCGCCAATCCCTTTGGCGTTATTTCTTTGGGATCAACCCAAGAGGTTGGTCTGCTACCATGTAAAATGCTTTGTTTTGATGGCTGGAAGGACAATTAGTGAATGTATCATACTAAAATGCATAATAGTAGGGAAAGATGATTTTAAGTAAAGCTCAAAATAAGGTATTTTTAGAGCAATACACATGAAAATGCATACAATTTTTGTGCAGATTTTTTTTAAAAAATAAGGCAAACCGATGAATATGAACAACTTAGAGCAGCCTTTTCCAACCAGTGTGCTTCCAGATGTTGTTGGACCACAACTCCCATCAGCCTCAGCCAGCATTGCCAATGGTCAGGAAAGATGGGAATTGTGGTCCAACAACATCTGGAGACACACTGGTTGGGAAAGGCTGACTTAGAGAAACCCACATGGATAGACTTGTATTGGGATGCTAGGCTGTCCTGCCTGGCACTTTAAGCTGCCTAGTGGATGGAAGAACACTGCCCCAACCTACTTTTCATCACTAGCATCTGTTAGAGGGAGGCTTCTTGGGCCTAGTAGGGCTATAGCCCATCATATGGTATTTAGTGGAAATGGATTAGCACTCCACCCACTGCTTGCCTTTATGGTCATCCAAAAACTTGGGTCAGTGAGTTAGCTGATGCTATGCCTTGTGCTAGTGTGGCATCCCCTTTGGGAAACACCGAAAAGCAGATTTTATCACCTGCCACATCAAGCTCTTGGATGCTCTCATTAGTTAGCACATGTTAAGTTCATTATCTTCATTATAGAAACTATTAGCTAATATAATTGTGGTGGGGGTGGGGGAATAAAGCTCAAAAAATAGAAAACCCTGCAACACTAACCTATATGTACCTACCATCCAAGATGCTGGAATCTTTTAATATACTATGTTATTGACCAGTTGCAAAACATCAAAAGAATATAGTAGGATATCACAGCAATGGTCCTGATTATTTTACCCCTCCCAAGGCCGGTTAGCCGTAATACTGTACATCAAAAAAGGAGCAAAAGCAAAATGCTATTCAGTTTGAATGCTTAGTTCCTGAAGACGCATAGATGGGAATCTGAGCAGTCCAACTTTGGGCTCATTTTTCCTCCTTGTTCTTACCCAAGTTCACATGTCCGGCAACATCCATTCAGACAGTGACATTCAAAACTGAATACGCACCACATATCAGCACTGACCCACTGGAAGTGCTAAACATGTTTTCTAACTCTGCTGATAATCAGGTCTCTTGGAAAGGGCAATTTTTGCACCCTGTAATTATCATAATCACCATCATGAAGTACTTGTAGTCTAAGGCAACAGGAAGCCACAAAACACAGACGAATCCACCTCCCAAAGAGCTGACGACATTCTCCGTTCCATCTATAAAGACTAGTTGCAACACAACATGTTTTGCACCATACTTGAATATTAATCGAAGATGGAGTGGGCTATGTCTAGTCACAACTGGAGTCTGTGAACCAAAAAGGTGGCCAAACTTTTATGGGATTATCAGTTTATGGGAACTGGGTTCCATTATGAATATTAATTGTTTTGGTACTGCAGCTACTACCGGGTCTTAAAGCTGTTTTGTCTACATATCAGAATGAATGTGTCCAGCTGTAGCTTGGGTCAAGATTTCTTAGTGGTCAGATGGATGTCTTTGCTGTTGCTCTTTCTGCTGCTGCAGCTGCCTCAGATTGTCAGCAACAATGGAAACTACAGATGCGGTGTGCGGCTAAAGGTTGAAAAGAGCCCTCATGGCTTCAAAGAAAATCATATTATCATTGGGGCATTTGTCTCTGTTTTTATGATTTTAGGGAAAGAGTTTTCCTTCAACAGAGTTCCAGATGAGTCAGTCCTTGGCTAGTAAGTAGACCTTTTCTTATATGGCAGGAGTATGTTGGACTGAGTAATCATTCTGTTTTAATATGCTCATGAAAATATGGAGACAGTCTTCATTCCTCAGCAGTGCAATCAGCTGGTTTTCCATTGCATTCTTCCTTTTCATCTGAGTGAAACACCAAGATGGGCCCTAATAATGAAGTATACCAGCTAAAGCCCTGATAAAATTATCTCTCGTGACAAGAAGGCATAGTTCTCAATTGAGCTGAGCCAAAACTTCTCACAAGATTTTTTTCTGAGAAATTGTTTTGAGTTTTTAATTGTCTCACTCCCACCCTGAAAAATGAAGCAAATTTGCAACATTGTCTCTGAAATTATGCATTTTCTTTTTTTACTGGTTGCCATTCACCCTCTCCCCCAAATACCCCAGAATGATGCTGGATCTGAGGCATATTGAGGTTGCCAAATGTTGGCCCAAACCAGTGCTGCTGTTTTCATTTGCAGCAGTGAAGTTCTTGTGGTGGTAGTGGGAGAAAATATGTACAGAAAAAAGAAAGAAGCCGTGCTCAAGCTACTTCTAGTTGTGAACCCCAATTCCCCCCAAAATGTTAGAGAAGACCCATAGCTCAGCATTACAACATCTGTCTCAGATGCAGCAGTCGCCAGGTTCAATTTCCGGCATCTCCAGTTTGGTTCAGGAATGTCCCCTGTGTGAAACCCTGGATAGCAGCTGCCACTCAGTGTGGACAATATTCAGATAGGTGGACTTGACTTTGTATAAAGTAGATTCCCATCTGCCTAGAATTTCTTCTTCCCATGGAGAAACTCAATGAAAGAGAGGGGAAATTGGGAGACACTTGTGTGTGTGTGTGTGTGTGTGTGTGTGTGTGTGTGTGTGTGTGTGTGTGTGTTTAAATTATGTATTGTAAAGCTCAGCCTGTCAACTGACATCAGGGTAGAGTGCATTCATTTCCAGCCAACACAACTCATGAATCAGAGCCACCAAGGGCTCAGAAGAGCTTCCGAGAACACATTTAGGCAAAGAAGCAATTTGATATAATTAATTTTTGAAGGGGGAAATATAATTCTATCGACTGTATATTAATTCAGGAGATATGTTTGCACCCTTGAGAAAACACTGAAACCACACAACAATTTCATTGCAGTATACTGCCTAAATCCTACCATCAAATCCTTGTTGTTCAGTTTGCCATTGATGAAATCCGAAAGAATGTTAACTTCTTAACAAACTACACAATATTAGAACATTACATGCACAATTCTTACAATGAAATGGGAACCTGTTCTGCAACAATGGATCTCCTTTTCAGAAGCCATGGGAACCCCCTTAACTACATCTGTGGCAAGACAGACAAGCTAAAGGCTGTCATCGGTGGGCTCACCTCTCATAACTCCAATCAGATGCCACACATCTTAAATATCTACAAGATGCCACAGGTAGGTGTATTCACCATTTAAGGAGGAACAACCACTTGGGACCATAGGGGAGTAGGCTTTCCCAAGTTGCTGTCTACCACACCTGTTAAAAAAAGGGTAAGGCTCAACAGCTCTCCTCTGGTTACTTATCTCAACACAGATCCTATTCAATATGCACTACGTTAGAGCCCTAGCACTTCAGGTTTTTTGGGAGAGGGAAATCTGGAGTGAAGAAGCAGGAGTGTGTATTATGCAGTATATTATTTTATTGTCTGTAATTTCCCCACTAAAACTGGCCCTTCACAGTATTTAAGAGAATGTTTCAACTCTCAGGTAAGGGGGAAAGAGCTGGGATTGGGAAAGTTGGACTAGAAAAAAAATGTGGGCAGGGAAAGGATGAAAGCCAGGGAGGTCAGCATTCCTTTCTGTAAGGCCTGTTGAGGACCACATGTCAGTGATGTGCTGCTTCAGATGCAAAAGTGTGCACAGGAATGAATGCAAATTTTAACTTTGTACAGTAGGCTAGTTTCTACTCATATACAAACCCCTCCATCAAGGGAAACAAGAAGTATTATCAGAATTCAAGGACACATTCCAGCCAGGCAAAAAGCACTTGGTTGTGAAATGGAGCCAGTGAAGGCTCCTGGTTTGCGTTGAGTCCTAGGGCCAGATACAGAGGTCAGGAGGGCCGCTACAGGCCTCCTAGCTTGAGGCTCCATATTCCTGGGCTAAAGTAATCACTTCATTTGGCTCCATGAATTCTCCACTCCAAATCAAATTCCATACAAAAATAATGTTACTTTTAAATATTATTTGGGAGTTCTAAAATTAGTCTACATTTAATATGTGTGTACCTTTTAAGCAACAGTCCCCACAGTGAAGCACCAGTGTTACAATGAGCTGTCATTCTGCAAGACCTCTTAAGTATTTTAACTGCAAGCATAATGAGAATTTGTTGTTAGTTCTAAAAAGTTTCTTCTTTCTTCTCAGCTTGCTTATGACTCCTTTGATCCCACTTTGAGTGACAAAACACAGTTCCCTTCTGTCTATCAGATGATCCCCAATGAACGTCCTCAGTATGCTGGGATTGTTCAGCTGCTTCAGCATTTTGGATGGACCTGGATTGGCCTTATTCTTTCAGATGACAACAGTGGAGAAATGTTGCTGAGGACTCTTGAGCCTTGCCTACTCCAGAACAATATTTGCTTTGCCTTTAAGGAAATTATGCCAAACCTGAAGAAGCACTGGGGAGAAACAATGCAACTTACGGATCATATGGAAATAAAACTTAATAATCAGTTGAAAAGAATAAGTTCTGTTCTCTCATCCACTGAAACCAATGTGATTCTTGTGCATGGTGACTCACGGTCAATGGAGGGCTTACGAATGATTTTATATTTACATGAATTTAAAGAAATGAAGCCCATAGAGAGGGTCTGGATCATAACAGCCCAGTGGGATTTTACATCTGTTCTCTATCGTGGGGTATTCACACCAAAATCCTTCAACGGCACCTTGTCCTTTGCACTCCACACAAATACTGTGGCAGGATATGAAGAGTTTCTTGAGGATTTAAATCCTCATCAATCTGTGATTCTTTTGATGCACGCATTTTGGGCCAATGCATTTGTTTGTTCATTCCCAGAATATAATGTGAATTTACCAAATAAGACAAATTGTACTGGGAAAGAGAACCTCAGGAGCCTTCCTCAATCTGTGTTTGAAATGGGGATGTCTGGCCAGAGCTACAGTATCTACAATGCTGTTTATGCTATTGCCCATGCTCTCCATGCCACGTTTTCATCTAGATCAAGGCAAAAGGCAATGGGAGGAGAAGGCTCATGGAATATTCTAAATGTTCATCCATGGCAGGTAGGAAGTCTCTCTTGGCAGCCACTATGGTAATGAGCTAGAAATCTGTATGGACAGAACTGCCTTACAAACGGTGGATTTAAAATCCGTGATCTAGTGTAGCAGGTTATAGACGTTCATACGAGCTCCCAACACCAGGCCTGCATAAAATGTGACCTAAAAGCATCCAGTGCCCACCACATCTTCTGGCATTGCAGGTGCTTGAGGTCCCCTTGTATTTTTTCTATTTGCAGCCAAGGAGTAGATTTATCAAGCTCTGAAGGACCACCCTAATTTGCAGGTGGTGGATTGTTCTTGCAAGATTAAAGTACACACAAGAGAGTACTTTGGTAGCCAATTCAGTTCCTTGGCTGGATCAGTTAGCTGAACCATATTGATCATATAAATCCAAGGGACGTTTGCTTATTAATTTAAGTGTGCAATCCTGTACATATTGACACTGGGCTAAGGATAGTTAGGATGTACTAGATCACTGGCTGGGTCCTGGCTCAATCAGGCTACACTGGCATAAGACCCTCATCCACAACTGAGCCAACAACACCCCACCCCTCCCTCCCTCCTCAGCAAGGGCTCCCCTGGCTCAGCTGAGACTGGCACAAGAAGGCATAAGTCCCCAAATGAACATTCTGGGTGTGTGGCAGAGGTGGGACCAAGGGTTGAGGCACTTACACTGCATCCCACATCCATTCTTCTCAGTCATGTAACCTCCAGTCCCGGTGTAACTTAAGCCAGGGAAAAGGATGGTCTAAGTAAAAACACACAATAGCTTTGTGGGGGGTTTTGGTGCCTTTGTTTTCTTTCCACTGGGGTCTGCCAGCTGAGCTGGCATTCTTCCCTCTCAAGGGCACACTTTAAGCCAGAGTAACTTCCATCAGCTTTAGTTATGCCAGTTTCTTCAATGTAGAATTTCTCAGCTTTCAGTAAATTGGTGTCCCCCATATGTTGTTGGACTCCAAATCCCATCACCCCAAGTCAGCATGGCCAATGGGAAGGGTTGATGAGGCTTGTCATCCAAAACATCTTGAAGGCACAGATTGAGAAAAGGTTGGCTCCAAGCTGCATTGATTAGCACACCTCAGAAGATATCATCACCAAACTTGGTGGGATGGTTCCTGAGATGGAGAAGCAGGTTTTGGTCTGTGTTTGGATATCATCAGATGCCATTCTGAATCAAGAAAGTGCACCATATCTTTCAAAACTGCCCTGATTTGGACACCTCTTCTAACAGTAATGCCTCCTCTGAAAGAATTCTATATAGAGGAGGACCTGCCACTTTCCACACAAATGTTACAGAGGAGCAGGTTGTGTCAGTGGGCAGGCAGACAGAGCAGGGGGATCTTGGGCCTTCGGAGGTCATGGGATGCTAACCTCCACAAGACACAGAAGGCTCTTGCACCAAATCAGGTATGGAAACTCATCCCCCACCAAGTTCAGGGGAGCACCACATCTAAAGGTGCAGTCCTAGTCAGTTGCCAAATTCTGGAGTGTGTAGTGGTTAAGGTGTTGGACTATGACCTGGGAGACCAGGGTTCAAATCCCCACACAGCCATGAAGCTCACTGGGTGACCTTGGGTCAGTCACTGCCTCTCAGCCTCATGAAAACCCTATTCATAGGGTCGCCATAAGTTGGAATCAACTTGAAGGCAGTACATTTACATTACATTTTGTCTGGGGAACAAGGTCTGTTTGGGTGTAAAGGACTACTCAGGAGGAGGCTACTCCTAATTAGTAGACCAACTTGTTCAGGGGATTCAGATGCCCTTTAGATGTGTTCTGAAGTCTAATGGCTAAAAGCCTCCATTTCTTAGAAGAGAGTGTTGAAACAACATCCTTGTGCTAGTTTCCTGGTGGGCCAGCCAGCTGGGGATGGGTCAGCCTTGTATTTGATTCTGGAGCTTTTCTGGATCTTGTTTCTGTTGGGATTTATGGGATAAAACAGTTTTGTAGTTCTATCTGTAGCAGAGAAAAATTAACACAATAGAATGAACAATTAACCAGCCCACCACCACCTTCCTATCATCTAGCAAAATAAAGTAAGCAAGTCTTCTTCAGTAAAGTATATAAAATAGTCTTTACTTAGAATCCTTCTTGTATACAGTGATACAGGCTCAGCTTATAAGTTGGAAAGAAGAAATGTGGTTCCTTTCAGTCCATCATTATCAGCTTCTGGCAAGCAATCACATTCCTGTTTGCCTCCATGTGGTTAATGGAGAAATCAGAGGACAGAGCCAAGGAGGAGGAAGGGGAGGGCAAAACAACAAACAGGAAACTACAGCATTCCAAACTATAGAGCTGCTCTGATTCTGGCTTACTGACTTACTAATAAAGAGAGGGTGATGGGTGAGATGCAAGAAGCCAGAGAAACAATGCTACCCTGCCTGTAATACCATGCTGACCACTGGCACCAGAGCCTACATTTCTCAGCATTTGGTTTTCCTGTGAAATTGCTATATTAAATAATATCACACCCTCTCTCTCACTCTACCTGCTTCTGACACTGTTGCCATACCTACAACCAATTATGCAGATGAAGTGAAGGAAATGGAGTGAGTAGGTGAGAAAGGCTGCAGTCCAGTGGTAGGGCATCTGCCTTGCATGCAGGAAGTCCCAGGTTCAATGCCATACATCTCCAGGTAGGGCTGGGAATGTCCCCAATCTGTACCCATTGAAAGATGAACTGCTGTCAGTCACCGTAGACAATACAATGAGCAATATACACCAGTGGTCTGACTTGGCAATATAGACCAGTGGTCTGACTTGGTGTATAAGGCAGGTGTGTAGTCAACAAGGGTCTCAGGGGGTCATAGACCCCTTATGTTTTTGAGAGCCAGGTCCTAGCAGGGTTCCTATGACTCCAGTTTCCTATGAGCTAATCAGCATGAAAATGTGCTAGCCCCTGCAAAAGGTCTTCTAATTTGCTTTCTTGTCTTTTCCTGCTGGTTGGAGCCAATCAGAATGAAAGGAGGTGAATGAGCCATTGAGAAGACCCTTCAGTAATATCTGACTGTGAGAAAGGAAAGTCAGATGGTGACAGTGACAGAGAAGCAGAAAGCAGTATTTAAGCCTGGCCAGATGATTCTATGATTTTAGAAGATTGCATGATCTTAGAAGGGACATGCTGTGACTATTATTAAAGGACCCTGCACTTATGAATTTGCCACTACACTACTGTAAGGCAGCTTCCGCTGTTTTTATGAAAGTTCAGAGAAGTCCTTCTGCCTCCCTGGCTTGTACTTCAGATTGAGAAGTTTGGTAATCATATTTCTGAGTCATTAAGAGGTAGAACATGGTTGAATCCCCCCCCATAGACACACACACTTGTGTGGGTACTAGGTTGATACAGCAATGCTCAGAATAAAAGTTTCTTAAATAAATAGTGGGTACTGGGACTAGAACACAACACTGGAGAAACAAAAACATGCACTGCTCTACCAAAATCTGAGCTGCAAGTTCAGAAGTGAGAACTGAACATTAAGTGTTTCCAGATCTGTGGTTTTAATACTGTTCCTTAAAATATTTTATTTCCTTCACTGGGAATCACAGCTCCATCATGTTTTGTTTCATCCTAGGTCACCTAGAATATAGCAAGTGTTTTCCTCTGTCATAAGGCAATCATATGGTTATTGGTATTTATCATTAGAATGGGAAACTGGGGTTGAATGTGAACCGACTGGCAGCAAATCTTATTTATTTATGTATTTATTGCATTTGTATACAGCCCCATAGCCAAAGCTCTCTTGGCAGTTTTCAAATCTTAGGCAAATTGAAGTATCCAGTTCCCACTGCTTGCTCCAGTTCAGTTTGTTTTCCCCTCCAATGTAGCTCCACTCCTTCCTGAAACACATCCGCTTCAACAATAGTGCTGGAGAAGAAATATTTTTTCATGAAAATGGTGAGTTGGCCACGGGCTATGATATCATCAACACAGTCACCTTCTCCAATGCTTCCATCCAGAGAGTCCGTATTGGAAGGATGGACCCACAGGCTCCTGAAAGAAAAGCATTCACCATCGATGGAAGTGCTATTGTGTGGAATCACAAGTTCAAGCAGGTGGAAATTACTCTTATTTTATTTACTCTTCATTATTGCAAGAGAGCAGAAAAACACTGCTGGTCAGGTCCTTGACAGTCCCTAATCCAGCTTGTCTAGATTTCCACAATATTCACCACATTTTTTATGTGTGAATCCTGAAGGATTCCAGGAATTGTGACATGTCTTTGTTATTTTTGTATAACTAATGCATTGCACCCACACCTGAAGGAAAGAACCAAAGTACAGGTATTTGGATAACTAGGCACATCACTCTATTTAACGTTGAACCAGAAAGGATATCTGCAGCATTCTAATTTTGTGTGGAACAACAGCTAAGGAGAGAGCTAGCTCTTGAACATTCACTCAGATGTTAATACCAATGGGCGTGCCAACTCTCCTTGGGTTACATGCAACATTGCCTGCCTTCTTTCTACATGCCCACACCTTTAAGTGCAAAGGGATTCTCTTCTTACACAATCACAAGCCTCACAGGTTTAGGCCTGTGAGCTGGACTGGAAATCACTTATCATCATAAGGGGCCTCAAGTTGTTCCACAGTGAATTTGCTCTTACTCCGTTTCTGCCAAATGTCGGAAACATCCTATGAATATGATTCTCCACAGTATAAAGTAGGCAAGAAACTTCAGGGTCCCAAGATAATCTGAACACCAGTATTTTTTTTGCGGGGGGTTTAACATTCTACTATGCCCTGAAGAGACCAGTGGTATTCATACTGCTACCTATTAGGTGAGTCGGTGGCAGGCTGCCAAATAAAGAAGTGGAGATCAGGGTGCTGCTGACTTAAATATTCACTCCCAGCCCTGCATGCTGCCACCCGTGTACACACATGTCCTGATGCCTTGTCTAAACCTCTTTCCTTGTGGCTCTTGTTAGAAGCTGCCCCGATCCACATGTGTTGAGAGTTGCCATCCTGGACACAGCAAGACCATTCGTCAGGGTGAACAAATTTGCTGTTATGATTGTCCCCGCTGCTCTGAAGCAACGATTTCAAACCAGACAAGTAAGTAGAGATTCCACAGCTCTGTGGGGAAAGAATTTCAATTTTTAGTGAATTAATTTTCCTCCAAGGGTTGGCTCACATGTGCATTGTTTTTTTTTTTTTTCAATAATTTTTATTCAGATTTTCATAAAACATACAAGACAAAATCATAAAACATTCAAAGACAAAAAACAAAATCAAAAATAGTTAAACAAAAAGAAAAAAAGAAAAAAAAAAAAAAACAAAAATAAAAAATAAAGAGTAAAATATTGACTTCCCATTTGTCAAAGATCAAATCAGTTATAAGTCTATAATATATAACAATCCTGTCTCTTAAGTCATATTACAAAATCACTTTCCTCCAGTAGTTATCTTACTTAATCATCAAATCTCATAAACATTACTTTATTCTTTCCACAAAAAGTCAAAGAGAGGTTTCAATTCTTTAAGAAATATATCTATCAATTTTTTTTTTCCAGATAAGCATATCGATTAATCCATCTCATTACTAATTATGATAATCTTATTGTCATAACCATAGTCAAAATAAACATTTCAATTAATCCATCACATCAGAATCTGTTAGGTTCAATAATTTCAGTAGCCATTGTTCTATTATCTCTATTAGTTCCATTTTCCATCTTCCATCTTCAGTAGTCTTGTTAAGTCCAGTAATTTCAATATCCAATCTTCCATTATCAGTATTCCATAATAATCTTGCTGTCAAAGCCATAGTCATATAGTAAGAGTCTGATGGGAATTACCTCTATCCCAAATATTTTCTTGCCATCCATTCTGAATAGGTTGCTGAAATACTGCTGTAAAATCATATCTCTGTTCTTTTTTTCAAAATACACTGGGTCATCTCTTAAAAGTTTTTCCATTGTCACATGGCTGCAGTTAATTCCATAGATTTTCTCTATATTGGGCTCCATCACATCATTCCAGTCCAGAAGATTATCCATGCCATTGATAACTTTATCTCTAGAATCTTCATTCATTTCTTCAGAGATAACATTGAGTTCCAAACAATAGATTTTATTTCTAAAGTCCATAGACTCCAAATCTTGTTCCTGTTCCACGTTGGTTCCAATCTCCGGGATCTCCTCTCTCACAGGGACCCCTATTCCAGTCTCCAGGGTCTCCTCTCTCACAGGGACCCCTGTTCCAATCTCCGGGGTCTCCTCTCTCACAGGGACCCCTTCCAGGGTCACCTCTCTCACAGGGACCCTTATATCTTTAATCTCCTGCTTCATTTTACTCAATTCAATTTTCGTTATCTCAATCTCATCCATTATTTTCTGAAACATAGTTATTTCCAGATTTTCAGCCACTTTCTTAATTGCCATTTTAAAAGAAAAATATAGGAAAACCACTTCTTATTTCAGCAACAATTGGGTTAATACTCCAAACTTGGTGACATCACAGTATAAACAGAGCAGACAGCCTTATCTCTCCAATAGTTAAGTAAACAAAATGCAGTTCCCAGGATCGAAACAATTAATGGCAATCGTCAAGAAACAGATTCGTCAAAATAAAATAGACCAAAAAGAGAGTAGTCTCAAAACAGTATAATATTTTTCAAAATAAAAATCTGGAATAGAAATCCCTCTTCTGTGTATATCTTTAGAATGCAAATCCAGGACAGCTTTTTGCAACAAAAACAGAGATAAGCTATTAATTAGTGCGTAGCAGAGAGAAGTTATGGCTCCCCAGTGAGATGTCAAAAACTGATCAATCTGGCAAATCTCTTTTAAACAGCAACAATTTAAGTCAAGTAAAAGAAAAATATAGAAAGAAGGGTGCTTGCCTGTTAGTGCGTTCTCTCTTAGAAGATAAGATGAACGTTCGCTTTAACAGATAGAGCTTGCTGTTGAAAATCCGTCCCACCTTCGTCAGCTGGACCTCGTCCCATAAATTAATGAGATCTGGTCGTCCCAACAAAAATAGGCTTTGAGGTTAATCTCTTCGTTTCTCCCTACCCGGGAGAAGTTTAATCAGTCAAAAAAAAAAGAAAAAACTGACTGATATATCTGAATAAGCTTCTTTTGAGGCAGGAGCCCGTCTCAAAAGCAGGCACAGGCTAAGTCACCCTTCCCGGAAGTCGGCTCACATGTGCATTGTTGATCGGCAACATCCCACCATATCAAGGGTTGACTTTCATATTTTAATGGTTCATCAAGAAAATGAACAGAAATTTTATATCCCCTTATGTCATTCTTTTTTAAGGGAATAACTTCACATATTATGCTGCTAGTATTTAATTGTATATTGTTCATGTGCATAGTATTCAGTTTATGTTTACAGCAGTCATTCCATGTGCAAATCTGAGTTTAATTTTTCTCCAAGTACATAATTTAGAGAAGTGGAACCTGTGACCCACCAAATGTTGTTGAAATCCAGCTCTCATCAGACCCAGCTGTTATGGCCAATGGTCAGGGATGACAGGATTGGGAGTACTACAATATCTGGAGGACCTTATGTTCTCTGATATAAGAGAATTTACAAACTGGGGTCTTCTGTTTTTTCCCCCTGCATTTAAATATTTATCTAAAAACATTTTAATCACACACGGTTCAAAACAAATGTCCATTTCACAATCATTCTACTTTGTGAAGCCACTGAATCATCTCCAGGTATAAGGCATATATACTGTATATACCCTCTGAATTATTAAAATAATACCTCTTCATACCCAGCCTCCTATCATATTCAACTGCTGTTCCAAACCTATTTCCCTTTAATAAATGGGCTCAGGCATAAGGAGATATCCAGCATCTTCACATGTTTATTATTTCCCAACAGAAAAAGGAAGCCCCATTGATTATGCAATTTATTACTCCAAAAAGTTTAATTTGTCAATATGCTTTTTCAAAAATTCTGATGAAGCACTGAGAAAAACCGCTGCTACTTTCTGATATTATAATAAAGAATAGCAAAACTTCCAAGGATCTGGTTAAACCATTTTCTGTTTTTGTGAACATTATGACATATCAACTTAATTTCCAAGAGATGGATGGAATGAACTGAATATTCCCTTGAATATCCATGGTATTAAGAGAGTTCTCCATTATCAATATGATATGTCATTCAAAGTAAAAGGACAGGACAGTATTGAATTGTTCTTCTCTATAGAAATGTACTACAGAGAGTGCACGTGTGTGAACCTGGTCAAAATTCTGATTTCAAGTTGGGACAAGGGTCAATGTGAATTCACATCATATTTTTTTCATCCAAGCCCCAGACCACCTAATGTGCATGGTAATGGATTTGCCTCCAAATCTTGGTAGGAATGAGGTGCTGGTACTTACTGGTTGTGTGAAACTGATATCCTTTTTTGTATATTGATATCCATTTCCATCTCACAATACAAATAAGAAAATAAGTTGCCTTCAATTGAAAAAGACCACTGATTCACTCATTCAGTCATCACTGACTGGTAGCAGCTCTCCTGGGTTCAGACAAAAGCTGGAGATGCCAGGCCTTCTGCTTGAAAAGCATGTGATCTACCACTGAGCTGCAATTTTTCCCAGTAACTTGATATATTGATGCCATGTACAGTAAGTGGACACATTTGCATTTATTATACTTCTAACTTTCAGATGCAGAACATTGCCACAAGTGCCCTGAGGATCAGCATCCAAACAAGAACCAGGATCACTGTCTCCCAAAATATATGAGTTATCTATCATATGGTGAGCCCCTGGGAATAATACTGACTATATTTGCTCTTTTCCTTTCTCTGATCACCCTTGTAGTAATGTGGATCTTCAGTCAACATCAGGATACTCCCATTGTTAAGGCCAACAACTGGAACATCACCTGCACCCTCCTCGCTTCCCTGTTGCTTTGTTTTCTGTGCTCCTTCTTATTCATTGGACAGCCTGGGAAGGTGACCTGCTTTCTACGCCAAACAGTGTTTGGAATCATCTTCTCCCTCGCTGTTTCTTGTGTTTTGGCTAAAACCATCACTGTGGTTCTGGCCTTCATGGCCACCAAGCCAGGAAACAGGATGAGGAAATGGGTTGGGAAGAGGATGGCAGTCTCAGTCATAATTCTCTGCACTCTTATTCAAACTGGCATCTGTGCTGTCTGGCTGACAAAGTCTCCTCCTTTCCCAGAGCTTGACATGCACTCCCATATTGATCAGATTATAGTGAAATGCAATGAGGGCTCAGACATCATGTTCTACATTGTCTTGGGGTACATGGGGTTTCTGGCCATCATCAGCTTCACTGTAGCTTTCTTTGCCAGGAAATTGCCTGATACTTTTAATGAAGCCAAACTCATCACCTTCAGCATGTTGGTGTTTTGTAGTGTTTGGGTATCTTTTGTCCCAACTTACCTGAGCACCAAAGGGAAATACATGGTGGCTGTGGAGATCTTCTCCACCTTGGTCTCTGGGGCTGGATTGCTGAGTTGCATCTTCCTTCCTAAAATTTACATTATTATAATAAGGCCTGAGATGAACACCAGGGAACAGCTAGTAAGAAATAAAACTTTGAATATATGACTGACATCCCACCCTTTGTTCATGTGCTTCTCTTTTATTCCCCTAAATCAAAAACTGCTCCAAAAATTGATCTTTCTTCGTAGGAGACATTTGCCAGTTAAACCTTGGGAAAATGTTCTAAATAAGATACGTTTACCATTCTATATAGCTGTCTGTGTGCGAGCATGTGTGTGTGTGTGTGTGTGTGTGTGTGTGTGTGTGTGTGTGTGTGTGTGTGTGGAGAGAGAGAGAGAGAGAGAGAGAGAGAGAGAGAGAGAGAGAGATTCTGAAGTTGGGAATACCATAGCAGAAATAGCTTGATCTTTCTTCATATGAGACATTTGCCAGTTAAACCTTGGGAAAATGTTCTAAATAGGATGTGTTTACCTGTCTATAGAAGGGTGTGTGTGTGTGTGTGTGTGTGAGAGAGAGAGAGGGGGGGGAGGGAGGGAGGGAGAGGGAGAGAGAGAGAGAGAGGGAGGGAGGGAGGGAGGGAGGGAGGGAGAGGGAGAGGGAGAGGGAGAGATTCTGAAGTTGGGAATACCATACCAGAAATAGCCTTGTTTATTTTAAAGATGAGACATCTCCACTAATGCTTCAGGTTATGATCTTAATGAATGGTCAGGCTTACACTTTAAGACTGTGACAGGGAATCTGTGTCCTTCCAGAAGTTACTGGACTCCAATTTTCATTCATCCCAGTCGTCATGGCCAGTGGTCAGGGATGATTACTGTAGTCCAGCAACATCAGTAGAGCCACTGGATGCCCACCCCTGCCATAAGCCATGTTGAGGCTCTGTGTAATGAAACAGGTTAAAATGTAATATGTAGATAATTGAAGAGAAGAGAGGCATTCCTTCAGATCTCATTCTCAAGCTGTTTAGTGAGTTTATCAGACAAAACCAAGACATTTGTTTATGCCAGGAAACAAATCATCAGCCCTGTCTCCTTTCTCTTCATTTTATCCAAGACATAGAAGCTGGGCTCCTTCTCTATTATAACACAACTGACGGAGAGAGTGTTCCATCCTTCTTTTCCTACAGGTAGAATCTCCAGGCAATGTCCAAATGTGGTCTCCTCAGGAGTCATTGTGTGGTTGGTGCCTGCTGGTGTGGATCAGGGCCTACCGAAAAGGCCAGTAACCAGTAAAGGACCAGTGAGCCCTGGGGCCCATCACAGATGAGCAAATGGATAGAACATAAACGAACAGCATTTTTCATTATTCACTTTTCCATTATTTCAATCTGAAATCCATACTGTGTGTCTGACAACCTCCTCGCATCACCCATTTATAACATGCACTCTGTGATAGTTTTGGAGATCTTCTTCATTGGCAACTCCTGCTAGGTTACTGAATTTCATCCTCCTCCTGAGATTCAAATATGTGAATTGATGGTAAATGTGCATCAATGGTAATTGATGGTGACAATTACAATTAGTGGTAATTGGCTGGTTTCCTTTTTCCTCATTCCTTCCTCTTTGTTGAAAAATATCTTTTCCTGTTTCCACATTGGATGACACTTAAAATCTTCATGAATTAGGGTGCAATCATACTGTTATTTATGCTTGGCCAAGGGGATACAGGATGTGGCAGATCTTCAGCTGACCTGGCTGGGTCTGCCTCAGCCATGCTATGCTGACATAAATCCCTCATCCTGGCTCAGCCAGCTCAGCTTGACCTTAGAGTTAATTCAGACTAATTTTATGCCCTTTACTAATATCCCTCTAGCTGTGAGAATGACTGAAGCATGTTTTTAATTAGTAGAAGGCAGGACCAGCAAGTTAAAATAAATGTATGTTCTAAGCAGAAACTCTGCAAATATCCACTCATGAAATATTTTGAAATCCTACCGACATTGTAGGAAAATCACCAAATCCCAGTCACAACAGTGTTTGTGCATGTTGCATGGAGAGCTGGGCTCAAGGGTCATGGACAACTTTTGAACAATGCCTGTGGCATCTCCCCACCAAGTGGAAGGATCACTCTATCTCTTTAAGGACTCCTTTCAACATTACATTTGCAATGACATTTGCAAAAATACATGTAAACTCATATTTATTGGGATCACATCTCCCTTATTTAGATGGAAAGTTGGATTGAAAATATGTAAGAACATACAAGATACACTCCAAACAATATTATTTATTCATTCATTCAAAAGCATTTTTAAACAGCATAAGATTTTTAACCAATAAATATATATAAAAGCAAGCAAAACAGAGATGCAGGTGATCCATACACATAAATCACTTCCAATCTTATCGGTCATGGAAAGCCTGGGCAAAAAGATTAGTTTTCACAAGATGTCTGAAGAAATTCATGGTTGTCACTTCATGCATAGCAAAGAGAAGGACAATCTATAGAACAGTGGCAACAGCAGAAAATCTCCTTTTTATTTACTACCCTATTCTGTAGGGCACTGCTTTTCAACCTCAAGTCCCCAGATGTTTTTGGACTATAACTCCCATCAACCTCAGCCAGCTTAGCCAATGGCCAAGGATGATGGGAGCTGTAGTAAAATGACATCTGGGGACCCAAGTTGAAGAACAGTGCTGTAGAGTGCAGTGCCATCAGTAGTTTCCTAGAAGATATGAGTGTGATCTTGTAGGACTATACAGGCTCAGGTAGTCTTTCAGGTAACCTCATCCTGAGGTTTCCAGGGCCTTATATGTAATAAGAATGTAGGAATTGGACCTTCAGTGATGTGGCACCCACACTTTGGAACTCCTTCCCATTACACATCAGGCAAACACTGTCTCTATTGTCTTTTCAGTGCCTGGTGAAGCCATTCTCTTTTCAACAGGCTGCTTTAGTAAAGTGTTTTTTTAAATCCCAGTCTATATTATACAGCCACGAGAGTGGCTGTATACTATAGTCAGTAGGGATTTTTCGCGTTCTACCATGTTAAATGAAAATACCCCCCCACACCCTTTTCTGGTGATTTCTGTAGTTCCAATTCAAAACAAAAACTTACAAGGCTTATACTGTTGGATTCAGAATCTCTTGCTCTACAACTCTGGAAGTTTTCTTGGTGATACACAACCCCCCCCCCCACGGAGAATCCACAGGTTAAAGTGAAAAACGGGGAAAAAACCTAGAAGCCGTTTGGACTTTTTTTTCTTGAAATTGACATAATCTGTTGTCCTTTATTACAACTCAGAGATGACTCTAAGGTATCCCTAATTAATTGCCCAAGCTTGCCCCAAACACAGTACTTCATCTGTACTAGGTTTAATTTTAAAAAAGGGCATGGTTTATTTTTAATTAAGTGATTAAAAAATGCCTTATAGTGGGTTATAACGTACCGCATGCGCAGAAGAAAGACTACTTTTGTTTCACTCTTTCTCCCCCTCCCCTTCCAGTTACTTGGAGGAAGCAGGGGAAGTCTGCTCCTGTGATTGGTGGGCAACAGACATGTGACTCACACTGGCCTTCTGCTGAGCTTGCTCTGTGTGAGGAAGAGAGAGAGAGAGAGAGAGAGAGAGAGAGAGAGAGAGAATGGCCAAAAATGGAAAATGGCCGAAAATGGAGGGAGAAAGCAGCAGCAGATGGGAGGTGAGTGGGAAAGAGTTAAAAAAGGGGGGGGACTTTCTGTTCTTCTCCAGTCCTCTTTTAAAGCAATTAGGCAGGGCTTACTTAGGTATTATAGTTTTTTATTATGTAGGAAACTAATACTGATTTGTTTAAAATTAATACTGATTTTTTGCAATGACCAAGTGGTTTGACAATAAAGCATTATATGGGCTGTATGTATTTATACATCTGCAGTGTGTGTATGGAGTCTTTCCAACAACTCTGTGATAGGGTTGGTGATTGGAAACCAAGGCAACTCACAAGAAGAAATAAATCCCTTTAAAATCCAATAACCATAAAGCAAGAATAAACAGTTGGAAAACAGCCTAAAGAGGCATGATTTTGAATTTTGGGTTGGGTGAATGAAGTTTATTTATTATTTGATTTATATCGTGCCCTTCCTCCCAGTAGGAGCCCAGGACGGGAAACAAAAGTACTAAAAGCACTTTAAAGCATCATAAAAAACAGACTTTAAAATCTATTAAAACATCTTTGAAAACATTTTTAAAAAGCTTTAAAAATATTTTTTTAAAAAAAGAAAAGGCTTAAAACATATTAAAAAGCAATTCCAACACAGACTCAGACTAGGATAAGATATCAGCTTAAAAGTATTGTTGAAAGAACAAGTTCCTTATCACTTGAGGCTGTAGTTCTCTGCACACTTCCCAGTTTAGTAAGCCCCATTGAATACATTGGGACTTGCTTCTGAGTAAGCAAACATTGGATTGCACTATAAATATCTTTACAGATTGTGTAATTAATAAACATATTTGACAGTCATGTTTATATAAATATTTCTTCATACTGTGTCCCAATAAGTATTTGATTTCACACTATGGTTGTAGATGATTTTTTCTCTACATTTTAAGTGTGCCCTTCTTCCTTGGGGTGGTCATGGTACTCTGTTGTTTTCACCTTGAGGGGAGGATAGGCTGAGAGATGGTGAGTAGCACATGGTCACCCAGTATACTTTATAGCTCATTTACATTTTGAAAAATTAATTAAAACGATTTACATGCAGGCAAAATTGATTAAGTAGATCAACACATTTAAAGCACATCCAACTCACATTTAAAGCCCATGACTTCGCCTAAAGAATCCTGGGAAGTGTAGTTTCCCCCTCACAGTTATAGTTCTCACCACCCTTAACAAATGAAAATTCCCATGATTCTGTGGTGGGATTCATGTGCTTCAAATGGGTGTTGAATGTGCTATAAATAAATGTTGTAGGTATGATGTGCATTCAAGAGTGAATTGCAAAGAAAAAATTTAAAGGATACTTTTTTAAACAGCGGGAGGGTTGTAGCTCATCGTTAGGGCATATGCTTTGCATACAAGGTCCAAAATTCAATTCCTGAAAAAGACTATTGCCTGGAATCCTGGAGAACCAATGCTAGTCCATGTCATGAGTACGGAGTTAGATGGTACAAAATGGCCTGAGTCAGTATAAGGCAGATTCCTTGGTTCCTAAACGTGGGAAGAGACTCAAGGGCCACAGTGACTCCAACATTTATTGATGTATTTTTATTTACAACATTTATATCATGCTTTAGTGTAAAAAAATCTCAAAGGTGTTTACAGAAAGACTTAAAACAATAAAATTATTGAGTTCCAGTTTGGAAAAAGGGCGGGGTATAAATAAAGATAATAATAATAAATAATAATAATTAAATTATTGGCAAAAGTGTTAAGGACAGATATTTTAAAAAGTTCAAAATAATAAAACCAACAATGAGTTAAAAACAGATTTAAAAACACAATAGCTTCTACATGCCTGGAGAGGCTTGCTTCAAGAAAACTGATTTTAGCAGGTGCTGAAAACAGGCGTCTGCCTAATGTCAATAGGCAAGGAGTTCCAAAGCATAAGTGCTGCCACTTTACAGGACTGATTTCTTACAAGGGCAGAACAAGTACTATGTGGCACCCATAACATGGAAAGCACAGCTTGAACTTGGCCTGGTAGCAAATCAGCAACCAATGCTGATTTCAGAGCAGAGGTGTAATGTGCTGATAGGATCTCACTCATGTCAGCAATCGTGCTGCAGCATTTTGCGTTAACTGAAGTCCCCAGGTCAGGTTGTGCTGCATGGGGATTTCTGTGACCTTGGCTGACTGGCTGCTAGGATTTTTTTAGTTTGGGTTTTTGGTTATGAATCCTGACTGGTTGTGGGATGCGGAGTTTTCTGCCTTATTCATAGGAATCTTGTTGTGGCTGGTATGGTATTGCATTTAGGAAAGTGTTACTGGCTTTTGTGTTGTTGTTTTTTTCTATTTGCATTTCAGTTATCTTTAACCTCACTCTGTTACAGCCATAGAAGCAACAGCAGTGGTTCCATGTGCTCAGGACAACCCCCTTAAACCCACTGGTGATGCACCTTGTTGGTTGCATGACAGTTTGCCCAATAGTGGTAAAAGAGAATTCATATATTTGGAAGTGTGGCTGCAACTGTTGTTCCCAAGCTGCTGCTTATGAAAGTAGACCAAACCATGTGTGTTTTCTCTCTGTCCATTATTGCTCACTGGAACTGGGTTGGCTGTCAAAGTGAGTTTATAGCAGTCCACAGGGTAGACAGAAAGGGTAGAGAACCTTCTTACTCTTACTCATTTCTCAGACCTCTTTCTGAAGGGTCAAATCTGTTAAGAATTTTGGAGCAGCCATGTTAAAAGATACGGTCAGGGCACTGCAGGCAGGGGGTTGCCAGCCCTGTTTGGATATGGATGTCTTTGCACAGGATCCATAGTCAAGGTTTACCAACATCACAATCCATACTATATCTACTCAGAAGTAAGTCTTGTTGAGTTCTGTGGTGCTTAGTCCATTAGTAGGTGCGTTTAGAATTGCTGCCTTTGGGGACATCCATCTTTACTCCTGAGTGTTCCCATCTAACATCTCCACAACACTAGGCTCCTTTCTTCCTACAATGGCCTTCTGGTGACTGGCCTGGGGGCACTTAAACCCTTCTTGCTGAAAGCAAATGGGCTAGATTAAATGTTCCCTACCCGGGCTTCACATTTTAGCTAAGATTTCTATCTTAATTTTCAATCAGAAAATTTTTTTTCATTGTACGCTCTACACAACTGTGATTGATGCTTAATGTATCATGCTTAATGGCAGCACTAGGGCCCATCCCTATGACATCACTGAGGTGCACCCCCTGACATCACTCAGGAGTACCTCCTCTGGCCCACCCCTGAAATTTCAGGGTTTGGGATGCTTCTGACCTGGCAACCCTATTCCCGCCTTCCATTGTTCTTAGACAATGAGAGACACCACAGTTGTCCTGGAAAAATGAAGAATTTTAGTCTGCTTGCCTGCTGCATCTGCAGAATCTAGCAGGTTAGAAAACTGCACATGCCCACTTGATCAACACATGCAGCTGCTCCACCCCTTACCCATACACTTTCTGGTTGCATCAGCAAGGAGAAGCAGCTTTCATCTCAGTTGCCTGTTTGTCAGGATATGTGTCTGAAGTGGTGAATGCAATGGGAGGGTCTGCCTGTCATCACGGAGGATGGATTACAAGGGTTTGATTCTACCAAACACTCCCTCCCCTGACCAGATACAAGACATAAAAGCAAACCTCTCTGTAGAAAAGGCAGTGATACTAGCATTTGCGTTTTTCAGCCCTGTACCCACCTTATTAAATGGTGCTTACTCTTAAGTTGCATTGGAATGCTGCCTCACTCACCCTGTTGCATGATAGAGCCTCTGTTCAGCAATTCAGAAAAAGCTAAAAAGTATTTTTTTATACATACCCTTCTTCAAAATGACTGGCAGGCATCTCTCCACCAAAGATCACCCTACCTCCATCTCCCCAGGGATGTGTGTGTGTGTGTGTGTGCACGTATACCTACACGCATGTGTATATATATACATACACACAGAGGCGCTCCCTCTCTCTATGCATATATTCAATGCAGTGGGGGGTGTAACCTTCCCCCGCTTAAGGAATGGAACAGCTACCCTGTTAAAGCTGTGCGTGTACCAGTACACCCAGTAGTTCCAGTTCGAATGAATAGAGACGCACCACCAGGAATCTTGTAAGATGAATCCTTTACTGATTCAATAGAAGCTAAGCAGTAGTCACAAAACACTCTAACTCCAAATGCCTTCACTTTCAATATACACCCCCCACACCCAGAGAAGTTCTCTCAAGGACTTTATAGCCTTGGCAGTTCTTTGCCAGCTGCAGCCTTCGGCTCCTGCACGGCCTTGAGCTCCTCTGTGTGTTTTAACCCTATACATGTCTTTGGGGAAACTTCTGTTGCACATCGTAACTACCAACAAGATCACCCTACCTCCATCTCCCCAGGGATGGGTGTGCGTGTGTGTGTGTGCACGTATACCTACACGCATGTGTGTATATATACATACACACAGAGGCGCTCCCTCTCTCTATGCATATATTCAATGCAGTGCGGGGTATAACCTTCCCCCCCTTAAGGAATGGAACAGCTACCCTGTCTAATGCTACCACAGCTTGCCAGGTCTCTAGAATTCACTGCATTTTTATTTTCTTTTTTAAAAAAGGTGCCATCACCCAGGTCTCCATCATGTTCTAGCCTTTATCATAGAAGGCTCCATTTCCCCTCTCTCTGATCAGATATGTGAGAATCGGTGTACTAAAGACACTTCTTACATGCTCAGACATGCTCCCTTTAGATAAGATGATTGACAGAGCTGATTATATTGCAATCTTGATTTCTATCTGTGTTAAAAGTTGTATGATTTTATAGTGCTGCATTGACTTGTTTTATGTTTGTTATGTTTTTATTGTTTTTACATTGATTGTGCATTTTTATTGTTTTTATGTTTGTAAGTTGTCCTGAACTCCATTTTTAACAGTGGAAAGGCAGGATATAAATCCTCTTAATAAATAAATATTCCATAATAGGCATTTAAGGTTGAAAATGAAGGATTTTTTTAAATCTTCAAATCCTCCCCCAGTTTTTGGTGGTAATTGCTAGGCACAAAACAAAACTGGACAATACAACTTTTAATCTGATTAATTTGCCTAATCAGGACATGATTTGCATACTATGCAAATTATGCAACTAATTTATAATTTGCATAATATGCAAATCAGCCTGCCCAGATTTGTGGAATTGGAATAAGCAGCCCTACATGTGACTCACACTTGCCTTCTGGTCAGCGTTGCTCTTCCCCCGTGCTCTGTGTAAGGAAGCACGAGGGAGGAAATGGACAGCCAGACAGTTAGGAGACAGAGAAAGAGAAAAATGGATGGTGGAGGGAGAAAGGCACAGGGCAAGGATGACGGAGAAGGCAGCAGCAGAATGGAGGTGAGTGACGGTGATGTGTGTGTGTGTGTGTGTGTTCCCACCCCGCTGTCTCCCGCAGCCTGCTGTTTCCGCTGGCTCAATCGCCCTGCCACCCCCCACCCCCTATCCTTAAATAGGTTTATAAATGACAAAAGCTCAAATACTTTTTGTTTGCAGTGTGTGTGACCTGTGCTCATAACATTGTTGTAGTTATTTTGAGATTGTATGAGACTGTTTGTTTGTAACACTTTAATCCTGAATTTAGCTCTTGGATCTTCTCTCTCTCTCTCTCTCTCTCTCTCTCTCTCTCTCTCTCTTGCACACACACACACGCACACACATCATTAGTATATGCATAGTGGAGCAGTGGGGAGGGGTGGATATAGTGCTGGAGAATGCATAGGTTGGTTTAGGTTTTATTATTGTTGAGATTTTTAATATTTTAATGTATTTGTATGTTTTTATTTTGTACATCGCCCAGAGTGTCTGGAAAGCCAGCCAGATGGGTGACTAATAAATTTAATAAATAAATAAATAGGTTACAGCAGCCATGTTACAGCAACCCTGCAAAGTAGCCTAGTATGGCTGTACAGATATTGGAGGGGGCTGAGAGGGAGTTGTGTATGTCAACCCTGAAGTGTAGTCCAGTGTTGTTCAGTCTCTTGGTTTTGTGTTTTCTCTTTTTCTTTTTTGAAAAGAACTTTTAAATTGACTGTAGCAGCAGATTTATTTCTTTAATTTATTAAATTTATATCCCACCATTCCTCCTAGAAGGAGCCTAGGGCAGCAGTGGGTGGAGGGATCATTGCTTTCCCACTCGTGGGAGAAAAGTAGAGGCTTCTTGTGTTTGGGTTGATGCTGGTGGTATAAATCCTTAAATGGGTTTATAAATGACAAACACTCAAATGCTTTTTGTTTGAAGTGTGTGTGGCTGTTTGACCTGTGCTCATAACATTGCTGTAGTTATTTTGAGATTTGATGTGACTCTTTGTTTTCAACATTTTAATCTTGAATTTAGCTCTTGGTTGTTTAATCTTAAATCTCTTTCACTCACTCACTATCTGAAATTAGTCCTGTGTTGAAGCCCCATCTGAAATTAGTGCTGTGTTGGCCACTGTGTTGGTCGCTGCTTTCCACTTTTGTGAAAGCCTTTGCTGTATAGGGAAGAGGCATTTTCCTTTTCATCTTTTGCAGAGAACAGAAGGTCTTCATCAAACATTTGCAGGGGCATCAAATATTTGCAGTTAGTGTAATACCATATTACACTAATGAGGTGGCCAAGTGGTTTTTCTGTGTGTGACCAGTAGTGCAGTAGCAAATTAAAAAGTGCAGGGTCTCTTCATGATAGTTACAGCCATGCCCCTCCTTTTTTTGCTGCTGCATTGAGAATAAGATCCTTTTTAATGCCTTCTCCTATAACAATAGACGCCCCAAGCTCAGTATTGACTGACAAGATTTTAGATAAGGATCTGTCCCAACCCTAACTGGAGATGCTGGGTATTGAATGTGGGGACTTTTGCACGCAAAGCATGTTCTCTGCCACTAAGCCATGACCCTCTTGTAAAGGTAAAGGCATTCTTGATGGTAATATAACATTTAAAATACACTACTGAACTATTTCTGTTACTGCTGGTGCTGATTTGCACAGGATCCCATCTCTTACCTCCCAGATTAAAAAGCAGGGAAATTCACTAATAGGCAAAAAACCTTGCAGTTTAAGAATGTACCTATAGCCCACAGATATTTCTATCAAACTTTAAAAAGCAGGGAAATTGGGCAGCTATAGTGAATGCATCAGGGGAGCAGGAGACCTGAACTCCTCTCTGAGATATTGTACTGCCCTACAAATTGATCAAAATGCAAACACCATTTGGGTTGGTCTTTCACAGTCCAATCCACTTCCTGTGTAGCTTGGAAGAATTTGGTAACATGTGCCTCTGAGCATATGGTGAGTGGTGGCAACACCTGCAATCAGCCCAAATAACAGAAACAAGACATGTGCTGTGCTGATCTTGTTTTAGCAGGGAGGAAGCAACATTATTCAGACAGTTGATTTAGTTCAGATGGTCACTTTGAATATGTCTGATTTCCTTTGCAATTTTAGTGACGTTTCCTATAGGAAATCATTTTCTTTTGTTTCTATTTCTGTGAATATGTGAAGTACAGCAACACTTTGCAAAATTTACACTAAAAAAACTCCAAACATAATAATGGCACTGACTTCTGCAGAATAGTCTCCAGTGGACCTCAGGAGTGTGTCAATTTGCACAAGATAAAACAGTGGGAGGTGAAATATATTCTAACAAAATGCTAGGTGTGCTCTATGTTTTTAATTGACCGTGCCTACCTTGCCTTAAATGAAGTGGTTTAAACATAGCAGGCTGAAAACATGCATCCTCTTTTTTCCAACAGCTAGAGTCATTGCTGAAGTAGCAACATATTGGAATCAGTCTGATTTTACATCAAACTGCAGTTTCAGATTCAACTGTTAAAGCACCCAAAATAGAAATAGAACATAACCTCCAATATAAAACACAAAAGGCTGTCTTCACCATCACATGACAATGACCAATAAAAAGGCTTTGAAATTAATAAAAATACATTTGGCACAGATTTCTAGGATGAATAAGGAGGGGGGGAATTTATGGTTTAGATTCTCTGTAGAAACATTAGTAACACAGAAAAGAAGCAAAGTAAGAAGAACACCAACAAACATACAAAAATATAATTCTCTATCTTTGGAGATGGCAGGTGTTGCCACCACTCACCATATGCTCAGAGGCACATGTTACCAAATTCTTCCAAGCTACACAGGAAGTGGATTGGACTGTGAAAGACCAACCCAAATGGTGTTTGCATTTTGACCAATTTGTAGGGCAGTCCAATATCTCAGATATCTCCTGCTCCCCTGGTGCATTCGCTATAGCTGCCCAATTTCCCTGCTTTTTAAAGTTTGATAGAAATATCTGTGGGCTATAGGTACATTCTTAAACCGCAAGGTTTTTTGCCTATTAGTGAATCTGGATAAAGGTTGTTTAAGTGTGTGTGTGTTTGTGTGTGTGTGTGTGCTCATGGGAAGATGTTAAGAGATGGAATACATAAATAACAACACTGTTGTTATTTACCACCATATCACATAACATCAGGATGGTGTACAAGGATAAACAAATACATGGACACATCATAACATTTTATAGCTTCAGTTAAATTCTTTTCACATGCACTGCACCCTATCTCTCACATGGAGTACTGTAGACATGCATGATACCATGTCTCACATACAAGGTAATGCTAATTCCCAGGATCCAAAAAAGGATCTGAACAGGTTTCCAGGGC
Organism: Rhineura floridana; assembly: GCF_030035675.1. Taxonomy (NCBI): domain Eukaryota; kingdom Metazoa; phylum Chordata; class Lepidosauria; order Squamata; family Rhineuridae; genus Rhineura; species Rhineura floridana. The sequence goes on from NC_084490.1 coordinate 14,982,055, forward strand.
CTTCTAAGTTAAAAACAATGTAGGAGTTGGGCCTTTAGTGGTGTGGCACTCACTCTTTGGAACTCCTTGTTACATATCAGACATTATCTTTTCAGTGCCTTCTGAAACCTTTCCTTTTCAATAGGCTGCTTAAGTGAATATATATATATTTAACCAAGTCTGTATCTATGGAATATGCTCCCCAGTGAAGTGTGTTTGGTGCCTTTGTTGTCATATTTTCGGTACCAGGTAAAGACATACTTTTTCTCCTAGGCATTTGATAAATTGAGATGAAATTTTGTTTTAATAGGCTGCCCAACCTTCCTGTGGGTGCGTGGGGATTCTCTTGCTATTGTTTTGTTGTTGTTTATTGTTATGTTTTATAGTGTGTTTTATTTGATTGTTTTAACATTGTGTAAGTCACTTGGGAACCTTCAGGTGTCAAGTGACTAACAACAACATCTGGATGGGTGGATGGAGTTTGTATTGGGATTTTTCATAGGAAGACATTAATAAATGGAATACATAAATAAGAATGCTGTTGGATAAGTCCAAATGCCCATTTATTCCAGCATCATATTCCACACAGTGGGCATTCAAAGATACTTTGTGGGATCCCACCAACAGAACATGGAAGCAGAAGCATGATGCTTGCGGCTGAATACAGACTATGGAATCCCACAGTGGGTACAGATAGAACTTGACAACCTAGCCCCACTTCAGAATTGGGCAAAACCAGTCTCTGAGCACCTGAGGCTCCATGCAACATAAAGCCCACCATAACTACATCCAGATAGTCCTGGGTGAAAACAGCAGACCAGCTGCACTTTGACCCATTTGCACATGCACACCTGACCATCTGTGGCAACCCACACATAACAGTAGCCAATAATCCAGCTTTATGGAAAACATGGGCAGAGCAGAGTATCTTGCACCTGTTGCAGATCATCACACAGAATAATGAATTTAAAACCACTTCAGGAAGAATTCCCTTGCCTCCCCCGCCCCCCCCCCCACAGCTGCCTGGCAATTCATACAACTCAAGCACAGCATAGTAACAGATGCACTGAGTGCAGCAGACACACCAGATCTCTTGCAAACAGCACACACCTTCACCTTCTCAAGAAAACTTATTAAGTGCCTATATACATTGGATTCTTGCATTGAGCAGGGGTTTAAATTCGATGGCCTTATAGGCCCCTTCCAACTCTACAATTCTATGATTCTACATCATTATGTCACACACTGAGCCCTGATCTAGATCCTATTAGGCATAAGTGGAGCAGAAAAATTAGAAGCTCACCGAACACCTGCACAATAGGAAAAAGCTCCACACAATATTAAACTAACCACCCATGACATTCCAGAGCTTGGAAAAGTTACTTTTTTGAACTACAACTCCCATCAGCCCTATCCAGTGGCCATGCTGGCTGGGGCTGATGGGAGTTGTAGTTCAAAAAAGTAACTTTTCCAAGCTCTGCATTAGGCTGGCATCACACCCACAGATGACTGCTTGAGATGCAAACAGCAGCAAGCAGATCTAGCTCACCTACTATGGAACTGCCCGGTAATCAAACCCTTCTGGAAGGAAGTACAGGTAAGAATTAACTTGGTTCTGGGCAAAGCTGTATTGATAGGAAACACCAACACAGTAATCCACTACTTCCCTGCAAGATGGGGTCTATCAAAAGAACATGAAGGAATTGTCCATCAACATTGGAATGTTCAGACCACACCAAACTCAGAAAACTGGATACAAGACCTTCTGCAACTAGCAGCCCACGAGGAAATTAAGTTTTGTGAACTACACAAAAAGTAAAACTTAAAAATTTCTGGAACTCTTCACTGAGTAAAATCTACAATAAGAAGAAGAGGGAGGCACAATGCAATGCAGGGGAGATACATCTCCAACTCAACAGGTGTTAATCCTGGGACCCCAGCAGAGCACTGACACTCATTTAAATTAACCCTTATCTGAGCATATGAACCAGAACACTGCATAACAACTAAACATCAGAAATGAAAATGTATGTAAAGAAAAATAAGCAGTGCATGAGGGCAAAGGGAGATAGGAGAGATGGGAAGAGGGTGGGGAAGTGAATAAGAGATTGTACTGTTTTATTGTAATTATGTGAGAGCCAGTGTGGTGTAGTGGTTAAGGTGTTGGACTATGACCTGGGAGACCAGGGTTCAAATCCCCACGTAGCCATGAAGCTCACTGGGGTAACCTTGGGCCAGTCATTGCCTCTCAGCCTCAGAGGAAGGCAATGGTAAACCCCCTCTGAATACCGCTTACCATGAAAACCCTATTCATAGGGTCGCCATAAGCCGGAATCGACTTGAAGGCAGTACATTTAGATTTTACATTGTAATTATGTGAATACCCTAATAAACTAAAAAGGTAAAGGTGTCCCCGCACTTATAGTGTGAGTCGTTTCCGACTCTTAGGGTGATGTCTTGCGATGTTTACTAGGCAGACCATATATATGGGGTGGGATTGCCAGTTCCTTCCCCGGCCTTTCTTTATCCCCCAGCATATGCCGGGTACTCATTTTACCGACCACGGATGGATGGAAGGCTGAGTGGACCTCGACCCCTTTTACCGGAGATTCAACTTCCTCCTTCCGCTGGAATCGAACTCTGGCTGTGAGCAGAGTTTCGGCTGCGTTACCACCGCTTACCACTCTGCGCCACGGAGGATCTTCCCTAATAAACTATACACACAAAAAACCCAAATAGCAATCCCTTACTGCCCCTGCTTCTCCCTCAGCCACAACAGTAATTCAGTAGCATTCTGTCTCTGGGCATGGCTATCCCAGTTAGCTGTCATGGCTAATATCCAAGAATAGATTTAGGCATATCAGAAGCTGCATTGTACAAAGCCAGACCATTGATCCAGCTCAGCTCAACTCAACACTGACTGGCAGCGGCTCTCCAGGGTTTCTGACAAGGGTCTCTCCCAGTCCTACCTGGAGATTCTGGGAATTCAAACTGGGACCTTCTGGATGTAAAGGCTTTTATCCAATACCATATTTGGATCAAAAATCTGTGACAGTGTTCTCATGGCAAGGTAAAACCACTTGAATACATTGCATCTACTCTCCGTGATAGGGCAGGGAAACTCTCACACTGAACTATCACATTTTTTCCTACATTCACCAAGGCCCATGAATATAATACCCCCTTTAAAGCCATCTAAGCCAGTGGTCACATCTTCATTCCTCTTTTGTAGTAGCCAGTTTCTCGGCCGCTAACACAAATTAAGGAATTTCCAACTAGATTTTCTGATATGGTGACTGTTGGAATAACAGTTTTCTAAGATCATATGGAAATCTCATTGCAGGCTACTGCTTAAAAACTATCAACATCAATGAGAATTCAAGGCTTTTACCCAACACCACACTTGGATCAAAGATCTATGACAATGTTTTCAATGTGAAACAGGATCAATGCTTCCCCCAAACTGTCACTTATCCTATGGAGAACTTTTGGGAATCATTCTAGCTTCCTTTACTCTTTTCTTTTCTATGATCACCATTGTTGTGATGGGGACTTCTGCACCAGGACACTCCCATTCTCAAAGCCGACAACTGAAATATCACCTGTACCCTGCTCTCCTCTTTGCTGCTTGGCTTTCTAGACCCCTTTCTTTTCATTGGTTGGCCCAGGAAAGTGACCTGCTTTCTCCAGCAAACATTTTTTGGCATCATCTTTTCCATTGTGTTTCTTGTGTATTGGCCAAAACCATCACTGTGGTTCTGGCCTTCATGGCCACCAAGCCAGGAAACAGGATAAGAAAGTTTATTGGAAAGATACTGGCAATATCAATCATCATTGTCTCTTCTCTTATTCAAGCTCGCATCTGTGCTGTATGTTTGGCAATTTCTCCCCCCTTCCCAGAGTTTGACATGCACTCCCAGACTGAACAAATAATTGTGCAATGCAACAAGGCTCAGACACTATGTACTTCATTGTCCTGGGCTACATGGGGTTTCTGGCTGTCATCCATTTCATTGTGGCTTTCTTTGCCAGGAAGTTGCCTGATAGTTTCAATGAAGCCAAGCTCATCACCTTCAGCATGTTGATGTTGAGCAGTGTTTGGGCGTCATTTGTTCCCACCTACATGAACACCAATGGGAAATACATGGTGGCTGTGGAGATCATCTCCATCTTAGCTTCTAGTGCTGGCTTATTAGGTTGCATCTTTCTCCCAAAGTGCTACATCATCATAGCCAGACCTAAATACCAGAGAGAATTCAGCAAGGATAACATAAAACCTTACTTCATTTTTTCCTGTCCTCTTCAACCATCCCATTAGTGGGTATTATCATAGTTAAACTCTTTCCTATATTCTGTTCCATTCTAAGTGCTAATGGGGATAGTTTGTCAGATCTTCAATTTCTGATGGGTTTTGTGGCTGTTTAGGAGAGGTAGGCATAGCATCCATCAACATGCTGTGTCAGTGTGAGAGGCAGATGGTCAAAAGGACTACATGAACACATCCAGTACACTCTCTGACCTCTTCTTCTACCCTTCTTCTCTTGGTGTAGTGCAGAATTAAAGGAGTTGCTCCTACAGACAAGTAGGGTATTTTATTGTTGTTGTTGTTGTGTAGTGCAGGATTAAAGCCAGTTACTCCTACAGACAAGTAGGCTATTTTATCGTTGTTGTTGTTGTTGTTGTTGCAAATTAGCACAGCTGTCCATTTTTACACCTACTTTGCACTGTTCCACTGGTGTTCCCATTAGTACTGACAGCCATTTAATAGGTTGATTTGGTTGCATGAGGTCAGGAAAGTGTGGGAATAAAACAGATGTAATTAAGGTTAGGTGAGCACCCTTAGATACCTTTTACAGCAAAAGGTGAGTCAGGACTTGCCTTCTGTGCTGTGGGTCCTGTTGACAGAATAAGGATCCCCTTTGGGACTAACTTGTATCATCTGCTCAGAGTTCTGAGGCCGCAAGAAAAGGTAAATTAGGAAGACTTCCCTACTCATCTGAAAGGCTGGGGTTGTGCAAATTATACCTCTCCCCCACGTTAAGGGCTGGATCACCTGAATTATCAGAGTTTAATTGAACTTTTCCTCCTGATCATATTGTCACTTGCAGATCCCCAAATATATATTTAATAAATGTGTCCTATGTTCTGCTGACCTCACCTGTATCTCATCTACTTATTTTCCTGATACAGTTGCAATTCTGTATGCCTTGGATAATGAGAATTTTCTCCATTTCACAGGTGACATGTTTAGGTCATATAATGTGTTGTATGTACTATATATATGTAAAACCGGGAGGTATTAATTCAATACTTGGTGGTAAGCCCTGCATAATGTTGAAATGACATTTCCCCTCCTGCAGTTGTCTCTCTTGCATATGTCAGTGTTGCAAAGACAGTAGCTGGCAGTGGAGATTAAGGTTAGATAGTAGTTAACTGTCCCTACTGGACTGCCCATGGGAATGTTAATTAGGAGTCATTCACATTTTCCCAGTGTCACCTGAAGGAACTCAGCAAGTTCACCCCATTTGAAGCATGCCTTCCATCCAGCTTGTCTACTCATCTTTGGTCTCTGTAAATACTATCTGTCCTTCAGTCTATCTGTCCCCTCTGTCCCATAGCTTTGTATCAGGTCAGCCTGTCCTAGTTCCCCATTTGTCTCACCCTCACCTTTTACGTCATCCTAGTTCCACCTGCCCTCCAAAAGCACAGTCTTTATTTGTTCTGAAGACACCATTTTTGTTCAGTCCTTTCAACCTGGACTGTCCTGCAGTCTTTCCCAACTCAGGCTGTTCCATGCTTGTTCCATCTGCCCAGATGCCCTGGAGTCCAGTATGCAGCCACATCTCCATGCCATGCTTTCGACATGACTGGAATCAACACAGTCCACATTTACAGATTGATAGGAGTTTATAAATGTAAATGTATGGATGGTAAAGATTACTTTTTTAATTAAAAAGCTCAATTAAAAAACAAGGCAAGAAAAAAAGGAACAAATCAGTCAGTGGAATTATTCTTTTTTTCCTTACTAATTGGTGTCTTATGTTCAGCTCAAGCCTCAATACTATAGTGCAAAATTTGGGGAGGAAGATGCAATCCAGAAATCCAGCACTATAATTTTACACCCCACTAAGGGCTTTACAAACAGAAATGTAGACATAACCTCATCTGTGGACTGACATTCTTTTTTAAAAAACACAAGAAAATAAAGAAAGGCAAGTGAGGAAAGGCAAAGAGAAGAAATGGGATATCAGCTAGACACCATGATCCTTTTTCCTTACAAGCTGATCCCTGGTATTCAGTTCAGGTCTCAGTACAATAATGTAAAATTTAGGGAGGAAAATGCAAGCCAGCAATCCACCACTAGATGCCAAGATGGAAAAGATCTCCACAGCCACCATGTATTTCCCTTTGGTGCTCAGGTAGGTTGGGACAAAAGATAACCAAACGCTGCAGAAAATCAACATGCTGAAGGTAATGAGCTTGGCTTCATTAAAAGAATCAGGCAACCTCCTGGCAAAGAAAGCCATGGTGAAGCTGATAATGGCCAGAAGCCCCATGTAGCCCAGGACAGTGTAAAACATGAGGGTTGATCCTTCATTGCATTGCACAATGATCTGGTCAGTCTGGGAGTGCATGTCAAACTCTGGGAAGGGAGGAGAGGTTGCCAGCCACACTGCACAGATGCCAGTTTGAAGAAGAGTACAGAGGATGATGACTGACATTGCCAGCCTCTTCCCTACCCACTTCCTCATCCTGTTTCCTGGCTTGGTGGCCATGAAGGCCAGAACCACAGTGATGGTTTTAGCCAACACACAAGAAACAGCAAGGGAGAAGATGATCCCAAAGACTGTTTGACGGAGAAGGCAGGTTACTTTCTCAGACCGTCCAATGAATAAAAAAGAGCACAGAAAGCAAAGCAACAGAGAAATGAGCAGGGTGCATGTGATGTTCCAGTTATTGGCTTTGATTATGGGGGTGTTCTTGTGCTGAATGAAACTCCACATCACCACAGTTGTGATCAGGGTGAAGAACAGAACAGAGAAAGACAAAATGATTCCCAATGGATCGCCATAGGTCAAATAGGTTATATATTTGGGGATACACCAATCCTGGTTTTTGTTTGGGTGCTGATCCTCAGGACACTTGCTGCAATATTTTGCATCTGGAAGTAATGAAGAAGTCTCAATAGACCAACAAATGTACCCCTATGCTTGTATCCTAGGTCATTGGTTCCTACACTGTTTTTCCTGTGGACCACATGAAAATTGGTGTTGGCCTTGATAGTGCACTTAATAATTATTCTGCCTGTTGTAGCAATTATTTTGGACTGTGCTAGATGCTGTGTGATTTTGAACTGTATTTTTATTGCTTCTTTTGTTTCATATATTGTTTTTTAAAGTATGGCAATTTGTATGTCATAGAATCCAAATTTTACTGCATAAAATCCCATGTAAGGCATAAAAGAAGCAAGAAAAGTATAATTAAACATCAATGTGAATCTTTAATGTGGATATGCCTAGGACCACCTAAATGAAGCTCAGGGGCCACTGGTTGTACACGGACTGCAGTTTAGGAACCCCTGTGCTACATGACACCAATCTCTCAGAATTTTGGCATAAATAAAACATTGGGCATATTGAAGAGAGGTATTGCACATGCATGACAAACATGGACATGTTGACTTGGGCTCATGAGAAATGTTGTCCAAAATACCTTCAGAACACGAGGTTGGCACAGCTTGATGCCTACTTTGTCTTTAGACATCAAAACATATCTCATATTGCATGAATCTACAATCTACCGCAATATAATTGAAGAAAAATTTCACATCCATTCAAATGTTTGCCATTCCAACCACCAAGCAAATTCCCCAATTCTTTTGGGGTTGGTTGGTCATGCTCTATTTATTTATTTATTTCAAAATAGAAGCAGTGAGGAGGACTGGACTCTCCGCTCCTCAGTTAGTGAGAAGTAGGGATGGAAGGATCTGTCTGTTTTGGTTCTCCCAGTTTCTCATTTTTTGCAATGTTAAATTGAATTCTCTACATTTCTGCAGTGATCTGCATTTTTGTTTTAAAAAATCCTCATTAAAATTCTCCACCATTTTAGTACAAATTTCTCCAAATAAACACATTTTTATATGCTGTTTTCACAAATATACACATATTTGCAAGCCATGTCTCATCATTTCATGCCTTTGGGGCATGTTATTTTCACTCATGTATCCATTTTTATGCACACTTCCCCCTAATATATGCATCTTTGTAAATGTTGTTTAGTTGGCAAACTGCATCCCAAACTTTTAATAAACGCAAATTTGAAGGATGGTTGTGTTTCAGTTCTCATATTGTTTCAGAAATTGAGAATTTGATAAATTCTGCTTGAAATGAGGACTGAACGGAAACTCTCACCAGCCCTAGTGAGCAAAGGGTTCAGTCCTGCTCTCTGCAAGGGTCTGTTTCTTCAGCACATTCCCCACAGGGAACGTTTTCACAAATCAGCACCCAGCAGGAATGAAGGCATCACCTCATTCTTTCCTCACTCACTCCTCACCACATGTTTAATTAAGCTTTAAAATTCTGATTAAACATGCTGTCTGGAGGAAGAAAGGAGACAACACTTCTTCCCCTACTAACCTTCTGACTGTGCATTAAATTAGCTTTTAAAATCTAAATTAAAAAAATTAAGGCTAGCCCCCAAATCTATTCAGATCTGGATTGGGTCAGCCCTGAATGATCCCAGGTGAGATAGCCATCAATCTGTCATGTCAGGACCCGGATCAGATAGGGGTGATCATGCATAGCTCTCTCTCTCTCTCTCTCTCTCTCTGTGTGTGTGTGTGTGTGTGTGTGTGTGTGTGCATGCGCGTGCGTGTGTGTGTGTGTGCATGCGCGTGCGTGTGTGTGTGTGTGTGTGTGTGTGTGCGTGTGTGCGGACAGAGACAGAGTCCCATTTCCACACTGACATCATAACTTGCTTGCTATTCTGCTAGTGGGATGGTTTTTGGTCCAGCAGAAGCATCTGCTAATTTAAGAGAAAGGGAGACTCTTTTTCTCAGATCACCCTTTCTACTGCAGCCCTTTTTTCACTGTCCTCTGAAAATCAGCCCCAGTGCATTAAGGGACCCTCCAGAATGGTATATCAGGTGGCAAGGGGAGACTGGAGGTGGAATGGGGCCTCAGAGAAAATATTCTCCCTTCTCTTATAATAGCAGATGTCTCCACTGGCTCAAAAGGAATTCTACAAGCAGGAAAGCAGTGTTGGATTTCACTGAACATGTGAGCCAGCCCTTTGAGCACATTTATTTGAGAGAGAAAAAACAACCCTGGAATACTTTCCCCTTATAGCTTTGCAATCTCTATTTACCCATCTGGCTTGAAATCATTCCTTCAGAGCAGTGAGGACAATCGTAACAACAAATCTGTTGCCCCTGACGAACAATCTTGCTGTGTCCAGGATGGCATCTCTCAACACAGCTGGATTGGGGTACGGTCTATTAATACCCAATAAGAAAGGATTTAGTGTGTAGACCAACTGCTTTCTCCTTATGACTACAATGTTGAATTCTATGTATTTTTCAAAATGATACAATGACGAGTAATCCCTGGCTACTTTCCTATAATCCTTTCATGTTCATAATGGTGATAGATCTTATTCCTTCTTCACTTGATTTCTCTTGCTTGTCAGTTCTTCTCATCATTTAGCCCTGGGACACTCTGCTGCACAATTGTCTGTATAAAGCCAGCTATCTCATAAGTCTACAGTTGAGTGACTTCTGAGTTATTCTCTGTTCAAGTAGCTCTGACCCACACCTTTTCCCTGTTTTTTAATTAAGAAATTTATTTTTTAAAATAGATGTTCTTACCTGTCTAAACTTTTGATTCCACACAATGGCACTTGCATTAACGATGAAATCTTGTCCTGCCGTTGCCTGAGGGTTGATCCTTCCAACACGGACTCTATGGATTGACTGATTGGGGAATATGATTGAGTTGATAACATCATATCCAGCTGCCAACTCTCCATTTTCATCAAAAAATATTTCTTCCCCAGCACTATTGTTGAAGCGGATATGTTTCAAAAAGGAGTGAAGCTAGATTGGAGAAGGAATGAAAATGACCTGGGTCTAGTGCTGGGAAACAGATTACTGCAATTCCCCTCAAAATGTTATTGTCTTGTCCTGTGGACATGCAATTTCTGGTCACTCTGACAACACACACACATACATCAATTCTAAATACAATAGAGCAAAATGTTTCCCATCTTCCAAGGGTGCTAAGATCAATCTTTGCAGAGCTGGGTGTGGTTCCCAGGGACACTGCAGTATTTTTCAGTATAATACTCCACACATTTTGAAAAATGCTTGTGCACCACTATTTTTTTCACATTAAGTATTCAGACATTTGCATTCTATGTTAAAGGAGCTCTTTTCCTCATGTGATCCTGTATAGATCTTGATGTAGTCATCTGTGGCCCTTTTCATCATCCCACCTCTGAGGGAAGTCCATACATTGCTTCTGAGAGAACAGGCCTTTTCTATAATAGTTCTCAATCTATGAAATAACTACCCCAGGCTGCCCACCTGGCACCAACTTTGTCATTTTGCTGTTAGGCAAAGACTCCGCCCGCCCCCAAGTCATTTGGACAACACTGTTGATTGGCTGCATTTACTCTGATTATACTTTTGAAATGTTTATGTATAAGCAAAACACTGTCCAAACATTGTCAGAGAGGTACAACTAATTGTTAATTTCAAGGTCTGCAGCATATTCATTGGACTCCTTCTGCAAAGCATACTTCAAGCCTAGATGCTGTTATGGTCTGGGAGCACTTGTTGCAAACACAGACCCGTAGCTTTGTTGCCACATTGGATAAAGGAGAAATTGAAAGATTTAGCTTATTCCAGGCAATAGCAAGGGTAATATGTTGTTTATATTTGCCACTCTGGATTCCTTTGAAAGAAAGGGCAAGATATAAAGTCAAATAACAATCATCATCATGGTGTGTATGCAGCCTGTGTGTGAAGGAGAACAAAAGACAATCAGTCTTGGAAGTGGACTGAAAGACACAAAAGACTTGCTTTCTGTGATGTATCCAAGGCTATGATGCGGGGCGCTCTCCTAGAAGCCTAGTGGTGGAGCAGGTCATTCTGGAGTGTTAATACTGTGAGCATTTCATCATATGCTCCATCAGCAATACATGTCAGTGAAAACATGCCACAACTCTCCAGTGACAGTCATTCCAAGGAAACCAAGCCTTGGACCCCTGAAAACCCTCATAACATGGAAATTGGGGTGAATGTAACAATAAATCTTTTCCTGGCTCCTATTGGATTCCAAAACCTGCTACACGAGAAAAATAATCCTGAATCCATCCAACAGAAAGGCATCATTGCCCACAGCATCTTCTATTTATACATCCACAAGAGTGGCAGTACACTATAGCCAACATGGATTTTCGCATTCCGCAATGTTAAATTGAAAATACCCCCATGCCATTCTGCTGCTTCCCATAAGCACTTTTCAAAACAAAACCTTACAAAACCTATAGTCCTGAACTCAGAAACACTTGTTTAACAACCATCTAAGTTTTCATGGCGATAAACAAAACAGTCAGAGTGAATCGAGAGTTCGAAGTGTAAAACGAAAGGGAAAAATCCAGACACCTGTTGGATTTTTTTTTCTGTCAGTTGTCTCATAATTTCTTGAAATTAATTAAAAATCAGCCATGTTCACAGAGTACCCAACTTGGCCCCATACCCTGACCTTCCTCTTCTGAACTTTAAAAGTTAAAAAAAAGCATGGGTGATTTTTAATTAAAGAAATTTAACATCCCAGTGTATAATAGTGCAGGCATGCTCAATAAGGACCAACTGTCAGTGTTCTAAAAGCCAGACTGACACAGCTATTTCGCTTGGCTAATCATAGTGTGTTTTGGTTTAAATTAGAGTGGGAGACTACAGGGGTCTGCTATAGAATAAAAAGGTGGGGAAAACCCTGAAAAATAATTATAATTGAATTTCTCATCTGATTTGTTATTATTTGTGATATTCTCCAACTTTGCAGAGATAATTTTGAAGTAGCAACTCTCCACTACTGGTTTCCAATTCATTCTTTTTTCCAATTCATTTTTTAAAGATTTGCTTTGAAATCATCAACTGTGTGAGTGATACCTTTACCCATCTACATTCTTTGTGAGTTCTTCAAATACGTATTCCGTTTCACAGCTGTCAATGAAATGTTGATTGTAACTGACAGACAGAAAGCAGCAGGGGAAATGAGTTATTGATTGTAAACAGCAGGGAGGACTCAGGTGTTGATTATAAGCAGCAGCGGGGAAGACACTGACTTGACTATCTGCCTATATCTGCAATTGAAAAGGCATGTAAATGAGCAATAATTACCAGAGCTTGGAAAAGTTACTTTTTTGAACTACAACACCCATCAGCATGGCCACTGGATTAGGCTGATGGGAGTTGTAGTTCAAAAAAGTAACTTTTCCAAGCTCTGATAATTACAGAGTTCAGAATAAAGTTTGATACCAGTGGAGACTTGTGAATAAATAGCAATTATATCAATAACTCTATGAAAAGCATAATAATAATAATAATAATAATAATAATAATAAAAAAAATCAGACATCGGAAAAATGAAAAGATGTGGGGGAGGAATTGTATTGTTAATGACCATTAGGAGGTTACACTTAAAAATAAAACATAAAAAGAAGAGGATTCAATCCCTATTACCCACCCAATTTCCTCCCTTCCTCCTCTCCTCACTCCCTCCCACTTCTCCTTCCCCTCCCCATGCCTCCCCCAAGTCAATTTCACCTGTCCTCAGCATGAGTACACAGGAGTAAATTCCATTGAACTCAATATTTATTTATTTATTGCATTTATATACCGCCCCATAGCCAACGCTCTCTGCTTTTTATACTTTGTTAGAAAATCTGGTGGCTATAGGTATGTTCTTAAACCACTTTTATTTGTCTGTTAGTGAATTTATTACAGTAGCATCTGCCAAGAGTACCTACCTGCCATGGTTGAACTTTCAGAAAATTTCCACCCCCAATTGCTTTCTGCTTCGAATTTGATGACAACATGGCATGGAGAGCATGTGCAACAGCATAGACAGCATTGTAGATACTGTAGCTCTGGCCAGGCATCTCCATTTCAAAGACAGATTCAGGAAGGCTCCTCAACTTCTCTTCCCCAGTACAGTTTTTTGCCTGTGGTTTGTATATGTGATATGCTGGGAATGAGCACAAAAATGCACTGGACCAAAAGTTATGGAAGAAATAAAACTTAAACTGATTAGGATTTAATGTCTCAAGGATATCTTCATATCCTGCTACATCATTAGTGTGGAATGCAAAGGACAAGGTGCCATTAAAGGATTTAGGTGTAAATACATCACTTAACATTACAGATGCAAAATCCCACTGAGCAGTAATGATCCAAACCTTCTCTATTGGCTTCTTTTCATCAAATTCCTGTATCACTAGAACCTTTCGTAAGCCCTCCATTGCCCGTAAATCCCCATGAACAAGAATCACATTGGTTGTGGTCAATGAGAGCACGGAATGTATTCTTTCCAAATTATGATTAATTTTTTTGGTTTCTCCCCAGTAGCCTTCCCAGTGATCCTTCAGCGATGGAATAATTTCCTTAAAAGCAATGCAAATATGGCTCTGGAGTAGCCAAGGAATGAGGGTCCTCAATAGCATTTCTGCACTGTCATCATCTGAAACAATAAGGCCAATCCACATCCATCCAAAATGCTGAAGCAGTTGAGCAATCCCAACATACTGTAGACTTTCACTGGGGATCATCCGATAGACGGAAGGGAACTGTGTTTTATCACCCAGTGCAGGGTCAAAGGAGTCATAACTGAGCTAAAGAGAAGGACAATTAACCTTTTAGAGCTCACTCATTATTCCTGAATTTAAATTGCTTCCTTCAAATACCTGGCAGGATAGAAGGTTGAGATCATTTAATCTGACCCTTCAACAAATATCGAAAGGATATTCCAAAGGTTTAGACTTTCATTATTCGATTCCTATTTCCTTCAAATATCAGACAGGATAGAGCTTATGCACATTGTATTTATTTGAGGTCATGCTATCTGATCCTCCAGCAAATACAGCCAAGTCTTTGGTGCTTTGGGTAGGATTATAGAGGGTATATCTACATGTAGAGGAAAACCCACATATTAGAGCCCCCCCCTTTTAATTAGGTATAGGAGGAGTTGAATTTGAAGTAGAAGAAAAATGAAGCAGAATGGTATGTTTATCTTAACTCTTTCCCTTCCCACATTTATTTTAGTCCATATCTCCTCCTCCCATAAGTTTTCCCCTTCACCCCATTCAAACAAATTTCTTAACTACTGGGAGAGGAGACCATTTGGAATAGAAAACCCCTTGAACTCAGTGCAGTTTATTTCTGAGAATAAATCTGGATTGCAGGTAAGTATCTAATGCATGCATTTGCTGCTAATAAGTATTGAACAAGATCTGTGCTGAACTAATTGGGTATAGGAGGGCCTTTGAGCCTTACCATTTTTCAAGGATGTAGGAGATATGTCTGCTTTCCAAATCTCATACTTGTTGCCTACATATATATATATACTCACTTGTGGCATCTTGTAGATATTTAAAATGTGTGGCATCAGCTTAGAGTTATGAGAGGTGAGCCCACCAATGACAGTCACTAGCTTGCATTTCTTGTTACAGATGTAGTTAAGAGAACTCCCGTGTCTTGTAAAAAGGAGATCCATGGTTGCATACGAGGTTCCCATTTTGTTGTAAGCATTTTGAGAGATCAAGTATTCCAATGTGTGGTTGGGTAAGAGCTGGGTTTTCTTATTAATCTCATAAATGGCAAACAAAAAGGCAAGGACTTGGTGGTAGTTGTTAGGCACTGTGCTGCAATGAGATTGGCATGTGGTCAGATATCACTTGAGCTACCAAGTTAAGCAACTTTCAAGGAGACTGATCAAGAATGACAGGAAGTGTTTGGTTGTAATCATCGCTGCTAAAGGTGACCTAACCAGTTTTTGAGTCTAAGGGGACAATTACTTTTTCATGCGGGGGCATGTGGTATTGCTTAACTTTCTTTAATAAATAAATGAAATAAGTATCAAAATTTTGTGTTATTTTTTCACTCAGGTTCCCTTTTCCCTAATACTAGGTTTGGTTCAAGATCTGATAACATTCCATCCCAAAAATATGCACCCATGCAGAAAATCAGACAGGGGGAAAATACTTTTTCACAGCATTGTAAATAAAAATGATCAGTTCAGTCCAATATACTCTTATTCTATTAAAAAAAAACACGATCTACTTACTAGCCATAGACCAACTCATCCGGGATCCTGTTAAAGGGAATCTCATTTAATAAAGGAATAATAAGGGAGACAAATTCACCAATGATAATATTGTCTAGAGGGCCAAGGAAGCTCTTCTCAGCCTTTGGTCGCCAACCACATCTGTATTTCCTGTTCTTGCTGACAGTATGAGGCATCTGCAGCAGCCAAAGGATCAACAGCAACGATATCTTTCTGAAGTGTGGCAAATCAACACCCCACTGACATCTGCACGCACTCATTGTGACAGCTGTACAAATCTGCAGTCTTATCAAAGTCACTGGTTATCAAAATTGTTCCCAAACCACCCTGAAAACTCTTTAAGTGTTACACCAATTTTCCTATTTCACAGATTCCAATCTGGATTCCCAGTTTTTAATACAGTGCAGTCTGTCTTCAATTAACCTCCAAGAACTATGCACAATGGGTTGTTTGAAATGAATCTTTATACAAGGAGAGGAGTGCATCACCAGCTCATGAGGTGGATTCCTCTGAGTTTGTGGCTTCCCTATTGCCTTGAACTACAACTACTTGATAACAATGATTATGATAATTACAGGGTAGACAACTGCCTTTTCCAAGATACTCAGCTACTGGCAAAGTTAAAGAAAACCTATTTGTCTGCTTCATATCCAATGTCTGCCTATCAAGTATCGGTGGTGGTGTGCAGTGCATATTGGATATTGAACATAACTTTCTGAATGGATGTTGACTGACAATACTTTTACCACACCCTAAGAATAAACCAGAACTGTTTCTAGGGACCTTCCTCTCCCCCTCCCCCGCGCCTTTGCTTAAAGAAGTAAAGGGTGGTCTGGAGATGGAGGGTGGATGTCATCCCAATGTTGTAGTCAGGCCACTTTCTGGAGAAGTTCAGACTTATGGTTCCAGTCCTCCTTTGCAGGGGGGGTGGACAGATTAAGATGGCCTGCCCCGGGGACTGATGGAATCCATTGGATTCCTGAATTCCCTGGGGAGTTTCCCAGTAGATAGAGCAGGTGAACCTATTGAATCCCTTGTCATGCTATGAAACAACAAGGTGTCTTGGGCTCTTAATATGGTTGGCCCTGAGTGCCCTCTCCAGCATCGTAGATTCCAGTTAGCACCCTGGTACACCAATGACTAAGGGCAATAAAACAGACTGGATGACAGCTAGAGAGCAAGTGGCAAAAGACGTGCTGTGAGGCTGATTGGGCATGAGTCAAACATCATAAATGTGCCTACTATATGGCGGTTAGGATGGCAAAGATGGCTCACTTCTCTGCCTACATTGCATCCTCAAGTAGCTATCCAGTGGAGCTTTTTTGTATTGTCAAGGATCTGTTGACATCAGTTCCAGGACATGGAGATTTAGACTCTTCAGAGGCCCACTGTGAAATGGTGCACTTTGGAAATATTGAGTCCTTTCTTATTCATTTCAGATGCAGATCATTGTGAGAAATGCCCAGAAGACCAGTATCCAAATGAGAAACAGGTTCAATGCATCGCCAAAACTGTTACCTACTTATCATATGGAGAACCTTTAGGAATCATTCTGACTTCCTTTGTCCTTTTCTTTTTTGCAATCACCATGGTAGTGGTGGGGACTTTCATCCTGCACCAGGACACTCCCATTGTCAAAGCCAACAACTGGAGCATCACCTGCACTCGGCTTTCCTCTCTCTTGCTGGGTTTCCTAAGTTCCTTTCTGTTCATTGGCTGGCCTGGGAAAGTTTCTTGTCTTCTTCGACAAACAGTTTTTGGCATCATCTCCTCTGTCTCTGTTTCTTCTGTGTTGGGCAAAACTATCACTGTAGTTCTGGCCTTCCTAGCCAGAAAACCAGGAAACACAATAAGGAAATGGGTTGGGAAGAAACTGGCTGCATTGGTCATAGTTTTCTGCTCGCTTATTCAAGCTGGCATCTGTGTTTTATGGCTAGCAACCTCCCCTCCCTTCCCAGAATTTGACATGCACTCCCAGACTAACCACATCATAGTAAAGTGCAATGAAGGTTCAGAGACTATGTTTTATACTGTCCTGGGCTACTTGGGGCTTCTGGCTATCATCAGCTTCACTGTGGCTTTCTTAGCCAGGAAGTTGCCTGATACTTTCAATGAAGCCAAGCTCATCACCTTCAGCATGTTGGTCTTTTGCAGTGTTTGGGTGTCTTTTCTCCCCACTTACTTGAACACCAAAGGGAAATACATGGTGGCTGTGGAGATTTTCTCCATCTTGGCTTCTAGTGCTGGTTTGTTGGGTTGCATTTTTCTCCCAAAGTGTTACATCATCATTCTGAGGCCAGACCTAAATATCAGAGAGAATTTAGTAAGGAAAACACAAATCCTTATTTGATTTTCCTCTATCTTCATCAGCACAGTCCAACTCTTTCCTGTATTCTGTCTCCATCTAAGCACTAATGAAATATATTCATCTGTCAGATCTCCAATTTCTTATGATGGCAGAGTGGAATTCAGCACCCACCCCCATCATTCTACCTCTGTAGAAGAGCCAGGCAGTTCCAAGAATCTCCCCACACCATTTGTTAGGAGAAAGCAAATTGTTTAATTCATCTATAATTTATTTATTTAAATATAAAAGCAACTATTCCAAAAAAGTACCCATTCCTAAAAGGGCTCACAAAATATTAACCAAAATGCCCAGAGGTGCCAATGTGCCCACCAATATCTCCTTGGTGCATGTGAAAGATCTCTAAGCAGTGTAGAACATAAGTCAAACATCTTAAAACAGCAGATACAAAAAAACCTACAATTGATAAAATACAGTTAACTGAACAAAACTTCCTTTTTATTGTCAACATATACTATAAACATTGCATGTAAAATTAAGTACAGGAAATACAAGAAAAAATATCATAACATATATTAAGCAGGTGCCATCTTTGTGATCTTTTCGGCGCCTTTTGAAGACTTTCCTCCTTCAACAAGCCTTTTATGTTGAGACCTATCACACTCTGCGTCTGTGTTAGAAATGCTTTTTAATTTTTTTAACGATATGTTTTAAACCCTTTTTTAAAGATGTTTTTAAAGCTTTTAAAAATGTTTTTAATGTTTTGTTTTGATGTATTTTAACATCTGTTTTTCTGAAGTTTTAAAGTGTTTTTAGCATTTTTGTTTGCCGCCCTGGGCTCCTGCTGGGAGGAATGGCGGGATATAAATCAAATAGTAAATAAACAAACAAACATGGACTAAACAAAATACCCCCTTCAAAACAACAAGTTAAAAAACAAGCATATTTTCAAACATAGTAGTTTAAACAAAATCAGCTCATTTTTTGATCATAATGTAATGAAGCAAAACAATTCTCTATGCTTCAATAATCTTATCAATGTTTTAAGGGCTATGAACTTTTTTGGGGCCAGGGGTCACATTGAGAAAGTTTTGTGGGTGTTGGTCTTAAAATGTCCACCATTCAGTACTGATTTCAATGACTTAGACTAGAGGTTTAGAACATCAGGTCCCAGTGTCTGAATGTGGCATTCCAGGTTACTCTATACTTTCCCCAGTCCATACTTCTCACTTGTCCTTCCAAAATGTTTATGGGCAATTATTCAAGTGAATCCATTGACACAGGGGTGTGATGATGTTGTGGGGCACCCCACTCTCCTTGAACACTATTAAGACCTTAGCATATGGTCCTCAGAAAACTCTATGTATTGCTGAGGCCACGCCACCCCAAATCACAAGAAAAAAAATGGCCACCCTTCCACACAAAATGGCTGCTGAAGGGTGGCAACATAGGAAGCTGCCTTATGCCAAGTTAGACCACTGGTCTGTGTAGTTCAGCGCTGGTTCTCCAGGCTTTCAGGCAGCAGTCTCTAAACTCAAGCTGGAGGTGCTGGGGATTGATTCTGAAGTCCCAGAGCTTGGAAAAGTTACTTTTTTTGAACTACAACTCCCATCAGCCCAATCCAGTGGCCATGCTGGCTGGGGCTGATGGGAGTTGTAGTTGAAAAAAAGTAACTTTTCCAAGCTCTGCTCTGTAACTTCTGCATGTAAAGCAGATGCTGTACAACTGAACTATGGATCTTCCCTATAGTGGCAGTGTGGAGGGATCCCAAGATGAGAAAGGATGGAACTTCAAATGCTATGCACTTTATTCTTCTAATGAACTCTATTTAGTCCAGGTGAGGGGAATGTCAGGACTCAGTGGTCAAATCCTCCAGGCCTCTCTGTTTGGTCCTCTGTCTAAGCCACTCCCCCTTTCCCAGGATGAACTCCTCACTGGTCCTTCTCCTCATAATCCTCGAGTTTCTTTGCCTGACTTAAATGTGCCCTTGAATGTTGACGATGTCATTTGTCTGCTTCAAAGGTGAGGGGTGTGTGTGTGTGTGTGTAAAGATTTGCATGGTTGGAATGAAGCTTCCTGAGACCATGGTAAGGTTATCCATGAGGGAATGCAGGCTGAAATGTGTTCCCAATCTCTAATTTGGTCTGTCTGTGATGATTTGATTCAGTCATAGTCTCACCTGAAGGGATGGATCCTGCCAAATTTCAAAAGCATAATTGTACCACTTTTTCCACAAGGATAGCCATTAAAGATTTAGGGCAGGAATCACTTATCACTTCCTAGTAGTCTGTGGACAACTGATTTAAAATTGAAGACATGAGAGAGGAGCCTATGGGTAAGAAATGTTCCAAATTGCAGACAAATAAGTCCAGGGACTTTTATGCTAGGCATTTTTAAAGGTTCTTTTTTTTTAAGGGGGGTAGAACTAAAAGGGATTTGCTTTCCAGACAAAGTCATTCCCTTAGATTACATGCTTGACCTTTCAGTCAGAATATAATTTCCCTGCCATGCCCTCTACCCTCTTTGGTGTTACCTGTCCCTTCCCCCATCATCCCATCCTGGCATTAGGGCAGCTTTCAGATTTCAGATTCATTATTTGTGTCCAGTCATCAGACTATTTTAAAACAAATGTTTAACAGAATGAAAATAACACAAGATTGTATCAATACCCATATAAACTACAACATCAACAGATGAGGTTTTAACTTGTCATTCCAGTCAAGCTACACACCATGCAAGGTAAAATAAATGTGTTTAATCTTAACACACACACACCCAAAAAACAGGGAAGCCATAAGGCCAAGGGAGCTTTCAGGGGATGCCATGGAGTCCATGGGTGCCACAGCGGTAGGAGCTGCAGGTATCTCAACTGCTTTGCCCTCTTTTTTTCCAGTCCCCAGAATGACTCTCACATTCAAAGTTTTGGAGACATACTTTACCTCTTTCAGGGGCAAGGGTTGGGTGAGAGTGAGCTTGTCTAGATTTTTGTGTGCATGTTTTTCCTGTTTCTCTGGCTTTTTTGTGTTTGATGGGGTTAGGGTATTTTCCCACGGGGGGAGCTGTACTAAATATTTTTGGCAACTTATTTGTGACTAGCCAGGGCTCATCCACCATAGACTTTTGTGATTAGGTTGGGACCCATAGCAACCCTCTTGGGACAGTGCAAAGGACAGTTTTTCAGATTTCCAAATGTGCCCCCATGTCAGAAAATGTTGGGGATGCACATCTACCAGATTGCCTTCTGAACGATACCTGAGGCAACTGAACTGATCGACTAGCAAGGTAACTGTTGGATTTCAGAGTACTCTGTAGTCCCTTTCAGCCCTTGTTTTCATATTTTACTACAACTCATAACCTCATTGTTATCAATTCAAAAAGTTAGACTTAGTGCCTAACATGCTGAAGACAGCCATGTGTACATTGTTACTGCCCTGAGGAAGAACAGATATTAGTAACTTCGGAATCACATAAATATTTTTTCCCTGGTTATCCAGGGACTTGGGGAAAAGTGATTATTTACTCTCAAGTAATCAAAATCACTATCATTGATTTTCCCCCCTTTCATATCTAGCCTTAGGCTAAAAACAAAAAGCAAACAAAAATACCCCACCACTATTTAACTTAACATCCTGTTCTGTGGTACATTCGAGAGTCTATAAAACATTATTTCAAACCATCTTGTTCCTCAGAGGCTTGAATGGTTACATGAAGCAGAAAAGCCCCTATCAAATGGAGCTTTGAGACTTCAGGCCTTAGAGCAAAAATCCAGGTTGCAATTTCTGTCTTGGGAAAGGCTTCTTCAGCACTGTGCATGGTCTTCTGGAGACAGGCACTGTTTATAACTACACTGACAGTTGTGGAGGTCACAATGCAGCTCTTCAACCAGGATTATGGCCAACATTTGCTGGCATTTAAAAAGGTTTTGCTACTACTAGTAGTACTATTCTTGTCTTACACTATCAGCAAATGTTTTAGCTCCATGTGTTGCTGGCAGCCAAAAACAGAACACAAGGTCCCTAAGTCCAGAGAGGATAGTACCATTGGAGGATTTTTTTCCTTAGGACTTTGTAAAGTGCTTTTATTTGACTTTGTGACGTGCCCAGACTCCACCAAATATTATTGGTAAGTAGCTCTTTATGGGTCCACAGGCTTTCAGATAATTCCAAACAAATTTGGATAATGCTGGTCCCCCTACAATGAGTGCTCTATATAGGGATTATAGACACCCCTCACATCCCACTAAATATTTATCTCTCTTTACCCGTTATTAAGCTCTGGTCCTACACTCACTCACCAGTTACCAAGTATACAGGAGTCAACTGTATGGTGGAAATGAAATGTTGTGCACAACCTTTGGGGATGACCCTCCACTATTTTCAAACATACAGTTAATTGGCCAGTGGCCTTTGCTCTTCATAGGCAATGCTCCTTAAACCACTCTGGGAACCTTCATGTTGAAGGACAGAACACTCATATAATAATGATAAAAATAAATATTCGTCAAGCTGACCCAGTCAAGGTCATGAATCTCTTCATGATATCTCAGAGTGTGTTAGTGAGAAATCAATTTGGCTAAGGTTACTCCTGTCCCCAGCAATCACTTTGAATCAGCAAAGAACCAGCTGCCACTTGCATGTGATGACAGACTGCAGAGTAATTAATCCAGCTGTTGAACCAAGACAACCAGAGAATGAACTCTGTGTGTGTGGGGGGGGATCTCCTTCCTGCTGCCATTCTTGAATGGGAACGACAACATTCCTGCTGGGATAATGCAACTTCCTCTCATTGTTTTTAAACAAGATTTTAATTTTAATATAAGAATATAACAAAACAAATAGGGGATATGCATCAAAGAATAATTGTTTTCACTATCACATTACACAGCTACTCCTCTAGTATTAACGATTAAACAAGGTCAATTGGGGGAAGCATAATTTTTATAAATCACAGTTGTGAGGTCCAAATATCATGCCTTGGTACTGGCAAATAACTTTGAAAATGATTTGCAGTAGCATAAAGTGACAAATTTCCACAAAATGGAGTAGAAATGTTCCTTTTAGGACTTTAACATGGTGTGTTATTTTCTCATATATTCCAGTATTCCAGTCATTATAAAGACAACTGTAAATCAGGTAATGTCTTCCATTTTTGAGCAATGGGCAATCTAGCAGTTGCCAATAGCTACATTAATAATTCATTTTAATAAATATTTACTGCCTGATCATCCAGCTTGTTTTGCAGTGATAACTGTGGAGTCGTTCAAATGGGGTCTTATAATTATTAACAACCTCCTGATACATCCCAGCCCAAAATTTATGAACATGTGTGCACTCCCACTGTAAATGGAAGTTCATGCTCTTGGTACCAGACCCATGCCAGCAATCTGGTGCCAAACCCTGAAGGCATATGTGAAATTTGTACTGGTGCATGGTACCACCTGTGTGTGATCTTTAAAGAGCTTTACCTCACATAGGCAGACACTGATTTGTATGGTTTAGAGGACCGTAACTTTTTCTATTTAGCTTCATTTACTTACATACTTATTTAAATTAAATTACATTTATATCCTGCCCTTCCTCCCAGAAGGAATTCACTTATATCAGTCTCCATATCAGTATCCTATAAAGTTTTAAGACCTGCAAAAGGTCCAATCGAGATGCCAATTCCTTGTAGAGGGTGGACACAATTCCCTTCCCTGTATTATCCTGATTCAACATTTTTCTTCAAATTCAGTCAGGTTTCTATTAGCTTGAGTCGTGAAATATTAGTTCATAAGAAAATGATTAAATTGGTGTATCTGTAACTAATTTAGGCCTGGATTCCCTATATCTACTCTAAGTTGTGCTGGTAAATTTTTTCTTCTCCTATGGGAACTTTTGCTGGGGGTCTTTGAAGAAATTGGAAGACACAGGCCTGGAGCAAAAATGTAGGCCTTTATTCTTTACAAACATATGCAGGATCACCCTCCCAGAAACATCCAGGAGAGACTACACTGAGACACTGTGTGCAAGCTCTTTTATACAGTACAGTTATAGCATGTGACAGTAGTTAACCAATCCCACCAGTTCCTTCCCACATAACATCACAGTTCCTCCTTTCTGCAATCGTTCCAAACCAATCAGAAAGCATTAGGCAATTCTACTCCTGATTCCAAGATTCTGTCCATCTTGTTAATATCACCATTGTTCTTCTGTCTTTCAAGACTAATGATTTTTGGGGGCTAGTTGAGACAGTTACTATTGTGAATATATCAAGCATACTTGGTACATCCATTGTTTCTCGTGGGTCAGGCTGACTCAGGTACACCTGCTTGGGTTTTACCTCAACTCAGGGTAACTGAAATCTCATGAGTATCACAGGTTTTAATAGCTATAGGGGTCTTATATGTTCTTATGTTTACTTAGAAATTCCATCTCTAACTGTAAAAATACTTAACTGTAGGGGAAAGGTTATAACTAAGGAGCTGGAAATTCACTTAGTTAAAAAATACACTGGGCAATTCTAAAACCAGCTCCTGTTTCTCAGCCTCAGAGAAAACAGAAAAGGCAAGCTACCTCAGAACCCCTTTTATCATGAAAATCACACTTTCTGATGCTGTATTATAACACACTGGATTATTTTAAAATCATTATAAAATCACACCATTTGTCTCATTATAACTTCTAATACATTCTGCATAATTTTTCCCCTAGATGGAGTTCTTGTTCTACACACAGGAACCTATTTCCTTGGATCAAGACCAATATCATATCAATCACTGCTTACCAGTTATATGCTGTTTGGGTTTGCACAACAGACTAATTAATCACTTGTCAATCATGCACTGGCCGAATTTGGCACCAGCTGAATTTGGCAAGGAAACAGAAGATCACTGTGACCGTGCCTGCTTTGCTCACAGATCCTGATTGAGGCCTATGGAAATTTAGGGTTCTCTATGAGCCTGAATCTCAGGGCCTTAATAGGCCTACAGGCCTATGCTTAACTCCTTATGTGTATAAAACATATACCTTCTTAATATCTATGATTATATATGTGAGGATATATAAAATTCCCCATTAGTTGTTCATACCATACTGGATTTTCACTATGGTAAAAATCAAGTGGACAAAACACTCTGCATCTGTAAAGCTCAGACGTGTAAGAGTTCACTCTAACACTCTTGCATGCTAATTGTTTGGACCACATCTGTGGCCCATCTACCTCTTCCTTAGTGTTCTAACAGGTAGTCATTGTGAAAATCTGATGAGTTGTTATCCCTCACCTATTTAAACAAAAAAAAAACCTCCTATGGAGGTCAGGGATAGCCCTTCTCTCCCACACCAAGCTTCTTCTCTTACCTGTGCCTCATTAAGGAAACCTGTACTTTTTTCCTTCCAGTGTATAACTCCACTTCTCCTTCCTCTTGGAGTAGTCTCCAAGTAGTGAGTGCAGATTTATGTGACATAGAATCCATCTCATGAAAATAAAAATGAAATCTTCTCAGCAGAAACTTTTCTCATTAACATTAGTGAGTTCCCAGTTATGTGTTTTTGCATCTAAGGTCCCCATGAGTTCTCCATTCATGAGGTAGTGCTATGAGGAAGAGGTGAGGGTGATTGTCACCTGTGGAGGGGTAGGGGGGTCCTTTGGAAAAGCAGAGGTGGTGGCACAGAGTGTATAGGGACAAGGGGGGTTATAGAAATTACCTCTGCTGAAACTCCATCTCAGTCCTTTTAATTAATGTAAGAGATATTTTGGATGCAGCCCTATGTTTGTCATGGTATAAGTGAGCTCAAACTCCTATGTCTCAGGAGCAGCAATACAGGTCTCAAACGATAACTAAATTGATTTTTACACCTAATGGGATGTGTTTCTCCCAGTGACTATATTGCTATAGATAGTATGCTGCTTCTGCAAAAGGTGTACAGCTGGACCTTTATGGTAATAGTAATGAAGTGCAGATGATTCTCTCATATAAGGTTATGAAGAAAAATATGTTCAGTTGTAATTGCAGGATAATGCCTAAAAACTAACAGCATGTCCTTTCCTTTATTTTTGCTGTTCATAAGATCAACAAGAATGCCAAGTTTTTACCCAACACCACACTGGATTTCCACTTGTATGACAATTTTTTCAATTCAATATCAACCTGTGAGAACACTGTGGATCTCCTGTTCAAACAACAGCGTTATCTCATCAATTATGACTGTGACAGGACAGAGAAGCTCATGGCCATCATTGGTGGGCTTACTTCTGAAAACTCCATTCAGATAGCCAACATCTTAAATACCTACAAGATTCCACAGGTATGTGTGTTCTTATCGATGTTTAGGCATGGACTTTTGGTAGTGCCAGTCCCATCCCTCATCCAACATTAGAATGTATGTATTTATTTAAGGTATATTCCACCCTTCTTCCCAAAGGGAGCCTAGTGCAGCAAACAAGTGATAAAATAATAAAAACATTTCATGAAAATAAAAATGAAATCCTCTCAGCAGAAACTTTTCTCATTCACATTTGTGAGTTTCCAGTTACAGTATGTGGCTTTGCATCTATGGTCCCCATGTGTTCATCTTAAAAATATAAAAAAAAATCTGAAAAATATCTTTGAAACAGCTCCTCTACAGAAGCAGACTGTATTGTTCAAATATGCTGCACAGTAAACTGAGCATTAACTGTTGGAGGCCTGTGGTGGATTATACATAATGGTCAGAGAATGTACAAAATTCAGCCTTGAACATTTCCCAAGGCCTGCTGGGGATTATGCATAATAGCAGGAGAATGTATAGAATTTAGCTAAGATATGCACATTACTAAAAGCCTGTTGGGGATTGTGCATAATGGCCAAAGAATGTTCAGTATTCAGGCAATATATGCACATCCTCTGAAGGCCTGTTGAAGATTATATATACTGATGGAAATGTGCACAACTCCCTCTTCATGGAAGGTTAAAGTACATATTCTCCATGAAGCCTGGTGAATATGTACAGTGGCTGGTTATTATGCACATTAACATACACACCCAGAGTAATTATAGTGGAATCAGAAAAAATGGGTTTGTCATCATAGAATCACAAGACAGAACCTGGAGGAAGGACCAGTATTTTTAAAAATAATAATAATAAAAAATTATGGTATCAGGGAATAAGGAGTAATAACACAGCTTTGCAGGGTAGATATTGCCCATTAGCCATGGGTACTTCCACCCCAGTGTAAATCATGAGATACCTGGGATATCCACCTTCCGAGTTAGAATTAACTTCCTGAGATACCTAGATAGTATCATTTCTCCATTCTCCAGTTGAAACATTTGAATTATAATATATAACAACATTGCAGGACAATCACATTTACATCAAATTGATGATGGAATTTTCTTCCCATGAACAAAGAAATGCATTTCTAAGTTTTTCTTAATAATATTTCTCCCCCCCCCCATTAGCTCAGTTATGGCCCCTTTGACCCAGGCTTGAATGATAAGGCCTACTTCCCTTATGTCTTTTGGATGGTTCCAGATCAAAAGCCTCAGTATGATGGGATTGTTCATGTATTGAGGCATTTTGGATGGAATTGGATTGGACTCATAATATCAGATGATGACAGCGGGGAAACTTTCCTTCAAAATATGCAACCAAGACTTTTCGAGAGTGACGTTTGCATTGCTGTGACACAATCTATCCCATCAATGAAAAGTTACGATGATTCTCTTGAGGAAAAACTGCTTAGGATAGAATCTGCACTTGTCCTCAAAAAACCCAATGTGATCCTCACCTATGGAGACATTCAGTCTATGGATGGCTTACGAATGATTCTTCAACATTGTGAATTTGTATTAATGAGTCCAATGGATCATACGGTTTGGATCACAACTGCACAGTGGGATTTCACAGCTCTTTGCTCTGGGCAAAGATTAACAGTACAATCATTCAATGGTACCTTGTCCTTTGCACTCCATACCACTGTAGTGCCAGGATTCCTCAATTTTCTTGAGACCCTCAATCCTTTTAATTTTTCTTTTCCCCTCTATCAGCTCTGGCAGAATTCATTCCTCTGTTCATTCCCTCTGTATAACCTGCATGGAGGTTTCAAAAATTGCACTGGGGAGGAGAAGCTGCAGAGCCTTCCTGAGTCTGTTTGAAATGAGGATGTATGGGCAGAGCTACAGTATCTACAATGCTGTCTATGCTGTAGCTCATGCCCTCCATGCCATGCATTCAACAAGAGCAGAGCAAAAATCCACTGGAAAGAGAGGGAGACCGAATTTCTGGGAAGTTCAACCCTGGCAGGTAAAATGTAACTTCCTTTTGTCACATCTCAACTAAAATGAACAATTTAGGCTGCAATGCCAATCCACTATACTAGAAGTAAGCCCCGTTGAAATCATTAGGACTTAATTTTGTAAACACATAGTTTCAATAGTGCTGCTAATGTGTGAGGTAGTGCAGTGCCAAAAATTTCCCAGTCACCCTCTCTAACCATTCTTTATTAATTAATGGAAAAAAGAGTATTCAATTTCTCACCCTCTGACCCAGTGTGTAACCACTTTTTCTCCTCTAATTTAGCTTCAATATGTTCTCAGAAATATCCGCTTTAACAATAATGCTGGGGAAGAAATATGTTTTGATGAGAATGGGGACTTGGCAGCTGGATATGATATCCTAAGCTTGGTTACATTCCCCAATCAATCCTTCCAGAGACACCGAGTTGGAAGAGTGTACCCCCAGGCTTCTGAAGGCAAAACAGCTACAATTAATAAAAGTTCCATCATGTGGAATCACAAGTTTAATCAGGTGTGATTATTTGCTACTGAATTATAAATTTGAGGATCCAAGTTAAACACAAAAATTCTGTTTTTTATGTAACTGAAAATCCAAAACTAATATTCACCTTGAATATACATCCTCTTGTAATTCTTCAAACCACTCTATAATACAGGACCATAGCCATATAAACACTGATTAAATATGAACAGTGGCTTGATTTAGACTTTATTTCTGCACACCTTCTCACTCTTTGTGTTGGAGGTGTAGGACGATGTCATTCACTCATGAGCAAACATGTTTATTTTCCCCCAATGAGTTCTTATCATCACATGGAGAGAATATTTGAATATGGTGTACATGCCTAAAATCAACACATATAATGCAATGCAAAGCTGCTAGTTCTCTTTTTTTGTTGAAGATAAGAGCGATCAGGGCTGAAAGAGGTGGAGGTAACAGGAACAATTTGAGGTTATCCATAATTCACCCATAACGTTTGCATTCCTGTTGTAAGATATAGATAGATATGGGGAGGAAAAGGGGAACACCAGGCTTGAATATAGGGATGAATTTCAACCCCCTCCCCAAATCTTCCAAGGCCAGAGGTTCCAAGAACTGGGTTCTGTGAGATAAAACATATTAATTGGCAAAACGAAATTGAGCTCTAAGCAGCCTACCTCCCCCTCTCACAGACTAGTTGAATAAAAGAAACAGAGTCTTCTTTAGTAAAAAGGTTATAAAAGCAGCTTACTCACGACCTTTCGTATGTTTAGGAAATATAGGCATTAGTTTGGAGAGAAAAGTTAAAAGTAGATAGTAAGAAAGGTTAGTCCATGATTATAAAGTGCTCTCTTGTGGCTAATGGAGGATATGCAAGACAACTCTTAACAACGAGGAAGAGAAGGGGGAAACAGGAAGTTACATTACAGTAAACAAACATAGCACTGTCCTCAATCTAGCTAGAGGGGACATCTCCCTAAATCTGTACTAAAGCATACAACCATGCTTATTCCCGACACCAACACCTGCTCTAAGGACTTAAAGTGAGCACAAAAAAATAACAGACTCAGAAAAGGTGCAAGATGATGGGAAAGAGGAAGGGGGTGTAGGGGAGCTATCTATCATTGGAGCAATTTGTCCTTGGAGAACTCTTACAAAGATTGGACAATAATAATAATAATAATAATAATAATAATAATAATAATAATAAACAACTTTAATTTATAGGCCGCCTATCTAGCCAATGGCCACTCTAGGCGGCTTACAATAAAACATAATAAAATACAATAAACAATATAGCCAGTACAGTATAATACAAAAATTACAGTATTTAGTAGATTGTTTTTACAGTTCTAGGACTAGTTCACCTTGGAAGTCTCAAAGGTTATAAAGGCCTGATGGAAAAGCCAAGTTTTCAGGCCCCGGCGAAATATATCTAGGGAAGGGGCATGTCAAAGATCCATTGGGAGGGAGTTCCAAAGCGTGGGGGCTGCCACAGAAAAAGCCCTCTCTCGAGTCCTCACCAACCTAGCCACTTTAGTCGGTGGAACCGAGAGAAGGCCCTGAGTGGCAGATCTTGTAGGGCGGCACACTTTATGACGGTGGAGGCGCTCCT
The DNA here is from genome assembly GCF_030035675.1 of Rhineura floridana. Lineage (NCBI taxonomy): Eukaryota > Metazoa > Chordata > Lepidosauria > Squamata > Rhineuridae > Rhineura > Rhineura floridana. The sequence goes on from NC_084490.1 coordinate 15,012,037, forward strand.
TCAGGTATACTGGGCCGAAACCGTATAGGGATTTAAAGGTTAATACCAACACCTTGAATTGAGCCCGGAAAATAACTGGAAGCCAGTGGAGATTGTATAACACTGGGGTAATATGATCATAACGGCGGCTATTCGTAAGTAAACGAGCCGCCGTGTTTTGTACCAGTTGTAATTTCCGGACTGTTTTCAAGGGTAACCCCACGTAGAGCGCATTGCAGTAGTCTAAACGAGAGGTGACCAGAGCATGTACTACGAGTGGGAGCTGGTGGACAGGAAGATAGGGTTGCAGCCTTCGGATGAGACGCAATTGACCCCAAGCTGCCCGGCACACCGATGAAACCTGGGCGTCCATGGACAGCCTGGAATCAAGGATCACCCCGAGGCTGCGGACCTGGTCCTTCAGGGGCAGTTTTGCCCCTTTAAACACCAGGTCAGTATTTCCCAACCCTCCTTTGTCTCCCACGAGCAGTACTTCCGTTTTATCAGGATTCAGCTTTAGCCTGTTTCTTCCCATCCATCCACTCACGGATTCCAGGCACTTGGACATGATCTCCACAGCCAACTCTGGTGAGGACTTGAATGAGAGGTAGAGCTGAGTGTCATCCGCATATTGGTGGCACTGCAGCCCAAACCTCCTGATGATAGCTCCCAGCGGTTTTACATAAATGTTAAATAGCATGGGAGAGAAAATAGAGCCCTGTGGCACACCACATTTGAGGGGCCAAGGGTCTGAAACCTCATCTCCCAATGCCACCTGCTGGTGCCTATCGGAGATAAAGGAACGGAACCAGTTTAATACTGTACCTCCTATTCCCAATCCCTCCAGATGATCAGCAAGATACCGTGGTCGACGGTATCAAAAGCCGCTGAGAGATCAAGGAGGACCAGAAAGGTGAATTCTCCCCTATCTAATGCCCTCCTCATATCATCCACCAGAGCGACCAAGGGTGTTTCAGTTCCACGTCCAGTCCTGAAACCCGATTGGTATGGATCTAAATAATCCGTTTCATCCAAGTGCGCTGACAGCTGATTGGCCACCACTCGCTCAATGACCTTGCACAAGAATGGTAAATTTGAAATTGGACGAAAGTTGTTTAGATCTTGGGGATCCAAGGAGGGCTTTTTCAAGATGGGCTTTATAATTGCCTCCTTGAGGGCTAATGGCAATACACCCTCATTCAAGGATGCATTTACCACCACCTTGATCCCTTCGTCCAATCTCTCTTTACAGCTCATCACGAGCCATGATGGGCATGGATCAAGAAGAGAGGTGGTAGGTTTCACAGTTGACAACACCTTGTCCACATCCTCAGAAGGAAGAGGCCGAAACCGATCCCATTGGATCACATTATGACTGGTCAACTCTGGTCCACTATCTGCATTCACGGTATGCGAAATCGAGCTTCTCAGATGTTCGATTTTATCGGCAAAGTGTTTTGCTAAATTGTCACAGGAGGCCTTTGAATATTCCAAGGGTTTCTGAGCAACTGGACCGACCAGGCTTCGGACCACTTGGAATAACCTCCTGGGACAGCACTCTGCTGATGCAATAGAGGCAGCAAAGTAATCTTTCTTTGTTGCCTTTATTGCCACATGATAGGCAGCTACTGCTGCTCTAACTTGTGTCCGGGCATCTTCGGAGCGGGACTTACACCACCGGCATTCTAGTAGAGATTTGCAGACAAACTCTTAAGGTTCTCCATCCTAATGGGAGGAGTTACCTAAAACGATGATCACTCTAAAGGGGGTAAAGGTAAAGGTGTCCCCACACTTGTAGTGCAAGTCGTTTCCGACTCTTAGGGTGACGTCTTGCGACGTTTACTAGGCAGACCATATATATGGGGTGGGATTGCCAGTTCCTTCCCTGGCCTTTCTTTACCCCCCAGCATATGCCGGGTACTCATTTTACTGACCACGGATGGATGGAAGGCTGAGTGGACCTCGACCCCTTTTACTAGAGATTCAACTTCCTCCTTCCGTTGGAATCGAACTCCGGCCGTGAGCAGAGTTTTCGGCTGTGTTACCGCCACTTACCACTCTGCGCCATGGAGGATCTCTAAAGGGGGTAGGATTACTTAAATCTCCTGCTGCAGTGTGCTTCAGTTCTAAATGAAAGGGCAAAGGTGCCAAACTTAATTGGCTACCTAACTTCAGACTAATTTTGATTATGAGTGCATAGTGCAAGAATACTGATTTCAAGAGGAGTGCAGTGTAGAAACCTGGGGTGGAAAATCCTGACTGTAATAAATGTAAATGATTGTCGACTATTTAGTGGGAGGGACAGAGTTTCTTGGAAAGGTACATTTGTCCTCACCAGGGTTAATGATTGGTGAACTAGAAGAGCATTATTTTGATAGCTATGTGAAACAGGAGTCAGGTCCAGTGAAAAAAGGCTTTTGCATATATCCAGGGTTCTTACACACTGCAAATAATGAGGACAAGTTCTATGCCTATTAAGGAGAACAGCTGATGCACACCATGGTTTGCATTCTCTGTTTTGCTTGACCAACCTGTCACTTAGCACAGACTCAACAAACCACAGCTACTGGGAGAAAAGGTGCTAAAGGCATGCTCGGAATGACAGTGAAGGGCAGGCCATACTCCTGTCTGATTAGTAGACATTTCATTAAGATGTTTGTGTACTTGTGAACAAATATTAGAGATGAGAATCATACGCTGTGAGGACAGACCCAGGATATTTCCATTATAACATCTTTTCCTGTTGCTACATTTAGACAACTCCCCGTGCCACGTGTGTTGAGAGCTGCCACCCTAGATACAGCAGGATTGTTCAGCAGGGAAAACAAGTTTGTTGCTACAATTGCACTCAATGCCCTGAAGGAATGATTTCATTCCTGACTGGTAAGTGAACGAATAGAGCAGGGGTGGGGAACCTCATTCCTCAGGCACCAGTTTGTCCCACCATGCCTCTCTATCGGGCCTCAGGACACTACCTAGGCCACATACCCTATCTCCAGGCAATATCCAGTGGAGGCTGGCCCAGTAGAGCTATCAAGAAGAATGTCAAGCATTTTTTAATCCCCTCAGTGCTTTAATCAGAGCTTGGAAAAGTTACTTTTTTTGAACTACAACTCCCATCAGCCCAATCCAGTGGCCATGCTGGCTGGGGCTGATGGGAGTTGTAGTTCAGAAAAGTAACTTTGCAAGCTCCGGCTTTAATACCTCCCCTCCGGCCACAATGTTTTAATGTGGACCTACTGCAATTCCTATCACCTTAGACTACAATAATAAGTTCATGTATTCATGAGACAAGAAGGGCCTTGGGATATGATGATTTCTTACACATAAAACATGCAAGAAAACAAAAATCTTTATTTGTGCCATTTTCTCCCTCAGCAGTTTCTGAGGCTTGCTTCTATTTGGGGAAGGGAAAGATCCTTTTAATTTTATAGGAACTCAGTTAAATTTATTTATTTATTATTTGATTTATATCCCGCCCTTCCTCCCAGCAGGAGCCCAGGGCGGCAAACAGAAACACTAAAAACACTTTAAAACATCATAAAAACAGACCTTAAAATACATTAAAATAAAACAACATTAAAAACATTTTTTTAAAAAAAAAGCTTTAAAAGCATCTTTAAAAAAGGGTTAAAAACATATTATTAAATATATATATATTAAAACACAATTCTAACACAGACTCAGACTGGGATAGGTCTCAGCTTAAAAGGCTTGTTGAAAGAGGAAAGTCTTCAAAAGGCACCAAAAAGATAGCACAGATGTGAAACCACATCATTCACAGATAATTAAGAAAATGTTATACAAAATTAATTAGGAAGTTTGGATGAGAACCATGAGGACCGAAAGAAGTCAGTTAAAGGGGAACTATTTCTGCATTTGGGAAATATTGAGTCCTTTCTTATTCAATTCAGATGCAACCCATTGTGAGAAACGCCCAGAAGACCAGTACCCAAATGAAAAACAGAATCAGTGCATCCCTAAAACTGTAACCTATTTACACTATGGAGAACCTTTGGGGATCATTTTGTCTTCCTTTGCTCTTTTCTTCTTTGTCATCACATTGTTGGTGATGGGGACTTTCATCCTGCACCAGAACACTCCCATTGTCAAAGCCAACAACTGGAGCATCACCTGCACCCTCCTCACTTCTCTAATGCTTGGCTTTCTGTGCTCCTTTCTGTTCATTGGCTGGCCTGGAAAAGTTTCTTGTCTTCTCCGACAAACAGTTTTTGGCATCATCTTCTCTGTTGCTGTTTCTTCTGTGTTGGGCAAAACCATCACTGTAGTTTTGGCCTTCCTAGCCACAAAGCCAGGAAACAGGATGAGGAAGTGGGTTGGGAAGAGGCTGGCAGTGTCAGTTATTATTGTCTGTACACTTACTCAAACAGGCATCTGTGTTCTGTGGCTGGCAATCTCTCCTCCCTATCCAGAGTTTGACATGTACTCCCAGATTGGGCAGATCTTAGTGCAATGCAATGAGGGCTCAGATATCATGTTCTACATTGCCTTGGGCTACATGGGGCTACTGTCTATCATCAGCTTCACTGTGGTTTTCTTTGCCAGGAGCTGCCTGATTCTTTTAATGAAGCCAAACTGATCACTTTCAGCATGTTGGTCTTTTGCAGTGTTTGGGTGACATTTATCCCTACATATCTGAGCACGAAATGAAAATACATGGTGGCTGTGGAGATTTTCTCCATCTTGGCTTCTACCGCTGGGTTGCTTGGCTGCATCTTTCTCCCCAAGTTTTACATCATCATACTGAGGCCAGATCTAAATACCAGAGAGAGTTTAGTAAGGAAAACACAAAACATTAGTTGATTTCTCTACCTTCATCAGCCGTAGCCCATAGCACTGGTTTATTAGGTTATATCTTCCTCCCCTATACTTACATCATTGTATGGAGGCCAAATCTGAATACCAGGGAATGTCTAGTAATGGAAAATAATATATTATATTACTGATCTGATATTTTATCCTTCAGCCATATAGCTTATGTACGTAAACATGTATTCTTTTCTCATGTTAATGATGAGACAGATATACTTCAGTTGGCCATGTGTGCAATTCTTTAATTTATGCATAATAAATAACTCCAAAAAGTCCCTATTTCAACATATCACCAATGTGGTGCTCCCACATGCCAGTGTGCCCATCAGTACCTCCTATTTGTTTCAGTAAATATCCCATCAAAAATCCACAATTCACATGAGACTCTTCACTCTTCCTGCTTTGTTTCTGTTCCTCAGCCTTTTCTACATTGAACATGCCCCCTTAAACATGTCCACATTTCATTGGATGCCAATATTGAACACCACAAAGAGCTTCTCTCTGTGAGTGAGTTCAGCAATGGCTCATGCAGGTGCTTATTTCCCATTGGTGGTCACAGTGGGTTGATGGGGTTATGTCATTTTGTAGACCTGCCCTTTTAGATGTGGTAGCTATTTTGGGTTGTGCTGCATCACCACACCATCCCATTTCTGTTGTGCCATACTCCAAGGGCAGTTATTTTGGAACTGGTGTTCACAGCACCTTCTCCAAATCCAAAATTTTCCCATTGGCTCTTAAAGCTTGGTAGTCCCTGACTTATTCCATGGGTTCTACTGGACTTGCCTTCAGGTGATTCTCATTTAGGACTGGTTATTTTATCAGACCAAACTATATATGTGCAGCTCTGTGAACTTATTTTCCTATCCCAGCCTGTGTCATTACCTCCCATCATCCCATGGTCCTTGCCTGCATTCATGCCTTTCTTCTTTCAGCTTTTCCCAACATTATTCCACTGGCTAATTTATCTCTCTTAAAACAAAAATGATCCCAGGGGAGATCCCTGGGAAAACTCTAGAACAGATTATAAAGGACTCAGTTTGAAGGAAATTGACAGCAATGTCATTATTAGTAAAAGCCAGCATAGATTTCTCAATAATATATTGCACCACTTTTATTTTCTCTCTCTTTTTTAAAGTAGGTTGCTAGTTACAAAGGCATTTTACAGTATCTCCCATAATATTTTCATTTTTACCTGGTTCAAACTGGGCTAGATTATGACAATACTTTCACATGATTCACAGTTGGTTGGAATACCACATTTAAAGAGTGCTCAGCAATTCCTTATCAAACTGGAGGGATGTCTGATGTGGTGTGCTACTTAGCTCTGTATTGTGGTTGATACACTTCAATATTGTTATTGATGTCTTAAGGGATACAACCCTTTTGGGGCTAGTGGACACCTTGAGAAAGGATTGTGGGGACCAATCATATTATGGACACCATGTGGGAATCAAATAACACAAAAATGGCTGCTCTGCCCTGGGGTCACTTGCTTCAATGAGTTAGATCAGGGGTGGGGAACCCCAGCCCCCAGTGGCCAAATGTAGCTTTCCATGCCTCTCTATACTTGCCACAGGCCAGTATGGTCCTTCCAAAGTGTTAATGAGCAACTTTTCAAGTGGATCCAGTGATACCAGGTTGTGGTGGTGATGATGCTGTGGGGGCACAACCCTCTCCATGAACACTATTAAGACCTCAGAACACTTGGAATCTGCTGCTGAGCGCATACTGTCCCAAAATACTAGATAAGAATGGCCACCTTTCCAAACAAAATGGCTGCTCCAAGGTGCCAGAAAGGTGGGTGTATAAGAGTGTGTGATAATAAGATTATAAAAGGGATGTAGAACAATCTACAATAAGGGTCCTTATGAATCAACACACAAACAACATAAAGACCCACAAATATGTACTCCAGAAACTTACAAAAGGGAATAAACAATGAAATGAATACAGTAGGGCTCCGCTTTACAGCGTTCCGCTAATACAGTGGTTGTCAATTGCAGAAAGGCCCTGCTTTCACAGCGGTTTTTGCTCGTCACGTGCCATTTTTGCGTCATTTTCATGCGACACGCACCATTATCTTCAATGCGTTCCGCTTGACAGTGGTTTTCACTTTACAGCGGGGGTCCGGAACGTAACCCGCTGTATGAGTGTGGCCTTACTGTACAATAAACAATATGCAGTGGAACAACCAGATATGTGTCTATTCTGACTAGTGAATCTTTTTTCAAATATGTCCCAACAATCCTTGGAACAAGTATTTTCAACAAACATCTTTGGAAAATGTGTGCAAATTCTTCATATGCATCAACAGCCAGTACGTAATCATTTGCCTGAGCAGCTTAGTTAATAGGCTGCTTGCTGCAAACATAACCTAATGTCACATATTTTACAAAATTCTCAAATAATATTCAAGTTATAAACTTACCTGAGATGCAATGGAGGCTTTTTTAAAAACCAAAATACATTCACCCATTATTCCCAGGACAAGAAAAGAATTAAAAAAAACTTCCATAGGTCATAATTTATACTTGCTGTGAGTGTACTCCCTCATGTGATTAATCATAAGAAGTTACAAATTGGCAGATGGGTCGA